>NC_066396.1:8266707-8866707 GCF_013377495.2 Cygnus atratus | reverse complement strand
GATCTTGAGCCCTCCTTTGGTCAGCCCCTGGCTCAAGGGTTCTTGGATATGTGGGGACTCCCAGGCTTCTGCATGGAATGTGTAGATTTTCTACTCATTTCCTCTTCTGCTGTGTTTAACCTGGCTTTGGAGTTTGGCTGTGGCTTTGAGAGCCCCACTGAGCAGCCTATATCACAGGGGCTATCTGCTGGTTCCCAGCTGTGAGACCTGCAAGGAGAAAGGGCTACAGTCCTCTACTGTTTGTTACCTTCTGAGCTTTGAGGATTTCCTGGTAAATGTCTCTGGTTTCCAAAGGAACATTTTGGCCAAGTGGACCTGTGGACCTACACTCTTATTATTTGGTCTGTTGATCATCGTTTAGGTACCAGTTTAGGTACCAGCTGTCTCTTGCTGGGAGCCAGAAGAGACCATGGGATTGTCTTAGCTTTGTTGGGGTGCCAGGGTGGGTGGGAGAGCAACAGTTAGTGTTTAAAGCTGATTTATAAGAGAAGGAAAAGCTGCTTGGGAGTGTGGGCAGACTTATGGAGGGAGCAGCTGTTTCCGTGGGTTTCAGCACTCCCCCAACTTTCTCCTTTTTGGGAGAACGGGTTTTGGAAACTGATATTTTTCTGCACTCCAGCTTTTTCTAATGAACAAAATGGGAAGCGTTTTTGGCTAAAGAGCTGTTTCTTCCACTTAACAAACAAAGCAGAAGACTCTTCAGGTGCAAACTCTCTCGTTAGCTTATAACGTGAGCTCCCAGCCCTTGTTAGTCCCAGCGACTGCAACTTGAGCTGTGTCTGGGCCCACATGAGAGCGCCTGGATGAGTTCAGAGCCAAGGTCCACCCAGCCCTGCATCCTGTCTCCAAAATTCCTCATTGGCAGATGCAGAGGGAAGCACAAGATCAGAGCAAGTGCAGAGCTGATGCTCCCCTTGCTTCTCTCCCAGCCACTGCCAGCGTTTGCTGGTGCTTGTTTCTCTGCTGCAGAGGCCTGTCCTCTGTCCTTGAGGGCTTGGTGAGAGCTACCTGCTGCCTTCCCTGCAGAACCACTGCTGGGGCTCAGCCCCAGGATCATCCGGCTCTGTGTGGCAGCAGAGCAGGGCCGAGGCGTGGTGGGAAGGGACAAAAGGCAGCTGTGCTGCTGGGCTCGCCACCTGTAAACCTTCCTGGGCTGCAGCCACCCTCATAGCACGCCCTGGTTTTATATGTGGAGGGATTGTGTGTCCCACAGCCTCTGGCCAGCAGTGTGCTGAGAGCTGGGGAGATGCAAGCAGTCGGGTATCGGCACCCTTTCTGTTTAGCAGATGAGAAAAAAGAGCAAATATTCTGCCCCACGTTTAAAATGTGTTGCGAAGTACCCGGGCTGGGCTTGCAAGGAAGAAAAGGCTCATTGAAAACTCATAGATAATTAAAAAACGTGGGAGCTTGTTTGTATGACAGATCTATCTGGTAGTATGGCTGTCAGGGAGGAAAGGTGACCTGGAGAGAGTTCCTCTCTTCAGTGGCCTCCTATCTCTAGGTGAATGGCTGTAATTTTCCACTCATGCTTCTACGCACTCCCCACAGTCAGCAGCACATCCCTCTCAGCTTGTTTTGCAAGGTCTGCAGGGCACTGAGGTCTGGAGTTGGGATCAGGGGGCAGGAAAGGTTAAAAGCATATTGCACCACTTTTTTCTGGACTGTGATACGTGGGCAAGGAGGCTGGTGGAAGCCTGTGGGTGCAGCAGAGCATCTCACCCAGCTGCCTGCCCTCTGCAGATGCCGAGTGCACAGAGATCAAGAACAAGTTCATGGCCGCTCGCTCTCGCCTCCCCGTCATGTTCATCGCCACCCCCAAAGACCAGTGGAGCTCGGTGTGGACCCAAGAGCGACCCTCGGCGCAGGTGAGCTGGGGCTCCCCATCCGTGCCTCGTGGTGCCTGGGGCATTTCCCTGCTCCCGGTGTCAGGAGGAGCTCTGCCAGCCCCATGGGTGACTGGGGTTCCTCCTGCATCCAGGAGTTTCACCCTCAAGCTCTCTTTCCTCCCTAGATCCTGCAGCGCCTTCTCGTGCTGGCCTCAGAGTCTCTCCGAGCCCTGGAGGAGCAGCTCACGGACCCGCTCGGCAGCCAGGATGTGAAGGTAATTCCTTGGGGCCCCAGACGAGGGTTTTTGGGTTCTGGCAAAGCAGATGGGAGAGGAGCTGGACATGGAGGTGCTCCAGCCGTCATCATGTGGGCTGGAGGCTGCCCGCTCCAGTCCTGCCCCTGTGCGCAGGCATGTGTGCATGACCTGAGCTCCCAAACTCCTGCCCAGATGCAATTTAATAAATCCTCCGACTCTCACCACCTCCTGCAGTGGGGGAATGGTTCATCCTAGCTCCCAGCTTGCCTTGGGGTTTTGCAAAACGTCATTTGCTTCTCCCCAGCCTCCACCCTTCTGGTTTAACCTGAGCTGAGCTCGGCAGCAGGCACTGTTGCAGGACTTCTTCCGATGGCATTTAGGTTTGGGTGAGCTTGCTGGTGTCTTGGCAATGGGAGAGGAGTTGGAATCGAGCTGGTCTGAGCTGTCAGGGTGAAGCAGTCTTAATAGAAAGCGATGGGATGGAAGAGCCCTGGGAAAATCCACTTAGCAAGATTTCAGACTGTCTGAACGTGGGGTTTTACTTATATTTGAAAAAAATTAGGGAGGGAAGGGGAGGAAAAGTTAGCTCCTCTGTGTACTGGGACTGCGGTCCTTCAGCAGCAATGAAATCCAAGTCACTGCGCCTTCTCTGTGTAGGGAGCAAGCTGAGATGTGGAAATAGTGTTTTCTTCCTCATCCTTCAGGTGCATTAGTGTCCTTGTCTATAAAACAGGAGCGCTGTTTCTGTCTGCCCATGGGACAGACAGTTCTCTCGTGGGATTTGGTCTGTATAGCACCCCGAAAGTGTTGTCCACTGCCAGGTGTCCTTATTTCTGCTGTTTTAGCCTCATTTGTGGTGTGGACAGTTCCCGTGGTGGCTCTGTAGCCTGTCCTGTGACCAGACCAGTGACGCTGTGAAGTACTGGGACTGGGGTGCAGGTTTTGGCATGCCCAGTCTCTTCCGCAAAACACAGGTGCTGAGACACCTGAGACACCTTCCTCCTGCTCTCAGGTGGGCTGCGTAGTCTGTGTGTAACTTGTGGTAGCAGGACTTGTCACCGCAGGGTCTGGCACCGTCAGGGCCCTTGATTTGTGCCCGTGAAGCCGCAGAGGAGCGCGGCTGACACGTGTGAAGGGCTGCTGGGCCAAGCGCAAGTGTGAAGCACTGCCGTGCTGTGCTGATTTTTGGCAGGGCTGTTCCGTGTTTAAGGGTGGCAGGTGCTGGCCAAGAACCGTGAATGGCTTCGCTTGTTTCACCTCCTCTCCCGGCTGCCGGCGCTGTTGCAGTTGGGCTCTTCCCCAGGGGAGGACGGCAGTGACACGAGGGAGGCAGGTGGCAGGAGGAGACCCTTGTGTGGCAGCTACGGGCAGGGCTCAGGGCTGCATCCCGCTCTCTTCCACATCTTTTTTTTTTCTGATGACCCTGCTGGGCATTTGGGTGTCAGGACGCTCTGGGAGCCTTTTTCATTGAACCTGACAGCTCAGGAGAGATGAGGGCATAAAGGGATGAGGGCAGAAGAGCGGAGGCTTGCCTCGGGGTACAGCTTGATTCCTTACATCCGAGGGATGCGCTGCTTTCTAGTGATGAGCTGCACAGAGCCTTTCCACACTCCCTTAGCCACGTAACCGCGCCATCTGCTCCTTTTGGGAGCCTATTGTGGGACGGAGGAAGAGGAAGATGATAACAGGCAGAACAGCCGGTAACTACTCTTCCTTTCTGTGTCATGGCCAGGCCAAATCCAGCTTGAAAAGGATCCAGGATGTTGTGTGAAAGGGTGATTATTGGCTGTCCTCAGCGTGAATCTGCAGCTGCCTGCCACTTAGCTCCCGAGTGGGATGGGTGGGACCTCCTGCTCCTGCACAGCAGGGACAGGGACCTCGGGATGCTGTCTGTCTGTCTGTCCTGGGTGAGACAGCCTGTACCTGAGCTGAATGCTGAGAAGGGTCAGGGATGGGGTGCAGCCTTGGTGGTGATGTTTCCCCTGGTGATTGAGAGGGGAAGCCGCAGGGCTGGTTTATTTCAGGCTTGTGTTCATCCTTATGCTGCTTTCCACCCAGATTTGCTTGGACTCTCTTGTTGTTCCTCTGCGTTCCCTCCCTGGAATTAGCGTTATGGCCAGCTGTGATATTTTGGCAGCCTTTGTGTATCTTTATGGGATCTAACGTCCATTTTGGTCATGTTCCCAGGACAGGGGTGGGTGTCTTTGAGCAGCCCCTTGGGGGGAAGCCCGTGCTAGTAGCTTCTTGTTCCTTGCATTATTATTTATTACTGAAGGAAACAAACCTGCTGGCTCCCAGTGTCTTTGAAAAGATGGGTTTATCTGCAGCACTCCCTGTACTATGGAAAACGCGCTGTGTGAGTGATGTTAAATGAGGGGAGAAAAGAGGTTTCTGGCCTGGCTGGGAAGCGGGCATGTCCAGTGTAGTGTTTCCAATTTAATAGTGAATACGAGGCCGCTAGTGATGCTGTAGCCCATGTCCAGCCACAACAGTGACACTTTGGGTTTATTTTCTTCCGTGTAGGATGTTAGCAGGGTGTCCTGAACCCCCATGTATGTAGGGACCTGCTTTTGGCCAAGGTTGGGTTACCAGTTCCTGATGAGAGCAGGGTGGCTTGAGGGAAAAGGTTTTGAGGGGGCTGAGAGCTGGGGTGGCTTAGGGTCAGTTCCTGGCTCTGCCGCTGGCTCGTGCATTCACTGTGGCCACATCACTTAATCACGCTATGAGAGGAGGCTGCTCACTCTCTTCTTGAGCTGCAAACTGTGTGAAGTGAATCAAATGAGAAACCCCACAAAGCTCCCTCCCTCCTTCACCTGCCAGCTTGGCTGTAGGGGAGTGTCCTGGGAAGCACAGGCACATTTGTTCCATCTTCCTCCCCCTCCTAGCTGCAGCCCCTGCGTATAGAGTTCCTTATTCCAAACAGTAGGCTTTTAACATCAGGCTTCATGCCTAGTTAAACTGCTCAGGGTAAAATATGCAGCTTCTCTGTGAGTCAAGTGCTGCTGTCGATGGAGGGAGCTGCAGCCCGTTCAGCTCCCTCTGCAGATCCTCTGTAGCTGCTGGGCCCTCTGCCCCCAAGAAAGGGAGCTGGCCTGTGGTGAGCAGAGCTTCGGCCATAGCCTGTGAAGAAGGAAATAAACTTGCTATTTAAAAAAAAAAGAAAAGGCAGAAATTCCTGGTCTTCCAGTGACATCCAGCAGCACCTCTAAGCAACTTCGGCTTCTGCACTTGAGTCTAACTGAACCCAGCATGGTGAAGGTTCTGGTAGGATGCCAGCAGCTGCTTCAGGAAGGCTTTATTTTAATTTGAGTGGAGGAGAAAGGCCATCCACATCTCTTCCCGCTTCATTTTTTGTGTTTTAGTTTGTTAGGTTAAAACATGCTTTACTCAAATGGATGAGGGGAGATCCAGACTCATTTACCTGCCTTTTGAAGGGAGGTATGTTGGTCTCTGAGGGGAGCTTGTTCTGGTGTGCCAAGTCCTAACTTAGGCAGCTGAAGCTGACAGGACTTGAAAAGCCAAGCAGTGGTTAGATATGACAGAGTCACATTCTGGAGGGGCTCTTTTTCCTGTTTAGGCAGTGAAAAAAAGGACTTCTTGGACATGGCTTTCACTTCTGCTGTGTTTTTGCTGGACATATTACAGAGGTGAGATCTACTTGAGGTGGGGCAGTGTCCGCTACAGGGCTGTAAAATGATTTTTTTTCTTTGCTGCTCTCACTGCTGTGTTGTGTGAATGCTCCCAGGCCAGCTGAAAACAGGAGGTTTGTTCAAGCAGCCCTTACCTGGGGAGTTGTGTGTGGTGAAACAAAGCAGTGCTGCCATTCGGATGGTGTCGTTTGCTTGGAGGCTGGGAAGTGGACTTGGAAAAAGTCTCAGGGGAATGCTGCTTCCCTGGCTCAGACTCGCCCCAGCCACCTCCTGCTTGTCAAGTGTCTTGGGCTCAATCGAGTCGAGAAATAGAAACAACCCAGGGGTAGGGAGAGGTGTCACTGCAACCTCTGGTCAGGCCCAAACCCTTATTTTGGGTGGCAGCTTGGCCAAGTTTACCTTAGGCTGGGGTTAGGCTGTGCTAGGGTGGGCCCGAGCTGCCCCGGGGCTGGGCTTTGCTCGGGGCTGGGTGTCAGAGCCCTGGCATGAGTGGGGGAGGAAGAGGAGGAGGAGGGCTTGGCTGTAGGGGTGAGAAGTGCACGGTGTGCTGCAGTTGCAGTGGGGACCTGTGATCAAAACTGCAGGTTTGAGGTGAGCCGGAGGGCTCTAGCTCCCAAAAGGAGCTGTTGCATGTCCATAGCATCCTCCTAACTCCTCAGCTTTACCTCCCTGGTCCTCCTTCCCACCCAGTTCCTCTTGTTCGTTGCGGCGGGATCCTTTCTTATCCCTCTGGCCTGTACAGCTGTCCTTCACTTTCCTTAGGGATAAACTTGGGACAGCGTTTCCAGAGCTGCTGACCTTTTTGTAAGCAAAATGTGGGGCTGGGAGGAGGGGAGAAAACTTGCCAAGGCAACTTGGAGTTGCTTCTCACATGTCTACCAGTGGGCTTTTTTATTCGCCTTTATATTTGGGTCACTTGGGAACGTGCCTCTTCTCATGTGGATGCAGAGATGGGTTTGTGAGCTCCATGTCTGCGCTCTCACAGGGATACAATAAGCCACGGGCTTCGTCTGGATGGAAAGGCAGCTCTGGGTGGATTAGAGCTGGGATTTGGTGCTGGTCACTGATGTTGTTTGTGTGTGTTCCCTGACCTGGCTATAAGCCAGCCCCAAACAGTGGGTTTTCTGACAGTGCTGTGCTGAGCAGTGTCCAGTGGCTCTGTTTGTGTCCCCATGCCACTTACTCCACAAAAATGTACAGGCAGTTTTAAGTTTTCCATTTTAATACAACTGCATCCAGAGTGCCAGATCCCTCCTGCCCAAATATTTGTGTCTGGGATTGTTCTCTTCCACTAATGGGGCCTGTTCTCATCCTCTGCTCGCTGGAAGATGCTGCTGCCCTTTGGGACAATCTCTTGGACAGATGGGACTGTCCTGCTGTCCTGCAGCTCCTCGTGTCCCCTGGGGTTTCCTTTGACTTCTTCCTTCCCGGGTTCTGTGACTGTAGCTGGAGGGAACCACCTTGCCCTGCCGGAAAGCTCTTCTCTAGGGACCGTCCCTTAGTCACAGGGACACCAGTGAGCTGTTTCTGCAGACCTGGGAACCCAGTGGGGTAGGGAAGGCAGCCCTTCAGGCTGGGTGGCTGGTGTGGGTAGGGAGCAGCTCCCTTGGCAGAGGGCTTGGCTTGCTGGACACTTGGGCTGCAGCAACCAGGTGCATCCTTCCTGGTGCACTTTTCTGGTGCAGGGAGCATGTAGCCTACCCACCAGCAGATGGCCCCAGGTGCTGCCACCTTGCTCTTGACAACGTCCTGGTTACAGATTTGATTTTGCTGCTTTAAGGAGAAAGGGATGGAATGCAGACATTGACTTGGGAAACCTTTTATATCTCCTGCTTGCCTGTGCCCTACATTTGGTATTTTTTTCTTCCATGCAGATTGCCTTCCGCCCTCCTTTGGATCTCTACGATGTCCTCATCCACCTGAACTCCAACCAGATTCCTCGGCACCTGGAGAGCGTGGACCGGCCAGTGAAGTCGTTTTCCCGGGGGGTGGTGAAGAACAGCGCGGGAGTGAATGTCCTCTTTCCTGTGGTGGATTACGACCCTGTACAGTGCTACCTCCAGGAGCTGAGAGTAAGCATAGTCTTTTGGGGAGCTACGGGGGGTTGTCTGTCATTAATTCAGGTTATTAAGTGCTTGCTGTTGCAGGTGAGGGTAGATTTTAGATTTTTAGGAAGAAATTCTTTACTCAGGGGTTGGTGAGGCACTGGCACCGGCTGCCCAGAGAAGCTGCTGTAAGGCCAACACGTGCATGCACCATTGAGGCCAAATACTGGTCACAGATTTGTTTCTCTGGGGCTGGTTACGCATGTGGTGGCAGGAAAAGTTTAGTAAAGTGGGTAAACAGAGATCATGAGTATCCAAAAGTCATCAGCCCAGTGCTCTACCACCGTGTGGTCATGCCAAAGTCTTAGCAAGCTGGGGTGAAACACAAGGAGCAGGGTGGCAGTGGGATCCACGTGACATCTGGGCAGCAGATGTGCAGCCTCTGCCTTTTTGGCGCTTTCTAGCTGTGTTTGCGGTAGCTGAATTAATTAATGTGTGGAGATGAGGGGCAGAGATGCCCTTTCATCAAAAACTGGCTTGACTCTCAAGTGATCTCCTGCCCGCAGAGGTGTTGTGAGCAGTACTAGAAAGCAGTATTAGAACACGGGAGCCATGAGTTCGCTTTGGAAAGAAGGTGCTCTGCAGATCTCTGGTCCTGTTCCCCACTCAGAGGTGATGCAGCTTGGACAGTAGAGGAGGCTGTGTAGAGCCCAGTCCTGTTGAATGCTGATATCCCCAGGGATGGAGACTTCCTACATCCTTGTGCTTTTGTCTCAATGTTTGATCATTGCTATTGTGAAAACTTATTTCCTAGTATCTGAATGGCATTTCCCTTGCTGCAGCGTGCATTGATTGCTTGGTCCACCACGGCAACTGTGCTAGGGGCAGCTTGCTTGAAAGGAGGTCCTCAATTCTAAGATGCTTTGAGTAAGACGTCAAAATCCTCCCCCAGTTCTGTAAGTGGCACTGCTTGTTCGCCTGGAAGGTTGGGGTGGAGAGGGAAAGGAGGTGCCCAGTGCAGGGTGGGAGGCCTCCTGCTTCTGAGAAGGAAAGTGGTTGAGAAGCTGCAGGTCCCCCAGGCAGATTGCAGAGACTACTGGGAGACTTCTTGGGGTCCAGGATGTGCAAGAAGGAGGGGGAAGAATACCCTACACGAGGAAGCCCGATGACTGGGAACAAGTTAGTATTTCAGTCTCTCTGCTGTTGTCTGGATCTGAGATGTAATATCAGGGCAGGCTCCTCTTCGTTCTGTAAACGATGAGGGTTTGACCTGCCACTATGAAACCTGGACACAAGGCGTATCCCTGGGTAGGAAATGGAGTTTAAGCCTGAAATCTTTCTCCAACCCACGCTGGAAGGGAGGATTAGAGCTGAATGGAGTCTTTCAGCAGCTGCCAAGATGCTGGAGATGCCTGTGTGTATGGGGCCAGAGCTGCTGCATCTCCAGAGAGGTCAGGGCCGAGCGACTCTTGCGGAGACCTGGCAAGAGGTTGACTTCTTACTCCAAGAGGAATTGGAGACTCCTGGGAGAGCCAGTGGGGAAAGCAGGCTCCCTGGGGAGGCTGTTAACAGACCTGCAGCAAATCTGGCAGTGTAATGAGGCACTTGTCAGGAAACTCATCAGGGTGTGTTGCAGTTAGAGCACTTTCTTGTGCTTCTACTCAACTTGCTGTCTTCAAAGAGATGTCAGCAATGACTCCAGAAGAGAAGAGTGCAGATCTTTCCTGGAAAGCAGTTTTAATTATCCTAAGAAATTGACTTAATTGATCCACTCAATTACGACATCCCAAGTGTCTGAATTTCTACTGCCTGTTTTCTCTAATACAGGTAACAATAGACTTGGAATAGGGTTTGGTTTGGGTTACAAATTACAGCTGGCCCTAAATCCAATATACCAACATCCCAGTGAAGAAACGTGGGTTCATGCAAAGGTCACTTTGCCTTGTTGGAAGCAGTGTAACGCTCCCAAAGAGGAGCATGCAGTCAGTGTCTCTTTTTCTTTGGCCTGAGGGTGCCTGGGAGGGAACAGAGCAGGAGCTGGTCACAGGTTTCTCAAAAGAGCAAGCTTGGGAGTAGAGAGCCTGAAATCTGCCTCGGCAGCCTTTTCTGGGGGACGTTTCCTCCTGTTGAAGGCTCTGAGGTAGGTATGGCTCTGTTTCCCCTGTGGGCATCATACGGGAGGTGTCCTGTAGTACCAGTGCACTTGGCTCTTGTAGCTTCCAGGTCAGTAACAGGCAGATCTGAAAGGACTGATGAATATCTCTGGGTAAACAAGTATTTTTTTCTGGAAAAATCAGAGGTAACAGCTGCATGTGAAGGAGTTGCTATGGGGCACCTTTGCTCACGGATTGCTCAGCCATGTCAGAAGGCCTCAAAAGCAGACTTTGTACTGCATGGACACCAACAAGCAGGTGATGCAGAGCTGTCAGTAAAATTTACCCTGTCAGTAATCACCCAGCCCCGTGTCTTGGGGTCCTGATGTAAGGCCTTTGCTGTGCTTTGACCTGGCTTCAGTTGGTAGCCTCTCCAGCATCCTTGTGTTCTCCCTCCCCTGGTTTTACTGCTCAAAGCAGTGTTCAGCTCCTTCTTGCCCTGGAGGCTGGGAGCCCTGGGGCTAATCTGAATGCAGCAAGATGTTGGTACCGGAAAGGAGTGTGGCAGTAGCTCGGTGGCAGCAGCAAATCCTTACAGAAGATTTTTGGATGAGAACGCCTTTGGACACAGAAGTGGCTGGCTTTGACTCAGAGTAATTTGCTCTGCCTTAATAGCACAAACCACAGAATTGAGCAACAGGGTTGTAGCCATGGTGGTTTTACAGCAACAGGGGGAGACATCTGCCATGCAGCGATGCTGTTGGATTTTGTTCTCTTTTTATGGGTGGAAAAGAAATACCTTTTAATGTGGCAAGCTCAGAAAAGGTCACATTTTTAAGCGTCTGGGCATGCTATTGAGCTGAGAGGGACAGGGAGTATCCAGTGTCCTTGGCCCAGTAACCAGGACACCCACTTCTGTCCTGCCCAACCTGTTTGCACCGAGAGATGCCCTGTTGTTCTCAAATCAAAGGGGTGGGCAAGGCAGGAGTGCTCTGGAGCTGCAGGATTGCTGTACGCCTTCCCCCAATAGGAGAAAATAAAAGGAGGGGAGGTGCTAAGCCCTGACTGCTTTAATTTTTCCTGCTTCAAGGAGATGTGCTACAGGAGCTGGTCTGATTGAGTTGGTCTGGTGCCTGAGAGGCTCTGGGTAAAGATGAAAGCCTGGTCATGGCATTCAGGCAGTGAATTCTTAAATTCCAGGACAGATCTGATGGAAAAGGCCTGTTCTGGGAGTTGGTCCAGATGAAAAGGCTTTGCAGACAGACGCTTTTGAAGGAAAACAGGTGCCAGACATTCCACAGAGAGGGCTTCCCTCGCGCCTCAGCCTGGAACCAGACTCCCCAGTGCCTATTGTCCCAAGCACCTTGGTGAACAAACCCTGCATCAGGTTCTTGGGGATTCTCCAGCAAGACTAAATCAAGTTTTTTTTAAGTGACTCAACTGAGGTTTCCCATCACGACTGCAGGTTTGAGTCGTGGCTGCCATTGAGCAGCGCCTGCAGTTCTGCTGCCTTTGCTGGGGATGTGGCATAAAGGGTCAGTCAGCACAGCTCCTGCTCCAGGGTGGCTTGGGTCTCTGTCCTTCAAGGGAAGATCTTTCTGCCTGCATCCAGTGAGCCCTGTGGCTATGCTTATGTCCATCTGCATCCATTCAGCAGCTCACGAAGCCCAAAGACTCTGGTCATCTTGCAAAGGTCCAGAACTGTTCCTTCATGGAAGGGAAAGTTGAGTGAGTCAGTCTGTCTGTCTGTCTATAATGGCTGTTAAGACTTTTTTTTTTTTTACAAGGTCTTTGGTCTTGCTGGATATGAACCACTCTGTCTTTGAGATTTAGCTTTCTCTTGGTTGCATGTGCCTGTTACAGAGCTCATGTCATCTTGTACAGAGGAGATCTTTCCTGTGTGGGCGAGCAGGAATATATTTCCTGCTTTATTGTAAACATCCCTTTCTCTAAAGCAATGTTTTGTACTTCTTGCACCTTTGGACAAGACCTACCTGGAAGACTTACAGCCCCTTTCTTTCTTCCTCCTGCAGTATAGGAATGTGTGTCTTGCTAGTGCATGTTGAGAAGGAATTAGTGATACTAAAAGTTCTCGTCTCTTACAGCATACAAGTTGTGGTTATGGGATGTAGCTGGAACTGGGGAAGTGTTTTCAGGTCAGACGGCTCCCTTCCTGCTTTGACTGGCCTAACTCCTCCTACAGCATCTTTCAGAAGAAACAAAGACAAAATGGAAAGCTTTCGTTTTTGTGGCACAGAGGAAACATTCCTGTCTGGATCTCTGCAGAGGTGGCAGGAAATTCCCTGCCTTTACAGCTGCAGAGCAGCTTCGTGACCCTTACACAGTGCCCAGGGTCAGGGTGTGTGTATGCACACGGGTACACCGGTGTGTATCAAAGCATTTGTTCCTCGTGCTGCTTGACTGAGCTTAGAGGGTGCTTTTGGTTGGATTTCTTCTGTGTTGGGAATGCTTTCCTCCTCCCATAGGAAGGGACTTCTGCTTGGTGGACCAGTGGATGAGGCATGTTTACTAATACAGCCAGGAGTTTGTGGGTGTAGGGTTTTGGTGGTGGTATTTTTTTTTCCCTCCCCACTTGCCATACCTACTTGCCACTAACCTGAACCCCCAGGAGGGGGATGCTCATGTGGCTCTGGTGAGGTGCTAGGAGGTGGAACAGTTTGGGTGGGTTGAAAAAAACATCTTACCAGGGAAATCCCAAACCTAGCGCTCAGGTTTCTTTTTTCTTTTAAAATTCCTCTGATACAGAATCAACCCCAGCCTGTTTTTTTTTTTTTTGACAGTGCTCCTTGCTCTGTTTGTGTGTGGGGGCTCCATCTGTATCATATACTGTGGGTATTGAGGACAGGTTGTGTCAGCATGACAAAGACTTTAAAGCATTAACCACGCCTGTAGTTTGTTGGAAGTAAGTAGCTTTTAATAGAGTTTTATACTGTCAGGTCCCTCACTGAGAGCGCTTAAATAGTTCTAACCACTGAGCAAATGTTTAAGTGGCAAATGCATTCATCAACTGCAGTGTACCAGGAAAAGCAACCAGGCCCATTTCAGAGACCTCCCCAAATTTTGTAGCAGAAGTGGTGCAATGAGAGCTCGATCTCCAGGTGTAAGCAAGCACAGTGGAAAAGTGGGTGGATAAATGATTAGGCAAAAAAAACGCACCCCTAAACAACAATAAAGTAGTTGCTTAACTAGCAAGTGCTTACCTCATAGCTAAATCCATGCTTCAGCCCCAGCTGCTTAATCCAGTAATCCCATTTCAGATGAGGGTATTGTTTTACTTACCGCCTTTCTGCATCCCTTCGGTCCTCCTACCCGGGTGGCTCCCTACAGACCTTGGGCTAATCTTCTCCCAGGCACTTGTTGCCCTTTGGCTGAATGATGAAGCCCCTGTGGGTCACAGCCTGCAGATCCCTCGTACAAACTGGGAACCAGGTGTAGGGTGTGGTGGTCAGGATCCTTCTGAGCAGGGAGAGCTTTCCTTGGGCCTTTAAAAATGACTTGCGAGCAAAGATACGACAGCTTGGGAAGGGAGCAGGGGTTCAGTTGTGGTCCCCACCTTTATCCATTTTCTCATAAACTTTCCCTTGAGGGAGGTGTCTGCAAGCCGAGGCAAGCCCAGTGGCACTGGGCATAGAGTATGGGATGTGGAAAGGGAGGTGAACTGTTTGTTTTTACTTCCCAAGCCTCCGTACAAACAGAAGCGCAGCGACTAATGCACCAGACCCTCTTAATGCTGCAGTTTCCCAAGAGCTGGATGTGCATCTCTGCAGCCTGGGGAAGCTGGCCTGAAGTGCTGTCACATGGACCTTGCTGGGAGCAGCACAGGAGCAGAAGCTCGCCCTTCGCTGGGGTTTTGAATTGGATGCCGTGGTTTTAATGTCAGCCCTCTGCTCCCTCCTGGATGTACAAAAGGTGCTGGGTATCAGGCACAGCAGCGGTTTTATTGGGAAACGAGCTGAGCCTGGGAGGGTTCCTTTCCTGCAAATGCTCCTGGTTCCTGTCCAATGTAAAAATACCTGAGGAGCATCACGTGGCACTGAAGACCTCACCCCGTAGACTAACGAGGCCTTTTCAGGTTCTAACATGCTCTGGTCCCCTTTGATTCAGAGAGCTGTGCATTGGCAGTCATCGTGCTGTGTGCTTTGCCCTTTGCCGAGGTTTCCTTCCCTCCTGCCGTTTGTCTTTTGGCACAGCTAGGAGTTTTCCTTGTTGACCGGGCTCTGAGCATTGCCCATCGCTCTCAGCTGAGAAGCACCAGGGCAGGTTGCCTCCTCCTCAGTGTATTTTAAGAAAGTGGCCAAACCGTCTTGAAAAACCAGATAATGCCCTGGCCAGCCTTGCCCCCTTGAAGGTCCCGTGCAGTGGGATGAGCTGGCAGGTCTCTGGACCTTACCAGCTTGCTGGCCTAATCGTGTTGCCCTCTGTTTGTGCTGCTTCAAGTCCGAACTCATAAATCTGATTGTGAAGGTTGCAGACAACACTGCCCCTCCCTGCTTATCGGCTCCTTACACTTAAAATGCCACCCCACCCTTCGGGATCAGCGGTAATACCAACTCGATCCACCTTTTCCTCCTACTGCTATCCTGTCATGTCCATAGATGGTGCCTTCCAAACTTGCCTTTGATGTTGTTTTTTTTCATGCACATCATCACAAAAACCTCATGATACAATGGTGCCAGAGGAGACCTTTCTTTGTAAGAGGGTGACAGAGATGAAGCTGGGGAAACCAGGGGAATGCAGTTGTCATGGTCCTGTTGACCATCAGAAGGATGAAGAGGGAGCAGAGGGACTGTTTCTTGCAGTAGGTTGCTCCAAAACTAGCAAGGCCATGTGCAGAAACTTGCCGTGCACTGGTGTTGCAGGGGTGTCTTTGCTCAGCCCATTAAGCACGTGCATTGCCTGATGCAAGTCTCCAACGTGATGAACGGGTATCAGGGAGCAGCTTCTTGGCTGCTTGCTCAGCTGCCCTTGGGATGTGTATCTCTAGGTACCAGCGTGTTGGGTGCTGAGCTCTTGGGACAGACCTTTGGGTTTGAAGTTGCTTGCACACAGTGTTGTTTACTTCTGCTGCAGTGCTCATCCCCTGCCTCCTTGCAGCGCTGGGAATCCAGCTCACGTGGGCTTGGGGGAAGCCAGGCTATGGGCTTCAGTCAGCTCTTCTTGCAAGCTCCTTTTGAGCTCTTCTGCCCAGCGCCGTCCAAAGAGGTCACTCGTTGACACAGCTGCTGAAACATAGGGGCAAGGAGAGGAGATTTCTTCAGTGCCTCCATCAAATATTTATTTGCACCTTGTAGGACTTTGTGTAACTTGAGATTTCTGCTAAGTGTCCTTTTGGGATGCTGGGTATTGACAGCTCGTGGGGTGTTTGTCCTGGGGGAAGAAGGAGCTTTGATGCTCTGGTTGCACAAGATTGCAGAGCTCTAGATGCTGACCTTCAGGAAGGCCTTTGACTGGGGTTTGTCTTTGCTGCCTTGTAGTGAAACTTTCTGTGGCAGGATAGCCGGCTGGGCAGGACCTGCCTCTTGCCATATGCTGCACCATGAGGTCTGGGATGTGCTGGGCCCTGGGACTGGGCAGCTTGATGGTGCCAGGTCCATCCAGCTGCTAAGGTGACCATGGTGAAGAACACCCTCAGTGGGTTTCCACCCCAGGTATTCAACTTCCTAGATCTGGTTCTGTTTTCCGGGTGCTCTTGCAGGCCTGTGGGAGGTGATGAATTATTTTTCTGCTCTCTGGGACAGCCAGAGGTAGCTAGCAATCAGATCTGCGTGCAGAACTGAGGCTCTGCACATCAATGCTGAGGGAGAAGAGGCAGCAGGAGGCACTCAGGACTTGTCCTTATGCTGCTTTCCTTCTTGGAAATGCACTGGGTGTGTTGCAGGTTTGGTCCATGCTTGTGCAGAGCTACTGTGTGTCACTGGAAGGGATGGGCTGTGGCTCTGCCTCTGGGCTGTCTGGCATAACCTCTTTGTTTTCTCCCCAGGATGCCTTCAGTGATCTCGCCTTGTTCTTCTATGACAAGCATGGTGGGGAAGTGATTGCAGTGTTGTGGAAACCTTTGAGCTTTCAGCCTCAGCCTTTTAAGGTGAGTTTTAGACTCTGCTGAAGGCATGTCAACTTTATAACCTGAAAGCTTGGAGGGCTTTTTCCTGTAATTGTTGTGTCTAACTCTCATCAGCCCAAAGCCCTTTGAGAAGTGGAACTAATACTTCTGTCCCAGTCTTAGAAGGGGTGAAACCAGGACAGGGATGTGGCCACAGTCCTGTCCCTTCAGAAGTCATCCGCAGAGCTGAGAAGGGAATGTGCCCTTGGACAAGCCTAGCACCGTGCTCACTAGGTCAAAAGGGAGCAAAAACCAAAAAGCCTCTCTGTCCCAGGTTCTGTTCCCTGGTCCCGTTCTGGGAGGTGGGCAATACATTGCTGCTGAAGATGTTTGGTGTGTGCAGCAGGCTGTCCGATTCCTCTGGGTGTCTCTTAACAGCAACACCTGGTCTGCTAGAAGTTGGGGTGACAAGCCCAGGTTTGAGGTGCTCGAGTCCCGTTGTTGTACAGGGATATACTCCAGCTACAGTGTGTGGGTTGGCGAACTCTAGAGGGTGGTTAAACGAAGTGTGAGGCACACTGGAGTGATTCATGCTGCTTTCTATGAAGGAAAGACGCAGAGAAACTGGTGACTCACAGCCCAGAGTTGGCAGCCCAGGTTTTTCTGCTGTCAGTCTCTGGGTGATTTATCTCCCCTCTCTTCATGGCCAGGGGGCATTGGCCATTCAGCCTAGCTGCAGTTGTGAAACCCAGTTATTCATGGTGGTGAAATGAGAGGAGGAGATGCTGGCATCTGAGTTGAGTGTGGCTTGATTAAACATGAGGTGTATTTCTTCTTTTTATTTCCCATCCTGGTGGAGCCAAAGATCTCTTCTGTCTTGAGGTCTTGACACTCAACAACAGGGCAGAGCGCAGCCAGCTCTTAATCCAGGGTCACGGTGTGGTGCCTAGCATTTTTGCATACTGTCTGCTCTGTTTGCACAGGCTCCTCCATGTGCCAGTGTGCTCTTTTCCCATCTCCACCATACCCTGGCAGTTATTTCTTGTCCTCCCTTATGGTCTTTGGACTGTGGCTACAGAATGTACCCTAAAAGGGACAGAAAGGGCCACTCGTGCACTTCATTATCTCTAATAATAAGAGATGGTGGTGGCAAGAAGCGGTGTAGTGGTGTGACGGGTTGGATGTTGCAAGACAGGAGGGCGATTTACTACTTTTATTTGGGCCTTACGAGTGTAGCAAAGCAGCTCTGAGCAGGTGCTGCCGTTTGTACAATGTTTGTGTCCTGCAGGTCTCCAGCATGAAAGGAAGGATGGTGACAACCGTGAACAACGAGCTGGTCTGCGTTCCCAACGTGGAGGCAATTTTGGAGGACTTTGAGGTTTTGGGAGCGGGTCTGGTCAAAAGAGTGGAAGCTCGAACAGAGAAATGGACTATCTGAGACCACTGCGAGGTGTAAGAAGGACCTGTCCTGAAGCAGTTTGTTCACTCCAGGACCGTTCCATTTTATAAATCAGCCCTTTTAGGAAAGGGCTTAGGCTTTTTACATTTCAGAACTGTGCATCTGACTCTATTTATCTTTATATGGCTTGTTCAGAAAAGTGATGGGACCTATTGTTTTTAAGAATGCAGATATCTCTTTATTTTGAAAAAATATAAAAATGGGTTAAATTTTTTAAGTGTTCCTGTTCATTATAGGAGACAAAGTAGTGTTCATGTGAAAACATCAACGCCTGAAAATTGTCTGGAGTGTGTGTTAGGCAGTTTCCTGGTTCATAGTAGCTTCTGTTACGCTCATGGCTGGCAAAACGAAAGAAACACTGAGCCATCCAAAAATGAGCAGATGTTCCCCTTTGACTTGGGTCTGGTGAGACATTTCTGGAGCCATATGTCCAGTGCTGGGCTTCCCGGTAAAAGAGAGATGGGGACACTGGAGTGAGTTCAGGGAAGGGCAATGAGGATAACAAAGGGGTTGAAGCATCTCCGATATGAGGAGAGGCTGCAAGAGCTGGGGCTATTCAGCCTGGAGAAGAGAAGGCTCGGGAGGGTCTTACCAATGTGTATAAATGGCCCCATCTTCTTTCCTCCCTCATCAGGCAGAGTCAGTGATGTCCTGTGACAGAATGAGAGGCGTAAGCTGAAATGCAGGTAATTCTATTTAAAACATTTTTTGAAACCATGAGGGTGACTGAACACTGGAACAAGTTGCCCAGAGAGGTGGTGAAGACTCCATCCCTGGAGGTAAATCAAAACCCAACTGGACGTGGTCCTGGGCAGCCTGCTGTGGGTGACCCTACTCTGAGAAGCAGGGGTTGTTGGACTCGATTGCCAGAGGTGCCTTCCAGCCTCTTGTCTGAAATGATTGTGGAGACTTCTGATGGGAAAAGAGGGAGAAAGAAGTAAGAGAATGCACTGGTCCCATTCCCCTCTTCTGATCAAGGCAGTGCACATCCTGGCAGCAAATGGCAAGGAAATCATGTGTGGGGTGAAAGAAATCAACCTGGTGACAGCAGATATTGCTGAAACCAAAAATAGATCAAGCTTGGAAAGACAAATGGATGTTTAGGCAGTCTGAGAACTGTAGACAGTTTTTGCTTGATAAAGGGGCATTTTGGATGGGTTGCCAAATCTCTTGCTTCAAGACCTACCAGCCTCTCCAGCTATGAGAAATGAGGATTTCTGGAGGAGAGGTTTTCTTCTTTTTTACAAATGCTTTCTCTGAAGTATTTGAAAGCAGGCTATGGCAGAGACAGGGTACTGGGCTGGCGTTATATAGCCAGTGCCCATTTATCTAGTGTGTGGAGGCACAATGTGTCATATATGACATAGACACCTCTGTGCAGCATCCCCAGTTTTGGGCTGTGGGTATATATGCTCCATTAAAATCACAAAAAGCAGTTTTTGCTCTTCTTTTTGCCAGCAGCTGAGAGAGGCTGTAGGTGAAACCCTTTACCAATCTATTGCTTGCAAGATCTTTCTTTGAGAATGCCTAAACTAAAAACATCTAAAGCACTTAGTGGGCAAAGCAGGTATCAAACCCAAGAACAAAGCAGCACTCTCTATTGCTACTGTGACCCCTGAAGATGCTGACAAGTCCATTAGTAAACATGATGTAGGCAGTGATTTCGACAGCTTGCAGAAAGTAGTTAATTAGGGATTATTTTTTAAAGCTGTTTTTTGTTTTATCATCTTCTAGATATTTGAATCGCCTTATCTGCCTTCAGCGATGGCTGTAATCTTCCTGGGTACTCAGATTATTTCTGCTTTTTGCCCCTATCTGCCTTCATTCCGAACGTGCAGTTTGACACGGATCCTGTAAATCTGCCAACAAAACTGTTGGAGAACACTAGAGTGGCTGCACTGGTTGTGCGTTCGCTACCTCTGCTGATCTCTCCACACCCCATCCTGCCCTTGCTTTTCCCCTTGCTGTGTGCTTCAGACGTAAATGATTTGGGCTGGGGCATCCTTGCTGCATCTCTGTGCTTTTGCATAAGGCCAGAGGTGTGCGCTGAGGCTGATGCTCGCTCGCAGGGGAGCAGAGCTCCTCCAAACCCGCTGCTCTACCAGGTGGCTGGAAGTTCCTGCTCCCCTCTTCCCTGGGGCTGTCAGAGGATGGGGCACAAGGGAGTGCTGCCCCTCGCTGGCTTATTCCCTGGCTGGGAATATTGACGGAGAGTGGTCTCTGCTTTTGCAGCTACTAGTAGTCTTCCCTGCCCTGTCCTCCCCAGTAGGGCAACTCATGGGACGTGTGAAGGATGTAACCTGTTGGGGAAGCCCTGCAGCACTGCTGCTTTTATCTGCTTCTGTTCCTGTGTCACACGTTGCATTGCTATTCCATTTCTTTTTTGCCTTTAAAAAGATGTAAAGCTATGTGTATGGGACTATGTGTACCAGGTATTGGATTCCCTCTCTGCTCCTCGATCCTCTGGCAGCACTGCTGTGTGCTTTGTCCTCTTTGTTTTTGGGGAAAACACTGCTGTTTGCAAAGGGCCAGGAAGTGCTCAGGCTAGCCTCCTATAAAAATAACAATGCCAAGTTACCTGATGATAAATGAACTCACTTGTAACCAATCCCTCATGCGAGTACCAACCTGCTAATGTTTCACAAGCTTATGCCAGGGCTCAGCACCCAGCTGTGAGCTTAGGTCAGGCCTGTGCTGCTGGATTTTCACCACCACCAAAGCTTCTTGGGTTCAGCCCTGGTGCAGAAGAAGTGCACTGCATCCCCCTCAGCTGGAGGGATGGAGCTGAGGAGAAGCATGTTTTGGGACAAGGGGAGAATGAGGGACTGCTTGCAAGGGCAGCAGCCTTTCTTGCTTGCTTGAAGCGATGAATGAGGCTCGTTTACTTGACAAAACCAGCTCTGAAGTTTTGGGAAACCTCATTGTTATCCATAGGAGCTGCCCTGATAAGGGACCCGGTGAAGCTAAATGGTCTTGCTGCCGTGGCATGGTTATCTGCAGTGCTTTTAGGGACTGGATGTTGGTGCGCCCTCATTTTTTGGGCAACAGGTAAATAAGAGAGGACAAATGAGGCCTCGCTTGCAAACTTTATCTCCTGTTGCCTGACTAACAGGAGTCCTGTTGACTCCTGGTGTACCGTGACAAATTTCCATTGTGAAAGCTGGGGCAGGGCCCGAATTATTCAGAGCAGGCTTATTTAACAAACTGTTCTTGGTTTCTGCTTCCAGGGAAGTGAGTGGGCACTCGATTGCTTGCAGGATTGCCTCTTTGCTTAGCCCTGGTCCATCTACAAACAAGAGCTGTACAAACAGAGCTGCCCTGGAGAGCCTCGGGGTGTCGCAAGAGGCAGGACCAGGGGGAGCTTGGGGCGATACTAGTAGGTTTTGATCTGTTGCCACCACTGGATGCGTAGGTGTTGCTGCCACGGGGATTTTGCAGAGCGATAGGAGGCCTTTGAAGCTTTTTATGGAGAGCCTGTTGTGCGTGGGGGTTGAGCACCACAGGGGAGGTGTTTCTAAATGTGAGGTTGGGCTGTGACGAGGGGATATTGATGCACTTAGGGAGTGGATGGGTCAGCTGAGACAGGACTCAGCAGCATCTGCTTTCCAGCAGGCCATCCCAAAACCTGCTGTGTCTTCATGGGTCTTTATCTGAGACACCCATTGGGCAGTTTTCTCCTGAAAGGTACAAGAAAAGTTGGGAGGCAGCTGGTGTTGGCTCTGCAGAGAGGATGATGGATGGAGCCTTCCTCCTCACACCAGACCCCAGTTTGCCAGGCGCCCATCATAGCTCTGGGTAGCAATCACAGGGTCTTTGCGACAAAACTGGGGAAACAAGTTGGTGAGACACAGCTGGGAGGGGGGTGGATGATTCGAAAGCTGACGGGAATGATCGGAGCAGTTTGAAAGCTTTGGGGTTTGCCAGCCTGCTGAGTCTGGGCAGCTGAGATCTTGAAGGTGCTTTGGGTCGCCGTGGCTCTCAGACTTTGGGATGACCCCCTGAAAGGGAGAAGCCTGTTTTCTTGAAATAAAGGCACAGGCAAAGAACATCCTGCTTGGGCACCCAAAAATCACTGGTCGCTTCTGAAAACCTTTAGCCTAAATTTCCACGTCTACCTGAGGAAGGAGCAGATGTCTGGTTTTCAGTACGGAAAGGAAATAAGCTCCTTTAGGTTGCTGTGTGCCTCCTGGACCTGTTCCTATAGCAGCCGTGCTGCTTGGATCAGGGCTGGCTTTTTTATCAGGGTTTCATTTCTCAGGAAAACACTCTGAACCTGAAGTGTTTTTCCCGGCCAAGGCTGATCCTTTCTGGAAGTGCTGCTGACAAAGCAGCTCTGGCATACCGCAGCTTTGGAAGCGTGTGGGTCTGCACGGGAAGGCAGCGTGATGCTGTGCAAGAGGTGAGAGGGGCCTTCAGCAAGTGTAGGGTGCTCCACGGGGAAGGAAAAATCAAAGGGTTGGTGGGGGGGAATTGAAAAATGGGAGAAATGTGGTCTGGAAAGGACAACAACTCTGATTGTGGCTTCCATGAAAAAAAAAGTTTGCTGAAAAAGTAGGTAAATGTTTTCTGTAGCTCTCTGATTAGCTTTCCAAAAGGCTCAGCCAGGTGGAATAACGGGCAGCCCAATCCCATGCTCCTTCCCACCCCAACGTGAGGCTCCAGCAGGACAGCCTCTTCCCGGGGCTTGCAGGTGGTGGCACCAGG
This sequence comes from Cygnus atratus, assembly GCF_013377495.2. Taxonomy (NCBI): domain Eukaryota; kingdom Metazoa; phylum Chordata; class Aves; order Anseriformes; family Anatidae; genus Cygnus; species Cygnus atratus. The sequence goes on along the minus strand of NC_066396.1, from coordinate 8,844,612 downwards.
ACTTGGGCTTGGTGCCATCCCATGGACCTTTCCTTCCCCAGAGCAAGGGGGCTGTTGCTCTCCATCCCTGCACCTCCTGCCTTTGTCCTAGCCAAAAATAATCCTCCCCATGAGTAATGCTTGCACCTCCTGCCCAGGATGGTGTTGCTTTTCATCAGTTACTGAGATTTGTTTAGCAGCAGTGCAACTGGATATGTTCCTGCCCTGAAGTGCTGGTGGGTGGAGGTGAGATGTGATGGGGCATCCAGGGAGGGACAGGGTGGCACGTCACAGCTGTGGTGGGAAGCCCTGGAATGACCCCAAAATGGGGGAGAGCTGTGGAGATGGATTTTATCTTGGATGAAAGTGTGCAAAAGTGTGTTTTCCCAGCTTACCCTGGTGCCGTGTTGTCCGTCCTGTGGGCTTGTGGCACTGACACCGTGCTGGGGAGAAGCCTTTTCCCAGCCCGTGCTCCCTGCCAGGGTTGCACTGTGCTTGCCGGGGTTGGGGCAAACCCAGCAGTTCCCCTGCATGGCTGTGCTCTTTGCCGCCTGTGTGTGACAAACACCATAAAAACACTGCGTAACGGGGAGCTGGCAGTGCTGGGACACGGCTGCCTTTATCTTCCTGTCTCAGCTGGTGCCGCAAGGCTCGGGGACACAGTCATGGGGCGGGTCCCTGTGAGGGACATCCCAGCAGGGACACGGCTCACATCACTCTCACCCCCTCTAAAAAACAAGACCTGGAGCTGCCTATGGGGTTTGCAGGCTGGGAAAAGCAGCACGGCATCTCAAAAACAGCCCATTCCCTGGCATGGCAATATTTTATTTATTATCACTGCTGCTGCCCCTGCAGCATGCCGTTTGCAGCTGCTGAGAGGGTTTTGTTCTGGGTGTGCGGATTGCTGGTGCTCGGGAGCTATCCGAGATAAACTATCAGCTGCTAACACATGGGGCCCTCCTGCCCCTCCGTGCACTGTCCTGTCCTTGCTGGGGCAGATCCATGCAAATGGGACTTTGCTTGCCGCCTAAATTGGGCTTTACAGCATGCTGGTGCAAGGGGAACTGAGGGCGGATAGGCTGAATGTGTGTTATCCCCAAAAGTCCTGAGAGAAGAATCCCATGCAGAAGTTGTGCCCGCCCAGCCCATGCCTTGAACCTGCTGCTGGTCGACGTCCACTTGGCTCGTGGAGCAGCAGAAGGAAACCACCAGGATTTCAGCAGTAACGTGCCCCGGGAGTGTTCTCCCAGAGGACATGTGAATGCTCCTGCCCTCTATATGCAGGTTTGTCCTGACCCCAATAAAGTTGGGGTTTCGGAGGGATGCTGCTGGATGTCACACAAGACGTGTGGCTGGAGACCACGTACGCCACCAGCTGTGCCGTGGTGTTTGCTCCTCTGGGGCTGAACTTTGGATCGTGGAATCCTCAGGGGCTGTGCGTCTCCTCCCCTGGCACTGCAGTCAGGGGTTGGGAAGCATCTTTACCTCCCTGCCTTAAACCAGAGAGAACTCCTCGGGAGCTGTGCTTGCACTTCCTTATGCTCCATGCTCCTTGGGCTCAGCTCCGTGAGTAGGGTCTGAGCTGCTGGGGCTCTGCACTACCCCACGCCACCCTTCCCAGGGCTGGGGACTGGCTGTGCTGTGGGATGACGCTGCCAGGAAGCCCAGAGCAGAGCCACATCAGGTGGGGAAGGTGAAACTGCAGGCACTGGTTGGGCAGTCGAGGTGGGAGCAAATTAGAAAGGTGTAAAAAGCAGGGAGTCAGCGGGTTTGTGGAGGGGACACCCCAGGGAGCCACGAGGTCCGACTGACGGTGCCCGGCCAGCAGAGGCTCTTTGGGCACTTTTTCAAGGCGGTGAGTGTGCTAGCACCCAGCTGAGGAGCTCCTGGCTGTCTTTTCTCTGCTTGTGTTGGCCAATAAATAATTGCTTTATACTTTCAAGGCCAAGCCCATTTTCTGCTCTTGGCAGGTGTGATCCACCCAGACCCCTTCTAAGCCACCTGAAGTCACAGTGTCCTAGTGCTCCTTTGCTCTCCCCTGGCCCCAAGCATCTCGTGCACGCTGGAGACCCTACGGGGGGTATGGGAGCCTGCATGGGGTGGAGAGGACGTGCTGGACAAGCAGGACTGGCCTCTGGGTGCTGTACCCCTGTGTTAGCTGGCTGCTAACGTCACAACAACCCTGCCCAGCGCTGCAGCGGGTGGCACAGCCTTTCAGGCACGACCTGGTGGTGGTCTGACACCAAGACCCTCTCCTCCAAGCAGAAAGGACAGGCTCGGGGCAGGAAATGCTGGGCATGGAGCTCTTTGGCCTGGGTGATGCTGGAGGTCAGCTTGGATGGTTACGGTCCATCTGCCTCGCAGATCTTCAGATGACAGCGTTTGCTCCACAGGGGTCAATGGCAATAATGCCAGGAATGGGACGTCGCTGAGGCCTGGACTAAGGAATCTGACCCTAGAGCAGGTTTTCCTGCTCATGCCTTCTGCTGCCCACATCGTTGCTTCATCTTGCTGCCTCATTGCCTCACTGCTTCTCCTTGAATGATCCTAAAGATGTCCCTTTCTACAGCAATGCAGTGGAAGTGAGGCATGAGACCTCCAACTTCACTCAGCACCGTGTCCATCTCAGTACTTCTTATGGGGGCTTCGGGTGGCTCCCCATGGCTCAGCTTCCCAAGGGTAAATTAAAAAAATAATGAGTAGGTGAGACTGGTTGTGAGCAGAGTTATGGTGCTTTGAGAGCCCTGAAACCCTACAGAGGTTATTCTCCCACCATTGTACTTGTGTTTAAGGGACAGAGCCCTTTTGTGATGTGAACCCCAAGAGATGTTCCCAAGGTGATGTTTTGGTCAGCTGTGGGATGAAATCTATGGGCTGGTCCCGCACAGGACTGAATCCCTGGCTTGCTCACAGGGATCCAGCTCTCCCCTTCCACATGCAAGAATGTGACAAGATAAACGTGCACGTTCCTCCCTATTTCTCCCTGAAGTGCTCCCTGACATGCTGCCGCTCTCCGTGCTGCCATTCTCTCTAATTCGAGGGTTTCCCACGGCCCATGGGAGATCTGGGCTGTGCACGATGAGGAGGTCGATAGCAGTGCTCACACCCAGGTATGCAGGGGGTGGTTTTGGCCAGGGCAATCTGCTGGTTGTGAGTAGGCTCAGCCCTTGGAAGAGGATCTCTGTCGGCTCCTGCTTGCAGGCTACAAGACGCTGCCTGGATGACTAGGTGGTGTTTGGACTTGGTCTGACAAGCTGATCTTTCTCAAGTTACTTGATTTATCCCTGCTTTTATCACTGTCAACGTGAGAAGGAGCCAACCCCACACGAGGAGAGCGGAGGGCACAGAGCAAGATGAATGTGCAAGGAGTGCCTGGTTGACCTGAAGAAGGGGAGGTGAGTGCTCCCACATTACATCCATGATTCGTCTACTCTGTCCACGGCTGCCTCTGCCTGATGCCTCCAAGAAGTCAGCTTCCCTTGCCTCCTAACACTTCATTGACTTCGGCCAAAGAAGCTGTAAAGAGGAAGATAAGGAGGTGGCTGGGCAGTAAGTGATGTCCCAAAGCTCTAGCAGATGATGAGCTATAGATTAAAAAATGTAAAAGGTTGAAAAAGAAGACAAAGAAGAGACCTTCTGTTCTCAGAAGTTATTTCTCTGCCTGGCCCAAGTCCCGTGGCCAGGCATCACGAGGCTTGCTGAGCAGCTCTCTTTGCCTGGGCTCAGCAGCAGCTGCTTCTGCTCTGGTCTGAACCAGACACAACTTCTTTTTGCTTAGAGTGTCTGCCAGGCAGTGGGTCCCTATAAGACATGATTTCTGAGCACCAGGAGTGGCTGTAAAACCAGATGACTGTTGGATGAGTTGGACCAGGCAGCCAAACTCTTGCCTGGTGTGGATCTCACGGACAGAATCTCTCCCTTTGTGTGGTGAGGACCATTTCTATCACAGCTTTACAGTGTGCACGAGCTCGTGCATGTAGATCAGAGCTCCCAAAATGTTTTAGTGTTTGTGGTAACTAATAAAGATAATGGAAAAATGCTGGCAAATACTGTGGCAAGAAATACACAATGATGTCCATATAATTAAGTTAATTGATAGCTATTAGTATGAACGTCACTGTTATGTCTCCCCAAGCATATACATCTCACTTTTCATGGCCGTGCCTTGGCCAGGCAGTGGATCCCAGAAACAAGGGGAGGAAAAAATTTATTCTGGTAGGGGCTTCTAGGGGGGGCAGCTGGTGCCATGCAGAGTGCGATTTTGAACTCTCAGCACAAGTCCAAGATCTCCCCGTAGATCATCCTGGCTCCAATGGGCAGCATGAGCCCGAGCTGTTTTGCATAGGGCCGTGGGTGATTCCAGCGCTGGTGTTCCTGTGCCTTGCAGCTGTTTGTGACCCCTGCACAGCCTGTGGCACCGCAGTGCCGTCCTGGAGATGTTCTCTGAGGCTTGGAGAGCCTGTGCCAGGCTCCCATGGGACACCTGGGGAAAGGGCCCGCTGTGGGACAGGGCCTTCTCCAGACCCATTGGCCTCCTCCATCCAGGAAACATGACATTAACTGCCCTGACCTGTGTACAGCACACAGCAGGGTATTCACAGCATTACCCCAAATCAGAAGATGTTCTGTTTTGAGCATGGGGGTGTTTGAGCCAAAAGCCCGCCATTTCCAACCCATTAACTCCAGGCAGGGGACAGTGCATAGTCCTGGTCTGATCTCTCCTGCAGTTAGCTTCCTTTCCTTCTCCTGCTGGTTCCCATTTTTATCTTTTTACCTCTCTGTCCCATCCCTTGACTGGAAGAGACCCAGGTCCAAATCCCTCCCCAACTGCACAGACCTGAACATGTTCACCAAGCCCCTCAGGAAAGCTTGGGTGGACCTGAGAGGGCACCAAGCTGAAGGGCTGCCCCCAGTTGGCCTGCTGCAGTTGTCCTGCCCCCAGTGTCCTGCTGAAGGCCCTGTGCCCTGTCTTTGCTGCAGGAGGTGACCTGAGCTTTCTCTTTCAGCCGCTGAATTATTTGATGCAAAGTGGAAAAGCTTTCCGAAGGAGAAACGTGAACATCTCAGCTGGGGCTCTGACACAAGACACTCAGTGTGGCTGTTAGCATGGGAGCTGATCTCTTCAGTTTGGAGCCTGATTTCTTCAGGGAGAGAAGGGGTTTGAGTCTGGATCCCCCTGACCACCAGGTGAGGACCACTGGGTGCAGGGAAGGGTTCACTGCTGGCTCTCCCTCTGAGGGCTCCTCTCCAATCGTGTGCTGCCCATGGTGACAAAAAGCCCCGCAAGGCATCAGCTTGTGTTTCAGACAGGGAATCTGGATTACTAAACACTCACTAAGGCTTGCCAGGACCAGCTACGAGACCATTTTGCCAAAATCTGCCTTCTTATGTTTGACTTTGATGGGAGCTTTGTGGTAGCAAGAGCTTCAATGCCTGATTTTGGGGAAGGACACTTTATCAGGGAGTGTAGTGATAGGATAAGCGGTAACGACTTTAAGCTGAAAGAGGGGAGATTTAGATTAGATATAAAGAAGAAATTCTTCACTCAGAGGGTGGTGAGGTCCTGGCACAGGCTGCCCAGAGAAGCTGTGGATGCCCCATCCCTTGCAGTGCTCAAGGCCAGGCTGGATGGGGCTTTGGGCAGCCCGGGCTGGTGGGAGGGGTCCCTGCCCATGGCAGGGGGGTGGAATTAGGTGGTCTTTGAAGTTCCTTCCAACCCCAACCATTCTGTGATTCCAGGATTCTATGGTCTTAGTGAAAATAGCATGACTCTGCAATTGCCTCCTCTTGTGCGGGTCCCAGAGCAATGTTTGCACTGGTAATTAGTGGAGCTCTCCTGAATGCAGAATATGCGGCTGGTAAAACTGTCTTTTGGGGAAAAGCATGAGTGGAAGTGGCTGTTCAATACCATTTCACACAAAGAGAGGATCTGGTGCAAGCACTGCCGCAGCCAGGTTTCCATGGTCCCACCTCAGAGCCAGTTTGCCAGATGGAGGAGTAGAAGGCGAAGCCAATAAGAGCATCCCATGAGCTGGCATCTCATCTCTCCCCGGGGAATTTCACTTTGAGTACAAAACCCGTAAGCTTTCTGCCAGTCATCGTCGGGAAGCGAGCGCCTTGTGCAAGTTGTGCAAGAGCTCGCAGCTCCCTCCTTATCTCCTGGTGGCACAGGTTTGCTTTCCATCCAATGACTCAGCGAACTAACCTTGGCCCAGAAAACCCTTTGTGTGCTGAGTAACCCCTAGATAATACCCTTCTGGGAAGAAAGGGAGGATGAGGGGGTGGAAACCCAATTGCTATCCCAGTGGCCACTGAGTTCAGGCAGGCAGCAAGTCTTGGGGTTTTGCCCAGTGCCGCAGCCAGGCTTTGGCACATGGATGTGTCTGTGGTACCTCCGCTCCTGGGGGCCTGCTTGGCCCAGCCCAAGAAGACTCTGGCTGTAAAAAGGCTGAGTTATTTTCACAGTTCTCATGGCCCAAGGAGGAAAGCTGTCCCCCTGCCCGTGCACATCTGCATGCCGTGTCATGCCTGTGGCAACCTCTTGACTCATTCACTCCTGCAGGAGACACCAGTGGGAACTCCCTCCCCAGGCTGGGCAGGATTGGCTGCAGGGAATGGGGAAATCACGCCGGCTTGTGCTCTGAATCCCTTTCCAGCTCTCACAATTTCCCTTTGGATTTTATAGTGCTGGGCAGGTTTTCTGTTTTTTTTGCACCCCAGATCTGCTGCCAGCTGTGTTGGGAGGTACCACAGAGGTACAACTTCCCTCCAGATGGTTTTGGCCATCTTGGTGTTCCTATATTGAAATCTGATGCTTCTGGGACCAAAGGGAAATGTGCCAGTGTACAAAATCCCAGCTTCCCTCATGGTCTTTCTCCTGGAAAGAACTATTAGAAATCACCTGCTTCCAAGGCTCAGGAATCCTCTGCTCAACCCTTGGTATTTCCTACAATCCTATCTCTTTCCAGAACACCACCTTCTGTTTAAAAGCCGAGCCCATCATCAAAACCGGTCCTCAGAGAGGGCATTTCTTATCTCCCTACAGCTTTCAGTCTCCCCATTGGCACAAGAAGCTTCTCCTCTGCAGATCTGACACAATGGACCAAGCAGGTCCCAGGTTTTCTTTGCCTCTGGGCCTTTCCATGGTACTTCAAAGCACAGGTGAAACCTCACTGTTTATTTTCAGTGTATCATCTCCCCTATAGATTTATTGCTTTTCCTTTGTAATGTACTCTATTATCACTAAAAACAACAGCAACAAATTAACTTCACTGAGATCCCTGCTGATTCAGTCTGGCCCTGCTAGGCATGACGGAAGCCTTTGCAGACATTTCCTGTGTTGAAGTGCTTGCAAAGTCCCATCCAAGACCTGTCAAACCTGACTGAAAAAGTAGTACTAAAACCACAGGCAGTTTTAGGGATGTCCAAGAGTGAGGTTTTCCAAGAGATGGAGAGGGTTCCTCCTGCCATCCCCATAGTGGATTGATTGGAAATTCCAGGTCCAATTTAATAAAGTTCTTTGGCTTTAAAATCTGTGAATCCCAAATACTTTTTCTGGAAGAAAAAAAAAAAGAATATTGGGGCACAGAAAGGTTGTTTGGCCTTTGTTGCACATCTTGGGTGCACCTCTGGCACCAAAATGAGTAGAACATTCCCACTTGGTTTTGGTTTCCACCCACTGGTACAATTTTTGCTCTATTACTGTCAGAATTCAAACGTTCCCATGGTTATTTCCTGCTGATTTAAAATCAGGAATTTTCAGAAAAGCAAACTGGGCCTTTTTGAACAAAGCATTCCTGAGAAGTTTCTCATGTCTCCCCTCCAAGACGTATTACAGTGGTGGATGGACACCCTCTGCCTCTGGGCTACCTGGTCGGAGCCAGATGAGGCTGACGGCGAGGTGGCAGTGACTGTGGATCCGTGTTTTGCAGGACACCCAACACTCCCTCCAGTTCTGTGGGCAGGCTCAGAGCCAAAAGGTAAGGGTTTGGCTGAGAACTGCTCTTCTAGGGCACTCGGTGGGCCTGTTTGCCATGCATATGCCACCCGCCTGCTTAGAAGAGGAGCATCCTCCTCCTCCTACCTTTGCCTTCCTTGCTGCTCCTCAGATTACTTTTTCTTAATGTAATGGAGCTGGCTGATTGGGACATGACCTGAGATTTATATAACTCATTGTGCAATACACTTTATGTAATCAGGGTTTTCTTATGTAATTTATTTGCAGGGCATTTGCCGAATCAAAGACCAGGCCTGATTGCTTGTATATGGGAGAAGGCTAAGTGGCAGACCACAAACAGGTTTACCATTCCTGGTCTGCTTGCTGCCTGAGAGAATACAGAGTTACAGGACTAGGAAAGCATGCACCTGTGGGTTTGGTGGCTTTGGTCCACATCCATCTCCAGAAAGTTCTCCCCGGGATGCAGCAAACCTCTTTTCAAGGATGTGGAGCGGGGTGCCAGGTCAGGAGGTGTAACCCACGCTGCCACTGCTGCTGGTGTGCACCCTCTTTTCCTTAAGAAGAAAGACAGCGGGCCTTGGGGTCACCCTTCTGAGGGCCAGGCCTAGAGGAGGTTGAGCTGCCTCCATTTTGTGCTGCTTACAGTGGGAGCCCCAGGCATGGCTTTCCTCTTGCATGCCTCGGTGAGGCCTTTGGAGTTAGCCCTCAGTGTTCCCTCTCTAAGAGGGCTGGATTGTGCTAGAAGCAGGTCAGGAATGTGAGGTGGGTGAAGGAGGATGTGATTCAGGCCGTGAGCTGAGGGTATGACCCCCCGTGGAATGAGATTAAACTCTGGTTCCTCCTGGCAGCTGTAGCCTGAGCACACAAATCGTGTCTGCTGTTCATGTTGCCCACTGAGGTGGTTAATCCATGAATGGGGCCTCATCCTAGCCTGAGGAGGGGAAGCGTCCACGCCCATACTGTGGCAGAACAGCTAATGGCTTGGAAACAGCAAATGCAGATGCCAAATGGAAAAAAAAAATATAACTATGGGGCCCTTGAGCTCTTCTCACAAATCATGCTCTGGCTCCCCATGCAGATGTGCATGAGTTGTCCTGGGGCAGAAGAAGGGATCAGATGAGGTAATGCAGCATCCCAGAGCTTCCCCTGTACCATTTTTAGTGCTCTTCAGCCTTCCTCCCCTCTGGTGAAAGAGGGCAGGTCCCTGCTGAGACCGCTGGGGAAGCATTAAGAGGATGGCCTTGGCGTAGTGTAGCTCGCACAGCTCAGTGAGGTGGGGCTGCTTCGTCCCTGGTACTGGGCACCAGGGCCCTCATAACACTCTTCCCTGTTGTAGAAGCTGCGTGTGGTGGAAAACTGGGCGTTTTATATTCTTTTGTATTCCTTTAAGTTAGAAGTATTTCACAATGTCATGGAAGGTGAACCTGACACCTGGCTGCACATGAGCTGGGAGGCTGACTGGATCGTCAGGCATGAGAACAATGTCCTGCATGAGAAACTGCAGCATGGTGGGCTGTAGGGCTTTTGAGTGCTAAAGAACTTGTCCCACAGTCAGCTGAAGTCTAAATAGTAAGGGACGTTCTGGTTATTATGGGAAGCTGAGAGAGCAAAGAACTTAGACAATTTGATGGACCTTTGCTTTGCCTTAATCTGTGACCTGAACAAGCTGAGAAGCTTACTAAAAGTTACAATATTCTTCAGCATGAAGAGAAATAAAAGAGGGAAATTTCTTGAAATGTGCATTACAAGATCCGTCATGGATCTGCTTGGCCTGTCCTCACTGCCTCTGCAGGAGGTAGAGTGCTCTGCTCTGACTGTGGAACGTGGTGTGTGCAGGAAACCCCACCTGAGACACCCCACATAACTTGTCTACTGGGCATTTCAGAGTAAATATGCTCAGTCAGAAGTCTCCAAATTTAATTCTTTTGATAAAGCTGGAAAACTTCCTGAGACTTCATCCATCCTCATTTCTTGCTACTGTTTTGTTCGGAATTTCAGCTCTTGCTGAAGCATGTGTGAAGTACCAGGATGACCCTGGATGGTTCTCCTGGTCACTCTTCCTGAGACATCATCACTTGTTTTGCCCACCTTACCCATGAAGCAGCTGATGTGTAGAGCCTTGGGAGGATGTTAAAGCTCCACCCTACTTGGAGCTCACAGGGTCACTACCCTTTTACGGATGAAATGTTAGGTGAAAATGAAAGTTGCATCAAGATCAGATTTTTGCAGTGAGTTCTGCCACGAGGCAGGTTGTGCTGGGTAATGGCTCAGGCATTAGGAAAGCTATTCTTTTATTTTCTGCTTCTGGGAATGTCTGCGTGAACTTCTGTGTTCCCTGAAGATAACCTGAGTACTGTGGTGCCAGCATCATGAACACACACTTGTTTGTGCAGGTTGTTGTGAAACATGGGCACTTTGGGCTTCATCTTCCAAAGATGAAGGAGTCAGGAGGTGTTGAAAGAATTTCTCACTTGGAAGTAAAAATGTAAATAAAAAAGAAATGATGTGACTCACTGCAGATGGGATAGAGGTTGTAGTGAGCCACCAGCTGTGGTGGTCAGGTCTCTCTGTGGAGTGGTGTAAGTAAACAATATTTTAAATAATACCAATGCTGTTTTTTTTTTCCTCATAGATGTCATTATGGATTTCTAGCTGCCTTTCTAAGAGGAGTGACCATTGTACAGCTGCCATACCTAGCTTTGTCAGCTCTTTGCTCACCATTTTCATTTGCTCTGACTGGAGAGAAGGAATACGGTTTCAGGAGGATGGTGCAGGGCTGAGTACGGATGCAAGAACCATTTTCTGAACAAACAGGGGAGAGGCAGACAAACCGTTGGGAAGACTGCAGCTGTATAGAGAAGGCATTGCAGGTGGCTGTGGCAATTATCAGCTGACCATAAGTCAACAGAGTCATGGTGTTGCAAAAAAGAAAGGAAAAGGTAAACATCCCTGGGATATGTAAACAGCAGCATTGTTTGTAGGACACCTGAAGTAGTTCCAACAATCTGTTATTGTAGACAATGCCTACGCTGTAGTAATGTGACCAGCTCTGGGCACTGCCCTGCAGGAAAGATATGTACCAGTGGGAGAGTGTCCAGGGGAATGCAACTGAAGTGATTGGAGGGTGGGAAATATGATGCATGGAGAAAGACTGAAGAAACAGGTTGTTTAGTCTAGAGCAGAGATTTTTCGATCTGTGGTCTGTTGTCTTCTTGTCTATTTTTAAAGGGTCTGGAAGAGGTGACTAAGAAAAGCACGTTTCCATGTGCTATAGAGCTGTCTGCAGATATAACATCTCTATAAAGGTCTGCACTTGCAGGAGAACTTATTTAGGGTCCAATCCTGAAGTGAGAGACTGCAAACTATTGCTGTGGCAGAGAAGACTGAAAGGGGCCCAGTGCTAGTTTTTGAATGTGTGAATTATGATTGAAGGAATAAGTTCTCTCAGCTGGAGGTGCAGAAAGTTAGGAGAGCACACTGTAGCAATGGAGATGTAGGGAGCAAAATCTTAAGGACAGTAGGATTGCAAAGTGCTGGAATGCATTATCTGGGCAGGTTGGAGATTCCCAGTATGGGAATCTCAAATAACAGGATAGATAAACATCTGTCTGCAGTCACAAGGATAGGGCTGACCCCTCTTGGCTCCCTCAAGGTCACCTTGCACCCCAGTCCTCTACGTTTTACAAGCAGTGCTAATTTATGGTCTCTGTTATTCAATATACTCATAAACACTCTTGAGAAGGAAGTGAGCAATGATCCAGTTGTCACCTAGCTGCTCACTTCCTTTTCTGGATTAGCAAAAATACGTTGAGCAACACTAATCCACTAATCCAACCCCTAGTATTGACAAATTGCTAGGCAGACCTCCCCATGTCTATTTTTTTTTTAATAATTCTATATCACAAGACTGACATGTTGGTTCTGAGAAAATCTGGCTTCAGAAAATCTTTTTTATAGTCTCAGATCCGAGGCTAACTTCACAGTGCTGACAAACAAACATTTTGAGCATCATCCACCTCTCCTCTGATCCGTGCTGTCTTGAATCTTACCTGGTAGATGTCAGACAAAATGTGATTCCAAGAAGGGCAGGCAGAAACCTTGGCTGTGATGCTTCTGCTGTTCTTCTTGCCAAAGATCCAGTTCCCTGAAAAAAACACTTGCTGTGGCTTAAAGAAAGCAAAAGATGCAGTTATTCACAGTATTGCTATTTGCTAGTGAGGAGAGCTATTTGAAAGCCAGAAAAAGCCTTTTTGCACATGTAGCTTTGTTACAGAGGCAGTAACTCTTGCAAATGACTTTAACAAGAGGCAGGAAAAAGAGAGGAAGAGCTGATGGATCTGGAAGGTGGCTTGAGGACAGAGTATTGAATGGAGACAAGACAGGTGAGGTGAGACACTTGCACTTCACAAGGGCAGATTCAAGACCTCTGTAATTGCAGTGCAAGGGCGGGAGCTTGCTTTCTTTGCTCTTTTGATTCTATTCCAGTACCATTTGCTGCAGTTCATTTGTGGCTTTAAAAGCTTCTTGTCTCTCCAGTCCTTGACTGCTGTGTCTGAAAGGCTTTGAGAAGCTGAAGCACAATTTAGAATTGGGGTAGTCATTATGTCTCCAGCATGCTATAACTTATTGCCCTCCATTAACTTCACAGCACTGGTGCAAGTGGATCTCACCTCAATGTGGACACCACCTGAGGCACTTCCACGTGCTGCCTGTTTTTTCTTAACAGACTCTCTATTCTGATTCATGGAGATGGGATTTCCACTCCAAAGGGTTTCATGGGCATCTTTGCACAAGACTTATAGGGCACATGATCAAAGGTAAAGTTATTTTGTAGGGTGATTTGTTGTTAAAGTAGACAAAAAGCAAACAGTGTTTCCTGCTTGCTGCAATCTCTTTGAGGTGGCTCTCTGCAGAAAGGCTCTGCAGGGATTACAGCTCTGAGCAGGCTCACCTTTTTGCCCAAATTAATAGAAGAGCTGCTGCATGGTGTCATCTACTAGGGTTCACAAACAGCAGTAACATTTCCTTGTTGGAGAATCGTCACGGGCATGTCAAGGATAACAAACTCTTAGGTTCAGTGGACAAGCACAAGTGCTCTTAATCAACCTTATGAAATCAAAGAAGTTCTCTTATCCTATTATTGAGAAAAAGTTATCTAAAGTCTCGTCTTGTGATAACAAATCCCAGTAACTAGGCAAAGCAGTCAGATCCTACTGGTTTTCTTTCTCATTGAAATTTTGTTTATGTTTCACATTCAGGAAAATATGTCCCAAACAGTCAGGAACTTAACAAGAATATACTGAATTAACTGGAATGTCTAAAAAACACATTAACATATAGAAAGGAGTCCGTCTGATTCTTGGGTAGTGGCTTAAAAGCTTTGCCCCACCTACACTGCTGAAGTCTCTGATATGTCATTTTGCTGAAACTTTGCTGAGTCTGACAATTGTTCTATGAGATAAACTCTTCTATTTCTGTTGTTCCTCCTGCCAGGGTTGTTTGCAGAGGGTGTGATGAGTGCTGAGTCCTGAGGATGAGGATAAAAGACACATTTCCATGCTCAGTTCAGAGCTTTTTTTTTTTTTTTTTATGATCACTTCTTTCCAAAGACCTGTAGAAAGAAAATACAATTCTTTTATAGTTGCCTTTAGGATTTAAAGCAAGCTAGTATGTTCCCTCAGTGTCCTCACAAGGATCCAGTGTTCCCATGGTGTTAACTTGTTGAAATTTTCTGCTTGTTACTTTGCAGACTCTTTCATTTACAGAAACAATCTTTGTTTCTATTTCTTCTTAAGTAGAGAAAGTACTCGAATGGATTTCAGTTTGATGACATGTCATTCTAGTCTTTTTAGCATCGTACAGGAATGGAAATTTTACTCCAGATAAATTGGTTGAATATTATTATTTGTATAGATTTTCTCCAGCAAGCATATAGTCTTTTTAATGTCATTAATTCTTGAAGAAAGTATTGACACTGAATTCCTTCTTAAAAATTTCACCACCTTTCCTTCCTAACATCCTTCAGATCTTTCTGAATTTTCTAAGGAAGATGTCTATATGCTGCCAGACAAATAATTTCCTGATTCATACAAATACTTTGTATTCTGGCAGTGATCACACTAACAATTGTTTTTCTAGGGAGTTTGCCATATGCAACATAAACACTCCCAGATTTAGATAACCTAGCAATGAAAGGCTAATTACATTAAGGTATTTGTATCAGGTGAAAAAAAAAATCCACACTAAAGTTCTTCGAAGAGTTTTGTTGTCACAATCAGTTAAGGAATAACTGAGGCTAGTTAGAGTCTTGAATCAGAAAGATAATCAACATCGATGGAGAATTTTCCAATCACTTATAGGTTGAGATATTTGGGTGCTAGAAAGTGCCTCTAGAGGAACATAGTCTTCATACAAAATCACAGTGCTTTTTTCCTTACTTAAATTAGTATCGTTCTCCAACTAGTGTCTTTCTCAAGGAGAACGTGGGCTTGTGTTTTTCTGACACAGCTAATGGCTCTAATAACAACCTCCTACATCTTTGCTCCCAGCCAACAAGCCATATAATATTTCTTGCACAATAGGATCTCTTTGAAAAACAAATATCTTACAAAGCTTGCTTTCTTTATGTAGATGCTGTGTCTATATTAAATCTGATGTCTTGTATGTGTAGGTGTTGCCTTCCCATAAGAAGACGTTAATTGTTTCCTTGTCTTTTGGACCAAAGGGTCCCTGATTTTAAAATCTGCTATGAAAAGCAGCTTTATAAGTTGCATGTAAAGGTTATTTTTTTGGCTTGTGACCAAATCCAGGTGAGTGTCTTGATCTTTCTTTGCTTTTGCATGCAAATTAATACACACTCCAGCTCCACGTCTCAGCTAGGAGGTGGCAATTAATTGAGTGAGGGTTTCCTAAACCACATCGCAAGCCACCTGTGGTCATATGGGTTTCTTTGTCCACCCTGGTAAAAAGTAGCTTGAATTTCTCACGATTTCCAAAATACCCCACCAATACAAAAGCAGTAGGATTTTAAGCCTCTCCTAGATGTGCCCTGGTTTGCACACACCTCTGAGCTGCGGTTAAGACTGGTCTCAGGAGACTCGGTAACGACAGGTCTCAGCACCAGAGACCCAGTGAGTGTCAGGTCCTGGTGGACCCAATGCTACAGAGCTGGGAGGTCTCAGGGAACCTCACTGAGCCATGCATGGTTGGATGGAACTGGAGACAAGGTGCCTGGCTGCCCCAGGAGGTAGGAACAGTGGAGGAGACTCTCTGTTGGAGGAACTGAGATCAGCTTTTCTTTAAGCAGCTTGCTGGTGGTCACTGGGGCTGGCAGCACTAAGTCCTGCCACTCTGTGGGACATGGAGAAGGAGGTTGAACTGGGCATGAAGAACAGGTAGGACAAAGGTGGAAGTGGCCCAGGTCAGCTTGTTGCTTGACAGAAATTCCAGCAGCCCAGCTAGCTGGGTGGGTAGGGCTGAAGTTTCTCTTCCAGGCTAATGACCAAAACCATCTACTTTTGGAAGAAGAGAGAGGAAGAAGTATTGAAATCCAGGAGCTGTGGAGCTGATGTGAAGGATATCCTACATATTCTACATGCAAATTTAGGGAAGTCTGGGTGTAATTGTGTAAACAAGGATAGAGCAAGCCATGCAGCTTTGTGCTGAGAGGCCTGTTGTGGCTGAGGGGCTTTGTTAGAAAGATGGGCCCATCCTCAAAGTACACTGTTCCAGCAAAGCTGTTCCTCTGCTCCATGAACCTATTCCTTGGGAGCACACGCATCTGTTGGGTAGGTCTCCTTCCTGAGCCCCTTCAGACTATTACAGGAGCAGACTGACATGACTGGTCAGCAGTCCCAGCCTGGGGAGATGTTCTTCAGCCCTATGAGGACCCAAAACTTCCCTGAGGGTCCTGGCTTATCCAACCCAATGTTAAGTGCAGAGGCACCCCCTGGAGGAGGGGACAGCACTAAAAAACATTAATTGTGAAAGTAAAACTCAACTTCCCTTTCTCCCAGCTGCTGATGAATCATGAGTTGATGCATCATGAGTTGGGTCCCTTCTGCGTGAGGTGGCTGAGGAGAAGGAGAGATGGAGCACTGCTGGGGAGGGGATGGCCGCATGGAGGCCAGGCCTGGCAGTTGGGCAGCTGGGCTCCAGGCAGGCTGCACATCCCACCAAACCTCTCCCTTTGAAACCCTCAGCCCTTCTTGCGGATCTGTCCTCGACTCCCCCAGGCTTGCCTGTGCTTTTTTGGAGGTGTAGCACGTGCTGTTGGACACCAAACTCCAACCCCAGCTTCATCAGCACCAGGTAAAGCAAAATAATTACTCCCCATGCCCTAGATCTGTCTCTCTTGTCCACATCACCTGCACAATAGTTACCCTTTTTTACCTGGGAACCATAGCCTTTAAGTTTGTGAGCAAGCCCACCCTGTCTCCAGACCCTCCTTTTGTTGTTTTGCATCTGAGTCCTCCTCTATGACAGTAGAAATTTGATTTTCCTGAATTTCATTTGTTTTCCTAAAGTCATTTATATTTTACCTGAACCTTTTCCCCAGAGCTCTCCCAGACTCTGTTGTTAGCATCCTATTTTTCTGCCTGTAAATTAAAAAAAAAAAATACAGACCAAAAGGCTAGCCCCTCTGGGCCAGTCACTGCATTCTTTAGAGATGTTCCCAGATTTGAGAGCGTGTTGCACAACAATATTTCTGAGTGCATATTTATTTGTTCTTTAACCAGAACTTAACTTCAGCTGTGGTCTGTTGATATTATATTAGGATTTCATGCAGAACAATGCCAAGAGTGGTATCTCATCTCCCGATTCCTCCCAGAGCATGGGGTAATCTGCCAGGAAACAGGTTTGATTTGACGTGATTTCTTCTCAACAAACCAGTCTTGATGCAGCTATCACCTCACTGCGTTCCCAGCACTTACAAAAGGAGCGGTGAATAGAGCAGCTTCCCGGGTACAGAAGGTGGCTCAATGGAGCTGGGACTCCTGGTGTCCTCCCGGGCCTGCTTTTTAAAGATAGATATTGTGTTTACCTTGCAGCAGTCCTATGGGAACGCCAAGAGATCTCGGAGATAATTACTAATGGGTCTGAAGTGTCTCCAGCTGCTTCCTTAAGTACCCCCCGTTTATTTGACTCTGCACACTACCTGACCTGTGTTTTTCCTATTCTGGACCTTTCTCCCACCCCTTATTAACAATTTCTGTAGCTGGTGGCTTGTCTCAGTTAACCTTTTCCTAGGTCTGGAGCACAGCATGGGCTGTACCAGCTTTCACTCAGTTACTTGCTATTAGCTGTCTTTTTTTGTAAATAGTAGCTCTTCTGCATTTCTTCATCTTCTGCTTATTCCAGTGTAATTCTGCTTATTCTAGTGTAATTTTATAACCCTCTCTATGCAGCCCTTCATATATCTCACTAGTTTATAACCCTTTTCATGTACTTTAGCCTATCTGAGTTAATCCTTGTCTGCCTCGGCTTTTCCTTCATGTTCATCATTACTTGTATGACAGCATTTCCACTTGTACAACTCCTTTCTGACTCCCAGATCACCAAATGGCGTCTGACGCAGTCACTGTAATCTCTTACTGTACTTCTTCTCTTCTCTCTGCATCAGGACAGTTTGCCTTTGTGCTTAACTAAAGGCATGCTCATGTGATTGCAAGAGAATTAAGCCAACACATCAGAAGAAATTATTACCTGTCAGCTGAAATATAGTAACTGACTCTGTCCTTGTGTTGGAGCCTGTTCTGGTTGTGAAATTAAATGGAGTAGTTCAAGCACCTCCATGTCTGGGTTAAGCAAACCCATTTAATTTCATTTGCAATTGTCTAGTCTTTTGCATATAGTCAATTGTCACATCAGCTTATTGGCAGTAATGACTTCTGATGAACTAATTGATCACTTGTGGTGATGTAAAACCATCCATAATGTCTTTATGTTAGCACATAACATAACAGTGCTCTCTTGCACTTGTGTTATTCACTTAGGTTTTTTTTTTTTTTCCTTTCCTCCCTCTCCCCCCTAAGGTAAATTCCCCAAGTTTGCTCATTGCTCCTTTTTAAAAATCCATTATCCATATTTTAAATCCTCTCTTTGGATCTGTCTGTCCTTATTCTGCTACTGGCACGCAAGATCCAACAGTACAAGTGAAACAGGAGGGTTGGCAGAGGACAGTTCAATTTGAATTGACATATGCATGGAGAAAAACAAGACCACGTTGTCTTTTCTGCCATTGCCACCTTCAGCCTGCAGAACATGCAGAGGAGTTTCCACCTGACACCCCGAGGGTGGCTGTCAGTCCTGTCCGTTTTGACAGAGGCGTCTTCCAGTGTGAAGTCATTGGTCACAGCCAGGAGAAATATCACAGAGGAGGAAGTTGTGGGATCCGATAGATGGTGGAAGATGAGGATTAAGTGGCCTCACCTTCACAAGGCAGTGTTGGTATTTCCTTTCTTCTCCTTTCCTCCTCTTGGCATGCATTTACTTCCTAACTTTCACCATGGCAGGAAACCCAGGTAGGGCAGAGATACGTGCTGTGAGTAGTTCAGCTATGTGCATGCTCCCAAGGGTCTAGCACAATTTGCAGGTGTCATTTGTTAAAATAAGGCAAGGTCTGGTCTGCCCTCATAAGCAGATCTGGGTTGGGGAACCCAGAAATGCTAAAAGGAGGTCCACTCTTATGACTGATGCACTGCTGAGACCTTGTTTCTGGTGGCATCCCCGTACTAGGGGTGTTGGGTTGTCCTAGCTTGTCTGCAGTGAAGTAAGGTCAGTTGTTTGGCAAACGTAGAGATGGGGAACAAGATAAGGTGGAATGGGGGCTGTGAGAGAGTGTAAAAGTAGGGAGTATGGGAGCCAGGACAAATGAGACAATAGATGCAGACGGGGTGGAGTTGTTCAGATGGAAATCTACCTCCTCTTAGCTGAAGAAGCATAAACAGGAAGATGCTGTGACTCATCATTTATTTATTGTTGCTTCTTGTTGGACAGTAAGAGACAGATTGGATGTCTGCAATATACTTTTGGATTCTGCATTCACTGGGGGATCAGGCAAGTTCTCTCTTTAATGATCTCTACTGTAATCTCAAGATCCACACCCTGGAGTCAGAAGTGTTTATGGCCACTGGTTTGTCTCCTCTGAGGACCTCCAGGCAGAACAGGCAGAAGAAGATCAGACTCTAGGCCTAGAGTTGGGCATAACACCTACCTTTTAATCCATTTATTTCTACTTAGCACTGTTTAGTCTTATTTATACTGAAGTCATTAAAGTTGTCCTATATTTCATGATTGAGCTAGTGTTATAATGTGGACATGAACGAGATTTATTCATGCCTTCAAAACAGATCTTACAAGAGACTATAAGAATAAATTCTGCTTATTAAGAGTTAGATTTTCAGTCAAAACTGGTAAAGGCACACAGGATGAAGGTAAGCATACGGTTTTCATAAGAAGGCAGCCTAATAAACGTTGGTCCTTTTAGGGGCCTGGGCCCAGACATGTTTGGAAAGCCTTAGAAGTCATTTCTTTGAGATGTTTTGGAAAATATAGTTCCAAGAACTTTTGAGGGATGGGAAAAGAAAGAGTTGTAGCCATGTAAAATAATATCCCTAAAAATCAAGCCATCTTTAAACTGTTTGTTCTCTCCAAATGATTGAGCTCATTCCAAACATTCAATGGGATCCTGAGGGAGACTCAATGGAATCTCAAGGGGATGATGGAGGATCGGTAGCCACAAAGTCACAAGGAAGAGTACTGCTCCTAAAAGCAATCTTGCAACTAAAGATAAATAGTGATCCTGAAAGCACCAAGGTCACCAGCAGAGTATCTACCTAAACATCTGCGATGCTCAGGCTGCACAAGCTGACTCTGAAATAGCCAAGAGTGACTGGGGAGCCCTTTATGAAGAGGAGAATGTACACAATGACTCAAAAGGTGTCAGTGTGGTGGTTCAGGTGCCAGACAAAAGACATTTGAGTGCCTGACTCTGACTAGCTTTGGGCAAATGCTCCGACTGCTCTGAACTTTTGTCTGCACCTGTAAGAAGGAGACTTCCCCATCAGACTGGG
The DNA here is from genome assembly GCF_013377495.2 of Cygnus atratus. Lineage (NCBI taxonomy): Eukaryota > Metazoa > Chordata > Aves > Anseriformes > Anatidae > Cygnus > Cygnus atratus. The sequence continues at coordinate 8,824,602 of NC_066396.1, read as the reverse complement.
GCTTTCCAGACTGATCATATCACACAGACACCCTGAGGCTTAAGTGTATTTCCTTAGGCTAGACCTCTTTGTCGGAGGAGGGGGTAGAATCAGGAGCTAGATCCCGACACCAGGATCTGAGAGGAGATGTTATTATGTCACTGCGTCTCCCAGAACACATTTGTTTGCTCTACATTTCTCCTGGGGAGCTAGGCAGGATTCAAAAAAAAAAAAAAAGATTCAAAAAAAAAAAAAAAAGGTTTCTGTGGTTGCTTTGACATTGGTTCTTCACCGTGGTGAATGGTGGATGCTATGGTGAGATACATGATTGCTTAGAGTGCTGCAATGACAGCTGTGTCACCATCTCTCCAGGTGACAACACATGGGCTCTAGGGTGTCCTCTGGCCTCGTTCTGTAGCTGGTACTGTGTGGAGGACATTGGATCACTACACTTTTTAGGTTGGGTATGATCCCTTTTGGGGTTTGGAAGGAAGAGAGGAAGCTGCTTAAGGGCCACATGGGCCCTCGGCCATAAGCCAACTTGGGACGTGCTGATACTTCTCCATGAGGAATGCTGTTAGCTGTTGCCATTATCTTCAGCACAGTCCTTATCTGCATCTGGTTTCATGTCACTTCAGCTGCCCCAACTTTCACATTACGGAGTAGCATCATCTTGAGTAACTTTGGACTACTCTGTTATAGTTGCTTGTATTAACTAAAGACCCCGACAAGCAAATGAATTTGTGCTTGTGGTTCCTCCTCTTGTAGGTCAGAACCATTTCTGTTCTCCTAAGGATCTCTTCAGAGAAGTTTATCTGTCCACCTCATGCACTTCCCTGGGTATGTAAGTATTAGGCTGCAAAGGCTGTGTGCAGTATATGCACCTGTCTCTGAACAGATCAGCAGAGAAAGTCCCCATGGCTCAGAGGCACCTGGTGCTCTGTAAGTGGCCAGGCAGGAGCCACAGCCACAGGCTTCCAGGTTATCCTTTCATGTCCTCACAGGGAAGGTAATTTTACACATCAGTGTAAATGCTAGGCTGCAAATTGAGGTGTTTAGGGATGCTAGAACGTGTAAGGGATTTGGTAGGTCCTCTGAGGTCAGATGGCAATTTGATTTCCAGATTTCCCAAACCCAGCTTTCGCTTTCTTACATGGATCTCTAGACCCCATCCACCCTTCTTCCAAATCTCCTATGTTCCTCCAAGCTTTCTCCTCCCTTCTCCAGTGCTCCTTGGAAAGCATAATTCCTCTTGTTCCAGTGGCGTGAGCTCTTCACTCCTCTTCTGAGGCCTCAACAACCTGCATCAAGCCCAGTGCCACTCGTCCCTTTTCAGGGTCCTGTGTGTGTCTGCTAGAGTTTGCCTAGATTTGCCTCTTTGTCAGTAGAGTCAATCCATTTTGCTCCGTCACACTGTCAGCCCTAAAGACCCATCAGTTGGAGCATATAATCTATGTGGCCCTTGTTTGTGGAACACCCACCTTGCTCCGGTCCTCTGACCACTGGCTGGTTCAAAGTTCAACTCAAAACTCATTTCTATCATTCTGCAGTGATTTGTCAATTCATATTAATGACAAAATATTCAGCTCAGTTTCCTTTCTGTTTGTCTATCACTTCACTCCTGGATGTTGTTTTCCCTGCATCTTTCTCTCCTGGCCCTCATGCATGTTCTGTTATCTTTGACAATGAGGTTTCCGAGCACACTGTGAGGATAGCCTATGTTACAACAACTTTTTAGTCATTCACAGTAATTTTTACAGCCTTGACTATTGCAATTCTCTATGACACAAGGCCTCTCTCTCATGAACACATTTTCACACATGTGAATCATTGCTAGACATCCATTTCCCCAGTGATCTCTTTGGCAAGATGGGCTTTTGCTCACCTGCACGGACTTTCAGTGTTCATGGCTTTGGCATGAGCACGGCCTAACTTGGCCTTGGCCCTGGGATGTCAGGTGCCTTTGCACATGCACACACACACGCACACACACACACATGTCACTGTACAGGATTAACTGGACTCTACATCTCTATCTTTATCAGCCATCATCCTCTTTCTGAGTCATGGCAGAAGTAGATAAGCAGCTGGTTTTGCTATTGGCTTCATGATAATAAGTAAACAGTAATTAATATTTTGCAATTGTATAGCTGTTTGAATTGGAGAATCTGAAAGCACTTAATTAACATTAATTAGTCATCATTGCTTAGCCCACATGGGGTAGATAAGGTTTTATGGTGCAGAAGGGGAAACCGAGGCAGGAAAAGATAGCAGGACCAGGAAGGCTGAACTCCTGTCAGAAAGGTTTGCAGTTCCCAGGTGTTTCTTAAACCCTGCTGCAGCCACATTTTGAAGACACCAGAGGTGCAGCTAGGGCTAAAATGCAGAAGGCAAAATCCTGCTCCCTATTCCCAAAAAGCTCAGGATGGAGCCCTCCAGGGTTAACTGAGGCTTCAGTTCCTGTAGGGTTGTTCCTCTTCACTGCCTTGACTCTTCCTAATTTTGCTGCTGTTTGTACTTTGCAAATCACTAAGACCCCAGTGCAACAGGTAAGGTAGGCATCTAACAGAGCCAAAATAGTGGGGTGGATCTGGGTCTTGGCTGGATCTGGCCTGATATCTTAGAGACATTTTTTTTCTGTTGTCCAGAGATAACATTTGCCAAACCATCCAAATGACTTGCAAAGTCAAAGTCCTTGCAAAAGTGTGTAACAGCCTGCTGAAGGTCCAGATATAGATCAAAGTATTTGGGTAAAGGAAGAGCTGTCTAGACATTGTATGGGATTTACAAACTCACGCCAATGTCTTACATCTGAGGCTAGGTTCAGTTATTTAAATGTAGATGTCTAGGGCCCTTTCAGATGCCTTAGGTGTCCTGCCTGACCTCCAGGCAAGGAACGACAACACTCTCCTAAAGGTCCCATGTTGTATCTGCCAATTGGCTGGGGTACCCTAGGGCACCTCAGAAACACCTGGTTTTGGCTGAGTTGTGCCCCAGGTGTACAGCTTAATGGCCTGTGTCAGTGCACATCCAGCGTGTGGTTCACAGATGTAGGTCTGTTTCTCTAGGGATGCAGCCCTATCTCAGCCAAGGCCGTGTGGGTGAACTTCAGGGTGGTACTTTTTAATGCTGAGGGGCTGGAGGGCTGGAAGTGAAAGCTTTCATAAACTTCTTTTAATACATGCTTCTGGAGAAGTTCTCTGTGGCTAAAAAAAATCACCCAACTGATCACAACGCAGTGCTTACTCAAGTCCTCGTGATTCACCACCATCGCCTTCCACCAGAGCAGAGGGAACCCAGGACAACTGGTTGGTGGGGAGCCCTGATCTTGCCATGAAGTGAGGTTGAAACATGTTTTGCCTAAAAGTCTTGATGAATATTTGCTGACAACAGAGGACAGAGTGAGGCTAAGGCTCTGTTTGGGCTCAGCAGCAGAGTCTGTCATGGTTGATAAATGCTTGTTTCACTGAATTCATTCCTTTTTGGAGCATTTCTTCCCATTTGTTGCAGTCTTTTTGCCTTCCTCCATACCTCCCTGACCAGTTCAAGGCTTTCAGTCTGTCAAGCCCTAAACTGGTTTCTGTTCTGCTCTCTGCCTCTCTGCAGAGACTCCCCTCCTCTCCTTTTCTTAACCTAGACCCTATTTCTGCTGAGCCTCAGCTCCCACTTTCAGATCCTGGTTTAAAATGCCTCTGCACACAACTTCATGGTCCCAGACCCTCTGCTGTTTCTGCTGGCTCCCTTATCAGCTGCATGCACGCCTCCTTCCTGGCCTCTGTTGCAGGCACGGTCCCCCAGTGCCAGCTCTCCCTGGAGCCCTCCCATCTGCCTCCCACTCTGTCCCTTCCCACCACGTCCACAGGCTGGCAGTCCCTGTCTCCAGCTCCAGTCACTCCTGGCCCCCACTGCCTTCTTGTCTGCCTTGGCTTCTTTTTGAGGAACCACGAGGAGGTTTCTCCAAGAAAGGCTTGCCCTAGCACCACATCCAAACCTCCATCCCCATCCCTTTCCTCTTCAACTCCTAGCCTCATCTCCCTCTCGGATTCTCAGAACTTCCTTCCACCAGTGCTGTTGTCACTAGTGTTCATTTCATGGTGTACTTGTCCCTCCTGTCTGGGTTTGTCACCGCTCAGATAAGACTCCTTCCTCATAGACACGACTGGGAATCTCATGGAGAAGCACCTGGGGGAGGTGGTCAGTCTCTGCTTTTCATCCCTGGGGCCTTCTGCCATGGAGCCACCAGGAGACACCAGCCTGAGAGATCTATTTTCTCTGTGGGAATGTTGTGGTGAGCAGCCTTGTCCTCCCTAGGAACTGCAGAAATGTTCAGAAATGAGGTGGATTTTCAGAAAAAAGGTGGAGGAATTTCAAAATTTTGGGGGTCTTTTGTTAGCAAAGATCTACCAAGTCTCTCCTGAGGACACCTCCGATGCGTCTGGAGAACATTGGGGTGGATTTTCACCAGAGGGCAGAAGCAGTTACCTACGTGTCTGCCTCCCAACCATATTTTGAGTCCCAAATCCAAGGCCTGGCCACCAGGGCTTTTACATGTCTGAGTTTAACATGGACAAAAAAAAAGAAAGTAGATTTGTTGCTAGCCTACTTCTGGAAGCTCTTGAAAACGTCTTGGCAGCTAGAGGTGTGCATACGTGCTTTAGGCAAACAAACAAGGCAGAAAACGTTCAACCCCCAGCGGTGCCTGTTTGGCAACGCTACGGACAGGCTGGGGAGCAGAACAACAGGCTGTGCGATATGAATGTGCGAAAACACTCCTGATCCCTTCGCCCAGAAGGTGCTAGCTCTGTGAGTGGTGAACAAGGACACCCACCCGTCCCTGCCCTGGGCTCAGCACGGGGGGACAAAGGAGGGTGCTGGCTGCGTGCGCTGGTGCTGGGAAATGTCTGTGCCTCCTGTCTGGGTGTGCTTGTGCAGTGGCACCCTAGGCCTGTGGGGTCTGGCTGTGGCCGATGGCACACACATAGTGTGAAGGAACAATAGAGGATAGGTAGGGGATGACTGCAGGAGCCTCAAATCAAGGGAATAAGGAGAAGTATCAGCCAGACCTGCTGGATCAGTTGAAATCCTTGTTTTGAGCTTGGACGGGGTGTTTAACCACGTTTATCACCTCTTTGTGGGAGCAGAGAAGTGTCTTTCATCATCTGGCAGAGCTGTGCATTTGCAGGCACGGCTCTGCAAATGCATCCTGTCCCTCAGCTGTGGGACCCGGGGTGCCCATGCCCTGTGCTGGGGCCGTGCCTGTCCCGTGGCTCAGCAGGAGATGACTTGCCCCCCGGGCGCTGCCAATAGATAAGGGAGGGGAGTCAGGTTTCCCAGTCATAAAGGTGTTGCACAATTAATTATTCTGGCTTGGCTCTGCATCCCTGGAGCTCAAGGATGCCACACAACATGACTAGTGCAGCAGAGTGGAGGGAGCAGCCCAGCTGAGCCCCAGGCTAACAAATCACTTCTGCTTGCGTCTCTCCGCTGAAGTGAACACATCTTTCAAAGGGGGACGTGACGGAGCACGCTCTGGAGCAACAGCACCCATGGTCAATGGAGCTAGAAAAGTCTTCCAGCCCTGTGAGCTTGTGTCCTCCCTCTCCACCCAGACACCCCCCCTGCTGTGCCCACCCACCCACCACACTGCTCTGGGGAAGTGCAAATCCCTCATGCCTGGGCTTCTCGTTTGTATTTGTCTGGCTCGAAGCTAAAAGCCATTTGGCTTGATGGGTCTTTCCCCTGGAAATTAAAGACCTTGTATTTTTCTCCCCACAGTGGTATTTGTGCCCTGTAATCAAGATACTTCTCCATCTTCTCTCTGAAAGGCTGAGCACACTGAACTCTGTGTTTCTCCCTGCGAAGGGTATTTGCTTTAGCCCTCAGGTGGTTTTCCTGTGGCTGGCTTCACTATCTTTAAATTTTCAACATCCTTTAAAAAAGCACAGAAACCCAAACCCCACAGCCCTGCACTCTTCAGAGCTGGGTGCAGATACTCTTGTGTCAGTCTTGTTGACCTGCCATCATGTGCGGTTCCCTTCCTCTCCTCCAAGTGCTCTCCAGCAAGCCTCCTGAGGTGGGTGGACAAGCAGTTCTGGTGAGGAGTTGACTGTTGCACTATCTGTCACAACACCTGCACTGCCACAGACTTTCAAGAGCTGGTCCAGGTGACCAGACAAGCTGGGCTATGTTCTGGCCATCCAGCTCTTGCAATTATATAATTACGTGCTGGTGGCACTGGCGGTCCTGATGGACACAGGGATGCAGAACCAGACCATCCTTTTTTTTTTTTTTTTTTTTTTGAAATCCCAGTCCTATGAAGGGCACCTGATGTCGTCTGTACAAACTCCTAGGTAGGTCTCTTTGAACTCTACTGCAGCTGAAAGTCATAGCTAGGGAAACTCAGCTTTGGTACACAGACGACGTCTCTGATTTTCTCCATCTTCCCATGAAAGGAGGTATCTCCTTGGACATATTTAAAAACCATCTGGACAAATTCTTGGGCAACCTTCTCTAGGTGGCCCTGCTTTCTCAAGGGAGTTAGAAGACCAGATGACCTCCAGAGGTCCTTTCCAACCTCAACCATTCTGTGACTGTGTGAAGTACCAAAAGTACAACCCCAGACAGTGACCAGGGATTCTGCATTGCTAGGGCAGAGATTAAAATGTCTTAAAACATCTGGGGTGTCGCTCACAGGCTGATAGTTCAGAACACAATCAGGGAGGTATCCCAGGACCCAGGGCAACCATGTTTTAGAGGCCAAATGCTTTTCTGCTGAAAGCTGAAGATGCTCCAGTTGACACACGCAGAGGATTTAGCCCGTCTTTTCTTGTTATATAAGCTAACAACAATCTGAAGGTGTTGGTTGGTTTGGAGCACATCCATTGAATGATGCATTGCCCTAGAAACGGGGATGGAAAGTTGCCTGTTTACCAAGCGTTAAAAACAAGAGTGATGAAAGACAGCAGCGACCTGAGTTCAATGGCTTCAGCAGCAGGAGGTAATAGGGACTGATGTGACCACTTACCGTGGAGGTCCAGGAGCTGGTTTAGAGTTTCATGGCCCGGAGTCATCCTCAGGGCACTGCACGTTCCAGAAACGTCTCCGAAGCACCTTACAGTAAATGGCAACAAGCAGAAAACTATCAGGGCTGGTGTCAGGGGAGCAGCCTGCTTCCCTGGCCTCTGATGAAGCTCAATTTTGGTGAGTAAAGATTAATTATTTTCTAGATATGGGGCCTCAAGAAGATTTACCAGCAGTCAGCCCCAGTTCCCAAGCTGTGGTCCAGCGTGAAGTAACCCCTTGGTTGTTTAGCCTGAGCATGTCTGCACCTCCTGCTGGTGAAAAGGCATGGGACCTCTTCTAGGGCACAGGTCTGTTATACCCCATGTGGTGTGTTTTTGAAAGCTACATCCCAGCTGTAGTCCCAGAAGAGATGTATCCCCAGGAGGTCCTTCCACCGCCAAGGCAATTCCCTCTGTGACAGCTTGGTCCTCCCACCTGCCCTGGGTCTGCATCATTTGGGATCAGATCCTAAGGGTCCCTGGCTGAAAACCCAGTTTTTCTATGTTTGCTGGCTCTCCACATGTACTGGCTCTGGAGGAGTTGTGCTTGGAGGCCTGGTGAACCCAGCCACCACCATTATGTTTGGGTGCTGTGTCCACAGGGCATTGGGGGTGACGCTGGAATAGCTGCAGGGTGCTCTGTGCTAGCAGCAGGCACGCAGGTGGCAAAGCTCCTGACTTTCGGGGGGTCTCATGTGTGCTGGGGTGGTAAACACTACCTCAGGAAGACTTCTGCCTTTCCTCCCACTCATACACACCTTCGATGTCCTGGAGGAGAAGCAAGGCAAGAAGATTTCTATATAGGTTAATAACAGCCTTGAGTTCAGATTTCTCATGATCTCCCTGGCAGCAGCTGGGACCAGGTCTTCCTGGCACATCCCGTAGGGAAACCTCCCACGAATGACTGGCATGTCTTATTTCTTCCTAATGGCCCATGATGGGGTATCCCACCAGGTTGTCTCTGCCTCTCCATCCTGCTTTTGCCATTGCCAACCCCAACATGCCGGGAGGAGGGATGGATGAGCATGATGGTGGCCTTGCCAAGCCCTAAACCTTCTCTCTGCACACCATCATTTCTGCCAGCTGAGTGTATTCGTTGTGGGAGGGGTGGGAGAGCATGTGTGGAGCTTGGGTTGGTGCCTCTTCATGAGGGTTTTGCAAGGCTGAGCCAATGCCCCAGCTGGGTGCCTGCAATAGATACTCCCCAAACCACAAGTGGGATGAGTGTAAATGATCTTATCTCACCGTTCAGTAATAGGTATCCAATTTGCTGACTCCAGTTGCCCAACTCAAGTCTGATTCAGGTCCCCGTGGGCTTCCTGCAGGATGTGATAGCAGGAGGGGTGGGCGTGATGTCTGAGTGGAGGGCTTGGGAAACAGGGGTGGGCATGAAAGACCCATCACCTGCACCTCCCAGAAGGTCCTGGGGGCTTGATACCCCAGAGCTGAAGAATGTGTACATCAGTGTGTAGGTTAACAGGAAAAGCAGAAGTGATGCTGCCTGTCCCCAGAGGATGGAGAGAGCGTGCATGGGAAGCCCCATGACTATCGTTAACAGATTTTGCTGGTAAATAGCTCCCCAAGCAGTGTGTGGCATGATACCAGCTGTTCCAGAGCTGTCTGAGGTAATTTTCGTACCATGGCAGCCTTGCCCTGCTCTTACCACCCCACAAAACACACAGTGCAGCAAAGCACAGAGCCCTTCTATGATTTTATGAGGGGGAGACCTGGGGCTTCTCTTGTCCCCCTCCTGGTGTTCCCTTATTTCCAGTCTGCAAATGAACAGGAGCTGTGGTGGGGACAGGACTGCCCTACTGGGATTTGCTGGGAGGGCTGGGGATGGGAGCTTGGGGCTGCAAGGACAAAGCAAGCCATCCCCTCTGCAGCCCGGGGTGGGGGGATATGCAAGGCCCCCCAGGGTGGTGGGAGAGGACCCCATGCTCGTTCCTTCAGTACACTGTGTGCTTGCTCCACCTGGTGCTGCTTTCAGGGCTCATCCTGCCCTCCCCGGCTGCTGGCAGCCAGCAGAGTTGTGGGAAAAAGGGTTTTCTGGTTCTGATTCCCAAATCCAATCCCAGGAAGACAGGATTTGGGAGCTGCTGCCAAATGTTGTCTACGGATGCATGAGTGACTCACGGGCTCCTGTCTGCTGGTTTCTGATCCCCAGACTCCTTGTCCTGCCCCAGGGGGAGCACTGAGGCTCCTGTGGCCTTGGTGCCAGTGGTCTCAACACCCAGCCCTGCCCTCGGCCATAAGGGAGGCACGGGGACGTAAGGGAGGTTGGAGCTGTGCTGCCCGTTTGCGGGGAGGGATTGCCCCTGCCATGTCCTCCCCCCCTGCTTTCACAAGCCACTCTGGTTTGACAGCGGGATTCTCGAGAATATTTTTCATCTCATCCTTGTCTTGGGTCTTGAAGCAATCCAGGACTTGGGCTTCCTGTGTCCCCACATGGGAATTATTGTGTGTATCCAGTGCTCTGGTTTTGGACTGAGATTCTGAGTATCTCCTACATCCTATTTTGGCATCTACGTTTGCTGACTCTTCTTAGGGCTTCTGGTTTGCAAAGCTGTCCTGGTTTCAGTTAGGACAGAGTTAATTTTCCTCCTAGTAGCTGGCAGGGTGCTATGTTTTGGATTAGGATGAGAAGAGCGCTGATAACATGCTGATGTTTTAATTGTTGTAGAGCAGTGCTTACACCAAGCCAAGGACTTTTCAGCTTCTCGCTCTGTCCTGCTAGCGAGCAGGCTGGGGGTGCAGCAGGAGCTGGGAGGGGACAGACCCAGGACAGCTGACCCAAACTGGCCAAAGGGGTATTCCATACCATCTGACGTCATGCTGAACAATATATAGGGGTGGCTAGCCGGGGTGGGGGGGCCGGCTGCTCGGGGATAGGCTGGGCATCGGTCAACGGGTGGTGAGCAATTGCATTGTGCATCACTTTGTACACATTATTACTATTATTATTATTATTATTATTATTATTATTATTATTGTTATTCTTTTCCCTGTCTTAATAAACTGTCTTTATCTCAACTCACAGACTTCACTTTCCTGTTTCTCTCCCCCATCCCGGAGAGGGAGGGGGGAGGGTGAGCGAACGGCTGTGTGGTGTTTGGCTGCCAGCCGGGCTAAACCACAACAAAAGCCTTGTCTTTTCCCCTTCTGGGCAGGCCAAGAAAAAGAGGCCAAGACATTTTTCTAAGGAAATGTTGGATTGTCACCCTTGGGATATTCCATGTCAGTGGTATGATCAGTCAAGCCCCAACGTAGCTGCATCCAAGGAAAAGGAGGAGAAGACAGTGGCTCTCATCAGAAAGCCATTCAAGTCCTTTGCTTTTCTCCACCCATGAGATGGAGCCTTCACTGAAGCCTCCAGATCCAGCTTAAAAGCTACAGCCCCAAACCACCCCGTGTCCCATGGCTGCTAATGTCCGTACAGGAGCTGTCGGGTAGAGGACATTCTCCCTTCTTTTGAGAGAGGTGAACTGGGAGGTGGGTGCTTCCCTCCCTTCAGACCTGGAGTGCTGCACCCACCGAACAGCCCAGCCCTTCTCTTTACAGCCCTGTTATCTCCACAGCCGCAGGCGCTCCTCTCAGGTGGCCTGTCCATGCCAGATCCCTGCTGCATTATGGAATCTCAGAAATGCCCATTACGATTCAGTTCCTCAATGCCTGCTTGGTTAAGGAAGATGTTTAATACTTAATCTAACCAGGGGAAAAATAAAAGAGGCCAGGATGGAAATTCCCCGGGATTCAGGCTGATGCAAAACCAGCTGAAGCAACGGAAGTCCCAAGGAGGACAGCAGGCTCTGTTCTCACTTGCAGCAAATGTAGGTGAGCTTACTTTGCATTTGCAGGGGTGGATTTAGGGAGCGTCCAGGTGAATTTGTAGTTAAAGTCCTTAGACAGCCCTGAGGTCATAAGAGACAGAGAGTGTAGCTTGCTCCAAAGCTCCTGTTACAATTTGGTAGCTTGATTCTCTCCTGTGAGGGAGCAGGTTAGCAGGAATTTCTGTTCTGCGACCGTATGAGGGCAAGCAAGACTTGGCCTTCTAGAATTGGGTCAGGGTACAGGAATAGGGGAAAAAGAATTAACTATTTCAGGGAACACTGTGTCTCCTGTCTGGAAGCTATCCCATTTCTAATTTAACCCTCTGGTACTTTCTGCCCTGTTTTTTCCTAGGAAAGGAAAATACCTTCCTGGAAACAGAAAATACCTTCCTGCGAATGGAAAAAATCAACAGGACATCCACGCTCCTATGGTTTCTACCCTCCAGCCTAAAATTATCCATGTCTAGTTTATCCCTAGTTGCACTTGTGCCAACACAAACAGTTCTTGTACCTTCTCGTGTACTTACTGACAGTGGTATGTCCCATCTTGGCTTTGGGTTCATTGCATTGCCTTATTTGAGCACTTTTACCCTGTACGGGAATGGAGGGACTCCACTCACCTGCTTGTCCTTCAGATACTTCTGTGCCCCTCTTCCACTTTCAGTTAGTTTTCCTTTGCCTGACCTACATGTGGTGGTGAGGTGAAAGCCCTGCTGTGATTTGTAGAACAGAATCAAGGCTTCCATGTTCCTCTTACAAATACTTCACCCATTCTGTGGCACAAACACCAAAAAGGTAAACTAAAATGATATCTAGGTGTAGTGAGCTCTTAAAGTGATCTTTTCTCTCCCCAGGGACATCTGCGCTGGGACTACCTGTGGTTGGGTGGGACAGCAGACACCCTCCTCACTCATGGACACTTCCTCACCTGGCAGGGAAAGTTCTTGTCATTGCTCCTGACTCACGCGTTGGGCTGGCTGACTTTCATCCCATTTCTGCGTCTTCTGCCTTCAAGTCCTTTCAGCTCACCTGCTGCGGTGTTCAGTAGCAGCAGTGTCTCCAAGGCAGGCCTGGCTCTGCAGCTCTCAATGACTGCACAGAGCAGTTTATGGGGGAAGCTCCTGCCAAACACCCTATTTCAGGAGAGCTGTTTGTGATAGCTTTCCTTTCAGATGTGTTATTAAAAAGCTTCCTTCTGGAGCAATTGGTGCTCTTCCAATGTACAGTAGGTCTTCCGGTATGTAACTGCTCACACGGGAAAATGGCTTCTCTACAGGAGCAGCATGTGATGAACAAAGTTTATTCCTGTAAATCGGGACCAGCTTTGGGATGAGCAGTAAATCAGGCATGACAAGGAACCACCAGTGGGAACAGGCTGTGTTCCCCAAAATAACTCTGGGGGATTCAACCCTATGGAATTCTTCTGAGTGATAGGATGTGTAGACTCAGTTCAGGGTCACCTTTTGCTTCACTTGGTCCTAAGCAGTGGACTTCATGAAGAGCCTTTTTCATGAATTTTAAATATTATTCACATTATTATAGGTCGAAGTCCAAACCCAGTTTGCCAACTTCCATGCCTGTTAAATGTCCAAGGAAACTAAATTAGAGTTGCAGCTTCACCTTAAGTTTCTCAAAACACAGATGCCATCAACAACCCTCAGCTGTGTAGACTACCACTGTTTCCAGGAGGAATTTCTCCCTTTTTCTAGCTCAAGATGGAGAGCTGAGCAGACCCAGACATGAAATGAACACCTGCCTCTGCCAACCTGGAGATTCAAGGCAGGATGTTGAAATGACTGCGCTCAACCCTTCAGCTAGAATCATTTAGAAAGCTTATAAACTTCCTACTCACTCACTTCCTACCCTGCCTTGCCAGGCAAGCTATAATTTTTATTTTTAATGAAATCTGCTGAACAAGTCGCCATGTTCCTCTCAGGTAGATCACAGGAAGGAGGTGGTCAGAGGTGTCTTCCAACGGGAGATTTCACAAGAACGAATCCCGTCATGCTTTGACCCAGTGACCTCTCCTGGCATAACGGCGTTTGCACCAGGTGACCCAGTGCAGCGACTGACTCACTACAGATTTGTGTGATTCATGCTCTTCCCCCTGGTGGATTGCACCACGTATCCTGGGATGGGTGAATGAATTTGGCTTGGATAAGATGTGGAACCAATCGGTCCAAGTTTACCCATTCAGCTGCTTGAGGATAAGTCTGGTTACTTTGTTAAACTTGTTTTTTTAATAAGAAAAATTACACTGCTGGAGGCTGATTCAGCGCTTTGCAGAAGCCAAGGAGTTCATAAGCCTGGGTTTATTCTGTGTCACTAGAGCCGGTAGGAAAACAGCTGAAGGGAAGCAGCCAAGGATTGGGTTCTTCTTTTAAAATTTCACCTGTGTCTTTCCGCTGGGGCAGAGCAATGAGGGAAGAAGCCAAGTGGCAAGGCTGAAACACAAACAGCAAACATGGAGCCTGGGTGTTGGTTTTGGATCATGTCTAGAAATAACAGCCAAGCACAGTGAGTTTGTTGTGGCACGTTTCAAGGTTCTGCAGGAGAGAAAGGGAAGGAGTAAGAAAGTGACAAACTTATAGGCAAGTGTTCTGATGGACTGCGGTCAGAGGGCATGGGTTTAGATCTTGGTTTATCCCGTGATACTCCCATACTTTTGGGCCCCAGAAAATATTGGGATAGAAGGCTGAGATTTATGGAATGAGCTAAACAGAACAAACAATGCTCTCCTGAGTTCCCTGCTGAGCTGAGCTTCTTTTTTATCTTTGAGCTTTCCTCTGGGGGAACCAGTATTTTCCATAAATTAAAGTGTTACATCGCCCTTCTATTTTTTTTCCTTTGTTTTTTGACACTGTACAGATAGATACGGATAGTTCACTCTAGTTCACCTGATGTCATGATTGACTACAGCTTTGGCACCACCACCAGGGGGTGAGGCATGAGTTCTTGTGACAGAGGTTTGGAAATTTCCTTTTTTTTTCAAACCCCTGTGCTGTGGAAGAGTGGCTTTGAATGTCTGTGCAAAGCAGTGGTAAAGGTGTGGATATCTTGCTGTGCCCACCCAACACGAAGAAGGGCCAACAGCTCTGAGGGTCTACCTCAGGGTCTACTCCTATGTCCTTCCTTGTTTACTCCTGCTGACCCGCAGACTGCTAACCATGAGGATGGGTGCCAGTACCTTGTGCACCAGGTAACAGGTCAGATGGGCTTCTTTGAAAAATAGCTGCTGATGACGCAGTATCTTCAGTTGTTTTGTGCTTGGGTCCTGTGTCCCTGGAGTCCAGCTGCTCAGTGTGGCAGGGCACTTCCTGCCTTGGCACGGAGAAGCTCCAGAACTGGTACCTTTCAGCCCTTATTCACACTTCAATTAATTATTGCTTCTGAAAAGATCTTCCACTTCCCCCAGCACTGCATCACTGTCCCTTCCCCATGCTCCTTCGTAACCAATAACATAGTTCTTGGGAAAGCAATTGCATAAGTCCCCATTGCTCAGTTTAAGTCGCTGGGTCTTGGGCTGCAGTGATTCACCCTCACGACGCCCCGGGAAGGGAATCCACTGTCACTCTCTCCAATTTACTGCTGGAGAAGCTGAGGTGTGGAAAGGTGAAGTTTTTGCTCAGGGTCAGGCAGTGTAATTAATGGGCAGTGAGTCAGCCACAGAGCTGGTGTCGGAGCGCCCACCCCACCCCAGCTCCTCGGGCTCGCATCTGTCTAGACTTTTCCAAGCACCAGCTTTGATGCTGGTGCTACCACTATCTTCTATCATCATCCTGGGAGCCCAGACTGCTCCCCTCCCTTCACCAGCCATGAGGAAATTTCTGTACCCTCGACTCTCACTCGTAGCCAGTGGGGATTGGGTGCTGCACTTATGGGAGACACGTATCTGCTTATCTGGAGAAGATCGCATCTCCACATCCCTCCTGCTCTTCTGCAGGCTCTCTGGTGTTATGGCTCGCACCCAGCATGGCCCTGTCCCCACCACGGGGGAAAGAATGGGATCTAGGACCCAGACTAAATAAATTATAAACATACACCACAGCACCTGCCCACCAGCGGCTCAACAAATGGCAAAAAAAAACCCACAGATCTTAGCTTAGAAGTGCACCATGGCTTTAATTCTGGCTGCAGTGGCTTCAGACAAAGTCAGGGTGAAAAGGACAGAGGGGAATATAAAGGAGATGGGAAGTGCAGGATGAGGTGAGGCAGAGGAGCAGCTCTGGGTCCTCCATGGCTTGGATGATTCACGAGAATGATATGGGGAGAGAGAGGGAGAGGATGGAAAAGTGGGTGTCCTTGGGGCTGGTTTGCAAACCCCATGTTGCTGGGGTTTGGAGGACCCCACTGACGCTCGTGTTACCAAACCAGGCTCAGGCCCAAAGTAATGAGGGATGTTTCCCGTCCCTTGTAATTGCATTTGGACCCAAATGTTCCCCTGCATTCAATTCCTCACACATTATTGCTTTCCTAACTATCTTCCTGACTTGGATCCTTGGTCTGGCTGTGGCTTCTGTAGGGAATAAAAGCCCATTCATCACCACATTGGAGAGCCGTGCATTTCCAGCGGGAAAGTCGATGGTTAAAGAAGAGGAAAAGCTGGCAATCTGTGGTTTTGCAGAGGAGGTGAGGGAACAAATCCGGGAAAGGGGTCCCCTCAGTCCTGCGCATTCATCCTGCTGTGCTGCGTCAAGCCCTGCAGAGTCAAAGAGCCCGGGGAATTTTTACTGCTGGCTTAACAGAAACCAGATGCCACAAGTGGCGCACGTCCTGCCAGCAGCTCCAGATGCTACGGACTGGGACAGCTTTTCATTCAGGTGGTCTCATAAAATCGGCCCGGGGTGATGCAGGATGCCGCTGAGAACAAGGAGGCAGCAAAGGTCGATGAGTGAGTCGGCTCAGTGAGTCGGTGGTCTCCTTGCTGAGGCCATGCTGGGGATCTCTTGTGGCTTTTCTTCTTTTCTTTCATGGGGACTGGGATGAAAATGTGCTCGCAGAGCCTTGGGAGGGGGAAGCTGTAATGTCACCAATGGTTTGGACCCAGCTGCAGCCCTTCAGCCAGGGTGGGGAGCTGGGGGAGGCCTGGCCTTGCTCTGCGACACCAGCTGCTGCTGGGGGGGGTTACCGGGGCAGGAGGTGTCTGGCCCCAGCCCACAGCACAGCTGTGGGGACCGATCCTCCTGCCCCACTGCTCTGCTGCAAAAACCTCCACGGCCTCTGAATCAGGGGCAGCAGAGCCTTTGCCATCCTGCGGTGGGCTTGGGAGGAAAAGGAAGCTGGAAGCAGGTTGCTGTGATCACACAAACGGGCAAAGACGTTGTTTGTTCAGCCCAGCTTTTGGACTTCAGCTGAAGAGAAGCAGCTACAGCCCCACACACTATGTGGTGAAAGCAGCAGGGTTTGGGGCAGGACATCTTTGCCACCCTTAATTCCTCCTCCTACCGAAAGTCCCAAATCTTTTGCTCACCTATGTGAGCAATAAAGAAAGTGAAGAAAACAGCTTGGTCTGTCTCACGCTAAAAAGGAGGCGAAAAAAGGGTTTTGAAGAGGGTGGAAGGGGTGTGGTCACTGGGAGGTGTGTCAGGCACCACAAACTTATTTATAAGCAAAGGCAGCTCTGCTGGGGAAGAAACCTTGCTGAGGCTGTGTCAGCTGCTGTTCTTCCCTGACACTGCTGGAAGGGCACCTCTGCTGCGATGGGGAGGCAAAAGGATGTTCTCGCTACTATCGAGGAGCACCTGAGGATCAGAAACAAACTAGTGCGACAGGCTCTGGCTGAGTGCTTGGGGACCCTGATCCTGGTGGTGAGTCTGTGCTGGGGTGAGGGGGACATCGTCCTGGTGAGGGGGACACTGTCCTGGCAAAGGGGCTGTGCTGCTGCTGGAATTTGTCCCATGGATGAGCCCAGCTCCAGTGCAGCCTGCCCCGTGGGCACCAGAGGAGAAGTCCTTACCCATGGAGCAGGGAAAAGCTCATGCAAGTTGCTGTAGGGTGAGCTTTAGGGTGGCTGGCAAAGGGTGGGCTCTGCAGTGCTTGGCAGATGCTGTAGGGCTGTGTTGTACCTGTGGAGCGCAGGGAGCAGAGAAAGCTCCGTGTAAGAGCTGGAGTTTTCCTGGAGATCGTGCAAAACTTCCTTTCCCTCTCTGCCCTGGAGTATTTTCTTGGCACTGAAATAGTACAATTATTATCACCCGGGCAGTGAAAGCTTTTTCCTTGCTTTTTTTTCCTCTCTGTACATCCTGTGAAGAAGCCAGAACTTAATGTTGCAGTATTTTTCTCTGCTGCAGGTCCCTCAAGCCTTATCAGTGGGACTGCATGTCACCACCGCAGCCCTTGCTGGCGGCTGATCCCGTGTGCGTGGCAGTGCTGAGCTGTCGCTCCATGTGTTTTTTTTAAGTGCTGAATGGCAACACAACTCTTCTGCCTGTTGTAGTGCTTGGTTCCCAAAGGGATGGGGTATGAGGAATAAAGTGGGGTGGGTGTCTTTGAGGTCAAAGGCAAAACTTCATCTGAAGTGGTGGGGATCCAGAGCAGTCCTCCAGGCTTCTGTGGAGTGACAGTGGGTTTACCTCTTGCTGTAACTGATAGCAGGGTTGTTTGGGGAAAGCATTGGTAGCTGGAGGGGCTGAAAGCAGGGGAAGGTTTGACGAAGCTGCCTGTGCTCCTGGGGACAGCAGAGGGACTGACACTGTCTTACACTTTCATAGCATGTACTTTTCTGATGAGGAAGAGGGGACTACTGAATCTGGTGTGGGAGACCATAAAATGTTAATACTCCTGAAAGAAAGCATCTTTGCACAGTGCAATGGCTTTCTCTCCAGAATGACCCAGCTTTGGTGACTTGCAAACCTCCTGGTTCCTTAGGGAAAGGTTACTTGGATCAAGGTGTGTAGAAGTTGGTAGGAAAGTAGCCAGCAGAAAGCTGCTGTTCATGAATCACTGATGTTGCTGCTCTTAGCCTCAGGATAGAAGCAAGGCAGTGTTTGTGAAGAGGAATAATGTCTCCCGCTAGCCAAGTTAGTATTGGTGGAGAAATGAGGCAAGCCTTTAGCCGTGTGGATGTGAGTTTTCAGAAGGGCTTGTGGTTGAAAGAAAGTTATTCTTTCTTCCAACTGCTACAACTTTTCCCTACTGCCTTGCTGCTGAGAGGCAGAGAGGGGTCAGGATGTGCTCAGAGCATGGAAGGGTTTGGTCCAAAATCGTAACCAGCTTCCAAAACGAGTGTGCCTCAGCCAGGGACAGCCCCAGGGAGCACCACGCTTGCTGTGTCTGTGTGTGTGCACAGATATTGTAAGAGTGACCTGGGATCTCCTGCGGCTCCCATGCAGGGGACGAAGGGCTGTGGGAGCTCTGCACTCATATGGGAGAAAATGGGGCAGGGGGTGGGAGAAATGGTAAAATCCCAGGCATGGCAAACACTGCCTGGTTGTCAGCAGGCAGAAACAGGGTATGCAAAGGGGGAAATTAATCCCTTGGAGCTGTCCTAGTCTATTTTTCTGTTAATGAAGTGCAACTTTGAGATTTTGTTTCTTTTAATATGAAAAGCCACTTTTTTTTTTTTTGCGCTTCCTATCACCCATATTCCCCTGTGTCTCTTTTATCAGCTGCCGGAAACATAAAGGGCATTGAAGTTGTCTATTTTTCCCCCTTTTCAGAGGACCTGCGTTGTGGTTCAGGCTGCATAATCCCAGGACACGGATCTGGATTCTGCCTGGAGGGAAAATGAGCATTTGTATCCCGCAATAGTCCTTGCTGCCTGCCCTGCCAGCAGGCTGAGCTGGGTGTGAATGCATTTATCTGCATCTGAGCCCAGTAAGCATCTCTTATGGGCTTCAGAGAATAAATACCTGAGGAAAGCCATGGGATACATGGAGAGATCCATTCACAGGAGATGGTATTGACTGAACATGAATATATTAGAACTGAGCAGTGTTGAGGATGGATTTAAGGCTTGGTATTATTCACACTGAAGTCAACTTCCTGAGCCCAGAGTGAGACTGTTTAAAGTTTGCAGCTTACTTGAGATTGCACTGTGTAATGTAGAACTTGTCCCACCGTAGATATTGGCATGGCTTCAGCTCCTTCTCCCCTCCCTCTCACTTGCATAACTGCAACTCTCTAAAGCTCTTCTAGAGCAAAACCATTTCAGACCCCTGCAAAGTCTCTTTGCTGGTAAGAATCAACCTGGTGCTTGATTCTTATTTTTACGGGGGTTGTAAAGGTAGCAGAACATTACCTAGAAAAACAGTTTTTTTTTTTTTTAAGATAAAAATAGTTCAGCTAAGCAGCCAAACCCTGAACAGTGCAAAGGCGAGGTGCTCTCAACTTGCAAGCAGCTTTCACAGCTCACAGCACCTTGCACAACAGAGTTGCAGTCTGTGCCTGGTGTCCCTCCTGCTACAGGAATGGCAATGCTGATCCTGTTTCCTTTGATAATTAAGATGATCCTCCCCCCCCCCCCCCCCCCCCCCCCTTCAAAATATACTTTCTGAATGGTACATTAGGTTTAAACTTTATAGCTGTGTCGGAAGCACCCCTTGCTGGCAGTGGTTAAGCAATGCAAATGCTGAAGGCATTTTCCGAGTGACTTGCTGTTTGCGTTATTGCTGTAGCAACTCGCTAAAGCGAGATTTCCAGTGGCAGGTCTCTGTGCTTTCCTTAAAGGCTGGGTCTGTTTGCTTTGCTCTGCTGGCTGTAAATACCAAAGGTGGCTCTGTTAGGTTTTTACATTTGCAAGAGAAGTAGCTTGCTGCTGTAACTGATTTCCAAACTGGACTAACTATGATTCACTGCTGCTGAGGCATGAGGAAAGAACAGAACTACTCCCAATAGCTTTTCAGTCAGGCTGTCCTGGCTTTGTGGCTGGGTGGGAGCTTTTTGGGGTATGAGTGTGCTGCAGACCACAGAAACCAAAATAGCAAAGTGGTTGGGATGATCAAGGCAGGGGGAACCTCATTTAACTGTAGGCAGTGCAAAGCTTAAAGTCTGCCACAGCCATCCAGGGTGGCACAGCAATTTTTGTGCCAATTCTCTTAAAGCCAGCTTGTTGCACTTGGAGTGTTTTTTTTTTTTTTTTTTTTACACTTTGGTAGGATTTAAAAGGGAGTAGAAATCTTTTTCTTTCTTTTTTTTTTTTTTTTGAAAACATCCTTTCGTGGGACACAGCTTTCCCCCAGCAATGCCCAACCCTGTGAGCAAAACCCCACCAGAAACCCAGGTTGTTCTGAGAGCTGAAGCCCCCTGATCTGAGGGACAACAGGGATGCCACAATGTGTTCCTACTTCAGCATGTGTGTGGGGGAAACAAGCTAAAATAACAAGTTTCCTCACTAATGCCCAAATCCTCCACTGTTGACTGCTTTTTTTTTTTTTCCTTTTTGGTGTGTGCTGAGAGCGGTCTCTCTCCATCTCTGAGCAGCGTTATCATAGCACATGAGCGTGTATGGCGCAGCTCCCCTCAGACTCCCTCTTATCTCTCAAGTCCTGCTGCCCCACCTGGCTCTGAGACAGCTGGTGATGAAAAGAGAGCTGTAACATTACAGACCATCGGCCTCTGCCCTTCCCTGCTGGGCTGTTTTTGCCCAGGCTGGCTCCAGCTGTGCTGGACAAGAAGCCAGACTGTGGGATCTGATGTTTCTCCCATGCTTTGCAAACTCTAAATGTTGACCCACCTGTTGGTTTGAGAGAGATTTCGAGGAAGGGCATGAATGGTGCTCCTTGCACTGTCCCTGTGGCTGGCGGAGGTCCCTCTGGCTGTGTGGGCTGTGGCATTGAGGAAGGTCTGTGGATGCTGGAGATGGATCTGCCTTCAGATCCACCCCACTAGATGGGGAGGGCAGCAAGAGGCCGTGTTTGGGCTTTGCAGTGTCTTAACCCAGTCTCACGCTGAGCTGCAGGGAAGGATTTGGGAGGTGGCTTTAAACTGGCTGTAGTGAGAGCCCTCCCTCCCCTCCCTGCTTGGGAGGACTTCAGGAATGCCCTAGGTTTTGAGTTCCACTCTGATATGAATAAAGAGGTCTCTGATGCTTAAAATCTCCCATCAATAGCTCAGATCCCCTTCCTTTAGAGTATCCCCTGGGCTTGACTGCCCTTCTGGCATCTTCCCCACCTAACCAGAGGGCAGTGAGGGCTGAGCAACATTTCCCATCCACCAAGGTGATTAGGGTAGACTTACAGTGGGATCCTTGCCTAATCCCTGGTTTGTTTGCTAGCCAGAGAGTTGCAGCTTGGGCAACACCACTCCTCCTGGGCTATGCCAACAAAACTTTCCCATCTTGATTTAGAGATCAGTCTGTCTGAAGTTCAAGTACAAATGCATCCAGGCATTGCACCTGAAGGCATGAAAGAGCACTGACAAAGGAGGGAGAGGGCAAGTGAGGGAGGGAACCTGGCCACTGTGCAGGGGGGTGCTGGGTGCTACCCTCCTGAGTTCACCTACAGAACTGCTTTGCACAAGAGCTGTCTGTGAACCCAGGTGGCCTCGCTTCTTCATTAGCTCTTTCAACTTTTTTTTTTTGTCCTCCAAGGTTCCTTCATACCAGCTCTGACTAACTCCAGGCCTTTTTTGTCCCTAGCCAGGGAGAAGACGGGGGTGTTTGTCACCCGAGGTGACAAAGCCTCACATGCCCTGGACACAGGGAGGTTTGGTTTCCCTGAGTATGAAGCTACACCCAGCAACCTGCTACGACTCCTGTTATATTATTATTATTTGCTGCTGTGGTGGGCTCCTTTTCATTTTATGCAGTGCAAGGAGCTGGATCAGCCTGTGAAGGAGAAGCCTCCCTGCTGGCAGTGAAACCATTAGATCTGCCTCAGCCAGTGAGATGAAATTAGGGAGCTGGCTTCCATTAGCCTGGTTAATGGGTGCAGTGACCTCACTTTCTAGGAGAGTAGATTTAATGCATCAGAGTAATGGCTTGTTGCAATCATTTTATTAGCACTTAAAAATTGCTTTTGAACTTGCCTAGTGGCTCACAGGGATATAACAGCTGACTGCTGCACACTATGCTGTGTGGGGGACTAACCTGGGTTTCTGTTGGTTGGGATGTTTTCCGGTAATGTAAAATCAATGTGGTGGCATCGGGTTATTAAAATCCTGAGAGTGAGGAATCATCTTCCCAGGGGTGTGCACTGCTATCTCCTGACCACAGTGGACTAATATTGACTAAGGACTTTTACATCCATTGCATGGACTTAAAGCACTTTTGGTTAAAAAATGGATAAATGCTGACTTTCTTTTTATTTGACCTTCATTGCCTTTCAACTCAAACTAACTGCTCCTGAACTCCTAAGTATTGGAAAAGGAAGACTTAAGACTTAAAAAAAAAAAAAAAATAAAAAAATAAAAAAAAAAATAGTGAGGGTATCCCATATTTTATGGTTTGGGAGAGGGAATTGGAGGGAAAATTAACGTATAGAGGAAGTGGAAATTGTTGTGATTAAGTTTTGTCACTACCACAACAAAATAATAGGCACCTGGCAGGGCAAGGATTTGGAAAAGTGGATCATGACAAAATCTGCTACAGGGTTGTAAACTTTGTCTGATTTCTGTCCCTTTGAGCAGCGTGGCAGACCACAGTGACAGTGTGTGTTCCAGGTGCTGTGTCTGTCACTGATGCCTCTTTAGAGTCTTGAAAGAGTATATCAAAAGACAGAAGTGTCATTGTGGCAGTGGGGTTTGTCCTGCCCAGGCTTAAACAGGAAAGTCAGAGTTGGCTGTCCTGAGTGCTGACTACACCAGCAGAGAAAAGTGAGACCCTAGATTGAACTACTTGGTGTGGCTGCCCATCTTGGGAGGATGGGTTCCCTTCCAGATGCTGTAATTTCTCTCCATTGAGTGTGGGGGAGGAATTCAAGATGACCAGATCAGACTCATCATATAACTCAGATGTATAAAGGTGCAAAAAATCCCACTCCAGGTAAACATGTATTTTGCACAGACATGGTGATAGTTATTTTAACTTCTGTGTCTGTAAATGCATCAAGCTGCATCCGTCCAGACAACATAACTGTGTGGCATAGTTTGTGTCAAGGCTACACCTGACTAGGGAAGGTGTGCCACTGGCTGCTGCTGAGCGCTGCTGGAGTGTACCAGATGCTATAATGTAAAACCATGAGCCACAGGAGCGGGGATGAGCATGATTTGAATGGATTCCTAAAGTTCAAGTGCCGCGGTTGGATGTCATGTATAAGAATGTGTTTGTGCTTAGAGGACTTCATTGGTAGGGGATGGAACTGCACACAAGCATATCAAAGTTCAAACTTGTTCATAAATATCACCTTACTTTTTTTTTAATCATCTGCTTAGGGTTAGGTTTCCTGTTGTTGTGCTGAATTAAGCCAAAGAGTGCTCAGGGCTCATCTGATAAACAGTTGTAATGCTCCCGTGGAGTGGCCTGGAGGTGTTTTTGCACGGCCCATAGGCTCTTTCCTGCAGAAAAGTCGGAGAGCGATTGCAAGGTGTAGGATGGGGGGGAGAGGAGGATGGGGAATAACCTCTTGAGAAATGGCAGAGCTGGAACTCCTCCAGGTTGAGAGAAGACCTTTGTGGGTAAATGAGGTGGTGGATGGCGGGGTGGGGAACTTTACTCTGTGGTTTCTGTGACTAAAAGATATCTGGCTAACGAGCCAACCACCATCCACTTGCAGAACTGCCAGTTCTTTCAGCATGAATAACACAAATACCTTCATCAATAGGAATAAACTGGGGCCAGCCCTGCCAAACTCAGATGCACACTGCAGCTTTTCGTGGGCTTGTCCCTCCCTGGCCATACTGATGTGCTTGCTGTGTGGCCTGAGAGGTGAACACCATGGCCAAATACTCTGTCCAAACCTCTGACTGAAGTGTGCTGAGGCTCCTCTGGGGTAAGAGAAGGAACAGATGTCACCCTGGTTATTAGCCAGTATTTACTTGTTCAGTTGGAGCTACATTCCCCTCAGTAGCCTGGACATGGCTGGGAGTAATGGCTGTTTGCTGCACAACAAACAAGACTCATCCCTTCTGCCTTCAGCTGGGCGTCTTCTCTGCCCTGTCTTTCCAGTTGGGAATCTTGGGGTTGGGACATTGGAGGGGCTGTTCTGATTGCACCCGGTAGAGAGCAGTGCTGGATGTCACCTCCTGTTAACTAACAAGTTCTGCAGGTTCCTTTGTCCTTTGTTCCTTTGTACTTTCTCCACGAGATCCTGTGTTGGGGACCTGGCTCCTTGTCAGGAGGTACCTGCGTGCAGTGTCCACCTTGTGAGGTCGCTTCCAGCCTATCTGGCCACCCCTTTCCCAGCAGGCTGATGAGTGCAGTGTTTGCTTTTACTAACAGAAACTCATCAGTTATCAGGGGGATGAGTTAGCTGTGTTTTGGCTTTGCCTTTCCTCTGAATTGTGTGTTGCTCAACATCATGTCCAGCGTTGGCAGGAGAGATGAAGAGATCCACCCCTGCCTCCCAGTGCCTATTTGGTGGCTTGTCCCCTAGGAGCAGATGCTGCCTGTGTGGCAATTGAGCAATTCTAAAGTGATGGAGTTTATAGAAGCAGAAAGACTTGATGGGTGGGTAGATATGGGCGCACATTCAGTAGAAGTAAGGAGAGTTTTGATGCCTAACCTGGAGGATCTCTGGCCTCTGGGAGCAGGCCAGGAGCGGGCTCTAATACCTGTCCTTGTTTAAGGATGCTCACAGTACCTGGTGGTGAAGTAATCCCTGGTACACATTGAGAATCAGTTCAAGTAGAGTCAGTGGAAGATACAAGCAAACAGAAGGTCAGGACTAGAGCCCCTTAAAGTACATGGTAGGTAGTGGAAAGACTTGGCCAGGCAGAAGGCATCCAGCTGGATGAGTGATGAACTGAACCACCTAGGTAAATTAGCCTGGGTTGCTAAGGATGTGCATAGGAAGCATGGCTTTTGGATGTGGTTGGGAACACAAGGATCACCCATTCAGAGCAAATGTCTTTGAAAATGAGCACGTGCCTCCTCTAGCTATTAGGCAACACCCCTTATCACCCAACAGAAATAACTTCTGTTGCCCAAAGTGCTTGATGCATGTTGGTACTTCAGAGACAGGCCAGCTGGTCCTTTCCTACATAATTTGTCCTGGTCCTTTTCTACATAATTTTGCTATAGGAGGGATGTGGTTGGCTTGGGGTGGTGTGGGCTGTGCTCCAAGGGCCCACAGCAGGGAGCGTGCCTTGGGTTTGGGACAACTGCAGATAGCTCAGCTCAGGGAGGCAGCCCCAATCCCTCAGCCAGGGCTGCCTGAAGGATTGTCTGTGAATGCCAGGCTGACCCTGCCCTTTTTGCAGCCATGTCTTTATTTCAGGCAATCGCAAAATGGTGCCCTGCCAATCTATGTGCTACCGGGTCAGACTATTATTAGCAGTTTTTAACAGTAAGGTGCCCAGATCCCTTATATGAACAAGTTGTACTGTAAATACCTTGTTGCTGTCTCACTGACTCTTCTTGCCTACCTTTAGCTGCCTAAAATTGAGGTGTTTGTATAAAGACGTTCAGTCTCTTAGAGATGTGAGCTGTGGGCTGATCTTTATTCAGATTTTTTGGTCCTTGCTTCAGTTCCCCCAGCCAGGTACTAGGCTTGCCTTGTGTCCTTTCTCCTTCCCTCTTATCCCTGGATATGATGACTGGGGGTTGAAGCTTTACAGCTCATCCATGACCTGAGGCCTTCAATGGTGCATGCAGGTGTGAGCAGAGCAGTCAAGGGTGTCAGTCAGCAGCTGGCCCTGATGTGAAACAGAGGGTAACTTCAATCTCTTTTTTTTTTTTTTTCCAGCTGTTTGGCTGTGGCTCTGTTGCACAGATCGTGCTCAGCAGAGGGACTCATGGAGGCTTCCTGACTGTTAACCTGGCCTTCGGCTTCGCTGTGATGCTTGGCATTTTGATCTCAGGACAAGTGTCAGGTACGTTGTGGCTTTATGTAGGCTGGAACTCACTTGTGACAACTGGTGTGTAGTCCTCGATGGCTGCACATTTCCTGTGTGGCACTGGTTTGGAGACTGGTGTGCCCTGGCTTATCTCTGGGACCCAAGTTCTGCTTGCAAAAGTGCACTAATCTCCAGTCTTTCTGCAGGTGGACACCTGAACCCCGCTGTCACTTTTGCCATGTGCTTCTTGGCCCGGGAGCCCTGGATCAAGCTACCAATTTATGCCCTGGCCCAGACTCTTGGAGCTTTCCTGGGAGCTGGCATAGTCTTTGGGCTGTACTATGGTAAGTGCAGATAGTCCATGTGTGCAAGTGCATGTGTCTGTTATCCAGATTAAAACAGATCTTCCAGAAATGTTGATGAAACATTACTAGTAATAGAGTCTTTACATCTGGGCATTGTTCCAGAGCCATTTTCCTCTCCTTGTCAAAAAAAGAAAAAGATAAACTTCACCTGAATTTTTTTGCATTGTCTGAATGCTAGTATGAGACAATTGGACTTCCAGCAGCTTTGGCAGCCTTTATCAGGGTGATTGTACATCTTGGAAAACATCCCAGAAATCCAGTTCCTCATAAGTCTATTCCTCTTTCATGGTGCTCCTCAATACAACAATGTTCAATGGATGAGAACTGAACACTCTTTGTGCTGATCAGGAAAAGGTTTAATGCTGCTAATTCCAAACAAAGCAGTACTGCTGTAATTCTGTAATGTAAACAGGTAAAAGCAATCAGCACTTACCATTGCTCAGCATTTAATGGGTGTTAGAGCTAAGCAGTGTTCCAGTAGTCTGTGGGCTGAAGTCAGATTCTCTGCAGAAGAGAACTAACCCCATCCTAACTAGCTGCCTAAAACAGGGATGAACATCTATTTTTCTGTTAACTGACCATGGAGGGAACCTGTACAACCTGCTTAGGGTAGTTATCCAGCTTCTATACAGCAGTAGATGGGGGGCAACTGCTCTACGAGACAGCCCCAAGTGGTGAAAGTAATTGCATATTGGCTTAGAGGAAATGGCAAGATTAGCCCAAATCGTATTTGCTGCAGATCAGATCCGTAACAATATCTGTTATGACTTCTGTAGCACCACAGATGTTTAAGCACCTTGTGGGAGGAATTAGGATTCAGATTAGCGTTTCTTTTTTTTGGGCTCTAACTCTGGTGCCTTCTCCCCACCACCAGATGCCATCTGGGCTTTTGGCAACAACCAGCTGTACGTAACGGGACAGAATGCCACTGCTGGTATCTTTGCCACCTACCCATCTCAGCATTTGAATGTTGTGAACGGATTCTTTGACCAGGTAAGAGGGTGCTGGGAGGATGCCAGAATTTGAAGAGGGATCTTTTGGGGTGGATCTTCTGGGCCTCTCATTTGATTAGAGAATGAATTGCAGTTTCAAGAGGAGAGATATTGGCTCCAAGATCCTTTCTGTATGGGTACCTCACTAGCCCATAGGAAGGTGAGAGTTGGAAAGACTTAAAGCAAGAAAGCTTGTCTTAAAGGCACTAACCAGTGTTAGACCCAACGCTTGCCAGGACACCAGTGAAAAGGACATCACTTGGTCTCAGCTCCTGAAGGATGTCTCTTCCTCACTCCCATTGCACTGCGGTGGCTGTTGCATGACCCAGAGGTCAAGTGGGTGTGGGGTGCGGGCTGGTGTGGGAGGGGTCTCTCTCCTTCCTGAAGATGCCACCAACCACAAAGGCAGAGCAGCTGCTCAGCTGTGGCAGCCTGGAAGCAGGTTCAGGAAGATGTCTTCAGCTGCTTTTGGCTGCTTGGATGGTTATTCGTATCTCTTCTGTCCGTAGAGGAAAAGGTGTAGCTGTGATGGAGTTTGTCAGCTGCTAGGAGTGAGCTCCATTGTCCCTTTCCTAATAGGGTGCTGTCTGATAATGCCATGGGATGACTTAGTGCAGTTCTTTAAAGAATGAACCCTAAAACCATGAAACTTCAGAGGAGTTAAGTAACTTGATTAAAAGATTGGCCTGAAATAATTTTTGTCTTTTTTTTCCCCCCCCTCCCTCCCCAGTTCATTGGCACTGCCTCCCTGATTGTTTGCGTCTTGGCTATCGTGGATCCCTACAACAACCCTGTCCCCACCGGTCTGGAAGCTTTCACAGTTGGCTTTGTTGTCCTTGTTATTGGAACCTCCATGGGCTTCAACTCTGGCTATGCTGTCAACCCTGCCAGGGACTTTGGCCCTCGTCTCTTCACAGCCATTGCTGGCTGGGGCTCTGAAGTGTTCTGGTAAGTGCTTGCCGATGAAGACTTCGGGCATCAAGGGGAAAAAGCAATTATAAGTCCCATTAGGTGGTACTTCTGGCATCACAGAAAGTCTTAGCACCCATGAGGTATCTCTGGACTGTATAGACATTTTTAAAAAGACACTGTTTGCTCTGCTGCTTCTTAAGAAATCATACAAGTTGGGCAGTTTCCAGAAAATGACTTAACTTTGCTATCAGGGATGAAACCTCAGAGCATCTATGAGAAGTTCAAGTGCACCTTGAACATGATCTCTTTTTTTTTTTTTTTTAGTGGTAGGAAATATAGGGCCTTTGTTGTAATTGGATTTTGTTATAACTGGAGACAATTAAATCATGAACAATACAGGCTGTGTTTTCAAGGGATGCTTTCTTGCAAGTAGTGGGAAGGAAGTTAAGGTGCATAGTTCAAACACTGCAATGGTTTCTCTCCTTTCTTTGTGGGGAAACAGTTTTGGAGGTCCTGGAAGCAGCTGTTCTGAAATACTTGTCACCAGAACTTGCAGCAAGAGGCAACTTCTGTATTGGGTGTTGTGGTGGACCCATGGCTGCTGTTGTCTTATGCCTCCAGATATGCGCATTGACTTGCAACTAGATCTTGCACTGTTCCTTGTCCCAAAAAAAGCATCCTAATGCCTAGCCTGCAATTGTTAACCTTGTGCATTTCCTCTCTGTTTTCCAGGACTGGTAAGCAGTGGTGGTGGGTTCCAGTTGTTGCTCCTTTCCTTGGGGCTGTTGCAGGAGTGATGGTCTATCAGCTGATGATTGGATGCCATGATGAGCCTTCTCCACCTGCCTCTGAGCAGGAAACAGTCAAATTGGCCAATGTGAAGCACAAGGAAAGGGTCTGAGGAAGCTGCCACCCAGGTCTGGCAGACATTCATTACTCAGGACTGCAGTTGGCCAAGAGGAGGAAGGAGTTGAGAAGAGCTTCAAGAACAACGGGAAGAGTTTTTTTTCCTGTCTTGAGATATTATAGCTTTTTTTTATATCCCTGATGCATTTGCTTTAGACACTTTCCCGTGAGCCTGTTCCCCATGTGCAGTATCATGTAATCTTTCCCTACTAAAAGGGGCTTGAGGACTGTAGGAGTCAGGAGAGAAGTGGGCATTGCTATCCAACACCTCTGGCACAGGCCTCATGTTCAGGAATTTGGGATCTCCTGGGCTGAATTGTTGGCCTGGCCTGTGAGTTTGGCAAACTGCTTCCCTTCAAACCTTCGTCCCTATCTGCTGCAGAATGGGGACTGTGCAAAATATAACTTTTTTTTTTAGCATGGAATAGAAAATACAACATCCTGGAAAAAAATTCACTGCGATTCTATGATGGATCAAATCCATGCTTGGTGTTGCTCTAAAGTCAATGACTTGACACCAGGAATGGACTTGTCTAAAAGATTTTAATTGGCTTATCCTTTTACAACTCCCATGAACTCCCAGAAGATTATATCAATCCATTTGATTCATAATGTCAGAGCGGAGAGTGAGAATGCACAGGATTTTATTAAAAATACTAAGACAAAATGTTTACAAGCCACTGCATCCTGGTGTTTTGATCACAATTTTTAATATTGCCAACTCATGGAAGATAAAGTATGAAATTCTTGTTTCAGTTAGGGGATAACCTGGAAAGAAAGCTTAGCTCCCTGTAGCAGCCTTTCCAATTAATCAGCTTTGTATATATACTGCAAGCAGCTAATAGCCAAGTTCCACTGAAAACGTGGTGTTAAAGTTGTGTGTGTGTTCATGTAAATTTCACAATAGTATTTTTTTTTAAGAGATATATAAATGCACTCCTTAAAAAGCTGTTACCACATACCAGGGTTGGGATGAGTTAAGTTACTTTAAAGACATGTGGGAACTGCCTGTTCTCTGACAGCTTTGAGATACTGTCGGATTTTCCCAGGATAGCCTTAGATCATGGAATTATGCTGTTGGAGTATTTCGTTTTCTACCTTGCAGAATTGCTGGGGCATCCCTGGAACTCACAGCACTCTTATCACATTATTTCTGATGACAGCCTGAGTTCAGGCACCTCCTACACTAGCAGTGCTGGTGTGCCAGAGGATCTCTGGTGCTCTCAATGCCATACAGAGTATTTGAAAAGAGCAGTATCTGTTGTGAAAGAATTTGTTGGTCCCATGGCAATGCGTTAAAGAGACAGGCTTCAAAAGAGTTTATTTAATGTGTGAACTCCTTGAAATATGTAACTTTGTATACATTTCCAATCACTGAAATGATGTATTCTTCTTGCCTTTTTAAAAAATAAAATGTCAATACCCACACTGTAAAGTGTTAGCGCTGGTTGTATTTCTGAGTTGTTGTCAGCAAACTTTGCTGTGGAAAGGAAGTTGTCTATAGCAAAGGCTTCCTCAAAACCCTTTCCTCTCCACAGCCTGCAGTAGCAAAATGGAATTAACCCTTCCAGGCAGTACATCTACTTGCTCCATTTGTGTTTTATCCCTTTCCCTTTGGGGCAGCGGGGAGGAGATCTGTGCAAAGATCGAAGTATTGGCTAGTGGGTGGGGGCATCCTGCTCTTGGGCATCTTATTCTTAAGACAAAAGAAACAAGTAGTCAGTGTTTTGTCCCTCACCCTTTGTACCATTTAGCTTATTTTTTTTCCAATTAATTCAGTTCTTCTGGTTGTGAAATCCTACTCCGTATCCAGCGTATGTTCCAGCATATTTTGCTAGCAATTCCTTTTTCCTTGCATGGCTTAGCTAACAAGTATTACAGACCTTAACCCAATGCTTAAAGAATTGCACGGCTCTTCCAGCCTATGTCCCCTGAAATACCATTGTTGCTCTTTAGCTGATGTGTCCTGCTGTGTTTTTCCTGTGTGAAATGTACAGCCTTAAAATAACTCATAACTTCCCATACGGTGCCATAGCGAACAATTCAGTGTAGTCTGGATGAATGATTTCCTGTAATTCACCAACTAGAAATCAAATGACTTTTTAGCAAGAAAGCTTCTGAGTTTGGTATGTTCTATCCTTCAGTGCTGCTTTATCCCATTTCTGTCTTGAAAGTTTTTCCCTCAAAATCTGTTTTATACTATTACAATCAACTAGTATTGCTGCGGAGGTCACTTCCCTGTTTCCTTCAGGACTCGTAGACCTTTTCCCACTGTTCTGTCCCATAATGTCTTCAGCTGGCTTGATTGACGTACTAAAATTCTGACTACAGACCATATGACTTTGGATGCCAGTGCTGTCTGTTTGCTTTATGCGTACTCCCTACCCCATTCCACCTGCTTCTGTCTGGCACGTGGTAATTGCCTTGCTCCATACCCTTACTAAAACTGCAACAAAATGCTGTACTGTTTTCTGGTAAGATCTTGACTATCTTTTGTCATAACCGTGTTCCCACTGTGTAAGGCTTTTATGTTTGGGGATCTGTCGGAGGAGTGCTGAGTGCAGCTGAGCAGACCCATTGCCAGGTGGAAAGGGTGCAGCCCACTGTGAGCAGATGGGGAACTGTGCAGGGTTCTGCCTCCTCTTCCAGAGGGGTCTGTCCCATGTGAGACAGGAACAGGGTGGCTCTCTGCTCACCCTGGGAGGCGGGCAGTGCATAGGATGGTTTCGTATGCCATATCTCAAGAGCTCTGGAACTGTTATTGAAGTGTGGGGAGGGAAGGAGAGTTACCTGAAGATGGCATATTCCCTGGCAGCAGGCACACATAAGTTGCTGGAAATTGTGGTTATTTTCAGCTCACCTGCCTCAAACGAGTTTCTGGGCATTGTTCATTTGGCAGTCCCACACAAACTAAAAGCCTTCTTCCTCCTTTTTTCTTTTTTTCTTTTCTTTTTTTTTTTTTAAACTTACCATACATAAATTTCAAAGACAATGAATCATCATGTTCTTAATACTTTGCTTTTGGAATCATTGGAGAGGTAAGATTCATCTGGCCAAATAAAGACAGCTAGGTTTTAGGTCAGGTGAACTGTGACAAGCTATTGAAATATACTTACTTTGTAGGAAGAAATAAATCTACAGTTTAAGCTATTCATGCTTGACAGGGAGTGTAATTAGTCACTGGAACAAAATGTTAAAAGAAGTTGTGGATTCTCTATTGTGTGAGTTTCGAATTGAAACTGGCTGTCTGGCAAAAAGGTCTCAGCTAAACTGAAAGCTGTATTCTAAGAGCAAGTCCCACTGGAGGAAATTCCCAGACCTTTATATTGCAGAAGGTCAAGTTGACAGGAATTGTCACCTCTGACTTTAAAACCTATGAAAGTTATAAGGCAGGATGGAAAAACGGCCAACTTTTTGGTTCCTCTTGGTTCTCAGCTGGTTCTGAGCTCTTTGACGCAGGTGCTGTAACATGGTGGCATACCAGCTATGACCCAGAGAAACCTGCTTTTGGTTCCTGGTTCTCCTGGTACCTTGTGATGTGAGCCTCAGGAAACTCTTCCAGCTCTGTTTGCTTTGTCTGTCTGTGAAGAGGCAGCAGCAGCACTGATCCCTCCCAGAGCTTGCTCTGCTCTGGACAGCACTGATGAACAGCACTGGCAAAGAGCAGGCCATGGAAGATTGTTGTATTCCCTGCTGTCTTCTCTAAGTCCTTGGTAGTTCTGCATGCTCGTGCAACGTTTGAACTCCCAGCTCTCCCATGCGTTCAAGGATTTTGCCTTCGTCGCGTACCTCGAGGTGGAAAGAAGTCTTAGCCCACTGCTCAATTCCAGCATGACCAGTCGTGGTGTCTCCAGGGCCTCTGAGCTTGTTGGCTTTCAACTTTTTAGGGGACTCTGTAGCTTTGGAGGAGCCTTGGACACACATCTTATCAAACTACCTACTTACTGATCATTTACTGTGTAAAGTATATGTAAGTATATTTAAGTATGTATTTTTACTGTGTAAAAATCCTTCCTGGCAGCACAAACTTTTAGTTGAGTAGGAGGTTCCTCTTTGCTCTTCACAATTCAGCTCCAGCTGAGGAGCAATATCGCCCATAAGGGTTTCTCTGGATGCAGTGTGCACATGAGGGAGACATCAGGGAGCTCCAGACAAATGTGTCTGCAGCCCAGCTGCTGTCATGGGGCTTGTCACTGCTGCGCAAGACTAATTTGGCTGAAGAAGCGAGCATAACCAACTCACTCCAGGGGGCTGGAGAATGATTATACAGCCAAATGAGCTTATCAGATAGAAAATATTTTCATGTGTGGTCATATAATAACAATAAAAAAGCCACACTGGGAAAGGAAATGTCAATAGTATGAGGGTGTAAAAGCCACAGAGAGAGTCAATCATTTTAAAAGGCAATGATTTTATTCAATAAGCTGCTGAGATTTTCTAGCAGCAAAGTTTTGTGGTGTGTCTCGTATATAACGTTATTGAATTAAGAGTGCAGAGGTAGATTAAAACTTTAGTCAAGAAAGTTTTTTATGGTATTCTTTTATTTGCAACATTTAGGTGGCTATTTAAGGTTTCCCTGCAGCCCTCTAACAGCAGTCTGAAGAAGGAATGAAAACAGGAGTTCCCTTGTTAATGGCTTTGATCTGTCATTCCTAAAATTTCTAATGGGTTTAAAAATCAGCGTCAGTTCTCTATAAACCCATCCTAACGTCAAATTGTCTTGTTTGCTGAAAGCAGTGTCTTTGCTAGCATCAAAGCCTTCGCCTGCAAGTTAAAGAAACAGCAGAGATTTGACAAATGGCTTAGGCTCCGCATTTGTGTTTGGGCAGGTCTGTGCAGATAAACTACCAACGCACATCCAGGCCTAGAACTGCTGCATCACCTGATGTCCTTATGTTCTTGTATACCTTGTTTTTGTTTCTTTTTATTTTTTATTTTATTATTCATTATTTTTTACAAATGGCAGCTGTACAGAGGTATCTGTTGTTTTGGATGTAAAACTAGCTGCATAGTGTGGTCATTCAACTAGATGTACAGACACCCAAAAAACTTTATGACAGGGAATTATTTAGGTTATGAAATCCAACATAAACTATACTTACAAAAAAGTTACATCAATACAAAAACAGAGTCAGTTTTGGATCCTTACTCTTACTGGGTACCAGTCGGAACCTGTGGGAAATATCACCAGATTTCTACACCTGTGGAAAGCTGTGGGAATGTGGCCGTATCCCTTTTCATGTGCTTGCAAGTCACACTGAGTGGGTACTGGCACTCCTATAACCTATCTTGATAAATCTGTCTGCAAGTGGTGTGGGAGTCTTAGTTGTTGTAGGGCTTCTGATCCTGTTCTTCTGGAGCATGGGCAATGGGATCCATTCTCTACTGTCCTACAGGCTGAGACTGAGTGGCATTTATAGCTGAAGAAGGACATTTTCCCCTAAGAACCGTGTTGGGGGGACAGACTGGTTCAGCTCATGCCCCACTAGCTGCAGCACATCTCCCCTTTGGCCAGACAGATGACGCAGAGTGCCAGAGGACATAAAAATAGTCTTGCAGCCTTCGCATTGAACTGTAGCTTTTTATACTGTGTGAGATCTCTGCAGAAGACAATGTTAAGTTAAGCCTGAGTTAGTTGTTCTTCAGTGTGTATCTGGCAGCTGGTCTGAAGATAAAGGGCTGTTAGCAATGTTTTTCCCCACCAGAACCTCTCCAGCTGGGGCTGATCCAGAATCTGACAAAGGAGTTGAATGGACGACAAGGAGAGTAAGCTCTCGGGCTGAAGATGCTAACTAGGAGATACTTCTGAAAATTAACAAGAAATATGCTGCCTGAGATGGTGGTTTTACTGGTTGTGGGATCATAAACTGGCTTAGCTCCTTGCAGGGGATTTGCATAGTTCCCGTCTTCTTCTCTTCCTCCCCAGGATATCTTACAGCTTTCTACTCATTTCTGCTGCTGGCCTGGAACAGACTGAAACATCTTTCTTGGGATCTGGAAAACCTTCTGTAAAACATCCCCTGCACTTTGCGTGTCTCAGATGAAACTGTCTGACTTCTTTCTGCTTGCTTACATGAAACCTCATAATTTATGCACTGAGACACAGCTCGTCTCCATCTCAGCCTACGTGCCCAGCCCAGGCCAGCTGGCTTGCAGGACCTGTGCGCCTAAGTGAGGCCAGCCTTCGTAGCTGGTGGCATGTGAGGGACCAGGCTGCCTTTGACTGCAGCTGACCATGCTGACTGCAGGGCAGAGGATGAGATTCCTCACCTGGAGCCTGGTGTGTGACCTTGGCTCCAGGACAGGTGAGGACACCTCACTTGTTGCCCTGCTGGCGGTGCCATGAGTACCCATAAGCAGTTACCTGGGTGCTGTGGGGTGACTTGGTGCCCCTCTTGTGCTGCTCTGTTTGGTGGCTGCTGAAAAGCTCCAGTCCAGACACAAGACATGAGGCCCAATATAAGACACAAGATATAAGAACGGGCAGGATGGTCCCACCTTGGGTCCCACCAAAATGAATCTTGGAGTCCTGTGACCTTCATTGCACTGTACTGGGGCTGCAACATGCAGTGTGCAGGAATGGGGTGGGGTGGGGTGGAGAGCTAGCTGGGGGACTGGTCAGGTCTTGTCATGAGCCTTTTCCTTGTGATCCTACACACCCTTTTGCCCCAGGAAAGCACTGAGTGTAGAGTAGGTATATATCTGTTGTAGTGATGATTTACTCTCTTCTAATTTGGGAGATGCATTATTTACCCACTTCTCAGTGCCCGGAACACCAGAGAGGTGGTTGTCACAAACTCTGTGAAACTGATCACTCTGTCACTGGTGGAAATACAAGATAACAGGTGGGGCACCCAGCTTCTCTTATCTCTGAGCAGCAGGGGCACAGAGCAGAGTTGCCAAACCTCTACCTCGTGTCTGCTGCCCCTTAGTCCGGAGGCTCCAAGCGCTCAGCAGACGTCAGGCACTGCAGCCCAGCCCCGTGATGTCCCAGGTGAGCAGCTGAGTGTAAAAAACACATCACAGTGATGAATGTTCCTGATATGGGGACAAAGACGATGGTGTTTGTCCCTCCAGGTATGAAAGGTGAAACTGAAAAGACCTCTGGAGTGCCTGAAGGGACTAGAAGGTGGAGGGACAAGTGCACAAGAGTCTTGCAAGGCCTAGCACAGGGAACTGGTGCAGAAGCTGATGGTATCTGAGCCCTGCGGCCCATGGCTGTGAGACAAGTGCATGACAAGAGGGGTAAACAGCGGCTGGGGGAAGTCTGTGAGCCCATGACCCCGCTCAGGCTGACAAGTGGCAGCACAAACTTTGACTGAGCACTGGGGGAGTCGGTAGGAGAGACAGAACAGCGGTATCCTCAGTGCCACCACATTCGTAGGGTCTCCAAGCTCCAGCTCCTCTGGGTATGTTGTCCTAACTGACACAGTCAAGGAGTCTAGAGAATTGTCTGGCCCATGAGACCATCTGCAACAATGAGCTGAATTGCTTCATTAACAGTGCTAACTTTTGGCTCAACTCAGAGGCCTAAATGTGGGTGTCTGGAGCCATTTGAGGTGCCCTGGGGAGTCCTGCCTGGCTCCAGCTGCCACTCCAGAAGGGCACGGGTCCACTGCCGGCCTTGTGCCGAAGCTGCAAGCCCCATGTAGGTATCTCAGGGTGTCTCCTATGTGTGCACAACTGGGTCAAGCTCCGGAGATCACCTAACTGGAGCTGAATTCCTCCCCAGGAAACTACGGCTTGGGCAGTGCCAGAAACTCAACAAATCTCCCTGTTTCTATTTCTTTTGTGGCAGGAAGCCCATTTCCATAGTGGCATAAGAATGGCACAGGGACCAGATGAAACGTCTGTCTGCCTCTGTGCCCTGTCTCCAGCAACAGCCTGTTACACCTCCCTACCCTCTTTAGGAATGCTGCAACAGGGAGCAATAAAAACCACACAGGTGAGGTGGCTTTTGAGCTCCCAGATATTCTTCTTCATTTGGTTTGAGTTATGATGGAGTTGGTTGAAACCAATTCTCCTGAGGAGCCAGAGTAATACCGCATTTGCATCATAACTGAAAGGAGTTTGTTGGTCTTTACTGGGAAGGGCAACTTCATTCACAGTCCTAAGGAGAAACACTGATGTTGTCTCATAATTAATGCTTTTCTTTCTCTAATTTCCTCACTGGGATACAGATTCCCTGCCTGACAGGCTTGGCTTGTCCCAGGAGATTTCTGACTGTTCCGAGCTGTATTTGAGAGTACAGCAATGCCTTTCAGGACAATCTTGCAGGGAACCCCACAAAACGCTCATGTTTTGGCTCCCATCACTTGGAGGTGGCCCCAACTGAATGTGTCCTGTCAGATGCAGCAGACAAGGCTTGGCATGGGCTATCAGAGCTAAAAAAAGCTGTAGTTTGAGGCAAAGAGGCAGGCTGCACCAGGTTTCACTGCTCTTTCTGAAGACAGCACAGTCAGGCATCCATCACACAAAAACGTCATTTTACATGTCAGGCTTTTTATTATGAATGTGCCCTGTCCCTGGCCAGGAATCTCAGATCCAGAGCACAGGGAATTAACTCACAGGGCTAATATCTGGGTAATGCTCACCATTCAGATATGAGTCATTGGGACAACTTGTAATCGTTGAATTTTGTGTCTTGGCTGGCATTGGCTCAGCCACTGAAACAAATTTTCACTCAAACCTTCTGGCCTCACTTGCAACCTCTGAACTCCACCCAGCACAGAAGGGCAGAGTTTCTGTTGCTCTTTAACTTTGCATTCCCTTCCTTGCTGCATCGCTTTAGGTAATCTCCAGCCAAATCATTGCGTGTCTGAGTCCTTTCCTCTCATTTACCCTGTGCTCGCTCAGGAAATGTTTATAGGCCCTTTGGGAGGGAAGGTGCTGATGGGAGAGGAGAGGTCATGTTGATGAATCTCCCCTGAGCCAGGGGAACAGAAATACTAGCACCTGGTCCATAGGACAGCCATGACCCAATAAACCCCAACTCAGCTGCTACCTGACCAGTAAATCTGGAAGACCCCTGGCTAGAAGAGCCTGGCTTTCTTCTCAGCCCTCCTGGGGTCCACAAGATAAGTGGTACTGTGAAGGACTGGGGATTGTTAATTTCATCCTGTGTAAGGATTTTGTTTGGGTAACAGTCTCCCACCTTCCCTCCTTTTGAGGCTGGGCTTATTGGGAAGAAAATTCACAGGACAGAAAGCAGTAAAGCAAGGAAGGCTCTGGCCCTGAAGCAGTAGTTCTGCTTGATTTTAGCTCAGTGACTATAAAGCCTCGAATCCCATTCTCAGTGCAAGTGGCTGGGTTTAAACAAACAAAAAACAGCGCTTTGGGGTCTACCCGGAGCTATACAACCCCCAGCAAGGACGCAGGATTGAGTTCTGAACAAGCTGTCAAGACATTGCCTGAAGGGAAATGTTGGGGGAAAATACTCTTTGTATTTATAACCCAGGGGAGAATAACCCAGAGTGGAAAGTCTGTGGGACCACCCTTGGTCGCAGGAGATGGGAGCTGGTGCTGGGAGGGGTGGCTCTCCCTGTTTGTGCTATAGGGCATGTGTGTCTCTCCTGCAGCGTGCGCGGCAGTGTCAGTGCCAGCTGCCTGGAAGTGAGGAGTGGCGACGCTAAGCTTTCCCACGCCGGGGACCCTTTGTTGGTCTGGGCATGAGTCTCCGTGTGCCTTTAAAGCAGAGAGAGCAGCAGCAGCACCACCCTGCCCCGGAGCGGGCGGGGAGAGGTTGTAAGCTGAAGATAGTGTCATGTACTGGTGGAGACAGACTGTACACAACATTTGCTATTCAATCATTTTGGTTAAGTCGCTTGGTATTTTCCCTTCCCATGACCTGTTCTCCTCTCAGCCCTTTCATGCACTTCTTCCGTATTTTAGTGTCTCTGAGATTAATTTGTCTTCCAGGTTTTGTCCCACTTCTCTCTTTCATTAGGGCACTTTCTCTTGTTCTTCTTCCTCTTCACTCTTTTTCCCTCTATTCTCCTCCCTCATCCCCAGTGTCCCAGCAGATCCCCAGCCCCATTTCTGCTTGTGGGTGATGGAGGTGTGGGGAGAGGACCAGCCCTGATGGAGCAAGCAGGGAACTGGGGCCACAGGGGAACTGGGAGCTCTTGCTCCAGG
Organism: Cygnus atratus; assembly: GCF_013377495.2. Lineage (NCBI taxonomy): Eukaryota > Metazoa > Chordata > Aves > Anseriformes > Anatidae > Cygnus > Cygnus atratus. The sequence continues at coordinate 8,785,552 of NC_066396.1, read as the reverse complement.
CTAGCAGCCAGCCACGTTTCTCTGAGGTGCTCTCATAAAATATTCCCAGCATTTTATCAAAGAGGTGATGCTGTCATGGGTTTGTTTATTATTTCCCTCCAGGGCTTTGTCTCTTCACGGCTTCTTCCTTTCATTTTTGAGGAGGAAATGTTTGCTGCTCTGTCAGCCCCTGGGAGGAAAGTAAGTTACAAAGGGAGCAGGGGTAATGAAAGCCTTTTCCTGAACCAAGGTAACACAGCTCTGTGGTCACCTATGCCCTAAACATGTGGGAACCGAGCTCAGCCCTCAAGGGCACTGATCAGGGAGCTGATCACCAGCAGAAAGAGCCATGGCAGGGGAACAGGAACACAGCCTGTGTGCTGTCCCACTGATACTTTGGTCTCTGTTCCTTCAGCTGCTCCTCTCCCTTCGTGGTCCCTGACCTTGACTGGACTTCTCCCACCAGGCCCAAGCCTTTCCCCTCTGATGGGGTCCTCACCATCTCCTCACACACCTCCTGTGCACCCGCTCAGCCATTTCAGTTGAGCTTTGAGCAAATCTGTCCAGCTGCTTCCCTCCTCTCCTGCTGAAGACCATGTCAATGTGGCTTTCACCGGGCAGAGAAGCACGAAGGACTTTCCCCACGTGGGGGCAGACAAAAGGATGGAGGCAGGTGAGTTCCTGTGCCCACCCATCCCTGTGTGTGCTCCCCGTGTGTGACATGCCGTGGCCATGCCTGGGGACACCGTGTGAGCCTGGGACCAGATCTTCTTCAGCTGATGCCTTTGGGCTGTTTTTTCTCCACGTGCGGTCTGCAATTTAGGCACTTTGCACCCTCCCAGCGTTTTGGAAGGCAGTTCTGCTCTTGTGCCAGTATCTATCTTTATTTTCTAACACGTTTCATACATTCCTGCAGTCTCCAGGCCACTTTCCACCTCATTTACTCCTGCCAAAGATCTGTCTTCCTGTCGCTGTGTTGGGAAGTCTTGCACAGGTATGAGTGCAACAGCAAGAGGCTCTCAGGGTCGTTTGAGAGGACATGCAGGTCGGGAGCCCTCTGTTATTTTCTACTATATCCCCTTTTCCTTCCTTGTCTCCTTTCCTCTGCACACATTTGGGAACATCATGAAACACCTCACTGAGGAACTCCACTTCAGACCCCGGAGAAAGCATCAAGAAGGAAATGACTGAAGAGAAGGGGGGATTTTCTTTCATGATGTATATTCTTGCTACTAATTTTAGCCTTCTAATTTTCTTCCTTCTGGTATCACAAGTGTCCTGTGCTTGTGAGGGCAGAGATGTGTCTCTGGTGGAAGGTTTGGGATGCAGATGAGCTCCTGGCTATACCTTGTGTCATCAGGAATAGACCAGACAGATAAACAGACAATTCTCAGTAACTTTTCCTGTGAGGTTTTGTTCAGCTTCTACAAAGGAAACCCTGGAAAATTCTTCTAGAGTGATCTGCGTGCAAGCAAGCTATCGGCTTCAAAACAGGCTTCATCTCTGCCCTGGATCCTGAGCTAATGTGGTACTCTCCATCTCCTGTACTGACTGCATGTGTGCTCTGCAAGCAGGGAAGTCAACCCACACCAGAAGGGGTCTCTCCTGCCAGGCATAATTTTACTGTTGGAGACACACAGTGGGGACATGATTATCTGCTTCTGTCTGGTTTCCCCAGGAGCCGAGACCTATGTGATCATGCAGAAGGTGAATGCAGGTGCCTGTCTGTTCCTCTGCTATCTTTGAACCATTGTATTGGTTTTCAAAGTTCCTCCTGTTTAAAATGGAGTTGATGAGAAGATGTCTGGGCTTTTCAGAGAGGAAAGCCTGTTTTAGCTAAGCAGGCTGTTCTTTCACAGAGCTTCAATCTGGTTAGATATGATGATATGATCCTCTCCCTACCCAGCCACTGATTGCTGCAGCTCAGTTCTTGCTTATTTTCTCCTATATGGAAATACATCCACTGGGGTTGGGGAAGAGAGAGAGGGGGAAAATGGAAAAAATAATTAATGATGGCAGCTTTTCAGCAGCTCTGTAAAGTAAACCTCTGACTTCTATTCATGTTGTTAGGTAAGGAATTTATTTTACTTTCAGGCACAAAAGTGAGGGTCTATGCTGACTTGCCTGCCCCTGCTCAACATCAAACCCTTCCAGTCTTCACAGCCTCCTGGCTGCTTCAGGGTGTCGTTTGCCTCTCAGGCAAACCAGGCCCAAACACCTAATCTTGATTCATTGCTTTAGTCAGCTTGGAAAATCTCTGTGATTCTGTTTGGTTACTCATTTCTGGGAAGGAGAAGACGATTATATTGGCCTTTCTGGTTTCGAAGGAAAATGTGTGCTGTTACAGGGAGCATAAGGTGCTGGTGTAAGATCCAGGCCCAGCCTCACACCTGCCTGCCCAGGACCCAGTGCCATTAGACACCTGAGCGTGTATCCTTGGCACTTGGTGTCGTTCTTATCTTGCATGTTTATCGTTCATCCTTGTTGTTTTCTCTCTTGTGAGAAATGAAAAATGAACAAGGAGGACAGGGATCAAAGCTTCAAGGCCCTGAAGGAATGGTGGGTGAATCACATGGATCCTCTCCAGATATGAGGCAAACATGATCATGTCATCAAGGTGTTGGAGATACCGTGCTGGGAAGGGGCCAGCTCTCTGGGGAGGCTGAAGTGAAATGAAGCCCCAGAGTGGGGAGGAAAAGTGACTTTCTTGCTACTGCTTCTTCATCTGAGTCCTGCTGTGATGCTTGCCTGAGGGACTTGGGGCTGTGGAGTCCATGGGTCACTCTCCCGGGCCCATTATCCAACGTGTCTAAGTGCAGCTGGGGTAACACAAACCCTTAATTTAGATAGTATTTGTGCTTACACATGATTAGTGTTAGAGCATTGCAGTCTCCCAGGCAGGCAAAAGCCATGGGTGTAAACTACATCTCTTTCTCAACCAAAATTCTAGTAGAAAAAAGTGTGGGTGTTTACTTTTTTCTTGGGGGTGGGGTGGGGGAATGTGTTTAATCCACAATTTTTTTTTCTCTCATTGTTGGATGCTGAAGCTCATGGCCTCCAGAGCTGCACCTCCAGGGTGCTCCATCTTTCTGCATGTGGTACAAAACCTGTGGCTTCCTCTTCCAAGAGCTTGGGTCTCAGGTGCGTTCCCCAGCACACAGTTCAAGGGTAATTTGGCCAAAGACCTCACGTTTGTTATGAGGTACACGACTGATCTAGGAGGGGAGACAGTGGTGCCTACAGCTAGTTACTGGCTGACAGCTGTGGTTCTATGAAGATGGGGGGCTCTGGTGTAAGGTGACAGCTAGTCTTTGTGCGCTGCCATTCTCCCCACCCACCCTCTGTTTTTTTCACTTTTTTTGCCTGATCTTGCCTCTCCTTTCTTGGCTTTGAGGCTGGACATGTTTCCCCTTGGAGTGGCTCTGACTCTGGCTCTTAAGCATCTTTTATCTATCAGCTCCTAAGGTGTCAGTAACCTGTGGAAAATGAATGTGACACACAGAGCCTGGACAGCTATGAGAGGACTTTCATTGCCTCTTCCAGCCTTGTCTGTGCCCAAGGCAGCACTTGTCCTCACAGCATGGCTTGCTAGAAGGCTACATGGGCCAGACCTGGCAGATAGAAGGACTGTCCCTGAGTGATGTTACCTGGATCCCTCTGCACTGAACTCCAGAGGTGTGGGCATAATTAAGCTTTTTGCAGAAATTTCCAATTTCCTAAAAAGTCCGCATTTGGCTGAAAAGTGATTTGAGCAAAAATATTGGCTGTACCATTAGATGTAGGCTCAAAAACCAGAGAGGCTTTGAGATTCCTCCTAAGACTGTTTTCCCTGGAGTATCACTGTAGCACTTATGCCTTTCTTCCCCTTCTCCTTTCTGTTTTCATAATACAGAACAAGAGACCTAATCATGGATGTGGGCTCCCCTGTGCCTCATGGTTCCTTGGGACACATACCCATTTCACTACAGCTAGTGTCAGACAAGAACCAACAGCTGTGTGAGGAGCCATGGGACAGAAGAAGGGAGCAAGACCCAGAGGATCAGCCTGACAAGCAGTGGCTTTAACACACAGGGGTAAAAGTATATGAGGGGCAAGGAAGGTGAGGTTTTCAGGGGATCTTTTGAAAAAATAATCCCAGGAATAGAGAGCACGGGATAAAAGATGAAGGCATAGGTTTGAAAACAAGCAGGTGATGGCAGAGGCTACCTGGAGTTGGGAGCCAACTCCTTTATGGTGACCACTGATGGGTTCCCAGGTGGGGTTTGACTAGCTGAAGGTAAACGTCTTGTTGCCTGAAATAGCTCCCCATCACCCCAGGGTCTCGTAAACCCTTCCAGCTCTGTGCTCAGTCCTTGGCAGGATAGGTGTCAAGATCCTTGAAGGTGCTGAATGGGTGCTACCATGCAAAGGCTTTGATGAACTTGTATGGCACCACTCTTTTACTGCTGGCTTTTGCTCTTCCAGTCGTGCTCAGATACTTTTTCCTTGGGAATCTAGTTTGGAAAAGTATTTCTGGAGCAGTTATTAACACTGCATAGTGCAGCATTTGTTGCTGTTGGCTTATGCTTTTGGTCTTGTGGCAGACTCAGGGTTGACAAGAATTCAAATTTCCTGATTCTCCTTTCCCTTTTGGTGAACCCTGTGCTACAGACACATGAACAGTAATAATCAAAGTATTATAGCTTAATGAGTTGTGGTGAGCTATGTTGTCCAAACCCATCCAATCTGTCAAGGCATCATTTGTAGCTGTCTGGCTGTGGACTCCTACACCTACAAATGATCCACTATTCCTGGCTCAGGCAATGCCCTTACTTAAGGGAAGGGGAAAAAAAAAGAAGAGCTATTGGCTTACTGCAAGGAAGGGTTTGAGACCAGAAACCCGCAATTTGTATCTTGATGCTGTTCCAAATGGAACCAGAGCCGTTGCAGGCTTTGTAAGACTCATAGTACATCCTTTCTGAGGCCCTTAGAGGCTCTCCCCACTGTGCTACTGCACTGCAAAGAGCTTTCTTGGCTTATTCATGTCTCTTTCATGTGCCCTCTGCACTACCTGCACCCAATGTGGTCCGTGCAGTTGAGTGAAGTATAGCTTATAACACCCTAGTTTCCTAGAGTATTGTGATAGCATGGGCAGGAGAGAGCATTATCACACCCATTGGCATGGCCTTCTTGAAGTGGCAATTAATTCAACAAGAACTGCAGTGTTAGCCAAGATAAAGAAAAGTAAATAAAGAATTTGTCTATAAAAGCCAAACAAACAGAAGAGTTAAATAAACTGAAGGAAGAGGTGAATAAGAGAAAACCACACTTTGTACAAATCATCCTAAGGCTTGCCTAACTTCTCACTAGCATGCCCAGCACCTATTTCTCTACCTGCCCTGTTGTGCTTTTCTTATGCAAACTGCAACAATAAATTGTCCTTCATGGGAGCAAATGGAGATCTCAATATTCATTTTCTTTTTATACCCAAACCCAATGTGAAGTTCTGTTCAGATTCATATCTTGCTCCTTCACCCTGCCAATGACCTCTTTCATTACTGACTTGATTAGGAGGCAATCTTTTCCCTGGGAAATTAGTGAAGCTGAATCATTGCTGTATGGTGAGGTAGTACTCTTGTTCTCCCACATGTATCAGCAAACGTGGCTCATTGCAAGCTCTGGGTTGCGACTGACACAGCAGTAAGTCAAGGATGATTTGACAGATGTTGACTGGTCCCTAACCTAGATTTTGAGGTCTACAGTCCTTCATTCACATTCTGTACTCATGGACATGAGACAGCTTCAGTTAAGATGCTACAGAGGTGTGTTAGGTTCAAAATATAAACCTGAGACAGATGGTGGCATGGATGGATGGTGGTCCCATGCACACTTCATTGGCAGTGGTGCCACTGTCTGCTACAGACCACTCTTCTCTGTTCCCAGGCTGACATGAGAATATTCAGAACTGATCTGTCCGAAACAAATCATTATTTTCTGGCTTTTTTTTAACTAAAGCAGTTCCCTGTCCCACTGGTGGCAAAGCTGATGGGAGGACTAACCAGAGGAGTTTTTGGTCAGAAGAGGTTTCTGAAGATCTCCCCTCCAGCCTCCTGCTCTGACTATCTGGGCTGTTCCCAGCACTCAGTAGGCTGGCTGTGAAATTGTTTTCCTGTCTTGAAAAGCTCCTTGGTGACCTGTCCCAGGACTGGTCCTCCCTCCTAGCAAAAAATGTCCACCCTAAACCTTCCAAACTCCAGTTTCTTGTCACTCATTATATCAGCTGCCACTGCTGAGAAAAGCTGGGCTGCAGCATCATTGTAGTTGCCCTTCAACTAGTTGTTGGCTGCTACCCCCACCTTCAGCCTCCTCATCAGAATAAATAATCCCAGCTCCCTCAGTCTCTGCTTTTGGGATGTGTGGTCTGTCTCCTGCTCTTGGCAGCCCTTCTCTGCTCCATCTTCTGTTTCTTGATATCCCCCCTGATCTGGGGTCCAATAATAGAGGCAGTAACTCCTCGGTCTGCTGGCACGACTGTCCTAACATAAAATAGTATGTGGTTTGCCCAATTTGAGATAAGAGCCCATCGTGGGCATTCGGCTTTGCATTGACCATAAGGTAAGATGTTGTGGTAAGGTGGGGGGGCAGCCAGGAGCATCCTTCATGAATATCTGCACTGATGATGGACCCTTTCCAAAGACTCAGCAGTGTGCTAATGTGGTTGCTCAGTTTGCATACCAGTTATGGCTCATGTTGAGGGACTCTTTTTTTCCAGCTATTTGGGAATAAAAAGTCATAGCAGCAGACCTCCACTCAAAGAGATCTCAAAGAAAATCCTAATTGCTTCATAAAGAGGAGTGTGATTTAACTCTTCCCTCTGATTTACACCTCAACACGGTGTCCCAAGAGCATATTAAGGAACAGTGTGGGAAGCACCATCATTTTGCATGATACCTGTGTTTCTTACAGTCTGTAAAGATCTCACCAGATATTGCTGAGGATGTTAGCTCTGATGCCCTGGGAAAGTTCCAGCACAGATAATTGCCTCCTACCTAATTCAATCCACATTTAATAGATTGGCACCACTGAAGTGAATGCCTCCAGGATAGATGAGCGGTGGGAATCAGGAGTGCCCAGAAAAAAAAAATAAATGGCTAAAAAGCAGAGATGGAAATCCACTGAGAATCAATGTTTGGGGAACAGCCCTCCTCTCTGCCACAGGAAGCCCTGAACCGATTCTCCTCTCTGAGCTGTGCTGACCTGAAAGCATGGAAAGAAATCTGGGGCTGTGGTTCTTCTAGAAGAGTGATGTCAGGAAGGATTACACCATGTGCAGTGCTGTGAGGGCTGCCACAATTCTGTTTGCAAAGGTCTACACATGCAAACATCACAAAGGCGATTCCTGTGTTCTCTCCAGACCTTGCTGTATGTGTTATATGGACAGTGCGCTTTCATTTCCATGTGCTTGCTGTTCCTCCTAGAGAAAGAAATGTCAACTTGCCAGCCCTGGTGGGAAAGCATCAATAACGTCAGCATACAACCCTCTCGTAATGTAGCTGCTAGTACAGGCTCTCTGCATTACAGAGCTGACACCATTTGCTTACTGTCCAGCATAAGGTATTCAAACATTATCTGCAGAGGAGAAGCAGAAATATTTCCAGGATATTATTGCTCAGGGACAAGAAAACCTAACCCATCTTAGACATGGCTAAGCTGACACTTCCTATCATATTGCATATTCTTTCCTATATACTCCTCACACTTAAAGCAAACTGAAGTGGGTTGGATTTGCTGGAGATCTCCCTGAAAGTGCAGAAGGAAAGCTCTCTGCCTTGGCAGAGGCTTGTTCTCTCTGCTCCATGTTCTTTGAGATCATATCTACCATGTTTATTATTTTTCTTAATAAATTGGCAGCCTCACTGGGTTCCTCTCTGCCAGGTGCTGCACGTGCATTTACTGAAAGATTTATCAGGCATCCTACAGCCTGAGGTAGGTCAAGGCAGGGCAAGAAGTCTGTGAGAGCCATCCCATACCAGGTCCCTATCTTTGCTTTTAGATCCTCTGGGTGCTGCCTGGAGGCACAGATGGATGCACCTCACCTTCCCTTCCCTTTGGCATGAAGAATTGTACCACTACAATTCCCCTACCGAGTGGAAAACTGGACATCTCCTCACCTGTCTTGCAGTGCTGAATTTCTCGTATTTTCTCCCCCATGAGCAACCCAACTCCCTTCTGGTTGTCCCTTTCTCCAATTGACAGCACCCCCTGCCTTCTTCCCCAAAATCATGCCCAGGCTGTGACTGCTCAGACAGTCCCCGTCCCAGGGCAGCCACTGTCCCAGGGAACATGATAACATGAATTTTAAGGGAACATGGATGACGCTCAGCCCATTGCTTGGCTACCTTGTGGTTATTCCCAGCCTTACAGCTTACAGTCAAGTTCTGAAGGTCTGAGCATGTCCCCACTGAAAAACAGCCCCTCAGATAACCCCCCAGGCAGAAGGACTACCTCCTGCCCACCCGTGCAGCCCTGTGCTTCTGTCCCGTGGCTCTCTGCTCTTCTCTAAGAGGACAGCTGCTTGGTGACCCTGAGCCAGTCACCCTCTGAAGTAAAAACAGCCCAGAGACTTCAACTCATTTCAGAGCCCCGAGAACAAACCTGCTGCAGGTGTTTTGTCTGTGCAAGTACAGGAGGAGAAAACCGAGAGTGAGACCCGACTAGATCTTTCCATTTCAATCCAAATTGAATCAATTACTCATCCAACCGTGCTCTCCTTGTTATTCACTTAAGGGATATTCTCACTTAAGCAATTTCTGAGCCAGAGTCTTATTTGGAGGGTGTGTTATAATTCAGCTAGCAAGCTGGGACAGCTCTCCCTGGCAAGCTCGAGGTATTGAAAGGAGCTTGGCTTCAATAGATGAAGATAATTGGGGATATTGGACGAAGGAGAAAGAAGAGGGGAGAGAGCTGGTTTCATCCAGTTATGCGTACAGTATGTTAAGTAATCGTATAACTTGGTAGTAATGATTCATTTAGAGATGCCTTGTGAAAGTTCTGGGCTAGTTGAGTCTTGCACTCGTGCTGTAGGCTGAAGCATGTAGAAAAACATCTCTGGCTTTGAGGGCTTGTTAAATATTGCATAAGAGAATTAGCTCCCTTCTCTAGTGGAAGTGGAAGCAAACTCTGCAGGGGTTAGTGTGCTGGGTGGGGGCTCTCAAAATGGCAGGAGCAGCCCACTGGTGGTGGAAGGTATCCCTGAAATGAAGAGAGACATGGCCTTCTAGGCAGTGGAAAGCATGGGGCTTTGCCAGCAGGATGCTTGTGGCAAAGTGTACTCTTGCCAGCTGCAGCCTTGGCAGAGACCACGCACGAGTGACATTAATTAGACAGCTATTTCCCCTGGGGCCAAAGGTGCTTTGGATCAGTAGGCACTGGCCTGTTGTCCAAGATTACAGAATTTTAATTCCAGCTTTGATTTTTTGCAGCTGTTCCTCATCCTCCATCATGGACATCAGTTCTTCTGTCTGTAGAGGGCTGTGGTTTATTCCTTTAGAGTCTGTAAGAGGAAGAAAGTTTCCTTTGGCCGTGACATTATGGTACCATCATGGGGAGCAAAAGAAGAAGGCAGGGCCTCCTTTCTCTTGGTGTGAATGTCAGCCCAGCTCAGGAGGAGAGCCAATGTTATATTCACATTGTGTTACTGGTGGCAAGCTTAAGCATCATGTTCTTAGCTCTGAATGCATAGAAAGCCAAAACCTGGACAGCCTTAGGCATAGGAAGGTCTATGAAATCAGAACCACTAGTTCATTCCTGGAACGGGGATGTCATAAGAGTTCTCTGACTTATTTGAGTTTCCAAGTGCACAGTGACTTCAGTTCAGCCCTGCGTGGCAAGAAATTAATCTTTTCACCTCCCTTGCAGGAGGACCACTGAATTGTCCTGTCCATGAGAGAGATGTACGCACCTCCCAAAAGGTCAGCCACCAGAAGAGCCAGGGAATGATGGGGATGGGCAGTGTGCTCCCACAGCCCTCAGCACCAGGTCTGGGTGCTGCTGGATCCTGACACAACATGGATTTGAATGCAACCAGGTTTGAGTTCTGAATAAATTTCAATTCAATTAGCCAGGATGCATGATATAGGTATGTTTTTATACATACCTGACACAGCACACACCAAATTGAAAACAGAATTAGTAAAACCTTAGCTAAACCTTGTCCTCTCTGTCCCTGCCAGCTTGCCCTCTGCATTGCAGAGAGAAGTAGTGATCTCGGTTTGGCTGCCATGGTGTGATACTACGGGCTTGGTGAGGTCAGGAGACATCTGATCTGACCTAGAGACAAAATAGTGCAGACACACCGTGCTGGGTCTGATCTGGACAAAGCTTGCCAGGTCAGAGGTAATCCTTGGAATACATTTCTGACAGCAGTGTCAACTTCTGCTGTGCCAGAGCTCTGTTTCACGTGGCTACGGCTTTTATGTTCTGGTATTCGGAGCCCTCTTGAACCCCTTGCCACAGCTCTTTGATGTGTACAGAGAGGACTGGATTTCTGCCTACCCATCTCCATCCACAAGAACATCTCTGCTCTGACAGGACAGTATGGGAGGAAACATCTGTTCTTTGGCACAGATGAAAAGCGGGTCAAGACCTGTATTTCTGCAGCTAGTTTCCACCTCGCTCATAAATAGCAGGTCTTGATGGGTGCTATGTGGAATGCAAAAGCAACAGGTAGTGTAACAACAGATGTGTTTAGATTGGTGTAGCTGGATCAACCCTAGCATAATGCTATGTCTCTTGCTTCACCTGTGCCTTGCTTCCAGAGCAGGAGAGCCTTCTTGTTGTCTCTAACCCTGCTGTGAGGAATTGTCACTGCAAAGGGGGTGTCACAGGGAATGAGCATTATAAGCAAAGGCAGAAGTGCCTTTGCAGGATCACTTTTGGCAGGTTACTTCTCCTGTCTGTGAGACCATGAGCAAATCACTTAGCTTTTTGTGTTCAGGTCTCTTCATTAAAGCATTTAGAACCTGGTCTTGCCTCTTGCTACACATGTATACAGTGCTGGCATAACTGGATCTTGCTGCAGTTTTATTTCCGTAGGGATTGTTATAAGGCAAAACACTATCATAGCATCTTGTGAATCTGTGGGTTTAATAGCTTTGGATCACCTGATACCGAAAACATTGTAGAGCCGCTGGGAATAACACAATGCACAGGAGCCACAGGGATTTTTCTTGTAGGCTAAGACTCATGCATTTAGGTGCCATTTGAAATGCCCTGTGGTATCTGAAAAACCCACATGTGGCTGTCAAACCTGACACAGGAACTACAGCAAACCAATAAGAGCAGCTTAGCATGGCAATTTAAAGGGTGTACGTAGCAGATACCTGCATTCGAGCCCTATCTCAATGGCCATGTTCAAGTTCCCATGCCATCTCCACCACTGTGCTGCCCCCAAACATGCTTCTCTTGATCTTCAGCCACAAAATGGACAGGGTTTGTGTACTGCTTTGAAAGTCCAGATCCCATTGCTGGTTTGTGCAGAAACCGGTTTTTCTCCATTCATTTTTGGGTTGTCTGATAGCAAGATTGTGTATGTCTTTCTCAAAGCCCCAGCTTCATCTTTCCTTTTACCTTTCTTTCTCCCCTCTTTTGCCTCTGCACATGGAGCTGCACATGCAAATTTGTCACCAGTGATGCTGCTCTCTTTTCTAAGGATGCAGCTATATTCAGAGTAGTCCTTCAAAATACAGATGCATAATTAACGCATCATGAAGTGGTGGCTCTTCGTGCCAGGATTTTCTGAGCTTTTTGCCCACTTGTATTAATCTGAACTCCCATGTCGCAGTAAAGCAGACAGGTGGTAATGAGAGAAGCACCATTTCTCGATGTTCAGTCTAACCAGAGACAAGTCTCCAGAAATTGTTCCCTGACCTGACCCCCTGAGCCATGCCCCACAGCACAAGCTCAGCTGCTGGGTCTGAAGGTTGGGCTACTCACTGCCCTGCCTTATGCTGGCTGGTCTGTACCGACCCTGTTCCATGACCTTCCAGGTTAGAGGGTCACAATGAAAATTTCTAGTACTCTGTCCATGGCCAGAGCTCCCATAGTGTCATCATCCCTTGAGGCGCCATGTGGCTGCCCTGGTGAAGTTCATCACTCACAGAGTGTTCATGCAAAAGTTCATACATGAAAATGCCAAAGACTTTATTGAAAAAAAGTTACATTAGGGAGGACATTTTTGTCCTAATAGGGAACTGTCCTAGTCTTTTAATAATCTTATAATCCCCATTTTACATATCTGCCTTTCTTCTTTCACATTTGTTTTTATTTTCATTCTGTATCCACCTAATTATCATTTCCATACATTTCATACCACCAGAACAGGAATTTCCCATGTTTTATCTGTATGCCATTATTTTTTATTTACTCATTATACTGCATGATTAAGTTGTAAAGTAATATTCTTTTAATCTGTTTCCATAAAACCCAATGTCTTTGGGGCAGGCTCATTAAAATCTTGTGGTATCTCAGATGATTCCTTGAGGCCTAAAAGACAAACAAACCCCATCCATTTATCAGTACATCACCCATATCAGGTACATTTATAATATCCCAGGTTTGAAGACGTGGAGCAGACCGGTTAAAGACCATGTTTAGAGGGATTTTGTTTGCATCTATGTCAGTGATATGTTAAGGAACTTTTTATTGGAACATATGTTTGTTGTAAATCTTTAATTTCATATAAACAAATGTGTTGGAAAGGACCCCAGGATAAATTGCAGCCTAGTCTCCTGACTTGCTGAAACCAGTATCTTTTTGGTTGCTATAGCAGAGTGAGGGCTTACATGTGAAAATGTATTTATTACCATATATTATTCTGGAGAGAACTCCTTGCTCCTTGATTGTTAGCCTCACAACCAGGCTGTTTGTTAGGAAGTGAGAAACTCCAGTTCACATCTGAATAGGTAGGACCCCATAAGAGCACTATATCCATGGAAGTCTTTGATTGTCCCTAGCAAGTTTACTCATCTTTTCCTGCTCATCGCTTCTGCCTGGTCCTTTCTAATCTGCCCAGCTGATGGAAAGCAACGATAAAGCCATTTGCTCTGTTTCTGACACAGCTCTGGACACTGGCCACCAGCAGCTGCTTCGGGTCTCTGACTCCCTGACCACTGCTCTAACAAGATGGGAGGCTGCTGTGCGAGCATCTCCACGCTGTGCAGGACAACTCCCTTTGCTTGCTGTGGATCCTGGAGGTCAGGGTAACATCTCCACATCCAACCTGCTTGCATGACCCAAACATGACACAGAATCACAGAATCATCACACCTCTGCACAGTGCTGTGCTCCGAGCTGTACCAGCTCACACTGAGCTACTGCAGGCACATCCACACTGGGTGCTGTGGAGGTTTGCTTGGATCTCTCCCTCTTGCCTTTCACTGTTTGCTGTTTCTAGATATTTTTTGATGTTTGATGTAGTATTTGAACATCCCACAGCATTACTACTTGGTCAAACAGTTGCCTGGGGGCCCACCATACCTCGGGCACTGGACAAGTTTTCTCATAAATGTGTAAAAAAATGGAAAAACAAAAAATATGTTTTCTTCAGCTCTTAAAAGCAACAGCTTTTGTTATTTGAAAGTCACTGTTGACTAGAAAATCTGCCTGAACCAATGCAGGTTTTGATCAAACCTGCTCTTCTTAATATGACACACTCGTCTCGATGATGCTTATCACACAATGAATAATGTTGGATGGGAAGTGATGGGAAAGATGAACATCACTTGGAAAGCTGGGAGCATGTCTCTTGGTGCTGCAGGGCATGGCTTTCTGGGCTTTTCTTTATGCAATGTGCCATGCTTCATGATAAGTGACTGGAAAAAGGAGGCAGAAGCTGGCACTGATAAGTGCACAACACCTGGGCTTGTTAGAAATGACACGTGCATTGCACACACAGGAAAAATCCTGCAATAGAAAGGAATGACATTGACAGAGTGAGGTCACACGTCTCAGAGAGATGATGCCAAAACCTGTAATCAGGGTTCACTCGGTTCCAGATCACTTCAGTTTAAGAACAGGTGGGAAATGAGGTTGTCTGGGTCTTCAGACTTCAAAGACCTCCAGTACAAACAGAGCAGCTCCATCGGTGTGATGGTTCAAAGAAAAACCTACATGCAAATACTTCCTACCATGGGGAACGTCTGTAGCCACAGCCTAGACTTTTGTCTTGGGCCGATAGGTAACACATTTATTTTTCAGATTTCTGATCTGGCTGCATTTGCCCATTTCTAAGGCAGGTCTTACTCAGCTCTGACTACTACTTTTCATGATAAGATCTTGTTTCCTGCCAGTGGGACTCGGTTCGTAATTGACTGAGTGGGAAGAGAGGTGTGGGAAAGTGATAAAGTCACACTTTTAATAATAAAGGCAATCAAGAGCAAACCCAAATCCCTTTACCATTACACATCTCCTATTTACAAGTATCTCATAGTCTGCTCTAAGGAGGCTTCCTGTGCCAGAGGAGTCCAGATGGGAGAAAAGGATAGCTGGGGGGAAGGAGTGAATGAGTCAAGGGCTGAATAAATCTTTGATCAGCCCCATACCTGCAATCCATGGATGCCTCCTCTCCAGGTTGATTTTGGCTGGCTTCCTTTTTTTTTTTTGCCCACAAAGTTAGGCTTTTAGAGGAAGTTTATAAATTCTCGTTCTGTTCATTGCTTCCTTCACAAATTCCAGCACGACGCAAAAGGCAGTTACTTGTGCTTCACGGGACTTGGGACCTTCATCACCAAACCCAGGCTTCAGCTGTATGGAGGGGCGGGGGTTCCTTTTAATGAAAGCAGCAGACAAGGAGGCCATTTAGAAAAGTCAGAGCCTTTCATGCATGTGAAGTCAGGTTACATGAGACTCAGTGTCAAGCCAGTTTCCCAACGGGCAGAGTGGACACAACTTACTTGAGTGCCCACTTAGAAGTGATCCCTAAAATTCTGGATTTCTATTCCATTTTGAGGGTTCTAATTTTAGAGCAGCATTAGCTTTATCTTGGTGGACCAGTTAAGACCATCAGACTGGTCTGGCTCAGCCAACAGCCTGGAACTCTAAGCAAACATGAGATTTTGCTGCTGGCAAATATTAACTAAGTCGTGCTGACGCTGAAGGGGAGGGTGAAATATGAATGGCTAATAGGGATTTACTTTTTACATCGTCACCAGTGGATATAATTAAATAGTTTCTGTTGTCTTGATTGCTTGAAGATGACGTTGCTTGCAGGAGCAGACGACTCATTCAACATGCTAACGTGCATGCAAATCTATCTTCTTTCCAGGATGCCTGAAAAGCAGCTGGATTCCATAGCAATTATTTCAATTGAAAAGGTAATTGCTGGCCATTATACCAAAATCCATCAGTGTTAATGCCATTGTTACCATAAATGGTGTTGGATCAAAGGTGAAATAAAATGTCTCCTGTACTCCTTTAAACATCTAGATCTCTGGAAAAAATGAAGTTACACAATTTGACTATATTTAATCATTTGATTATATATATTTTCACTACAGTGTCATTGCACATGTGTGATAACATCAAATATCATGTTCTTTAGCCACAGAAGAAAATATTTAAGTAAAGGTTTTATTAAAATCACATGCCCATATTAATTCCAGCTTCCAACATCTCTTCCCTGGTTCCCAAATCCTTTGCTGTCAGGAGAACTCCTCTAAAGGGGATGAGCTGGGAAGGAAAGGACATTTCCAGGCAGGTCCGGAAGCAGGAAGGAGCCATCAGCTCAGGACAGAGCGAGGGCAGGGCTCCGTGCAGCAGCCTCGCAGCCAGCGGTGGCTCTGAGCTGTCAGAGACCCCCTTGCACTGGAGGGCCCCATTGGTATTGCAGCCCCCTGTGGGGCTCTGCCTGAGCTCTGTTTTGGAGCGTGGTTCCCTCCTACACCATTGCTGGTACCCCATTAGTAACAACAGCATCACTTTCAAGGGCTGTGCTCAGAGGAGTCCTCTTGGGAAATTAATGCGCATCAATGAGCACCCTGTTAGGGCTGCTCTCTCCAGGCACACACTAACCTCCTCCCTGACAAGCCCTTGGGACTGCAGGCACCCACGTGTGATGTGGCTGCATGCGGGCTGTCCCCATGGGGTTGCAAGCCTGTATCTGCAGCTGGGCTCTTTTCTACGGAAAAAGGCCCCTTTTGAATAGCTGGCAGGAAATGGCATGTGGTCTGCTTGCTGCTCCCGTACAGGCAGGGATGGCTTTGCTCCTGTAAACCATCTGGTTGCCACCAGTCCTCCATCCCTTGCTCCAGTTTCAAGCAGTGATCCTGAATCAGCAGCAGGTGGGAAGGGACAATAGATCCCCACCTCTTTGGTCTGCTATGAGGTGGTGAAATTTTGGGGGCAAATGCAGCTGGGGGTCTGCTTCTTGGGCTGCTGGGAAGATTCTAATCAGGAGTGTGAATTAGATTGACACTGACCTCCCACCACCTGGCTGATTTACTAATTTGTGCAATGAAGAGCAGAGGCAAATAATCGTTAAAAGCTTTTTCAGCCTGTCTCCAGCAAGCAAACAGTGGGATTACTCCTGCCCTTGTCCTTTGAGACAGGCACACTAATCCCCTGGTACACTAATGCATGGTGTGGTTAGGGTGTCTATCTTGCACGACCTTGCCTGGTGAACCAGCTTGGCAGGTTTTGCCAATCTCTCACATTGGGCTGGAGAACAAGCCATTGGCTCAGAAAATGGGTGGGTTTGATTCTTCTTCCACAATTTTTTTTTTATGGGCTACAGATGACTTCACTGTTGAAATGTTCCAACATGTTGTGGTTCTATTCTCTAGCATCTCGGGTAAAAGGAGGTATGGGAGATACCTCTGCTCTATCTCTCCCACAGAAACTGTGCCTGGGCTTTTGGGTTGCTGTTAGACCTCTCCTAGTGGTGATGTTATAGCCACTGTGGGCACAGGGCTCTGCAGCCACAGGCAGTCCTGTACCCCAAAACTGCCACAAGTGGGTACAGTGAGGGCTGAGAGTCAGTACTGTTCTCCAGCAGAGAAGCTGCATCACAAATGTCTCTGCTCTGCTTCTTGGTTTTATCCCCCATTGCACAACACAGTGTGCTTGCTTCCCAGCTGCTGGGAGGAAAACCTCTGTCTCCGCACTGCCATCCCTTGGAGCCACAGTGAAGGTGAACAAGGAGGCCTGGCAGCTGCAGTGCTCTCATCCAGCCCCAGCTTCCTATGTAAGTCTATTTTCCACTCCACCTTTACCACTTTTCTTACTTCTTCCAGAGCTTTTTGACCTGGGTTCCTCGACTGTGATGTAAACCAGATTCATTAACTTTGTGCTTTGATGACAAATCTTTATGTCTGGGCTCTGGAAACTGCTGGCATTTTCTGTATGGCAAGTTTCCCGATGAGTTTTGTCAATGCTCTAGCATAGACTGAGGTCTTTCTTTTGCTGAACATGTTTTTTCTATGTATTCCTTCTTTCTTACCTTCTTGCCAAAGTTCTTTTCAGGTTTGGATTTCTAACTTTGCCTCCCAAATTTTTCTGGCCTCTGCCTCATCTCCCTCTAGAGTATCACTGTGAACTAGCAGTTTACCACCTTCCTCCACTTCTGTAAATGCGGGCATGCTACAGAATACAGGCCCTTCATGCACACGATGAAACCATTAAAGTATAGGAGCCAATTTAGAAAGGATCTTGAGAGACAGTTTCTAATCCATCTCCCAGCCCTACAGCAGGATCCCATCAACTTCAATAGTTCCCTAATAATTATTTGCCTTGCCTGTTTTCCCAAGCCACCCAGCATGGCTTGGGAGAACCTAGACGATCAGTACTTCACCATTCTCACTATTAGAAAATTCCCCCAGTGCTTAACCTAAGTTGCCAGTGATAGTTTCTCCTATCCAGCCTTCGATTTTGCAGATACATGGGAATATGACTAGCTGTCCCCTGAGCACCTTCATTGTTTCCACCTTCTTTCATTTGCTAGGTTTTTTATTGCTGGAGATCGTGGCTGCTCCTTGCTGCAGTTGGTTTCATGTCTAAAAATGCACACCAAGAGGCTGCAGTTTTACACCCTGCCTCCATGAGAGATGGGAAACAGGTGGGTTCAATGTAATTCAGTGGGACTAGTGCAGTCATGTCATTCAGAGAACCCCCCAGGCACTTCAATAATCATCTTAAATGAAAGGCTATGAAATTAAAACCACCAGCTACATCCACCCATCTCTCTATCTGTACCTGCAGTCCCACATGTAGTTAAAGGGCAGGAGCATGTTGATCTGAGGACCCCAGCCCGTCTGGGGACAGGGTTTTATCCAGCCTGAGTTTAAGATCAGCAAGGAATGCGTTGTAATACTAGACAGGCTGCAGTCAGAAGTTTTGTTTCATTACGTACCTCCTGTGGCATAAGACCATTTCTGAGTTGAAAATGAAATTCAAGGTGAGGAGGCTGTTCTCCCTGGTTTTCTTGTGTTGCCAGCTTTGTGGGTGTTGGGGGACCTAGGCTTTTATCCAGAGTAATTGCACAAATTTCCATTTTTATAGTGCCCTGGGCTTAGCTAAGAAGGGGCCCAAGTGGAACACTCAAGGTGTTTGGAAGTGGTGTGAGACCACTTTTCCTCTGAAGAAGTTAGTCCCAAGTGGGAAAAGCAGGCAATAAGGTGGGAGGGAGAAACAGCAGATCAGAACAAAAGAGTGAGTGGAAACATCCGTGAGTTCTGTGGTCTTTCTCTATGGACTTGCAGGAAGTTTCTGGTAGAGCCAGGAAAGGTGCTTAGATCATTTATGCAGTGGTAGGAAACCTCAGCAGTGAAACCCACTCTGCTCTTCGCCAAACATCTAACCCTGCCAAGTTCAAGGTGAGACTCCCTCCGCAGAGGGCTGGCTTCCCCTGCTTGCATGATGCAGCCCTTGCCCTGGGCTAGAGCTGTCCTGGGCAGCAGGATGGATTGGGTGAGATCCAAAAGGTCCTTGCAGCTTGTATTTGTGATTTTTTACCCCCCTATGTTTGTAGTCTGCACATTCCTGCTGTGGAGGACTTGTTTGGGTTGTTGTTGTCTAGAAGCCAGATGACCCAGTGCCCTGCTGTGCCACACAGCACAAAGTCTTCCTGGAGAAGTACCTGGCCCAAGGAGTGTAAAGAGCAGCCAGGGCTGGTAGTGGAGGAGAGGGGGCACCATGGCATTTCAGTGCCCTGCTGTCACTGCAGAAAAATCCTGGAGGACCACAAACTAACTGACTGTGGCCTTCCTGCTGTAGGATAGGAGCACAGAGGATGTTTCCTGCAGCACATCCTGATAAAAGCTGCACATGGCACAGGGAACCTTACGACTAATGGCCAACTGGCCACTGCTGCTTGGCATTAGTTTGTCTTTGGATCCCAGGGCATGGAAAACCTGCTAGAACATCACCTAAGCTGTGACCGGGCTGTCTGACAGACACGTCAATTGTTTCTCCCATTTAAATGGTTTGATTTAAAGCCCAAAGGAACAATAGAATGATTTCTTATCAGCTCCCACGTGTTTGGTATTAAAACCTGCGCCCTGGAGGACCCGCTCTGCAGCTTTGACATATTCATCCCCAAGAAACCCTGACCGAGCCTGCTCCAAGGTGTACATTGGCAGTCATTTTGCAAACAGAAGGTGCATGCCAGCTTTGGGAAGGAAGCTCACTGCTCTGCTGCTGTACTCGAGACATGAGAGCTCCTGACTGTCTGACGGGAAGGGAGATGGGAAGCTATCCAGCAAAAACTCAACCACGAGGAAAATTCCCAGCTGGCCCTTGCTACAGTTTACTTCTTTTGGCGTAATGGAGAGAGCACAACAGGACTGTTCAAATGGTTTCTTCTCCTTCATCCGTATGTATGGCAGAGGCTGAAGGTTGTTTAAATGAAGTCTGAACTGGAGATGTACCTGATAGATCCCAGACAAGCCAGTTTTCCCCATGGGCTGCATACTCTAGACTGGGGAAAGATATACAAACATTTCATTTTTCATTGGTGGCTTTGCTGTCCCCAAACCTGCTGGCTGCTTAGCAGTTCTTGCTGTAGGAACCAAGTAAAGGGGAGGGAATTACCTTCTGGTTAATGACTTGCTGCTGCCCTCATCCTTGTTACAGGGGGATGGCAATCCCCTCGTCCATCAAGGCCTGCCCGCTGTCCAGCATTTGCTAGATGGGCCCTGTCACCATGAACTATGGGAAGGTGAAAGCAAGGAGCCACTTGACCTGCTGCATGGGCAATGCCGGCTGGTCAACATCTGTCTCATGTAAGTTCCCTTTTGGCTTATCAGCATATCCTTTCTACCTGCCCTGTCCCAAGATCAGGCTGAACCATCACCTGGCTTATCTCTCTCCTCATTAAAATCAGTTATGGCCCATCTCTTTCCTCTCAGGGCCACCAGAGGACAACGTTCCCAATGGACACCAGTGTCCCACCTGCTACAGTGTGGATACCTTCCATTGAGGTAAGGAAATTGTAAACTGCACTGGATCCAAAACCCAGTGTGTCGATCTGTCTGGGTTAATGAATTCTGGTAACTGTCTTTTGTTTGGGGCTATCTCATATTTTTGGTTGAACTGGCAAACAGTTTAAGAGGAAGAATCACAGAGAAATAAAAATGGGTGAAAAGTGTGAAGGAAAAAGAGAGGAAGAGATGTACATTTGAAAGGGGCCATGCTTAAAGTTGGGAAAAGTATGTTTTTTTTTCTTTCTTTCTCTTTCCCCATCTCACACAGATAACTGCTGGGATTCCCTATAGTATGACATAACTGAGGTCAAGAGCAGAACTGGACTTGTGAAACAATCTGATATATGGACATGTAATAAACTTGACCAACACCCTGAATTTTCTGGCCCTAGCTAGAAAGCATGAGGATGAATCTGGATTTAAACCAGTTACCCACTTGTTGGAGGTTCAGGTGAAACCAATATAGAGTTATTGGCTTTCTTACAAGGTACAGCTCATTAGCTTATAACTATTGTGGCAACAGGACACAGTTTGTTATAGTGGTGCCTGTGCTCCTACAGAGCAAGGGACAAATCCTTCCCTTTGAAAACTGCAGCTGAGCCTTTGGGGTCTGGGTACCCCTTCCCTGCTGCAGGTAAAAGACTTCCACATCTCCAGGCAGTCCCACCCATGATCCAGCAGGCAGGAAAAATAATGTGGAAATAAAGGATAACAGCATCTGTTGTGAAAGCAGAGTGGGGAAAAAAAAAACAACACACAACCGAAACCACAAACAAACAAAACCACAAAAACTTGCGTATGGTTATGGCCTTACTCTGAGATGATGGTGCTGCCAGGTGATGGTATGAGGGCTGAAGGTCTTTGCTATATGGTTTATATCTGTTTTGTCCAAACTCTGAATTAGAAGGTGTCTTGCAAAGTCAACACAAAAGAAAAAACAATTTTTGTAGTCACAGAAACGGAAATTGATTGGTGCAAACTATCTACCACTGAAATTAATAAAGGCTCTTAACTTGTCTTGACTTGACTATAAATAGAGGAAATCTGTGTGGTGTGATGAGCCACACAGAGGAAATGATGGTGTAGGAAAAACAAAGCAAGTTGAGGAACTAATGAAGCGTCTGTATACATTATTTGTATTGGAGATAGAAATGTCGAGAGATGAGGAAAAGGCTGAGGTGTTTAATGCCTTCTTTGCCTCAGTGTTTGGCAGCAAAACCAGTTGTTCTCTGGATACCCAGTACCCTGAGCTGGTGGAAGGGGATGGGGAGCAGGATGTGGCCCTCACAACCCACGAGGAAATGGTTGGCGACCTGCTACAGCACTTAGATGTACGCAAATTGATGGGGCTGGATGGGATCCACCCGAGGGTACTGCAAGAACTGGCAGAAGAGCTGGCCAAGCCACTTTCCATCATTTATCAGCAGTCCTGGCTATTGGGGGAGGTCCCAGTTGACTGGCGGCTAGCAAACGTGACGCCTATCTACAAGAAGGGCCGTATGGTAGACCTGGGAAACTATAGGCCTGTTAGTTTGACCTCAGTGCCAGGGAAGCTCATGGAGCGGATTATCTTGAGTGTCATCACACAGCATTTGCAGGGCAAGCAGGCAATCAGGCCCAGTCAACATGAGTTTATGAAAGGCAGGTCCTGCTGCAAAGCTTGCAACAAGCTCCAGCAGTGGTTTGCACCAACTCATTTGCTGGAGCTTCTTCTGCATGGGGAATTTGTTTTCAGATTAGCTCTTCTTTTATAATCTTACAGAATAAAGAGAGTACTTACGCTTCTTTTGTTTTCTTATTGATTTAATCTGATTTAAAGCTGCATAGGTTCAATTTTGGTTGGTTCTGTGATACGTTCTTTGAGTGCTTTGTCCACACTGGGACCTAGGACGAGCGCGTGAGGTGCTCACACACTACAGGCAACAGGACCTCTCAAGATAGCATTAGAGTCTGTATCTGCTGTTTCAGGATAAACCTGTGCTTGGGTAACCACTCTTCCAAGCTCTGGAAAGGACTGGAGGTGAGTTTCTGAGAAGTTCACTTTGATTAGAGAGCCAGCTTGACTCGTTTTGCCTCCCTTATAGTCTATTTGTTTATAGTAAGAAGAGTCGCTCAGCTCAGAGGGCTGCTGGTGGCCTACAGGCAGCCCTGAAGTAGTCTCCATTTCAGAGCGGAATCAGTGACCTTTTGCTACAAGCAAACTGCTTCCTGCAAGAGTCTTTCTCCTGGTGGTTGTTCTTGCCTTACCAGACACTCTATTGTGTTCTATTTCAGGTTTCAGGATTATCCAGAATAAATACTTACCTTAGGATGTTTTGGTTTCATAAAGTAGGCAACTTTCTATGGTGGTTCAAGTAATGGACATCTGTAGCGTAGTGCCTATTTTCCTTCTGTTGGTCAGACTACACCCACAGTTGGCTTAGCCTCCTTCTTCTACATTCCTCACCACCTAGCTGTTCTGCTCCAGCCACTGTCTGTCCTGCTAGCTCTCCTCAGGTTGGTCGCACGCAAAGGTACCAAAGAAAAATAGTACATCGGGCAACAAAGCTGTGCCTGGGAAGTAGTATGGGCTGTGGGCAGAAGGATAAAGAGATGGGAGCTCTTGGAGATGCTGGGGTGTAGCATGGAGGAGTGTACTTCGGCATCTTGTTATCCATCTGTTCCCAGATGAGTGAAATCTGCTAGAAAAGGGTGGCCTATTTCTGGAGAAGATTATGGGATTATTAAGCAAAATGCACGATTGTATTTGTGCTTACTAGCTCTGGCTCACAGTGCAGTGTTCTGGACATGGAGTTACAGTGATCAGAAATGGAATTTTATCTCCTAATTCAAAGCTGTGGCAGAAAGCCCTATGGAAAGCCTTGGCTGCTGAAACCAGACCACAATATGTGGCTGTAGTGAGATGATTACACGTACTTATATATGCATGAATATATATGTCATCAGCTTTTAACTTGCAGCATGGGGACTGAATGTTCTCATAATTTCAGTCTCCCCCAGACTTTATCTTCTCAAACAGGATGAAACTTCTTTCTAATATTCCCACTGAATTATTTGGATTTCACATTATCTATTATAATAAAGGGATGTGAGTCTGAGAGTGAAAATTAAATTTTGGGGTGGGGAGTGAACTGATAACACAGATTTAATGCAGGGAAAAGAGTCTGGTTAGGCTCAGTTAATTATTTACAGAGGCTGTGCAATTACATCGTGGATGTTAGAGAAGGAATAAGCTCCCGCTTCATGGTGTAGCAATATGCTGATAGTGGAGCAACTCACTCTTTCAGCATTTTTCCCGATCTGATAACTCCTTGGAATTAAAAAAATTCTCTACCCATGTAAGTACCTTATCCCTGAACGCATCTCCTGCATGTTCATGAAGAACGTTACCTTGCTGTCTGTGGCATCCCCCATGGCAGATCTTGATCCACTTAATGGTTCAACCCTTCACTCTTTAAGTTTGTTCCACTTCTACCTGTGGTGTTATCAGGATGGAAAACCAAGAAGTTTTATTCAGCCTGGTCAAGACTTGGATGAGACATATCTAAAGAACTACGGTACTGAGGTGGCATTTAGGGGAGGATAAGGAAGATGTGATGGATGTGCTCAGGTCCTGCATTTGACATGAGTCTTGTTCAGAATTATTAACCACAATAGGCCTCAGTGTGAGTTTTGGCCTCAAAGGGGATACAGCCCTAGAACAGGTGATCCATTGAAACCTTTCATGGAGAAATAACAAATTGCATCAAAAGGTCAAAAATAATATGGCAAAATTCTAAGCTTGACTATGAGCCAATCACTTTATCTCATAAATACAGCAGTTAGAGAAGGCCTAATACGATCTCTCCTTGCACAGCAGTCTACTCCCCTTGGCCTGGGATGAGTCAAGGTTGCTCTTTGAGGTTGAGAGATCCTTACTAACTACGCTGGTTGGTGAGTGAAATTTTAATCTTTAATGGTGTCTGATTTACGTTAAGATTTAGCAACTTAAATATGAAGTAGACTAATCACTGTGACTCTTGTCATCATAACAGATTAATGATACCAATCTACTTACTATAATAAAGTAAATTGCTGTTATATCACTAAAGCTGTAAGTGTTAGATATCTCTTGTGACAGAGGAGGAGGGCAGGCAGAAGTGTTTCTGGCAAGAGTTTGCAGGGCAAAGAGGAGAAACATCTCAATTTTAACTTGTAATTCAATGTTGTGGCAAACAATGCTGTTGCAATCTGTGGCTACATAAATGGGGGAATGATGAGTGGAAATAACCCTATGTCTTTATGACTGATACACTGATGCTTGGTTACAATCCAACGTCCACTTTTTTAAAGGCTATTAAAAACAGAAAGCATGAAGAAAAATGTCTCAGTGAAAATCTTCAGGAGCATAAGCTGGTGAACTTCCTGAAAAGCAGATAGAGAGGTGGCTTGTTTACAAGCTGTAAACATGCTTATATGCAAAAAGATAAGATTTAAAGGGCTCTTTTATATGTGAAAGCATAACAGAAACCTGACAAATCCAAAGGAGGAAAAGTCACATCACCTGTGTATAAATTTCAGCCATCAGAGCAGAATGGGTCACCAGCTTTTGATGTCTGCAAATCCAGCATGAAGGTCGTTCAGAACTGGCTGCTTTACTGGAATACAGGTCAGGAAGTTCAGGCTGAGCTGGTAGAAGTATGATAGACTGGGGTATGAAGGAAGGTGAGGAGCTGATGAGACTTTCTGATCTCAAATATGGTTCCTGGGGAGAGAGATGACGCTGGAGAGTTTTCAGATAAAAGCAACACAAAAGATGGAACAAAAACCCTGGTGGAGCCAATTTACAAAAACAAATGAAGCAATGGGACCTTGATAACTTGAGCAAGGAATGATGAATACACAATAGTTGCCTCTAAGTATCTGCAGGGTGTGAGCAACAGAGAAAGGGGCATCTCCAGCAATTCCCTGACAAAAAACAGGGTGAATAACAGGGGAAAAAGGGTGAAAAACAGGGGAAGCTCCATTGCTTGCAGGGTTTAATTGAGGATGCAGAAGGGAGCAGCCCTTGTCTTACAGGCATTTTTGGGAGGGGCAAAGAGAGATGTGGCCAGAACCCATCGTAGTAAATGGAATGACTCCTGCTGATTTTAACGGACTGTTTAACGCACTGGGCCTTAGACACCAAACTGGGTTGTTTCCATCTGCAGCTTCTTTTTATAATATATACAAACCTTACTCCCACCCATGCACACACACAGACATGTAAAACCAGATCTTCCCTTAGATCTTGCAGACACTTCAACTGCCAGGCATGTGAGATACAGCAGCCCTGGATGGCTGGATGAGGCCTGTCTTACCCACAGCACTGACCATGTCAACAACAGCTTTGATCTCCCTTTTCACATAACAAAGAGGACTCAAACCATTGTTTCCTCTCCCCAGACAGTGGAAAATTAACCATCTTTTGCTTCCCTTGCTTTCCTCTGAAGCTTCAGTTCTTTCTCAAGTGGTTGAT
This sequence comes from Cygnus atratus, assembly GCF_013377495.2. Lineage (NCBI taxonomy): Eukaryota > Metazoa > Chordata > Aves > Anseriformes > Anatidae > Cygnus > Cygnus atratus. The sequence goes on along the minus strand of NC_066396.1, from coordinate 8,759,623 downwards.
CCAGCAGGGAAGCCCAGTGGCAAACAGAACAACAGCCAGTGATCTGCAGCAGACAGATGGAAGTGCAGAAATTTTGGCTGATAGGTGATTTTGTAGGGCCAGAGAGAGAGAGAATTTGAGCTGTCGTTTGGCAGACTCAGCCCTGAGCAAGTGGGTGGGCTGAGGAGGTGTGGGACAGGAGAAAATTGGGAAAAGGGCCTGTGTCTCTGTGCATCCATGCATGATGTGGAGAAGATCTGATCAGATACTAAAATCCTTGGTTCCCTCTTTCCAGTGTGTCTAGAGCTGAGAAAGGTTTTTCTTCCATTTCTTGGGAAGCATTTCTGTGCCAGCACCTTCACACCAGGATCTCAGGACATTGGAACCTGACAAATTCATCTGTTTTTCTGTCCAGAGCATGGTCTGGGGTTGTATTTGCAAAGGAATGTGATATTGTTGCTGTTTCTTTTACATAGTAACCATGGCTCTTAAAAGGTAGTTTGTCCAGCACCCTGTGCCAGCAGGTCCAGTAGGCACTTTGGGGATTACAGTTCTTCAAAGGCAAAATGAAGACAAACAGTGAGTGAAAAAGCAATGTTTCTTGCAGATAGGAAAAATGTGTCCTGCTGCATGCCAGAGGCTAAATGAGTTCTCCTGCCTCTTTCACAAAAGGACAGCAGGACTGGGGCCATCTGGCCAAAGCTGGCCATCTGCAATGGGTAGTTTTATCCACCTGAGCACATCACCAAACTACTGAGGTGACTGAATCAATAGAGCCCTTGGACATCAGTTTCTGCATCCGGTCAGAAAAATCACACTGCAAGTTCCCATCAGTACTAAGGCCCAACTCTGCCCATGCCACCAACAGAGGCAGCTCCATAGTAGACACAACATGTTAATTGAAGAGGTTCCTATCCCTAGGGTCCTGTCTTTTCTGTGGAGAACATATTTACATTAAAGATGTGGGGCACAGAAAGCAAACACTCCACAGTCCACTGTGCTAAGGGATTAGACTAAATGCCCAGAGCCGTATGTTCTCATCTCCTAACTCCTTGGACACTTTTATGGGATTGGAAACCTGCTGTTCCCAAACCCTCACACGTTTGCTCTTCTCTGGAATGCATGTTGTGAAGAACAACATTTGGTCCCCATCTTTATTACTGTTGTATAGAAAAAGCATCTCTCCCTCCCTATACACATCCAAAACTGTGAATAGAGCATCTTGTTCAGACCCTTGGGAACTCTCATAGAGACAAATGAATGAAAATAAAATTCACCCTTGTTCCTATCTTGGAATAACCTATCAAATCCTTTCAAGCAACCAGACTTGTCAGTTATTAGGACGAACGCAGATGTGCACGTCAATGCTGTGACTGCTTATTTGGTTTTTGCCACTGGGGACAAACCTTTGTGTTTTAGGATATTGTAGATCACAGGAAAGGAAAGGTTCCTCCCACAGTTCAGTGCCTCCCATAGTCACACCTCATGTATGACTTTGTCTCCAGGGACTTGGGACCCAGGCTCTTGGGTCTGCTGTCCAGAAACCCATGTTGTTGAAGCAAGGAATTCAAATTCTCTGCTCCAGAAGAACAGGTAGGGAGCAATAGATCATAGAATAAGTTTTCCCAGCAAGTTTCTGCTGAAGAGCTCCTGGGATGGTGTGGCTTGTCAGAGAAAATATGAAAACCATTGGTAGATGATTTTTCAAAGAGTAGGTTTTGGGAAATGTGCAGGTAGAAGGACTCTGTGGGGTTACAGCTCCAGGAAACTACAAAGCCTATTGCAGACTCAAGATGAGGACACATCTCATAGGGTTGGTTGGATCCAAAGGGGTTGATGCAATTTTGGAAGTAGCTTGTCATGGCCTATGTAGAACGTCTGACTGAAAGCTCAGATCCAGTGCAGGAGCTTGTTCAAGTTATAGGGACTCATTCCTCTCTGGGGTGGGAGTTTCTCTAGGGAGTTTCAGAGGATGCTTATCTCTAGTATCAGTGTAAGTCTCAGGGTATACTTAAGAAGTCAGACTTTTAATATGTCTTTAAGCTCTCTTACAATGTGTTTGTAAAAGGGTGGATTTAAGATATTTTAATGGGTTCATTCCCCCCCCACCCCGCCCCGCTGCTATTTCTTTATTGTGTTGCAGAGTCTGTGGTGGGCTATTCGCATACAGTGACAGCAGTCTGACACAGAGTTGCTTGCCAGAAGTTTTTGAGAAGTGTGACTCAGTCTCCTCACTATTCCAAGCAAGAATGGTACAACACTCTAGCTATGGCTTGATTTATCTGCCTTATGTCTTTATGAGGTTTTGTGGTATCAGACCTCAAGAAACTCAGGAACTTTGTAGACATTAGCATGGGAAATTCTTTTTTCCTAAAATGGGAGCTGAGATCATCAATATTCACATGATGCCAATAGGGGTGTTCTAAGGAATTAATTACAGTGTTACGAAATTCACCCAATTACGGGAACTGACCATATTGAAAGCAGAGTTGCTATAAACTGCCAAAACTACTAACAAGTACCATTTGCCATGATGAATGGCCCCGAACTGAAAGCAAATGGTGCTTAGGGCACTGATGGCCTACAGGAAATATACACGCAATGTATAATAGAAGTCAAGCTGGTTGTTAAACAACGTTATTCAAGTGTCCCCATTTCCACCTTCTCTTGCCTCCAGTTTTGTGTAGAAACTCCTGCCGGTGGGCTCTGTTCACGTCACCTGGTGACAAAGGTTAATGGGTAAATTGTGACAGATAGTTGCAGAAACTCCAATTTTACATCCAGATGGTTGGAGTTCAGTCCCCGTGGGAATCCTAACCAATCTGCACCAGATGCAAACTGCATCTTGCGTATGTCTTTCTCAGCTGTATTCTGCAAAGAATTGTTCTTGCTCCTAGGATTTTATGGGCAGTTAAGCAACAAGGATGATGACCCAGACTGTCCAGAGGGAAACTCTGATGTTGTTCAGGACAGCCCTGAGCAGCAGAAGGGGAAGGACTGACAGGATCAGTAAGCCACTGTGGGACACATTCCCCATACATATCCATCCTTTCCTCAACTATGGGAAAGTTCATCCATCTGCTTCTTATCCTGTTTTGTGTCAGCACCTCCCTACCCATGTGGCTTTAGCTGGCAGTAACCACAATGATGGCTTTTTCAAGGGGGACTGCCTTGGAGGACTCTTGTTGGCACCAGATTTAACTTTTCCCTCTGCATTTTGGCTTTTTGGATTCAATGATGACTGGAAATCTTCATCAAGACAGGAGGCCAATGAGGAAATTAAGATAAAGAAATTGAGCTTTTCATGCCCTGAACTGGACTGTTCACCTCCTTGCTATTACGCAGATAGGCCTCAGTGATAGAAATGAAAACAAGTAAAATAATTGGAATAAAATTCACTGGCAGGGTGAACACGTGACACAAATCTGGAAAAGATCAACATGAGGACCTCATCAGTGGACACATTTTGAAAGTCTAACGTTGTGACCCCTCTTGGCATCAGACAGCGAGCTAGTTTGAATATCCGACTGCTTCTTCTGTGCCTGAATGGCAATCTGAGAATTCTGCTCCAGTTCTGGATATTGGACAGCCGGGAGAATATTGTCCTTTATTTGCCTCATTTGGGTCTCTGCAGACGTTGCTGCACACCCTTGGGGGAATGGTGCAGTGTGTCAGCAGAAGGTATATGGTATATACCATATATATATATATATATATATACACACCATATATATGGTATATATATGGTGTAGTGTGTCAGCAGAAGGTATATTCACAGCAGGTGAATTTGCTTTGCAGTCCTTAGGTCTGTTGGCCACTGTGGATCAGACTGTAGGAAGTCATGAGCAGGACATTGAGGTAAAAGGACGATAAGAGGAGCTAAACACACATCCACTGGGGATGGGTCATAGTGCTGTTTTTTGTAGCCAGAAAAGCAGAAGATGAGTAATCTTTTCCTGCAGAAAGTCTATCTGTGTTGCTTGCAGTTTTGAACAAACTTTAGCTTTGTTAAAGAAAACATATTTTGATGCACCTGCTGACCAAAAGATGAGCTTCTGGTGCTGCTTGCTTGAATATGTGACAGGGATGAGAGGCTTTTCCTAGAAAACCTTAAAAAGGTTATCTCAAATTGCAACGTGCTGTTGTCTCTGGTAGGATCTTGGAAACAGAGTCAAAGACCAGTCGATCGGATAGGGGCAGAGCATTGTTTGGCCAAATTTCATGATTTTATAGTATATTTTGTCTTCTAAAAATCTGTTTGTTTAACTATGATTTGTGGAAATAGGTAGAAAAATATGGGCTTTCATGTGTGTCTTGGGTTAGCATGGTTGCTTTCTCCTGCATTGAAGAGAGGGTTTGAAACCAGCAGGATGCCTCCATTTCCTTGCAGTCTGTCTGTGGTGGGCCTCTAACAAAGATACCTTGCTTGTTTTCTTTCCCCATATTCCCATTTCCCCTGGAAATTTTAGAAAATTTCCCTAATTTTAGTGAGTGACTGATGCGTAATTTGGTGATATGACATGATTTTGTCATGCTATGCCACGGAGACTCAAAACAGTGAATGGTTTTGGATTCCTTGTATTTTTTAATTTTTTTTCCCTTGGAAGAAAGTTCAAAAGACCACTTTGAACAGGAAAAGCTAAAGGTCTTGTGTTATTAAATCCCTCGTAAGACACCCCTTGGTCCTTTCTAGGAGCCAGAGGAAGAGCAGGTTGGTGAATTCAGCAGGACACGATGACAAGATATTACAGCAGAGATGAGCAGAGGGCAGGAGAGTAGCTATCCCCTGTGGTAAATCTTGTGGAGAAATGCAGTGACCACAAGCATAAAAATAAACCATGTCCTCTCATCAGTGGCAAATTAGATGCCAGTGAAATGGAGGCTACAGTCCATGGAGGCTGATGAACAACTTTGTAAAGCCGTTTAAAAAAAATATTTACATGTATATGAAAACAGACAAAGAAGGAGGAGAGCTGATGGATTTAAGGGGAATGAGTCACTGCCTGTGCCTAATCCTGGAGGGCAGAAATGTTGGTGGGCTTTGCAGAGCAGGGCTAGTGCTAGTGCTACCTTCAGACTGGCCCACTGACTGTCCCCCTCAAGCACTTAGGATCTTGCAACAGTGAGAGGACTTGAGGGGCTCATGAACTGCCAGCTGGAAGGTGGGAAGGAGAAGAGGCTGGAATTGTCTTCTCCTTGTCCTAGGGAGGGCCAGAAACATGGAAATCAGAGGCAAATCGGGAAAAGTCTTTGGAGGCGGTTACACGTGTTAAGTATGTCTGAATGTTACAGGAAGAGATAAAAACAACCTGAAATAATAGACTTCAACCCAAGTGACACTGTCCATTGTTGCCTTAAGATGGGTAAACACACGGTCAGCTGCTGTAAGTGCATCTCAGTGAAGAACACTGCATGCTACAAACAGTGGTGAATCACAGTATGAAGAGTGGAGAAGGCTGAAAAGTATTCTTTAAAGCCAGGGTGGTTGAAAAGCTTAAATTCCCACACTATTTTCCTGTCAAAAAGTGAAATGTTGTCAGAATGAACATTTTTCTTGTGTAACAATAGATTTCAGCAGAAGTTTGGCATAGTGATATTTAAACTAAGTAGTACTGTTGGGTCAGCCTGACAGCAAAATATGAGTCCTGGCCTCTGCATGGTGGCAGTGAGTTTTGGGTGATAATGAGGTTTCTGCGATGCTTTCTGGGATTTCAGGTGCTTTCAGTAACGTTCAGCCTGACCCCTGCACAAACTGAGTTGCAGAGTTAGAGCAGATGAGGTTAGGAAAGATCTGAGGACAATGCAATGAGCATGGCAGTGAGAGACACATTTCTCTCTTTCCTTCCAAGCTGAGGCTTTTGTTGGAGAAGTGTTCCCAGTGGTACTTCTAAACCTGAACCAGCTGTGGGTTGGTCAAAGACAGCAAGTGATCCCTCCCTCACCAGTTATCTCAGCCCACACCTCTCTGAGAGGAACAAGAGCTTGTGAGAAAGCCCTCTTTGGATAAATTTAGGGCTAAACTCAAAGAAGCGATGGGTATGTGTATGCGTGTGTGGGCACATGTTGGGAGTAGGTGGTGTACTTGTTTAGGGTGATGACTGGAAAAGGTCCAACCGGAGTATTTTGAATAGCTTCAGCTCTTGCTACCTTATCTTAGTTGACCAAAACTTTGGCTTCTGATGACAACAAGTATCTGAATGCTGGTGGCTGTTGTGAGAGTAAGAGTTGCCCTATGCGTCCTCAAACAGGTAAACTGGTTAGGATAGACTTGGAGGGGAAGGACCTGGGTGGAATTCACCCATGTCTTTGAAATCACTGTTTGGAGAGGCTTTCTCAGCTCTGCAAGTGCCTGGTATTGAACCTTGGGTTTCTGACAGCTTCTCTCATGCTGTGCTCAGAACATTATTATGGACAAAGAGAACATATTGTATTCATATAGAGCCAAAAGCTCACTGTTAGGCTAATTGAAATCTTAATATAATCAAAACATAATAAAGTCATTATTAGTCCAGTTACAGTAATACTAATACTTACAATCCAGATTAATACAGAAAAGCCTAATAATAATAATTTAAAACAGTCACTAATAATAATAATTTAAAACCTGTTGTAAAAGAAAACTTACTAGTATCTAATCCTTTTCTCTGATGCTGTTTTCACCTTCTGATGTCCCTCTAGGTCTTGTGGTTAGTGTCACTCATGGGTAGGAGAGAAACTGCACCCACTGACATGCACTTCATTGCTAACCTTCTCAAGTGAAAGTCTTACCACCAGAAGGTTGAACTGAAATGTGACTATCTGATACAACATGTTTTCTCCCAGGATGTGGGAAGATTTTTTCCTGGTTCTTTTCATTTTTTTTTTCCCATCGTGTGCTTGGTCTGTTGAGGTTGTACAGTCCTTGGGACAAAGGCTGTATTCCTTTCTCTTGTCTTTCTTCTTTTGCTGACATGTTTGTGACTTTGTCCTCAACCGTTAGTCTCACAGATGTCTGGAGAGAATCAGTGCAGCTGATATTTCTTCAGAGGTGTTTGTAATGAGCAATGCTGGCAAGCTTCCCCTTGGGAATGGTAAGCAGAGATTCAGGGCTCGTTTCAATCCCAGAAAGAGTTTTTCCTACCTCCATTAATATGAAAAATAAGCCAGAAGCAAATTCCAAAAACTATTCTGTTCAATACACATTCCCTGTGTCTTATGTTATGCTTTGTTCACTGCAGCTCTTGATTCAGCTTAGAGATACAGAGGGCATCTGAGTGAGTCAGTGTGCACTCGCTTTTCTCCAGTGTCCAGGGCAGGACAGGGTGCCAGTCCTGCTCAGGAGCCGGTTCCTGAAGGCAGGAGTGCTGCTGCCACCTCTTGGAGCTGGGAATAAGGGATGAGCCCAGTGTGGGAGGCATTGCCATGGTGCACTGGAGGAGGCCAGCATGTGAGAAGCATGGGATGGTATTTTGTTCATGTCTTTTCCCTGTGTTTTGGTGAAAGCCAAAGACCTGAAACAGGTGGGATTTATTTGGTCTCATCCAGACCCTCAACTAGCAGAGGGTCCACAACAATATTTGTTTTCAAAAGCTATTTTTCAAGTCAGGTTTTAAAGGGTGCATGTGATGTGGCTCTCTCCACTTTCCGTGTGAAGTAAATATCACCTTTCTAAAGCTATTACTGCTGCTAAAATGCTATTACAATGCTTCACTGCATTTACTGTAAATGCTCTGATAAATGAAGGAGTGGAAACCAGGTTGTTTTAAAGTCACACTAAGGTTTGACCTGCTCTCTATGTAACTACCATCATTGCTTCTCTTCTTCTCCTTTGCTATCTCAGTTCTTAAGAGGTGCTTGTCAGCATTATATCTGTGTGCTGTCAAGGAATGCATTAAGCAACAGCTGTTATATGTTTAGTTCTCATCCTGATCATGAGGGGAAAATATGTGCAATGAATTTTTTTTGTTCCAAATCCCTTTGTTACACCGAGTCAGACTCTCTCTTGCTTTTTCTGTGCACAGCCATCCAATGATGCTCCAGTGACGCATTCATGTGGCATTTTTTCCAGATCTGATAATGCGCATGTGAGTACACACGTAGAGTTCTCCTTTTATGCACGTTGAAGTACAGCAGAAGGTGGTGAGGTTTATGATGGCTTTTAGCTCTGGGGAAGGTTTGCTCCACAGAGAGTGTGACTCACCCCACACAGGCTTTTATTACACTGAGGGACAGAGTTTGTTGCTGCTCGAAGGTACCAGAGGAGAGACTCTGTCGAGGACAGTCTTGATCCATAGGTGCTCTTTTAGATAACGTGGGCTCCTGCTGTCGAGATCTTTGAAAACAAGGAGTGAAGGTGATTTCCTGCTCTCTGGGAAAGCTGCAGCTGAGGCTGTTGCTCATAGCAGCCCAGGGTCACAGAGGGCCCAACGTGGTCAATTGTCTATGCCTGCCTAACTGCCAAGTTATTCTGGGAGTAATGTCTTGGAGAGGTATGTCTGAGGTGGGGAATAGAAGACTTCTCTTCCCACTAGCACATACTCTGCTCCAGATAGGAGCAGCATCAAATGTCAGTGACAGTTTCTGAATTGCAAAGAGCAAAAGCCAGATTTGGAGGTGCTGAGCTCAGACTCTGAAGGTACCCACAACTCTGAGGAGTGTAGGTTTCTGCAGTTAATCATTGATTCTCTGTGATCCATGCAGCAAGAGGAGGTGATGGTTCATTGTCATATGTAGCAGCTGGTGACAACACCAGGACTGATAAAACCGGCAAACTACTCTGGAGAGTTCCTGAAAACAGCTTGTGGGTGCACAGGAGCATGACTGATAGGCAAAAGGAGCTCTCCAGGATGATCTGTGTTCAGTGAGACCTGGGATGGCACTCTGCTGGAGCCTGGAGACCACACCTGATGGGCATCACCTTAAGGAATTAAACAGCAGCACTGTGAGGGGACACTACCTGCTGTCAGGGAGAGCCATGTGGGGGTCTTCCTCCAGCACCCAAAAGCATGGCAGCAAAATGCATCTCCTAGGGTATATTGCTGCTCCTCCAATGTGCTAACACACAGAGCTCATGCTGTGATGTTCACTCGCTCCTAACGGATGCAAATATCTCTTTGTGCATCCTCATTGCTACAATTTATGTCGGTGCAGATGGTTATTAAAGCAGTACCTCTAGGCTCTGCCTGACTCTGCCAGACCTACACAAATGAATTAGGAGAGTCACTCCTTGCTCCAAAGAGTTTAGTTTAACCAATTTGAAAAGGATGATATGGAGAAAGAGGGCAGATCATCTGTCCAGGCATGTATCCTTTATCGACTGCCTTTACGCTAGTAGAGAAAAGGAAGAATGCATTTATGATTCAGGCAGGTAAAAGTATCTCAGTCACAGGAGTTGTGATGGTTGCTCCTTCACTGCAGCGTGTTTGCATGTGCTTTTTTTGTGGCTCAGACTCAAATGCAAAATACACAGGAAATCTGTGCAAATAACACCAAGGCACTTTCCGGACAAACTTGTCTAAACAACATTTCCTAGTGCCAGCAGACTGGTTCTGCCTCGCAAACGGCGAGGAGGTCTCTGCAGCTGATTTGTGTGTGATATCTTGCCCCCATCTTTGCCTCTGGACATGGTCTTGTTTCCCAGCAGGTGTCAGAGGTACATGAGGCAGGATTCAGGCTGGGAGGCTGCTGTGACACAAGGCTAATGAGGTGTGTTCTGGTCTAATTAACAGTAACATATGGATGGACAGGGTGAATGAGTAAATGGCCAAGCCCCTGTGGCACAAGGGGGCTTTCATTTTAAGGCTAGACAGATTTTGGCAGCACCTCTCGTTGTTGATCCTTCCCACTTAGCCTCCTGTGAGATCCAAGCAGAAGCACCTCGGTATGACCTACAGCTCCCAAAATGGAGCAGAGGGCCTGGGAGCCACCACATGTGGGCCTTGTGCTTGTCTCCCATAGCCCTCCTGCAAGAGTGGCATCAAAGTGCATTGTCTTTCCTCCCAGTCTTTCCTCAGGCAGTCCTCCTTGGCTCCCCATTTTTTGTCCCAGCCACCTTTCTTAACTATTTGGGGTGGTTGAAATGGGAGCTGAGCCAAAAGCTGTCCTGCTGTGAAGGTCCTTGCCAGCCTGAGGCCAGAGCCAGGACTCATCCTGCAGTAGTGGGGCAGCCAATACCTGTGCACTCAGCTGCTGTATGTGCAAAGCATGACACCGGTGCTGTGAGATCTCTGCAGTCTGGCTGCTGGCCGTGATACACAAGCCCTCTGTGCCCCAGGACCTTTCCCTGCTCTCTTAGCAGCAGAGCTCCTGTCCTGATCTGCAGATCTCCAGCTACTGAGTTGTGTAGGTGCGAAATGCTGGGAAGCTGAGGTACCTTGCTCCAGCTCCTTCCTGAAGGAATATGGGCACCTATAAACTTGCTGGATCAGTCGTGTTTGGTGTCCCTCCTTGGCATTAGGCCGCCCCACAGCCGTGCCAGCAGGTGGCTTAGAAAGCAGCCATGGAAAAAAGATGCAAATATTTTTCAAAGGGACTTCATTTGCTCTCCAATGATGATCTGAAAAAGCTGTTTTATTAAAACGTGTTTTATTAAAGGGGAGGAGGGTGTGAGGAAGGAGGTATTGGACTGAAACAGTGTAGAGGAGCAGGTAACTATAACGCAAGAAAGTGGCCCATGGCACATATTAGTCAATCATTTACAGAAGCCATGAAATTATACTGTATGTATGCTGGAAAGGGAATACAGCAGCCCATTTTATGACATTTTCTGTGCACAGCCATTCAATGATGCTCCAGTGACGCATTCATGTGGCATTTTTTCCAGATCTGATAATATTCTGGGCTCTAAGCAACTCTCCTATCTACACAGATTATTATTTTCAAACATATTTCATGCACCTTTGTGCATAACATAACATTGCTTTATGTGTAATTGCCTATTTTAGATCTCTATCCACTGTTTCTATCCTTTGCTTACGTTTGCCTCGGCTTATGATGCTATCAAGCGCTGAAAGCTAAGCAGGACTGATCCAGCAGGACGGGTCAGCACTTGAAAGGGAACCCTCTGATTAAAACTGAGTGCTGCGGAAAGTGGTGACAGCACCTGGGGAGGGATGCGCTCCTTCCAGACAGACAGCATGTTGGGTGGGACACTGAGCGTGGGAGCACCGTCTTCGTTACGTAAGATATGTGACTTGTCATCCAAGTCAACGCACCGGCTGACACTGTAGGAATCTTCTATGGGAACTGGAGTTTTCTTCCAGGCTGTGGGTTGTCAGCAGGCAGGGAGAGATTCCTGGGCTGCCTTAGCCAAAGGATGTATCTTCATTCCAAGAAATAGATGGCTATTTAGTTTTTATATTATCCCTTATGAGTTGCCTAATATAGATGTGTGGACAGAATACTTCAGACTTTGACCCTGCGTACAGATTAGGGTCAGTCTGTTAAGAACTTTAAGGTGATTATGATTTATTAACCTCCGTTTCTTTGTCTTGATCTTGTTATTAGCGAGGGTGAATCAACAAATTCAAATTATAAACATCTTTTTTCCTCAGTGCTGACAACCTAGAACAAAACATGTTTTTGTCACTGCTGGCTCATACCTCGTTCTGCGCAGACGCTGATCAGGGCAGGAGTTCTTCCTTCCCTGGCCTGTTGCCTATTCCATAGGCCTGTTGCCTATGGGAACAAGGCATTTGTGATGGGTATTTTGGTGGTGCTTCCGAACAAGCTGGAATCCAAAGAACTTGGGGTAACTGTATGACAGAAATAACAACTAACCAGAATGTATCCAAAGCTCTTGAACAAAGAAGTTTTTAGAGTCCAGCTGTAGTCCAAGCAGATTGTCTTGTGGTTAGGCATCTGTCTCCTCCCATACCACCCTGTGGCTACACACAACAAATGTACTGTATCCCACAAAATTGCCAGTCATAAGATTTTCCCTTTGCCTCTTCTAGGGTGGATGGTGGTGTGGGCTTAAAAGAGGATTTGTGAATTAAGGGGAGTTTGTTCACACCCAAAATTTCAGGCACCACCAGCATTAGGGAAAGGAGGAGTTGGGTGGGACATGGCAAACCCCATGGCACTTGTGAGGGATCAGGACCCTGCCCCATCTGTGACCATGATGTGGAGGTGCCACGTCCCCAGCTGCCACCTCCTGGGGCCATGCAGAAGGGACAAGGAGGTGCCTGCACAGGTTGTCTGCTCTGTTAGTCTACTTTCCCCTGTGAAGCACTATACAAACATCAAAGGCAATAAAATGAGATGAACAGGACCAAATCAGTTATTTACTGCCCTAAACCGGGGCACGATTGTTCCCCATGGTGAGTTTTCAAGTGCCTTTTGCTTCTTGTCTGCTTTTAAATGACGCATACGATGTTGCTTCCTCCAGCTCCTGGGGGGAAGGAGAAGAGAGACTCTACGTGGCGCAATAGCTCTCCCTCTTCTAAAGCTTTCACTTTATCAAAAATGCCATTGAATTGCTGCACTGCCGTAGGCATTACGGTGGGTGCCCTGGTGAGTGGAGAGAGCTGCTCTGCCGGCCTGACCTGTTGTACATGTGAAGGACACTCCTGCCTGCTCTTTGGGGGCCTCTGACCGCTGGCCTCACCAGTGTTGAAGTGGATGCTGAGATGTGCGTGACCTTGGCTCTCCTGGAGAGGAGGAGATAGCAATGAGGAGGTGGAGCTGATGGCAGATGATGGCCAATGCAGCACTAAGCCAAGGCAGGTGTTTTTGTGAGTATCACACAGCACGCTGTGAGTTGCAAAGGTCTCCCCTGCTCCCCACAGCTGCTTCTGAATGAGGTGTTGTGGTTACCCACTGGAGCTGGGGAGCTGGGCAGGGAGAAGGAGTGACTGCCCAGGACTCACACTGGTGAGCAGCAGAGCTGGGAATATGTTCTGGGTGTCCTGGTTTCACCTCAGGGCAGCCCACCAACTCAAGAACATGCTAGTAAAGGTTGCTGGTCTTCCGTTCCTGTGACCAGAGTGATGGACACCCTGTTCCAATGGACACCACAGTCAGGTGGGCAGTGGTCACGCAGACTGGTTGGACCCACGGAGGAGATCCTAGGTATGATGGGAGGAGAGTGTGTGAACAGAAAAAAATGTATTTCCCCAGAATTGTTTTACAATCTCCAACAATTCACAGCTCAGGGACCACTCCTGAGAGAAGGACATCTGTGTTTAACAGCCACTGATAGATTTTTCCCTCCGTGAATGTGTATAGCCATCTTTTGGTCCTTTTTTAGCATCTGCAGCATCCTTTGTCAAGGACTTGTAGAGATGAACTACATACCTCAGAACATAAAAAGCAGTTTGAACCTATTGCTCAAGAGACTTGGGGTGAGCAGCCAAAGCCATGTGAGCAAACCAACATATTTCCTGGTAGACTCTATGAATTGGAGCAGCTGCTCCTGGAGGTGAAAGCTCCAGCCAGGCACTTGCTGTGCCTCATGCTGCAGTTTGATGCCTGCATGTTCACGTGTAAAAAGTTACATCTATAGGCTCACAGACCCACTGTGTGTTGGATGTGTGTTGCTCCTGTGGCAGAGCCTGGAGGCTGTGTTGGGATCAGATGCTCATCACATCTGCGCAAATCCATCCTGAGACAGCTCCAGAGAGCTTTCACACATTCACACTGGGGGTAGGTGCAGACCTTCTGCCATTCTCATGAGATTATAAATCAATATTTTGACCCCAAGAAGTTTCCTATTAAATCAAAATTGTAAAGGTAATATGCAACAATTACTTCTTCACTAGGAAATGTCTGATACAAGTGTGTGTAAAAGCAAACATAGGGACAACAAAGACAGGTGACAATATTTAGTATTTACCATGGGCCAGAAACACGCACACTGCATATAACAACTGATGTGTGGTGCCATGTGATTTGGGAAATAGACTGCACGCTGGTGCCTTTGCATGACGTGGGCTGGCTTGTAGAGTTGCCAGTTTTTCTGCCGTGCAGGACTTGTGCTGGGAAACTATGTGAGCAAAGACAAATAACTCTTTTTCAGGTGACACCAACAGATGGATTTTCAACTTCTGTGGGTTTCTCTGAGTAAATGGCTTCCCACGTAGACTGATGGGAAGCCAACGAAATCCACCAGAGCTGGATCCTATCCTGTCTCCCAAAACAGCATGAGAGCAGCTAAAGGGACTGGGGGAAGGCATAAGGGTGATGGGGTCTGGCCAATGCTGGAGCAAACCTCCACCCCTTTGCAATGCCTGTAGGGCTTCTTGGGGCCCTGGAAGAGGCTGGGCAGTGTCCGAGAGGATTTGTGCATGTCTGCAAGGAATCTGCGGCATCTCCTCCTGGCCGTGATAGAGAGAGCTTATCAGGGGTTTCCTTCAGATGCCTTCACGTCCGCACTGGCAGCAGCCCTCAAGGCTGAGAAAGCTGGCCTGGCCACCCACTCTCCGATCTTCCCCTCCCTGACAAGAGAATAAGGACAAATCCCCCATGGCAGGTATTGCTCACACTGGCTGCTGGATGCTGTTTGGGCACCCCATGGCTGGTGTGATATGGAAGAACAGGGTCCTCCTGCTGGCAGCTGGGGGCCTGGGGCCAATTTAGGGCTATTTGTTAGGATCACAGCTGCATTTAGTTCTGTCTTTGAAACAAATTAGCTCCTTATTCTTTTCTTGCAGCCTAATCTTCAGTTTCTGATTGAACTGCAAGTTCTTTGGAGCTGAGCGTAACCAAGCTTCGGGAGGCTTTACCTACATGCCAGCCAGCCACCTCCCAGCACCTTACAGTGTCTTTTATACATCAAAATGTTACAGGGACTCCTTTTTCTGTGTCCCTAGACCAAATACAGCCTTTGGCAGAAGTGACTAGAAGTTATGTCCAGTTGAAGGTCCTGTGAAAAGAGTTCAGTTGCTTTGGGTGTAAGTCACCATGGTGTTGCTCCCAAATGCACAAAATCTGAGCTGACATTTGCTGATTACACATTTGGGCACTGATTAGTGTTTCCTCACTCTCATTCGATTCACCTGGTGTCTCTGCCCCAGCCTGCAGCTGTTCCCTTTTAATATCTCCCTTTCAGAGCATAGGTGTTCACAGGAAAAAGCCTGGCTCCTCTTATCTCCAGAGTGATGATGCCCTGTGGACCCTGTGGTTTCCCCAGCTTTTACCTTATCTGTGGATTGAAAACAGACCCAAGCAGGCAGCTCGAAGCTCAAGGGGAGTGTTTGCATCCTCAGAGCCTGCTGCTCTCCCCATGGGGCCTGGGGGAGATCTGCAGTGTAGGCTGGGGATGGTCCTACACAGAGGGACATGGTGGGAGCCTGGCCCTGAGCAGGCTGGGGGAATATGATGCTCATGGTGTGTGTCAGGGATGGGCAGGGTTTGGGGGACAGCAGCAGGTGGGGAGCTGGCAGGACTTCAGCTGATATCCCACAGGTGCTCTAAGTCTCCTGTGGTCTTCGCTGAGACCTGAGGTGTCCCTGTGTCTTGCTTTCTGTCTCTGTTAAAGCTGAAAGGAGACTTTCAGACTCTGCCGGGTCAAGGGCTTTGTCCAGGAGGAAGATGATGAGGTCCCTCACAAATCGCCGTGCTGTACAGCATGTAAAAATAACTCTTTTCTGCCTGAAAAGCCAGACGGAGGGCAGGAGGGGATGGTGGCCCCCCACAGGGAAGGGGGAGGTAGGGATGTGGGGGAGAACCCCACTGCCCTTCGCTCTGTTGCCCAACAATGGGGTGAGGGCTACCCCGGGCAACCCCGGGCAACCCCTTCCTAGACAGCCCTGCTTGATCCTTAATGAGCAGCAAGAGCCACGTAATTCCCCTCCTGCTGACACCACCACCCCATGGATTACCTCTGGCTCAGTGAGCATTAGCAGTCTGGGGCAGGGAGGCTCTGCCCAGCCGGCCCCATGCCCTCAGAGAGGAAAGCAGATGGCTGCAGGCCAGAGTGGGCTCCCACTTCTGTGCAGCCACATCCCTCCACCTTCAGTCCTCCCTCCTGCCCGGCACGGTAAGACCTAGTCTTGTTTTATGGAAAAGGGGCCCATGTAGAAAATGAAAAGTAGTTGTGTGATGTGGGCCCCAATTACTCTTGAGGCAAGAGTTAGAAACCGTGGCGGCTCCAGCCTTCAGCTGGGGTGGGGAAGGCAGAGACTGGGAGCTGAGAGGGCTGTGTGACCAGGGGAAGTGCTTGGCAAAGTCCATTTAGGGCTGCCCTGGAGCTGTTGGCATTCAGTGTTTCCTTGGTGAAAATGAAGGGGTCGGTGGGATGTGTGGGGGATACACCTTCAGCCAGCTTCAGGGCAAGGGGCAATGAGGTGCAGGGTGAGTGGGTACTTGAAAAGCTATGGAAAGTGGTGTCCTGGAAATGGGAATGCTGCTAATGTTATGGAGAGCAAAGCCATATGTTGAGAGATGAATATCAGTTGTCTCTGTGACTTGCACAGTGCCTGCCATCTGCAGAGGAGAGGATGAGGTAGACCCTGAGCATTAGGTGGGAGACCATGGGGTGCAGGTGCTGTAGGGTACATCGAGCGGTGTCTGCCACAGCTCAGGTCATACCAGTGCTGTATGAGTCTCTCTGAGACCTGGTCATGCCTAATTCAGCTTCCATGAGGTCAAGGAACCTGGTTCAGCATTCACCCTTCTACTAGTGCACTCTGAGTGCAGCCTAATCAGGGAATGCAGTCACAGCCGTGTGGCTCAGGAGCCCCACGATCAGGGCCTGGCCTTGCTTCCTGAAGGAGCCCAGAGATGTCTTGGTGCCAGGGCTGACCCCATCTTCACTTAGCCTTATGGAGGAGCAAGCAGTCATTGTCCACGGTAAGGAGCTCCTCTGCTCAGGCAGCCTTTGGGGAGAAGTTAATGCTCCACCAGCAGGGCCAAAGCTAATGGACTGGCAATGTTCCAGCTGTTGATTAGTGCAATTAAGAGATAAATGAGCTCCTGGGTGCAGAGGGAATGTGCGCTGTCAAACTCAGTGAGAGAAGTTTCTCCTTGCCTGACAGCCCTAGAGTCTGTGGTGGGGCCTGTCCTTCGTGGGGTTGCTCTGGCAGGACCCTGGCTTGTCCAGCACAATATGTATCAACACCAACACTGCGAGTGGGCCTTGACTGTGCCAACATTTTCCTGTCTAAGCTGAGACTTTCCTCTCCAAACCGAGACCTTTACTGAAAGTGCACCTGCATTAGGGAAGAAAATGGGTTTGGTTTAGCAGGTGGTTGCTTAATGTGCGGTGGGAAACTTGGTAAAATCTTTGTAGGGCTAATGTTCAGTGAAGTTTCAACATGTTCAAAGTAAACATCAGGAGGCAGTGCAGAGCTAAGCATGAGCTGCTGTTCTGACAAACTTCATAGGACAGCACCTGTAAGAAGTGAGTTAATTCATGACTGCGATGGGGTAATGCTGGCACATGAACAAATGGTGTAGACAATTTGTCTGGAAATGAGAAGAAAGTCTCTAGTCTTCACAGCAGTGAGTGCTGGTAACAGGCTTCCACCAGGAGGAGTAGGGGCAAAAAGCACTTACCCTCAGAATGGAGACTGCTCAGGTCGTGAAAGGGGAGAGGTGACGTGGCTGCTTATATGGGTAGGGGACTGTTGTTGATGACCCCGGAGATCCTCGTCAGCCCCGTGGGTAAGTGAAACCATGCAAGTACGAACAAGCCACGTTGGGCGACCGGCAGATCTTCGCTCCCCAGCCCTCGGCTGACTCACCCGTCGTTGTTTGCGCTCGCTGGGGATCGCCACATCTGGATGCAGATAGGAAGGGCAGTCCAGCTCACCCGGTGGCAGGCACCTCCACTGGGTGTGTGCATCAGAGCTGATCCCTCCACGTCCCTGCTGCAGGCACCGGAGGGATCTGCCACCGTGACTCATAGGTCTGGCCTCAGATGCTTATTTTTTGTGGGGATGAACTGCCCTTTGGAGCTGCCTGTTGTTCGCTGCTAATGATAAAACGGAGGCTGACAGGCTCAGTCTCACATACTTGCATTTTGTGTGCTGGTAAAGCAGAGGTGCTCTGCCCTACAGGACTTGCAGAAAGACTTAATTTTTTTTTATTTCAGTCCTTGAACATTGTTGGATTACTTTTCTTTATTGTATAAAAGTGTATTAAAAAAAAAAGAAAGAAACACAAAACTAAAGGGTTCTCACATTTTCAGCAGCCAACAGAGGAGCCCATCTGAACATTTTTAAGTGAGAAATTAATGCATCAGTGCCATCTTGTGGAATGACCTGTGTAGGAGGACAGGCAGCGGTGAGAGGTACCTCCAGTGCCATACTCCTCCAGCTGTGATCAGTGATGCCAGTCTAGAAGCATGCTGGAGTTTTAGGGGATTTGATGGTCATTTCAGTGATCATGCTGCAAACACTGTCACTAAAACAAAGATTTCTATTGCAACGTATTTATTTATTTATTTATTTATTTTTCTGGAAACAGTTCAAGTCCATGGGATCTTGGGGTTCCCATAAAATTCTTGCCCATTTTCCAGCCCAGATTAGAATATATAGATGCTTATAGTTAATGCTTGAGTGCAGGAGACAAAGTCGTTCAGAGACATAGCAGCTATCATATTTGCAAGGGGAAGGAATCCACTTGAAGGGCCCCCTCATATCCAGGGGTGAGAAGTGAAGCTGTGTGTCCAGCTGTGACTGACTAACACCCTCATCCATCTGAGAAATCCTGTGAGATCTCCAGGGCTTACTCCCGTCCATAAAAACTTTCCCTGATGCAAGACAGACAATCATTTGTGGAGGTGAGAGGAGAAGCAGCTTCCCAGGTTCTGCCATACATCTGTCAGTGTCATGTGGGTGAGAGAAAAGCTCATGAACTTCTGCAGTGCAGAGGGAAGCAACACCTGGGACAGTGTGAACAGAGCTCTGTGTCCCCATCGGGGCAGCTGCTGGTAACTGCACCGGAGCTGTGCACTGTTCTCCTTCCAGAAAAGACACTGAGAGCTGCAGCAGGTTGAGAGAAAGGTGAAGAAAACCAGTCAAGAGCCAGACACAGCTCATGGAAAAAGGTCTTGAGAGTTCATGGTTGAGCACGGAGTAGTTGAAAGGGCACTAAAACCTTTTTACAGTGGATAGGTAAGAGCACCTGGTAGGCAGGGAGATGAGCAGAGGGAATTGGGAGGTGGAGGAGGAATCAGGAGCGTGAAGGCTCTGCTCTGGCACCCAGACAAGGCTGGAGGTGCCCATCCCTTATTCCTCAGAGACCGGTCTCTCCTGGCCCTGCAGGAGAGGAGGGGCTGGCGGTGGTGGGGAGACTCTTGGTAGCAGGGAGCCACAGCCATGGGCTCAAATACTCAACCTGAAGCAGCATTCAGGGCGTTGTGTTTTTCCCAGACACAGACAGGTGCACATCAGCTTCAGGCAGTGTCCTCACCACAGACTGGGCTTGAGCCAAACAGCCCTGCAAAGCACCATCAAGTGGTCCTGATCCTACCTGCTACAAAACTACTGGTGCCCAACCACCAGCTAGTGGGTTACAATGCAGAGCACAACCAAAAATTCCTGTTTGATGCCTGTGAAAAAGGCTATGGAGAAAGAGAGGGGCTTTAGGAACACACCGAGGCTGTTTACAGCTCCATTGCTCTGGAAATAGGCTCCTCCTGGGCAGAGGTACAGAGTTTGCAGTGCTCTGGTAGCAGAAATGTTGCATCCTCACCCATTAGTTTTAAAAGGATGGTGTCTGTCTGTGGTAATGTCGAAGCTAGCAGCTATTTTATTGGCTTGTTCATCTTTAACCAAATGAATGAAGGTGTCTGGGGGTGAAGGAAGGTTGCCAAGTTCCAAAGGGTAACTTAGCTCAGCGCAATGAAGTGTGCTGTCACAACAGGAGCTCCTGCGACCGCAGGCTGGAGGCGGAGAGGAGAATGCTGGAGCAGATTCAGAAGATGCTCGTGGTTCGTAGCCCGACCGTCAGGGAGCTGCTGGCAGAAGCACTGGGGATGTACATCCTGATGGTAAGGAGGAGATGGGCCCAGGTGTGTGTGTGCGTGTGCAGGGTGGGTAAGCATTTGCAGCAGCAATGTGCAAGGTCAGTGGTTTCCTACTGCATCCTCAGGGTTGCTCAGCAGCCGCTTGTTACTCTCTCTGGTGGTGCCAAAGCTGAAGTGGTGGAGTCACCGTCCCTGGGGGTGTTCAAGGAAAGGTTGGACGTGGTGCTTAGGGACAGGGCTTAGTGGGTGACAGTGGTAGTAGGGGGATGGTTGGACCAGAAGATCTTGAAGGTCTTTTCCAACCTTACATTCCATGATGCTTTTCTCCACACTGTACTGGAGGGGATGGCATGGGCTGGGCAGGTGCCTGCAGCCATCAGGGTCCTGCAAAGGGTTGGGGAGCAGGTCCTCGCTTCTCTAACACTGACAGCCCCTGCAAAATGGGAACAGCGCACATCTGCTTTCCTGCTGGGGGTGCTGGGGCAACGAGCACCTGTGAAACCCTCTGGAGCCACAATCCATCGTTAGGAAATGTAATTACCAGGCGTAAAGCATGTCAGGGTTTTGCTTATGGTTGTCTCATGTTTGCAAAAGAATAGTGCTTATCTCGAATCATACAGAAACTCCCAGCTTGCCTGAGGGGTCTCTTGCACAAAGAAAAAGTGAAACTGTTTTGAGCTTTTGGGCTGCTTGGAGGTGCTTAGGGGAAGGCAGGGGTGATCGCTTTGCAGTCAGAATTGATCCCTGTGGTGGTGACATGCCCACCGGGATCAGAGCCTTCATGTGTCGGACCAACACAGCCAAATGTAATCCTCTCTCCACTGAGGCTCAGTATCTGCCTGTGCCAATTTGCCACACCTGGACTTAGCCTGTAAGTGCTTTTGGGCTGAGAGCAGCCTTTTGGGCTGGACAGAGGATGGGAAAGTTATCCAAGAAATCCAAATAACTCATACTTGGAGGTTTTCCTAGGAGGAGGATAAGATTTGTATAAGCATGTGGGCCCTCTGCCACAGCTATCTGCACAGATGAAGGTGTTTATTTTCAAGGGCAACAACTGCATGTGCAGAGGATGCTTGCTTTTAATCACATCTTACTGTACACCCAGTCCCTCAAAGTTCACTCCTGCTGCACAGGTAGTTTTGGACACATTGAAAATTGGAGTACAGACACCTGTGAGTCCTCAGCAGGAGCTGAGCAAACCATGTTCCCTTCAATCCCCTTTGGGTTTTGGTGCTGGAACTCCCCAGGTGATAAAAAAACAAGTCTGGGAGGCCCTGCCCGGAATGCCTCTAGGACGTAGCACGCAGAGGAGACGTTCCTCTGCACTCAGGGCAGCCCGAGGGAGATTTTGGAGCCTTCAACTCACGTTGGCTCTTCCCTCACTAGACTCCATGAAGGAACAGAGGAGGACAAGCAGCACCCAGCATCCCAATGAAGCATCCAGCATCCGACCCTTCAGCAACCCCCTGGCCCTTGCTGCAGCTGGATATGTGCTGGGTGCATCTCCAGGACTCCTGGCTGGCTGCTGTTTGGATGGTAGCACGCAGACAGGGCCTTTTGTTTTACTGAACAGGAGGGAACCAGGCAGCGGGAGGAAGTGGCATGAGGAATGGGGAGGTAGGAAAAAAGCCTGTTTTGGGACTGGGAGGATAGAAGAGGCGACCAGAGGTTTGGATCTGTGCTGAAAAATAGATTCTCTGGCCTGGCCAGGTCTCCTGCCCTGGCCTCTATGCACTGCATGCTGTCCTGCAAAACCTGAGCTTTGTGCATCTGGCTTCTCCTGGGTGTGGCTTTGTACATGTTCAGAAATGAGTAGGGAAAAAGTTTTTGTAAGGGCTTTGCAGATGCTGGAGGATGTCCCAGGTGCTGCTTTTTGGGGCTTTTGCTGAGGCAGGCTGAGAGAAAGCCCCACACTGTAGCTGTGTGTGGCGCAGAGTGTGGTCTGTGTATACGAGAGAGATAAGAAAAGTGTCTGTGGGTACCAGGGGATTTGGGTGATGTCTGAAGGGGAAGAGGGAGAGCAGACACATGAGATAAAACCTGGATCCAGGCCAAGCAGCCAGTAAAGATCCGAATCAAAACAGGACAGGCCAGAGCAGAAGTTAGATGGTGCAGCACATAATGACTCTTTTTTTCTTGGAGGGGCACGATACCCTGAATAAACACTGATGCAGTCCAAGGTACAGGATATGCTCTCCAAGCCCTAAGTGGTTGGAAAGGCAGGGATCTCAAGAGAAGCTTTGTCCTTCTCCAGATTTGAGTGTAAGAGCTGTGCAAGAATTGATTTTTCCACCCTCTGACCACAAAGAATGAATGAAATAGAATTTACTTTCAGGCAATTTCTTAAATATGTCTTTTCCTGCTGGAGAGTGTTCACATTTCTTTTTAATTTCTTTCCCAGTCCCCTTTCAGTCACTAAAAAAATATTGAAACCTTGGTTGTTTTCAAACTGAAAAGTATATGTGTCAAAAGGAAAAGTCCAACCAGAATTTCTTTCCTTCTTTTGGCTGGAACAAGTTACCAAAATTAGAGTTGAGTTTGGCAAACAGCTGTGTGTTGCCAAACTACATTTTTAGTCAGTAAATTGTACACCAGGAAGAGAAAGACATCCATGCAGCTGTGGTGACGTTCCCCAGGCTCACATCCCAGGTTGTGGACACAAGGTGCCACCGCGTGTGAGTGCCCCTGGACATCAGGGACTGGGGTTCGTCTCCTCATACCCAACTCAGAGCAGAGCATCTGGTTTGGTGTGACGGAGTACCTGCCAATAAGGAATACCCAGGCACCTGGTCTATTTTTGCAGAGAGGGGAATCATTCTTGCTTGATCTCCTAACTGTGGACACCTTGGAGTCTTCCCATCTGTGGAGGTTTATTAGTACTGCAGAAAAAAGTGGCAAGGAAGCTCAGCCCACCATGGCAACAACACTACTTTTAACACTCCTTTCTCTATTTTTCCATGCACTAGGTCTTTGGCTTGTCTGCTGTGGCACAAGTGGTATTAGGAAGAGGAGAATTTGGGCAGTATCTGAGCATCAATTTGGGATTTGGCATTGGAGTCACCCTGGGGATCCATGCAGCTGGAGGAATCTCTGGTGAGTAGGACACCTGAGCATCATCTTTATGTCTCCTAAAGGCCACAGGCATTGGGGCAGCAGGAGTGGGCTGCAGAGCATGGTGATGGCATGACAAGGAGGGGCTTTGGCCTCACCACCAAAAAATGCAGTCCCGCAGTCCCCAGAGAAGAGCAGAGCAGGTCTGGTGAACCGTAGCCAGTGTCAGCCTTGTGATCCAGTGATCACAGCCAAGTCCTCAGTGGGGTGACAGGTCTGAGGTCAAGCCAGGGGGTCGCGGTGGCACAGTGAGGTCAGAAGCAGCAGGGGACAAGGCAGACATCGCATACCTACAGTATGCTGACCCCAAACGCATGTCCTGAGCTTAGACAGAGGGTGCATGGGTAGATGCCCCAGGTGAGGCTCTCACGGCTCTTGTTCACAGCCCAGCGCTGCACAGAGCTGCCCAGTATCAAAACCAAACTGGGCACAGGCAACCAAGTACCCAGGGTGGTCTGGAGGAAGAGGCTGCAGAGGAGGACTGTGGAGAAGGGTGGTCTCAGGTTGGCCACGAGAGGAATCGGATCCCGTTGGTGCACTCGGGGCTCTGCTCAAGTGGGGCAGGAGTATTCTTGAGACTCCCTGCTCACCGGTGGGCACAGGCAGAGGGAAGTGGGACAGGGAAGAGCACAGATGCAGCCATCCCCTCTCCGTGCAGTCAGAGGAGCCACATTTCAGCATTGCCCATGTTAGGCGCTTGGATTATGCCATCGGAACGTGGCCCAAGGAGATCTGAAAACATGCTGCCAATATGACCCATGCTGAAGTAAATCATTTATTGCAAAGGAAAGCTTACTGCTGATGTTGCAACAAGGAATAGTATGGAAATTTTCTCCTTATCACCCACACCCATGCACATCCCTCCCCCCCCCATGCAAACTCAGGAGGTGGTGTTTCAGGAAGTGGTGTTTCGGGGCCATAGGGTGATCTCTCTCACATGACAGAGCATTACCTTTGCCTTGTGCAATTTCTGCATTCATTTGCACCAAGTGAAGTGATTAAGGGCTCTAGTGGGCAGAAAATTAAAGCAAGTCCTCACTCTTGAACTGCTGGAGCACAAAGGTGTCCAAAGCTGGAGCTGGCTTTGAAGGGAAAGTTTTTCCATGCAGACAACCAGCTCTTAGACTCGCTGCCCATTTAGAGCTGGTGGATACGCCCCAGGGAAAGACGGCTGAGCAGAGGGGGTCCCAGGTGGCATTTGAGATGGAGCTGACCTGCTGAGGGCTGGGAGGTGGTTGAACAGGAGGGAGTCCCATAGAGGAGGGGACTCGTGCCATGCCAAGAGAGGGGTCTCTGACAGGTGAGATGACCGACTTTCTGGAGGCAGCCTGTGGTCTACAGAGAGCTAAGCAGAGGATGTCTAACTCCTAAAGGACTGAAGCTAGGAGCTCGCTCCCCTGCACCATTCAACTGCCCAGGGAAAATGGGTCAGCTTGGCAGGAGGGAGACCCTCCCCAGGGAGAGCCTTGGTGCTTGCTACTCTGGGGTCTGAGTCTTTACTCTGGGATATGGGGCATGCTCCAAATCTGGTGCATCAGGGCCAATGCCACTCTCCTTTGTTGTGATTTTTGCAGGAGCTCATCTGAATGCTGCCATCACCATCACACACTGCATTTTAGGAAATCTCCCCTGGAGAAAGCTTCCAGCTTATCTGCTCGGCCAGTTCCTGGGCTCCTTTCTGGCAGCAGCCACCGTCTTTGGCACCTACTATGGTATAGTTTTGTCTTTATCACTGGGGTTGCTGTAGGCACCTTTTCAGTCTTAACTTGCAGGTCATCAAAAATGTATCCTTTTGCAGTCCTCAGCATTATATCTCGGTGACGATCTTGAGCTCTTGGCTTGTGGGACAGACTTTTATAGTTCAAGGCCAGGCAGGGCACAGATATCCCTGGGAAGGATGTTTATTTCCTGGAGAACACAGATCCTTTTGCACAGGGTATTCCCACTGCTAAAACCTGTCTCAACACCAGTAATTTTGTCAAAAAAAATTGCAAAATAATAGGTCCAAAAAAAGGCATTTTGTCTGCCTTTTGTTTCCAAGGGCCTGCAAGGGCTTGAGTTGGATGGACCACCAAGCATTAGGCACAGCCGGAGCTCTGTGGGACTCTGCTGGCCTGTGGCAAATAAGACAACAGTCACTCATGTTTATGAGTTGTTAGCAGAAGACCCACCACCAGCATGTCTCAGTCCCCGAGGGTCAGAGGGACAGACGCCTCCCAGTGCATCCAGACCAGTCTGAGGGTGACAGATATCAGTGAGATCATGCCCTGCAAGGGGTGTGTTGACTCCATCATATCTGCCACTGCCTCTCTTCCCCTTTGTGTCTCTGCTGGCTGCAGCGGGTGAACATGCCACGTGTGATGAGCTCCGCACTGCCCATTGTGCTAACCCCCCTAATTCCCATTTCTCCCAGATACTCTGTATGACTACACCAAGGGGAACTTCACGGTGACAGGACCAACTGCCACAGCGTCGATCTTCTCCACTTACCCTCATCCCTGTACATCCTTGCTGGGAGGCTTCTTCGCAGAGGTCAGTGGGGACAGCTGAGGTGTGCTAGGAGAAGGTGGGTGGTAGCAGGCTCTGGTATGGGGCTGGTACAAAGGACTCACAGATCTGTGTGTGCAGACACAGTCACAACCTCTACTCTGAGGAGCCCACCGTCCAGGCAGAAGCTTGTCAGGTAGTGTCCAAGGTTGGTGGAGCAGGAGGACAGAAACCATGAGGTCTGAGGGGGGTAAATTGCTTAGGTCGTGGGAGAGCTCAGTCAGGAGGGTAGCCCAGAGCCCTCTGCTGAAGAGAGCATTAACTGAAGGAAAGATCCCAGTGTCAGCCCTCATCTGCACGGTCCCTTGAGGTGGCATGGGAGACCGAAGGGCTCAGCTACCTTGCAACCACCTCTGCAGGTCCTGCTGCTGTGGGGCCAGATCTGCTCCTGCAGGCACCTTTCCTTGCACACTGTCCAAGCAATGGGAAAATGTGAAGCTGAGCTATGGCAGAAACCACCTCCTTTTGGCTCTGCTCAGTTCCCTGAACTGTTCTTAACCTTTTTAAATCCTACACCTGCTCCACACTCTCAGGCAGCTCTGCTGGCTGCTCCTCACCAGCACAGATGGCCTGGGGCTGCTCTCACATGAATACAGCCTGTCTGGACTGAACCTCTGGGGGTTTGAACAGTCAAGTTTAGACTCCATACAGTTGATTCCCAGCATATAATACAACGTCCAGATGCCCAGAAATGAGAGGGGGATGCCTCAGGGAATGTGGAGCATCCCTGAGCGTGTCCCAGTGCTACAGAAGGAAGACTCACTTTCAGTTCAAATCTGAGGAAGCTTGTGTGTTTGTTTCTGAGCTGGTGAAGCTGTGCCTGGATGCTGTGAGGAGGATGGTGAGAGCTGGAGAGCCACCAGACGGGTTCCTGGTTGCTCAGCATCCTGTGTAGCGTGCAGTGTCCTTGCTGCACAAGAAAGCAAATGACAATGGCAAGGTGTTGCCAAGACTACAGGGTTTCTGCTCTTGCCAGCATCTCTGCAGTCCAAGGCTCTCCAGGTGCATCCAGAAGCAGAAAGAGACAGGAGTCATCATGTCTATACAAACAAGAACTATTGATGTCTTGGGCACTGCAGATCTATTTCTGTATTGTCGCAGACGGGAGATTGTGTTTCCCAGGTGAGAATCTGGTCTCTACCTTGAGTCCAGAAAGGGCAGATGCAGCAAGCTCTACAACACCTCTATCCTGCTAGGGAGGATCAGATATGTCCTGTAAGCAGATTGTTATGGCTCTGTGTCTGTTGGACAAAAGGTACTTAAAACAACCTTTGCCCCTAAATTGAAAGGTGGAGGGAGCTGAGTTCTGAGAAGTTTCTATCAGTCCTAGAGCATTCTTCTTGATGAAGTGCAGGCATTTTTGCTGGGAAATGAGTTAGTCTTTTCTTCAGTATCAGGAGGCAGGAATAACATAGGGGTCCTCCCTGACTTATCAGGCCATGAATCCCACCTGCTCTTTCAGTCTGGAAAATCTCTGAGTGGGATCCTCCTGCCTTTGCTGATCTCTCTCCTGACCTGTTTCCCCTTTCCTGCTCCTGCAGTTTATGGCGACGGTGATGTTGCTCTTGGGCATTCTGGTCATCCACGATGAGAAAAATAACGGAGCCCTGAAAGGCACACAGGCCCTGCTCACGGGTATCCTGGTCCTAGGCATCGGTCTGGGGATGGGAATGAACACAGGCTATGCCATAAACCCCTCCCGGGACCTGCCTCCAAGGATCTTCACAGCAATTGCTGGCTGGGGAGTGGATGTCTTCACGTGAGTGACCTGTTTTGTTTTTACATTGCCCAGCTCACAAGGAGAGGAGTCAAACCCAAGAGAAAACAGTCATGGAGTCTGTCCACAATTGGAGTGCAAGCCTGGTTCCCAAGGGGTTTGGGTCTTGTTAAGGAATTTTCTTTGGACCAAGTGACACTATCAAGTGGGTTCTCCTTTTCATAGAGCAAGGGTTGTGCATAGAGAAGCCCCCTGCACTGTGTACACATAATTTGGGGTACATCAATTCTCCAGTGCAGGATTCAGCTTGACATTTGAATACCTCAGTTTAGCCACCAGGAACTAAGTAAGTCTAACCTTAGTTAGCCAGAGATTGAGCTGGCTGTTGCAGTGTCTGGAGAGCCAGAGTGGTTTGGCTCACCAGAAAGCAGTTCCAGTCTGGCTCACCAAATGCCTCTTCTGTGTTTTGTTTTAGGGCTGGAAATTACTGGTGGTGGATCCCAGTCACAGCTCCAACACTGGGAAGCCTTGTGGGTAGTTTAGTCTACAAGCTATTCATTGATTTTCACAATCAATCTGTCCCGGAAAGTGGAAATGAGAAAGGACAGCCAGCTATAGAGACTTCTACGCTGTGACGGCCACGTGCTCCCAGGAAAGGGCCTGACAGCAAAGTCGAGGTCGACATACACACTGACAGCCAAAGGGTAACCAAGTGGGTAAGGGCATGTGCAACGGCACTGCTGGAGCACACACTTTTCTCACCCTGCATGTGGAGAAATGAGAGAGTAGCTTACAATAAATCCATTCTGCTTAACCAGACAAACAGGGTCTCTAAGAAACTGGGCAGACGTGAGTAGGCTAGAGCTGTCTATGACCTAAAGAAATTATTCAATCTCCCTGAGTAAAAATCTACCAAAAAAAAAAAGAAAAAAAATCACATTCTGGAGAAAAAGCAGAGCTGCAAGACTTCAGTTACCTGTAAGTTCACAGCAATCAAAATACAAAATCCAACAGGGTTAGAATAAAAATTAGATCTACACAGTGGCAGAAACAACTTAATTGAAGAAATTTTGATCTGGACTATTCTTTTTGTAAGAGATAGCAGATATTACACTGATGAATCAGGAGCTTATCAGTTTGCTAAATCTGGCACCGTATCTATGATCCAGTTTGTTAGAACACAGAGAAGAGAAAGGACAGTCTGAAAAAGAAACCTGGTGGGTGTTATTTTTTAATTTTTTATTAATTTGTTTTCTTTTTGGTCTAAATATTCAGGAAGCACTAGCAAATTAGTAAATTACAGGGTCTCCTGAATCCTGGTATGACCTGCTGGAACAGGCTAAGATATGTTTTGTGCTATGCTGGTGTGATGGAACCACGTGTGTTACCGATGAGTGAGACTTCAACTACCAACTTATGAAAGGATTCAGACAACTTCTGTGGCAGCATCTCCAAACACTGGAAAAACAAACAAACAAAAAACACAAAACCAACAAACCTTTTCTCCACTCTGAAAGCAAGAAAAAATGGGAAGATACTGCTGTGCTCCTTGCATGAATTCTGCCACCTCCATCTGAATGAGGAAATAGGCTTGCACGTTTGAAGCATTGTTGGAGTAAAAGTAAAACATTATCAGAAGCTGCCTGTCCCCAGGCTGGGCGATAAGGCTAACTTTTCTGGGGGGTGCTTAAGCAAGTACGTTTCATATATCAAGTGTATGACTGTAGTTCCAGGGCTGGGTACCACAAAGACAAAACACAGGACTCTACTGTAGATAGATGATAGAATATCACTGCTGCACAGAATTCCAAAAATTGGCACTTACTGGCTTTAACAATCATTCACATTACGCTACTAAAAGGACTATTAATGTATTACTGTCACATGGGGGTAGATGGTAGGTACTGACCATCACTGTTTCTTCATTAGAGTTGACCTTTTATTAGTAGAGCAGCTCCAGCAGATCTTTACCTGGCATAAGATGCACATCAGCCTAAGCGGCCTGAAGAGCATTAGAGGATTTTCTCTTGTGCAGGGGGGTGGGTGGCAGAGGACAGCTGCCAGGCAAGCCCTGGAGGGCTCTTTGAGCAATGACAGCAGTCTCTGGGTAAGTGCTGGAAGCCAGCAAACCATGTTAGAGTGAGGCTGGATGGCTCCAGAAATTTTGAACAGTGAACATACAATGGAAATAGAACAACTAGTTCTCATAGATGAAGAGACTCATCCGTGTGATAAACTGGGAACTTCATAATAGCTCAAGGTGGGATCAGCTTAGAAGACACTGTAACCTGTCTCTTCTCAGTGTGAGATTCTGCACTGCATTAAAACAAAAACAATCTAGCCTGCACTCTGCTGTTACTGTGCATCCTTGCGCATGTACTGCCAAAGGCATCTTCAAATATTTAATCACTCTGGAGGAAAATATTAACATCTTTATTAAAATATTATTAAGCGCTTACAGGGCGGCTTCATCTTTCTGAAGGCCATACAAACACTTGCAAAAGCCTCACAACAACCCTGTGAGGTAGGTTGGTCGTATGTAATTATATGACTGTTTCATAAATAAAAGATGCTGCTCTTTAAATAATCAAAGCTGATTTGGAGATGGTGACTTTTATTTCCCTGCTTAGGCACAAAACAGGTTGGTTGCTACCATGCATTTTCGGCATATCTAAGAGGACAGAATGGCATATAAACGTAATGGAAACAGATGCAAATCAGCAGTGAATGGGTTAAAGTGCAGTTCTACCCTGAAAACTTCCAGTACTGAAAACAGCATCAGGGGCTTGTAGGGCTGCAGGATCTCAGTGGCCCCTGGTCAGATCCTGCCCAGTTAACAAGTGACAAAGGCTGAATGCTCAGCTTTGCAAATGAACGTGTAACAGACCAGAGGGTCCTCCTGGCTTACAGGACTCCAACACCACAGACCCACCTGCAGCTGCCCTGGCGCAGCAGATCCCACAATATGAGAAAGCAGAGGCAACAAGGGACCTTGCAGCTTCTGGTTGCTCAAAGGAAAGGACATCACACAGATGTCATTATCTGAAAAGATATGGCACAAAGGCCAAGGAGTGGTCTGGTTTGTAAGAGCAAGTGCCAGGCCAACACAGAGATATGGAAGCCCCAGGTCCCTCTGCACTGTGAATCTCAGAGCAGGAGTTGGAAGGAGAACAGGGAAATGCAGTTTGAGTCTGTCTGAAGTGGAAGATACTTCTTTGTTCCGTGGGTTCCAGCCTGCTCCCATAGCATGCAAGGTCAGGACAGGTTTCTTTCAAAGGAGACGGCAGAAATGTCCTTATGCTGTAATTCAGCACGAGTGGTCCATTAAAGTAACAGTGACTTACATTTACTTTCATTTCACTGCTGTAGTTGCACAGGAATAACAGCTTCCCCACAGAGCACCGACATCAAGGGCTTATTCACGCCCTCTGAAAAGTGCATACTCCAAGTGGCAGGAGGGAATTAAATCAGTGTCTCAAGGCTTTTCTCAGAGTTGCCTGGAACTACATCCCTCCCATGTCCAAGTACATCGTGGTTATATTTCATGCAAACACTGCAGTGCATTTTCCATGGGCACATCTATTCATGCACAAGGAGCTTGGTCTGAATCGCTGAGACTCTGCATCAGAACATATCAAAGCTTATTGCAAATGCTGTTGGGGTCAGATCTGGGGATCTCGCTTCTTTGAAGAATTCCCAACTAGCGAGGAAGTCTTGGAGGAGGTCATGCTAGTGTGGCTCTTTTGGGCCCCTGCTGGCTGGGAGGGTGGTTTCTTTTTCATCACTGGCGTTTTGTTCTTGCTTTTAAATACCTTGTTGGGGTCCAGCTTGTTCACAAAGGAATCAGCTTCTTCAGAGAGGAGAGCTGTGTTGATGGTTATAGGTTTATACATGTTAAACCATTGCTGAAAGACAGGATGGTGGGGAAGGAGGAGGTTAAAAATCAAACTGCAATTAGACATTTTCTGCCTGTTCCTCCTCACCCCAGAGCCCTGATTTTAATCATACACCACATAACAGTTAGCAGTTTACAGGACAAGGCAGAGTGCCCTGTGATAAGGATACGCAAGGCACAGCTACAGCCCTGGAGCTGCCTAACATTCCAGACAGGGAAGAGGAGAACCAGACACAAACCTAAAACTACCTATCCTGCAGTGTAACTCCTATCAGGAGCAACTCCTGACTTAAACCACAGGAGGAAAAGTAAAAGGGAGGGGATGAAACTAAACCACTTTTATTTAGGTTCAGAGACGCAGAAAAGATTAAAAAAACTGGAATGCCAAAGTGCAAACTAGTTGCACTTCCCAAAAATTAGCTTCCCACCCTCTCTGCACATACAATGTTGCTGATTTTGTTTTAAACTCTTTACAGAAAGGATTTTGTGTTTGTTTCTCTTCGGCCTGATTTTATGCCTAGAAGTGACCACAATGTTGTTCTTTTTTGTTCCCATATGCCCCCACACCATTATGCCCTGAAGTTTCCATCTCTCAGCGTTTTTCCTACCAATTTCCCATTGATGAAGTCGGGAAATGAAACTGTAGGGGTTATAGTACTACAAGTCCCACTGACACCATCCTCAGTAAAGTATTTAACAAGATAAGCAGAAAATCAATACCAAAATGCAGACAGCAATCTGTTCACGTATTGCTTAATGGAAGAGGGCTCTAATATACCATCCTTAAAGACCTTCACAAATGATAATGGTTAACATACTAGGAGGATTTGAACTAACAGAGGCTGCAAATGATTAGGGAATATATGAATGATTTCACCAAGATTTGTGAATATAATAAAATGTTCTAGCAAGAAAACTACAAAAAGGCAGAGCACAGACACATGCTAATGTACCACACACCCAGCCCTGACTAATAAAGTAGAGCACAGTGTGACGTGGACGACACCAGAAACACAGGGCCAAATTCTGCAGCCATTCATAGATGGGAAGTCGGCAGTGATTTCAGTGAATTGTTTCTGTGCACGCACAGAGCTGAGGCAGAGATCAAGGAATGTCATGCTGGTAATACAGCTGCCTTGTCTGGGTTAAGAGGAAGATGCTCACCAAGACGTGCCAGGCCTTGCCAGCGTGCCAGGCTTATGTGCTGTGCTCTGCAGTAGTACCAGCTCTACTCCCTGACCTCACACAACGTGGAAGCTGGGTTAGGTTATATCCTTACCTTGGCCTGGGGGCTCACTCCATAGCTAGTGAAGGCATACTGCCACTGTGGGAGACCCAGGTGAGTGATGAGCAGGCGGTAGTAGGCTGTGAAGGTTTTGGTGAGGAAATGCCAATACAAAGCTCTGTCCAGGAACCATATCTCTGTGTCTGGGGAGACAACTAGAACCAACCAAACAACCAATGTTGTTGCTTTGCAGTGATAGGAGATCAACCCCTGGCCCAACGTCAAGTGGGAGACAAAACATACTTATGGGAAAAGTTGCACCTTCCAAAACACAGCGTCCCTGACTAACATAGGTGATTATCCAGAGGGAGTGTGGTTTAATGGTTAAGAGCATGGGTGCTGAAAAGGTCTTGGTCTGCTCCCAGAATCATGCAATAGCCATTACAGTCACTTTCCCTGCTGTAAAATGGATGCAGTTCTATTTCTTTCCAACTCGGGACTGACACTCTACATTCAAAACACTTGGACAACAGCAACTTTGCAGTATAAGTTCCAAGCATTATTATAGCCAACATTTATCTGCCCAGCAAAATAATAACAAGAACTGAATTGTCAGTCATCTGGATTACTGAGTATAGAGTCCAGAGTCCAGAAGTCATAGGAGAGCATGTACTGCCAACAAAAACACATTTTACAAAATCTTTCCAACGTGATAAAATCCTTCTCTGGTGGCAACATCCTTTGAAGAAACCACCATCCAATTACTAGCATAAAAAGAAGAGATTTTTCTTGGGAAACAGGTGATGAAAATTGTCAGTTAAATACACTGCCTCCTATGCTGACATCAATACTTATAAACAATGCTGCCTCTCCTTGGTCAGATTATCTAGGTTTTCAGCGTGTGCTGAAATCACTACCACTGGAAGCAAGATGACAGGTAAGAAGTTTCTGCCCTGGGAGTTCAAGTCACACCCAATCAAAACACAAGATAACAACTGCAGGCCTTTTTCTTAAGAACAGGTATCCCCCAACTGCACACCCCCACACAGTGTACATGCACGTACGTGCACACACACCTAGTGACCTGTGTACTTTGACAGATGACAGCTACTTGACAAGTGACCTGTATGTTTCACTGATCCCTGACTGAAAACAACTGACTGTGTACCTTTCAGAAGGAACAGCTCAGCTAACATCTTTCACTCTGCTTTTCAACCTGCTGCCACAAAATTTTGACCTAGTTAGCATCTGGAGGTTCTGCATCCACTTACATGGTGGCTGAAACAGTCTAAGCCTGTCTGAATGAGAAAAGGACCTTTTTGTCATTCATCCTTTGCTTCTAAGCAGACACCCTTCTCATCAAAATGTAAACAAATTCCTCTAAGACATGCAGGTAACCATAAATATGATAGTGGCTGAAGTCTAGCTCTCCACATTATTTCAACATAATTGCTTGCAGGTCATACATGAGTGCTTTCCTGGGTCAGTATGCAAGTATGCTATGCATACAGAAATACTAAGTTAAAACTCAGACTCAAACATTAAAAGGGAGAGAAAATGTAAGCTCCAGCTAAGCCACTGTTATGATGTAGCCACTGAGTTCAGCAGAGACAAGAAGTCTCAGTAAATGTTCATCTATAAATTGCAAAGGAGATCAGAAATGTAAGATGATTCTACACATGAGGCTCCCAGGTACAATCTGCAAAAAGAGATGGCAAACTTTGCTCTTTTCAGTCTTACCTGGTTTAGCGTGCTTATAAACAAGGCAAACTTTCCCATTCCCGTTGCATGGGTCTAATTCAAAGAGAAGACTACGAGAATCAAAGTGTGGCTTCTCGGGTTTGTCTTCATTACCTGAAAACAGAAAAAAACATTTCTTGAAACATGTTTGGAAAACTGACTGTGACTCAGCTGCAAAGAGTCAATCTGTTTTGTAGTTATTAATAAATCAGCTGAGGAAGAACTAAACTAAACCATTATATTTATGCTTCTTGGAAAGGATTAAAGTCCAGATAGAGAGAAAGAGAGAGAGATTTTAAGTCTTCAGTAGGAAAACAAATCACAGAATCAAAAACATGGCTGAAAAAAACACATCAAGTTGCCCTGTAGTCCTTCCCTGGCATAAGGCAGGATCACAGGATCAACTTTGTGGATGTCACAGGCACCTTATCTTTTCTTCCAGTGCTGGAAATGTCACAGTCTCCAGATACTCAACCCAAATGCATTGATACCACTTAGAAGTTTTCCCCAGGTGGATCCTGAATTCTCTTTGCTGCTAAAGTCCTCTATTGTGTTCTATCCGCTCTCCTTCTTTTGCCTTACATTCTTATTTTCTGAAAAGATCAGAGAGAACTGTTCTTTTTGTGTTGACGCAAGACTTTGATTAACTTGGAGATGTATACATTTCTTCTTACATTCCAGTGTAACATCTACCTCCTTCTCAACAGCCACACATTCTGACTCTCATTAAACTTGTGGCACGAAACCATCACAGAGCCTTTCTATGGGACCATTTTGGGACTGTGGAGCTGTAAATTCTTGAGGAATACAATTTTGAATTTTAATGCTGCTGAAGAAGAAGGGACACACAAGAGTTGTACCCTTCTGAAGAGTTCTCTGTGAAAATCAGGATGAAAAGTCTTACGGGGATTTAAACTTTTCATAATGCACCTTATAAGAGCATCAGTGGAGGTCTAAGTGGCTAAATGGAAGCAGAATCTGGCCCATTTCACTACAATGAATAGAAGACCAGGACTGTCGACAAACTGGAGTGTACAAAAGAAAATTTCAGTTGCATTTAGAAGCTACAAAAGCTACAGAAATTCAGAGACATAACTGTGAAATCAAATAGCATTTTTTTTTAAGGAGTCAGAATGACACCTGGCTTTGTTCTTGTCTTCTTACTTCTTCCAGTCTTGTTAGACTGTAAGAGGTCTGGGTTTTCTTTTCTTTTTTATTTTCCTTCCCCTCTCCAAACCACAGGATGCCCAGCATGTTCACACAGTCTGGAAATGCACATTTTCCAGCGTCACCTCACACTTCAGTGTATTTACCAGAGTTGCTTTTCCAATTCCAAAGAGCATATCTAGCTGCCTTTTCACTACCAAGACCAAACTGTTACCTTTTGTTCATAGAACACCATAAGCACACAAAGATTTTACAAGTTGAATCACTGGAGGAGGTTTTGGTTACAAATATAAAAAGGGAAAAGACAGAACAGGAGGACAGATGGACTGTTAAAAGAGTATGAAAATAACACTAACAACTGGCAGAGTTAACGATACCTGTCAGATTAACAGAAAACATGTCCACATTTTAAGGCTGTAGGGAACTACGAGGATGTATAGTAGCTATGATCCAGGAGAGACAAAAAACATCTACCTGGAGCGACCTTTTCTGGTGCCACATCCACATGCTATATGGTAAAAGTATCCTAACACAGCAAAAGGGATGAGGCAGAGCACACACTCCAACCTGTTAACAGGACCTTACCTTCCTCATCTGTGTCATCTTCCAGGTCAGCGAGACACGGTGCATTAGGCAGGGCATACATGGAGGAACCCCCAAGCCGACAAAGCTTTGAGATACTGTTAATCACCATGGAGCCCAGAGGCATTGGGGTATCTGCAATAAGACTGATCATTAATTACATTCAATGTCAGGAAAGCATAGGAGGTACTGTTTTTTCTCCAAATATCTACTCAATCTCTTCTAAAACAGAGTGGGTAGTAGAGACGCATATGCCCAACAGGCCTGTACACTTAATCAAGCCCGGCTCCAAAAGAGTGAAAATTGGGCTTTTTCAGACAGCACCACGTCATCAGCTCTTGCTCCACTGCAAGACCAAGGAAATTTCAACTCAAAGGCCTTTATTTATTTTATCTGCTTATCTGGAATAGGAAAGGAAGCGGTACTCATGTGACACTATGTCAGAGCTGTGCACATGAGAACTGCACTGCTGACTAGGCCCGTGTTGCAGCAGTTAGCCCAGTCCTGTGAAATTGGCTCTTAAACATCCTGGCTAGCTACAGCCACCCCCACAACACTCTTTTCCCTGCTGCAGTCCTTTCTACAAGGAACCACGCCACCCATTTACAATGCACTGGGTAGCTTGCCCTCTTCTACACCCCATCTGCTGAGGGTGCATCCTCTCGAATCCTGCTCCAACACAGGTTTTCAACAGTGCGGCAACATGTTGGTGTTCCTGAGTGAATGTTTGAGGACTTGCCACATGTGTCTCCTTCTGAGGACCAACACTGTCACTGGACATCAGGTCACAAGCAGCCATTCAGCCACATGCCAGCATGAAAGGCCTCAGAAGGCACAGATCAGGCTTGCTCAAACAAAGCAGTTATGCGAGCTGCTTGGTCTCTGTGTGCTTTCGTGCTTTCATGCTTTTTGTGCCACATTATTCAGAGGTCATGAAACACTAAATCCCACTTGAAACATGATGGGAGTTCAGTACTGGTGCTACAGCCCTGATGTCTGAAATGAAATCCCACTTTGTGAGGAAGACTCCTGTATTTGAGACTGTCTCTTGATGCCAGCAGTGTCTACAGCCCAATCTGACAACCTGGCTTTAAAGTAACAAGAGCCAAGAGAAGACTCAGTGTGCCTGACTCTTGCCAAACAAGGACAGATAACGAAGCTCGGTCCTGCTCTCCCTTCTGCCACTAACTCCAGAGATAATTCCAATGAATGGACAATGCTGGTGGAAAGCAGAATCAGGCTCAGGTCTTGCAATTCTGTAGGCTGGTGATAATCTTGGTATATATGGTGTAAGGCAATTCCCTGATGCATTATTTCTCGTTATCACAGCAAGGTCTTGTCTTTGTGGCTGACTAATGTAAACTGTGTGACCTCTGCTCAGGTGCTTGACTGGTCTGGCTTCTATTAACCGAGAAATGAGAACTATGTGAGAAGCAGGAAAACAACTTTAAAAAAATAAATCATATGTTCCATCTTAGCTGGGTAGGGTAAAGATGTAACTAACTAAGAAGACAGATCATCCTTCATAACTGTCATGATCTTTACAGCCTCCCTCTTCCTGGCTCATAGATGGGAACAGTCAGATGACTTCAGTAGATTCATTTTTCTCAGATTAAAGCCACCACATGGAGTGGAGAGACACTGAAGATACTAATGATGTAAAGGATTTTCTACAGCACTCATTATGGTTCATACTCCAATGTGTAATTCACATGTTTTGTGGTAGAGAAGGACAGTCCCTTCCTCATACTACAGAAATGGAAGAAGAGAGAGGGATTATGCTGTCAACACAAGGTCCCAATTCTGGCCTTTTATTCAGTTTGCCATTTTAAAATGAGTGCACATATCAGGTCTCTCTGGATTGCATATATATTATATATATATAGACACACACACTTCTAATGAGAAAGCAGCATTTTCTGATGGTGACTCCTCTTACTGCTTTATGATGGGATAATGTGCCAGAGCTGCTTCTCTCTCCACGAACCACAGAGGGAGTCCAGGTACTAGATTTAAACAACATACCTAAATCTTGCCAGTGTATTACAGAACAATTTTTATGTCATTGAGCCTTGTTTAGTTTCTAGACAGTGTTTGGTGTACATCTCTCCTATAGAAGTCCAGCACATGCAAACAATAGGTTTTGCCCTGTTGCAAAGAAAGCGACTTCTGATGTGCACT
Organism: Cygnus atratus; assembly: GCF_013377495.2. Taxonomy (NCBI): domain Eukaryota; kingdom Metazoa; phylum Chordata; class Aves; order Anseriformes; family Anatidae; genus Cygnus; species Cygnus atratus. Next base: position 8,721,588 of record NC_066396.1, on the reverse strand, counting down.
CATACTTTTTTCCTTTCACCAAGACACTTCTAAAATAGCCTACAATACAATGCAGATCTGCACTCACTTATTGAATCGGAGATCAGTCTTCTAGTGACTGATCAAGCTGTCTAGCAGACAGAGTACTTATTTTTTTCAAGTTAAGGAATGGTGCTAATTTTTCATTCAAAATGACTCTATGTGTGTGCATGACTCTTGCTCAGACTAACGCACGATGCAGACGTGTGTTGAATGCAAAAAGAAAGTTTGAAACTAAAGAGATTCTGCACAGAAAAGACTGTCTGCAAATAAATGAGGGTATCAGGAGAGAGGAACACATGGACTCACCATCAGTTTTCACACTCCAGGTCATCTGGAAGCCATCGGTCATGAGATAGAAGTTCTTTAAATCCTCTGGCAATATGCAGGAGTTTTTCTGCAAATCACAAGAGGCCCCAAGTGTTATGGGGAAATATAGAACATGCCTCAAACCCAAAGAGCAACTGAATGTTAGTACAGAAATATTTGCCACCAAATGTTTTGCTCAACTCCAAGATGACTCAAATCAGGTCAAATATATCAACCTAAAAACTTGAGAGAAAACTGTACATTTCTTGAGTCTGTGCTACTGTATTAGTGAAGATGAGGAGAACAAATTTCACAAAGAGCAGTCCGTCATCACAAGGTGATTACAGATTGTTCCCCGAATGAGATAACCCATCATCCTGTGACACTAACCGCTTCTCCAGGATCACAGATATAAGGACAACCAGCTTCTTCACACATCTTTATGGCTTGCAAGAGTAGCGTTTTGCTTTGAGTGAAAGCAGACTAAACCTACCTGCCTCACCAAAGCATGAATAATAGTAGCACAAAGATTCTTTTCTTCTGAGAGCTTTCACTTTCAATTCCAAGTAGGTGAGAGATGCACAGACTCAATAGTTGCCCATACTCAAGCTGGTTTCACATTTCACTTAACAGTATGCGTGCGAAAACACAAAGAGCCAGTCTCACAAATGTGCTGGCCTGGTTTCATCCCACCAAACTTTGGCACTGAGCTGGGACTCCTAAGCATGCCTCCTGCTGAGCCAACAGTGAAAGAGGCACTTGCATTGAGCTGCTAAGAGTGTTTCTAAGACACAAGATCCTTCTCCTATGCATATCTTCGCTGTGGAAGAAGCCTTTCTTAACTTGAACACTCAAGCAACAAATATGAAGGAGGGAGGATAAAGGCTTAAACCTCAGAACAAGAAGCCTACAGAGCTATAGTCAACTGCAGGTACTGCTCCTGGTGACAGGAGAGGGTGCAGACCAGTGACCCTTCACTCCCACTGATGTGGCAAGAACACAAAATGAAATGCTACTGAAGCATGTCAGTTTTAAGAAGACGGGCAACGTGTATGGTGAAAGGACTTACTGGTTGCTTCATCTGCAGTTGTTTTAGTCAAAAAAAAAAAGTCTATAAAAGGTTGAGGTGAGTTCACTTTTAAAGCATCAACTCAAGATTCCATGAGAATAGGACCCGAAAACTCAAGAGTTTAATTACTAAGAAGTTTGAAAAGATGAACTGTTTGTGTCTAGACGAATCTTTAAAGTCTCCAGTGATGCTAGTTCCAAAATTTCTGTGTTGACTTGTCCCAGAGCTGCACCATCCTCCTTAAGGAAAAGTTTTCCTAACTGCAGTCTGAATCTCTAAGTTGCAACTTGTGGTCATTCTCCCTTTTCAGTGCTTTTAAACCTTCTCAGAAACAAAGGCATAAATTAGCCCTTTGGGGGTCAAACTCCAGCATTAAACCAGAAGGACAGACAACTTCTTTAAAACATGTATCTGAGACCTGTATATAATCACAGGACTCAGGCAGCCACCATTTACAGGGAAAATGAACAAATAACGTGAGATTTGCAACACGGCATATCTGACGACTCAAGTGCTTCTGTGATGGGATTTCCAGCCTTTAAAAAAAAAAAAAAAAAAAAGAGGTCTACTTCTTTCATTAAGCCGGTTTAAAAGACACCCTGTTGGATATGGCCTGCTCTTTGTGCAGTGGGTTTGACACTCAGAACAAGAAAACACAAAAATACAAACTTTAAGAGCATTTAAAGGTCAGCAGTGCTGTCCCCCATATAAGTGTATCATGCCATAGATCCAGATGTTATTCAGGTAGGTATTCATAACTTGGCCTCAGAAGCCTGGATGAATTTCAGAGCAGCTACAGAATTGTTTTGGAGAAAACAGAGGTGTCACACTAACACCTTTCCAACACCATCCCTCTGCTGGGACTGAATTTGTAACATCCTCAGAACGGTGATCAGATTCTTCCCCATGTCTGCAGCCTGTGCATACCCAGTTACCCACCCAGATTATTCCTCAACACCTCTGTCCAGCAGAAGCCACCTCCTAGCCGTGCATTTAGTTGCTGTGCTGGCTTCTGGTCTTCACTGACTGGTACGAGGAAGGAAAGGTTCCGGCCTCCTCCTGTCCACATCCCTTCCCCACCTGTTGAAGCACAGTCCTGTTCTTTGAGTTGTTACAGTCCCTGTCCCCTAAGCTGTGGCATATACACAATGCAGGAACCTGTACCTCACCCCCGAGCTTCCTGCGTGCTAAATAATGCACTTTCTGGGCATATCCATTTATGCCTACAGCCGACAATTGACAAGTTCTAGATACTAATGGCTTTGCAGCTTGCAAGAGGGCACTTTGCTTTACTCGGTCCATCAGCAGCCTGTCACTAACACAGTGTTTTCCTAACCCAGCTTGCCAAAATCTCCAGAGGTGACAGCTACTGAAGCAGAGAATCTGATATCACAGAAACTTTGCTTTGAGAAGAACTTCAGATCATCTGATAAGAGCCTGCTGCTGGCCTGGTGGTAAGTTTCAGAAGATTACTAAACCACATGGACATATCTGAAGTTCTTCAAATGCCTTTAACAAACACACCTTCTTCTGTGGGTTCTCCTCAGCACTAAATATTTATAGTTTCATTCTGTACCTTCACCACTTCTAATTTCAAGCTGTAGCTATGAGCACAGTGACTAAGTTTAAACACTATGAAGAAAATATGACAGTCCTGCTACAAAGCCTCAGAAGAGCAGAAATGTTTACATAGCACTTTACCCCCCCCCCCCCCCCCCCCAATTTTTACTAATCTACCTCAGCAGAAAAAATATATATGGGATATACATGGGAACAGCTCTCTTGGTTTTGGTGGGTGTTTCTCTGTAAGTGGGAGAACCGGATCCGTTGGGATGACAGGTCCATGCACAAAAGTCATGTCTGGAAAGGCCTTCTACTCCGAATCCTCCTTTTTCTGGAAGGAACCAGCTACACGTGCATGTTTCTCCAGCTGGCCACCCTCCCCACTTTTGATTCTCCCACACATGTCCCCTTGTTTGACTTTCCAAATGCTGGTGGGAAATGCTGTACCAGAGCAGATCTGGTAAAACAGATTAGAAAGCTTTATTAATACCCTTCTCTCCCATCTGACAGAAAGGACTGACTAAAATGTCATATTACGCTTAGCCACATGACTCTATGACTTCAAAACAGTGTGTTTTTTGACAGCAGAGACAGAGAAACAAGCCATTATTGTATAACAAAAAAGCCTTCATCTCTAGCAGCTATACTGCCCCTGCTCAACTGGTAGTTTCCAGGGTTGAGATCTCCAGCCCCATAAAATACAATATTCCTAAAAACGTGCCAGAATTTGCTTAACCACAGCCCTGGCAAAGAGCCGTTTTCATCCCAGTCATCTGGTTACACTCATCAGCTCATAAAACAGAATATCCCAAGTGCCCAATATGGTGTGTGAGGTCTATTTCTTTTGTTTATTGACCATAATATCCCCAAATAGTCTCCCAAGAAAGCACAGTCCCCTGAGGATAGAGAATATTAGAAACAGGGAGGCTTTCGTGCCAAGAACTGATCAACACTGGATCCAGAGCTAAAACACTGACATAGCAATTCCCATAAATCAGTATTGAAAGAATGCCTCCCAAGCAAATATCCTAAAGAAATAAATAGCAATCAAAGCATATAGCTCTAGAGAAACTTCTCTGAAAATCCAAATGATTGCTATCCAACTTCTGAGGAGAGGAATAAGGGATTTATGCCACTTCTCAGGGCTGCCAAGTAGCAGAGCACATCAGCAGCCACCTTTCTTTCTCCCCGTCTTCATGACCAGTCTACTCTAGCTGACAGGTTAATTTTTGTAACCTACTGAGACTTTCCTGTTCATCTTTTTTTAACTCTGATCCCGGTGGGGCTCCCACAATTTCCCATCCCTTCCTCTTATGGAAAGGCGCAGGGCTGGGGTGGGCCCAATTCCCTGCTGCAGAGAACAGTATTTGGCAGTTCTTTTGAGGATGATGTTGTGCAGCCGGTATTTTAAATCAGATTATTGTAAGGCTCCACAGGAGGAAAATACTGTATCAGAAACACTAACTGCCTCCAGCCTGTTCCCCATTAAGCAGCCTGAAGAACTGTACCTTTCCTTGTGCGCTGGTTCTGCTGGCTCCACGTCTGCTGCTCTCCCACCCGGCGTGCCACAGGGCAGGTGGAAGGAGGGCAGATCCTGTGCTCCTGGGTGCCAGGGACCGCAGGCTCACCTAACGCTGAGGGAGGGCATTGCAAAAGGATGGGAAGTATGGGCCCTGTGGATCTGTGCACCTGCACGCTGATTTTGGAGTCAAAAGTAGATATGGTAGACATGACGAGAATGGCTTCTAGAACAGCCAGGAACAGCCACATCAGTTGCCAGTGGGATTTACATGCAGAGAGCTTCTGAGTCGTCTGGCAGCCTAAGACAGCCCACATCAGGAAAGCCCCAGACTGCTGGAGGGCTTTTTTTCCATTTTATTACAGAAACATAAACCTTTGTAGACAAAGACCGTAAGAAGAAACAAAAGATTACTCATGTAGAGTTGTAGAATATCAGTACTCCAGAGCCAGTTGAGGGCAGCTTGAACACTTAGGAAGCCAATTAGAGGAACTGGCAAAATGACCTCTTTCATTTTGCGTGCCTTGCTGATATGCTGAGCCCTGGGATTCCCAGCTCCCCCTAACAGATGCGATTTTATATTTTTGAAAAGCAAACCAATGATCTGAGTGACTTATTTCTCCTCTGGTTGAGGCAAAAAGGAAATCTAGATCAGACACTGTCACTGCAGATACCGGAGTGCCTCCTACCAATATTTCAGTACCACGACTGCTCTTACAAACCGCACACAGAGGGTAGCAGGGCAGTTGCTAACCAAGTAGTAGGAGTGGGAACTGATTCCTAGCAGGATATACAGTTATTAGCACTGGCATTCCAGCGACCTGAAAACTCTGTCTCTACTCCCCCTTCTACCGCTTGTCTCACTTTCTCTGTGAAAAGATAATATCTTTACAGGTCTGAAATACCAGGAATCATGAAAAAAATACCTGCCTTCATTCAAATATTTTGAAACACTTTAAGTTTTGGGGAAGTGATGTTAGCCACGTAAATACCTGACAAACATGTATCTTAAATATTTTTGTGAGTGTGCTGATTTCCAACAAAATATTCAGGACTGGTTTCAGATTAGCAGCTCTTTCTGCTTGCCTGTGTCTAAAAGAAAGGCTTGGAAAAATCTCTTCTGTTCTCTTGCTGTATTACTGCACTGTAACCTGTTAAAATGTTCACCTTCCCTCACAGAGCTCATTGCAGCTGACTGGTGCTCAGTAAGCTGTTCTAAGATTTTAAAACTTCCACCATGGCATCTGGTTAAATACTTGGAAAAAAACAGGCACAGTCCAATTTAATTAACACAGCTGATTGAGACAAGCAAAAAATAATAAATAAATGCTGCCAGCATTATTAAAATGCAAGTTTAATAATTCATAACTAAAAAGGCTTATTTTTCTTACAAGAGTTTCAGAATACCAGGGATTTTCTCTTGGCAGAAATACGTTTTCTTTGCAAAACTGAAATGGGACTGGAAAAGAAATGCTTCTAGAAAAACTGTTTAAATATATATATCTTAAGAGTAGAGCTTGTATTTGGTGAGTCTCAATAAAAAGAGAAGTGATTCTTTTGGGAAAAAGAAGAGTATAATTTGGGGAATAGTTTAACCAATTTTTCCCTACATTGCATAAAAAGGCCTGCAAATAGTTTCCTAACCAAATATGTAGAGGGGAATTAAAACTACTATCCATGTCAACACCGTGTTAAAAGCTCGGCCATGGAGAAAATGATTATGTGCATAAGTGTTGCCACCTAGTGGCTATGAGGAAACACTGATGAAAGCAACGTGAACATGTATACCAAGAGAAGCAAGTAGGGTGAGTTTGTAGAAAAGAAGAGGTGCAAGTTCACCCCTGAAGGGCCTTGTGAGGTGCTGAATGCCTTGCACTTAATCATTGCTGCAGAACACACTGCAATTGCGTGGACTGTGATAGATATCAGACTTAATCCCCACAGCTCAGGAAATAAAGGAAAAAATACTTTATCTTTCAATTCAAGGAAGAAGATTTCAAATCTCATGAATACAACTGGAAACAAAAAGAAAAAAACAAAGTGAACTCCTTTACTGTTAGTAGTCCAGTCCAACCACATCTACTTAATTTTCACCACTTATTTCCACAATTACCTATCTCCTTCACTAGGGGGAAAAAAAGCTGAAGTTTTGACAACTTCAAAACAAAGTGCGTTAGCTGAAGCATTTCAAAGCTTGGTTTTATAAAAAGTTAAAATTTAGAACAAACCTGATATAATTTTGAGGATAAGAAGCACCTGCAAATGAGAACAACCTGTTCTGGAAGAGCAGTCCTCTCTTCTCCATTCCAGAGGAACAGGAGTGAACCTCATTCTGCTGCTCCCAGACCCGAGCCGGCTCACAGCCAGGGTGTCTCGAACTTTCCAGCCCTGTAAATCCAACACCTGAATAGCTACAGGAAATCAGGAACCAGTTCACATGAACGTGAAAAATTGGACATTTTTGCCTGACCACCGTTAGGGCTACTGTACAAGTTCCAGTAACTAACAGAGGTTTCCATCACATACATTCTGACCTGGATTATTCATAAATATCACTAACTGGGATAGGATGCTACCAGAACTAGTGCAAGATTTTTCACTACTACTTTGGAAAACAACTGTAAATGGCAAGGTGGCAAAGGGGAAGTCATTTTAGGTAGTGGAAACAACTGCAGTGTTTGGGATAATGTGCACTTGAGCATAGTCAGGGTTGGAGGGAGGACAATTCACTCAACTCCATTCTCTGCCATTCTCCTTCCCAAAGGCCAGTCAGCTACAACTGTTCCTTCCCAACACGTGAGAAATACCTAAAAAGCAGCTATTCTCCCATGGCATGGGACTGACAAATGTACATTCGTTCAAAAAGAGGACTAAAAATGTCATCTCTGTCTACCAAAGTCACACGACAGTATTCAGGAGCACACAGCCTGATGCAGCGAGGTCAGTGAACAGGGAGCTGAGGTAGCACGTGCCCTCTGTGGTGTTCTACAACGGGCAGTGGGACATGCTTAGGCAAAAAGATTGGGCCTGTTAGTCAAAGAGGACGTGGGGGCTATGACAAATAGTGACTAGCTGAGACTAAAAAGAGAAAGGGATAACTGGAATGAACTCTGTGGCTCATTGGTATTTTCCATCTTGATGCCTTTACCTTTAAAGGCTGTAAGTTGAAAGAGCTTCATTTTGTCTGCAAGGATCTTGGAAAATAGTTTCAGACCTGGGTCAGAACAATGTCTGTTCTCCACTGAGTCACCACTGCTGCTGACTCCTTCTTAGCGGTGTCACTCTGAATACATACACACAGATGAACTTTCTCTAACAGAACAGGTGCATGAGATAGCCTAAAAACTGAGTAATAGCTGATCTACCAAAACGAAAAAGGGTTTCACTCTGCATCGAACTTGGTAATAGGTGGTCTCACAAAGTAGCCACTGTATTTGACACTCTCCATGGGCTGCTATACACTCAGACAAACCTCGCTGTAGTACTACCACGAAAATACTCACCTGTTCCCATGAAATAATTGCATGGCGCTCTGCTGGCTCCTTTTCCACAAACGTCACTTCAGCAACTCCTGGAGAAGTCTCTAAAAGGAAAGGAGGAGCATGTTTGCAGCTGGCACAGGTGACACCAGGCACTGTTAGCCAGACAATTTTGCAAGCTAACTTGACTGACAGCTGGGGAAAAGGCGTTAATGACTGCAAACATTGTGCTGGTGACTGAGCAGTTGCTTTCCTTTGTCTGTAATTGTACTCAATGTGTCTTGGCATGAGGATGCCTAGTGCAGCACAAGATGCCATCCTTTGATGGGTTTATAAAAACAAGAGTGCCTCTGTGCGCGTGTATCTATATATAGACAGATAGATACAGACGTACATTTTGTATTCAAGGTCTGCTCGTTTGCAGAGGCTTCGTGGAAAACAAAACAAAAAAATCAGCCATGGCTTCCTGGGCAAACTCAAAAGAGCTGAATCCCTGTCTGTAAGTGTGCCCTGTGGTTTCAGTCAGGCAGGACGTTCTCAGCTTAACACAAGACGTTGTGCAGCGTTGCCATGAATTGTTAACAACCATATTCCTCAAAGACAGGCACATCTCGGCGCTGGGTTTGAACACACGCAGAATCTGATCCCGATGAAGGAACCCACATGAGCAAACATTGGTCCTTTGGAACCCCAGCTGGACACATGCAAATCTGTTACAAGCACTGAGCTCATCATTTATAAAAATCATCTCAGTATTTTATGGGAAAGAATGCTACATAAATGCAAGATGCTAATCTACATGGTGCTATCCTTGCAGGTGTGTGACAGTCTCCCTTGCACTTATTATTTTATAATGTTTTTCTTCATCTACAGCCAACTGAAATAGTTCCCACTGACTTCATTCACTTTGGATTGGGTCCAGAAAGACTACTTACTTCTTGTTGTGGGAATTGCAAGCCCAGCACACAAGGCTGTAGAGTAGAAACGATCACTATGCAGGGCTTTCAAGACCGGCTCTGCTGTGAGTGAAAGTATTTGCTCCCGAAGCAGTCACACGTATTGTAATTGCTTTCTGATAAAACATACACAGTGCACTAGACGGGAAAGGCAGGCACCAGAGAGCTTTGGTTTGGTTTTTATCTCCAGTTCTGGGCTTTTCATTCCAGGAGTGGTGTTGCCCTTGTTTGTTCTGCTGGTGAAAGAGCAGCACTCAGTTCCAGGAAGTCTGAATGTTGCTTTAGTTGGAAGTATTGATTTATACATTGTCAGATAATTTAAAAGACAAAGCATAGCACCAGAAAACCAAAACTCCAAGTTCAAATAACAATAATAATAATAATAATAGTAGGTCACATAGATAATCCTTCAGGCCAGAGCAGGGCCCAACACACAGAAGACTCTCTGATGCTTTGCCAAGTTTCACGTCAAATAGTTGGGTGCAAGGCAGAGGGATCTGTCTCTTGCTCAAAAGCCTTCCATATGTATTCTGTTTCTAAAGAACCGTGTGGAATCAATGATCTAACCAGCCTTTTCCTTCTAAACTATGCAAGTCTTATAACAAATTAAGAGATTATAATAACAGAGTAATTGTTATTTCTGTGATCAAAGAAAACAGCAGGGATGTTTAATTCATCATGCACAAAGGCTCGGCTGGGATGATGGAAGATTTAATATCCTATCAGTCATAGGAAGATGTCTAAGAATGAGCGAGCTGCAACTTCTAAAGAGGTCTGAACCAAATCCAAGATCAAAAGAAAGAGAAACTCCATCTTAAAAGCCTGAATGTTACATTAAAAATATCCTGTGGGTGAGCCGAAGACCACATTTAACAGATGTGTATAAGTACAGACAGGAGCTCTATTTAATATTAAGGAGGAAGAGCAGGATAACTCTGCCCTGGGTTGCTTTTTCTTCCAGACGGAAGAAACCAGGAAGCCAACTAAGTTAGAGAAAAGATGCAGGATAAAGCTTGACTAGTTCAGGAGAATCTTCCCAGTTAAAACTATTCTGAATTAAGGTCACAGGAAACTCCATCCTGTTTATAGGAGATTTCATCTGGAAGCTTCCACAATGTTTTCCAGTACTAAATCTGAAAGACCTGATGTGACGGCCTGAGCACAAAGGTGAAGCAGGAACCAATCCTTATGGTAGTGCTAGTACTTACTGCAAGTCAGATAAACTGTCAGCATCTTTGTGAAACTGTCGAACAGTTAAATTCTTACCTAATAAAGACTGCAAATAGCAAAGTATACACCTGCTCTGGACAGTCCTGAACAGCTAACACCTGCCATTCAAATTTACTTCTGAGCAACCACACTTTCTGGAATTTGCTATTAGTCATGGAATTTCAGCAAACTGAATCATACGGGGAATGAAGACAGATGTCCCTCTTTTTCCTCCCTCCCAAATCTTCATAACGCTTCTGAGAAATCTCCTGCTTTGCAGGGACTTCCACATATACTAGAATTTTAACAAACAAGCAAACAAAAACTCCTATACAGAGTTTGCCTGAAGAACAATTTGTTTTCAGGAACGGTGCCATGAACATTTGTTCATGGAAAATTGGTATTGGAAAATTGGCCCTCAAGCTCCCATTGCTGGACGTGGAAAAGTCTGTTGTTTGAAAGGGCTGAGTTTCATTACACAATCATTTCTATCCTCTGAAAAAGAGTTTTACAAACTCAAGAGTTAAAAACCTTACTGCTTTTATGTCATATTTGGCAGAAAAGCATCCACTGGCTTCATGAGACTTACCAGAAGAAGGTATTTTAATACAGGACAGTTTCTAGAGCTGCTAACTACTGTGTAAGACATCCTTCTGAACCAGATACCTTTTGTTAAAGAAAAAACTGAACAGGTTGGTAACGTTCCTCAAAACTTGTACTTCAGCAACTCTAATTAACACGGTGGCATGCTTTGGGCTACCTAACTGGGCAAAAATACGTGCAATTCCCGGGAGGAATGGAAGAACAGAGAAAGAACCAGAATAAAAACAAACAAAAAACAAAAAAGGACCGGGGCGTGCTCCGCTATCTTGCACCACGCACGATGGCACAGACGTGGGAAAGGCTGGGAATTTTTGATGCCCCCTCCCCGCGGGGCCGGGCCGGGCCGGGCCGGGCCGGGCCGGGTCGGGTCGGGGCAGCCCCCCGGGACTCCCCCCCCTCGCCCCCGCGCCGGCCCCGGCCGGGCACCCCCTGGGGGCCGACATTTTGTGCGGCGTCCCCGCTGCCTGCCCCACCCCGGGGCCGTCCCGGCGGTTGCCGCCCGGCACTCACCCAAAATCCGCGTCACCCCCAGGGTGAGCTTGTCCAGGTGGGGCTTCAGGCTGCCGGGGGGCCGCTCCTCCATGCTGACCCCGCAGAGAGGCGGCTGGGGGCGCGTGTCTTTGTGTCCGCTCCGCTTTGTGACTGCTTTTGTCCTTCCTCCCCCGCCGTAGCCGCCGCTGCGCCGCGAGGTGCTCTGGGAGGTGTAGTCCCTCCAGCCGCCCGTAGCGGGCTCCGCGCCTCGCGTGGCCTCATGGGAGTGGTAGTTCGGCGGCTGCGAGGCACCGCTGGTGGCTGGCTCCGGCGGGACTACCCCTCCCAGAATGCCCCTCTCTTCCGCCGCCGGCCGCGCCAATGGGCGGCGAGCGCCGGGGGGGCGGCGGGGAGCAGGCTGGGAGTGGCGGTTGTTTCAAGATGGCGGAGGTGGACGCCGGGCCGGGCGGGGACGTGTACTGGAGCCGTGAGGGTATCCTTCCGCGGGGCTGGATCCCTCCGCGGGGCGGGGGGACGCGGGGCTGGGGGCTCCGTGCTGGGAGGGGGAGGGGGAGGGGGGAGGGGAAGGGGAAGGGAAAGGGAAAGGGAAAGGGAAAGGGAAAGGGAAAGGGAAAGGGAAAGGGAAAGGGAAAGGGAAAGGGAAAGGAAAAGGAAAGGGAAGGGAAAGGAAAGGAAAGGGGAAGGGGAAGGGGAAGGAAAGGAAAGGGGAAGGGAAGGGAAAGGAAAGGGAAAGGGAAGGGGAAGGGGAAGAAAAGGGAAGGGGGTGAAGGAAGGAAGGAAGGAAGGGAGGGGAGGGGAGGGGAGGGAGGGGAGGGAAGGGAAGGGGGCCATGGTGTCCCCCTGAGTGGTCTCCCCGGGCGTTCCCCCCTGTGCCTGACCTCGGTTTCAGTTCTGGGCTGTAAACTTGGGGAACTGGGGTTGGGTTCAGGTTGTGGAAGGAACCACCGGGGAGAGACCGAGCTGGAGGCGCAGACAGCAAGGAAAAGGTCACAGAATTTAGAGTCACTGGGGTTGGAAGAGGCCTCCGAGACCATCTGGTCCAACCATCGCCCTACCACCGATGTCACCCACTAAACCCTGTCCCCAAGCACCGGGTTGAGCCTGTCTTCCGCGTGGTCAGAGTGCGGTGCGCTGGGCTGAGCCTGCTGGGGAGCCGGGGGCTCTGTGTGAGGCTGTGGGGGCCGTGAGCCTCGTTTGGTGACCTTATCGCACTCTGCAGGTACCTTAAAGGAGGCTGTAGAGAGGTGGGGGTTGGTCTGTTCTCCCACGTGCCTGGTGACAGGACGAGGGGGAATGGGCTGAAGATGTGCCAGGGGAGGTTTAGGTTGGGTATTAGGAAGAACTTCTTTACCGAAAGGGTTGTTAGGCATTGGAACGGGCTGCCCAGGGAAGTGGTTGAGTCACCATCCTTGGAGGTCTTTAAGAGACATTTAGATGTAGAGCTCAGTGATATGGTTTAGTGGAGGACTTGTTAGTGTTAGGTCAAAGGTTGGACTGGGTGATCTTGGAGGTTTCTTCCAACCTAGATGATTCTGTGATTCTGTTACGGGAGCCCAGCTGGGCTGGGCGTGTCGGTACAGTGGTTGTGGTGCTGGGGTTTTGGTGTGTAAATGCTTGGCTAGTGAGATGAGCTTACACGGTGCGGAGAACCCAAAGGAGGTGATATTGATGTTTCAGCTCACACAGCTGAGGCAGAGGCTCAGCTAACTGAGAAGATGTGAGGGTGGAACTGTGGAGGCCTGGCCTGGCGGAAATGTAGGAGCTGACAATTTAGGTATGAGGGACTTGAGGCATTGCTGTTTTTGGCACTGGGAGTGGGATTCCAGCATCAGCTAGAAATGATTCAAAAGGAAGGTATGTGTGCATGCTCCTGTGTTTATGACAGGTTGCACACCCACCCCAAAACAGTGCACAGATGGAATGGGCCCACCTGCCCTGGGCTGTTTAGGGGCACATTGTTGTAAATCTTGGAAGACTTCCCATTTATGGTTTTTAAACAACAACAAAAAGCCAGCAACTTTCTCTGCCCTGTGATAGGGTGAAGGTTGGTAGTCACATACCAGATTTGTTTCTGCAGCACCATTACTCTGACTCAATTACTGTGACTGTACTTGTTTACTTTTATCAGTAAACTCCCGGGGTGACCGGGTGTCTCCATCACCAAATAAGGTCTCTTGAGCCCAGCGGTGGAGCAGTGCCCTCATGCATCAAGATGTTGCAAGGGGCGAGGATCTTTCTGACAACCATTTCTATTTTGCGTGTTTCTGCGAGGAGGTAGTGTTGCCTCTAATCTTGGCAAAGTTTAAATACCCTGAAATACATCGCGAGAACAAATGATGGTTGATGTTTTTAAAGGAGAGAGAGGGTTGGGTTTGGGGTGAATTGATGATACTTGTTTAATAGCTCTGGAAAACTGAACTCCTCTCTGTAATTGCCAAGCAGTTACAGCATAGTGAGGCAGACTGCAGCGTGCTGTGCTGTTGTGTGTCTCTAGCTTGCTGTGGGGGGACCGTGAGCATCATAAGATGATCACTTTCTGCAATGCCTGCGGTGACTGCTGTAGCCTTGAACATTAGCAGTAGCGTTAGTAGGTTTATAACGCATACTGTCAGCCCATTAGGAGTCTTGAGAGGCGTGTGGCAGTGAGTTAACGTTAAATGGCTGATGCTGGTGATGCACCAGTCTCACTCCGAGACAGGGATGTTGGACCTGTTTGTGAATCAGCTCCTGAGTCACTGCAGTCTTCAGCCCAGCTGATTAAGGTGGTCTGATCTCACTTGGGTTTGTCCTAATACACCAGGCAGCAAACCTTCACGGGAGGATGGTCCTGATAGCATAGGGGAGAAACAGCATCAGCTTTGTGTAATCCCACTACTAGGCATCTGTCCACAGCAGCGCCAATGAACGAGGCAAACTTCAAAAGCCAAATGTTGTTTAGGCAAATCTGTTTTATTTCCTACAGCCATGTGTTGATGTAGATTAACCATATGCCAGCCGAGAAAGCAATTGCCTATGCTGAGGTTCGTTGTTTCTGGTAGCAGTATGAGTCAAAGATCTTTTCGGGATCCTGCAGACTGCTGTCATAGCTTTACTGATGCAGCTGTTTGCGCTGGGCTGTGATCCAGATTGGGACTTGATCTACCTTGGTGCTTTCTGGGAAGAGAGGGCACGATGCTTTACTTTCAGAACTGACTCAATTTCTTCACCTGGTTTGTGGCGTGACCCCAGATTTTGTTGTGACAGCTAGAGACAGCCGGCTGCAGCTTACACGTGAGGACAAAAGTGCTTTCAGTGTTTGTAGAGAGATGAATGACACCAGTATCAGGTGAAGCTCTTCTCAAACTGGTCTAAGACTTATGAGTGATAATTGTTTATAAGTGTTAATGTGGATCAGAAAGATTACAAGTGATTCTTGCTTGTAATTACAAGCCCTTCCAGTGTGCCAAGTATCACTTGTGCGAAGGATAGTGAGGATTGATGGAACTGAAGTTGCCATCCAGAGATAAAAGCTTCTAGACTGTTGCTAATTTTACCTCTGCAGTGAGGTAGAGAAAACTAAGTTTCTGAGATGGTACTACCAAAATCAAATTTTAGTTAAAGTGAGAGTTTTGAGAGAGAGTTGGTATAGGTTACCTGAAAGATTTTCACAATTTGACTCTACTACATGGAGACAACTGTGCAAAACCTTAAACGCATTTATCTGTAAACAGTACAGAAATTAAGTAATTGAGTTAATTGGCCAAACTTTTAAGGCTGAGGAAAGTACTATTAATGAAATGTTTGTGGAGGAGGCTTTTGAGCCCTGTGCGTTTGTTTTTCACTTCGGCATAAAGTTAGTAATTTACGTGGGAATAAAAAATCTGTACATTCAACTAACTGAAGGTATTGCTTTAAGGAAGGTGCTGTAGTCTACACCCTTCCCTGAATTGTGTGAATTGTGCTGAGTCCTATTCTTAGTGACTTCTAGGAGGCAAGTTCAGTGACTGCTAACATAACAGAAGTAACGTGGTGCCTGGTCCTTTGTGATTTTTTGAGTATTTTCTGCAGTCACGTAATTCAAGATTTAAAGCGCTGGATTATTTGAGAGTTCTTGAGATAACTTACCAACAGAAATGGTTTCAGACCAACTTTTGATCTTGTTGAAGAAGACAAGTCCTCAGGCTTTCAGCTGGCACTTGTCATGTGATGATCAGATGGGAATGACCAACTTCCTTTGAAAGCTTCTGTGTTCATCCTCATTTACATTTCTTAGACTATGCTGTACAAAATGTAGTATTTCATCGTAGCGTGATTATGTGCTGTTCTGGAAGTTTGTCTTTCCTGTATATCAAGGGGTTCCTTACATAAAGATAACCCACTCTTAATTTAAATAAATATTATTACTTCATTATCTTAGTAATTGCCCTTACAACTGGGACTGGTCCCTGGGACCTTTTGTGAAGGTGACCTGTCAGATAATCTTTACTGGCTAAAAGTCAATGCACAGTGAGGAAGGAGTAACACTTTTTGTTTTAGCAATCTGTGTTAGTTTTTTTTTTTTTCCCCTTCCTAGTCAAGCTCTTCCTGCTTCCAGTTCTCCCAAAGTGTTGCCAATCTATTTTCTTATCAACAGCCTGTTAAGATTAAGGGCAAAATACTTATTTTTATAGTTGCATTTAAAGAGCCAAGCTCTTTCTTTTGTGTTTATTCCTTTTATCTTTTGTGTTTATTCCCTTTAACAAAGCTACTTGCAGTTTCTGATGAAGAACGGCCAATGGTGTATGTTTCAGGTATGAACTTCTAATAGCCATAAACACAGTTGTTTTTTCCTGTGAATGCTAAACTGTGCAGTGTTTTTTCAACTACGTTATTTGTGTATGTAAGTGTTTAAGGTACAGAGTCATCACAAGTACTTTAACTTGTATTGGGACATACAGGATTATAGCAGGGGATTTGTGCTCTGCTGCTTAGATAAGCATATGGTATCATATGAACAGTTTCAGGGGAGTTGTTTCTATTGCAGGTACAGGATAGTTATATTCAACCTATAAGGTAAGCAGAATTTTTAGTGTGGTCTCCAGGGAATGTTGAAGCATTTGAGATTCTCAGGTCTTTTGTAAATTTTGAAGAGAACGGTTAAAATGAAGATTCATTGTGTATAGAAAAACTGAAATTGTTTTGTAATTAGTTCTCTTGACCTTGATTTACTGAGCGCGTACTTGTGTACATCCCTGGGGAAATGATGAGTGTTCTTAGCCTCCCTTCTTTAGAATTTTCTAATTGTTGTCAAGCATAAAGACAACTTTTACAGTGACACCATGTCCTGAAAATATGGCTGCAGAGGATTAACTCAAGTAAAATTGCGTATATGTACAGCATATGTTCAGCAGTTAAGCAGTTATAAACTTTGAGGAATCCTTATTCTCTACCTTTGGAGTAGCATGGTTACCCTTACAAAAACAACAACAACAAAAACCCTACAGGGCAAGTAGCTCTATTAAAAATCTTTGAATGTGTTTAGTTGCTAGTATAATTCAAGCCAAGCGATATTAGATTGTTAATCAGTGTGTCCTAGAAAAAAAGCAGGGATCCAAAATGCTGTAAATGATTCACTCTGTGTAACATTTTTCCACTTCTCTTCCACTCCTGTGTTTATGAGGAGAATGTCAGAAACATTTTCCCTGGTGTCCAAGCATGGAGATGTTAAAGTCTGTAATTTAGTTCTTTCACTTGAATTGCTGACACACTTCTAAAGTTCATTCCCCAAAGGAGTAAGTTCATTCCCCAAAGGAGTATAGTCTGTAGTATAAATACAGTATTTGAGTTTTTTGGTCAAAACTTCTGCACCTCTGAACAGTCAAGACTGGATCTTTCATGCAGTACCAAGAAGCTGTTGGTTTTCATCTGCCCTTGGGAGGTTTTAGTGTCAGTGTTAGTGTTGACACTTTATAATTGCACGACGAGGATTTGCAGTGCTCTAATGTTTTTACCTGCAGTAGGGGTGGACTAATCCAGTTATGGCAGGAAGCTTTTTACAGAAGATCTGTGGAGTGTGCACTGTGGTGTAACCTTACTCATATGCGTGGTCCTGACAGGAACAGTTAGTCTGAGCAATCAGCAGCTTGGCTGTATAACAGAAAAAAAAATGGTTTATCATGTGAGTCGTACTTCTAACAGCATTACTTCTGTTTGGTTCCTATTTGTATCTGACTGTCAAAACAGCAGCTCAGTTTTATGCTTTTGTATCTTAAACACTGCTTTTTGCATTGAACCTCAGTCAGAAGACAACATGGAGGTTTCAGAATTTACTTCCATATTCATGTGGCTGGATGTTCAGTGCCATGCACCTCTTTTCTTCTGCTCATATTTTCATCTTAACAAAATTTAGTACGGGGTGAGAGTCTGGGGGGAACTGCAAACAGACACCTGAAATTCTCTTTCTTTTCGAAAAGAGCTGCTAAGCCAAGAATGAATTTGTGGAAGGCCTGTTGTAGGAGGCACAAAAAGGTTCCCGTTTGTCTTCATAATCTGTGTTTTACTTGTCTTTCATCTACAGGAGTGTCTACAAAAGGAAATTTAAGAACAAGGTATTTGCCAAAGAGTCAAAAAAGTGAAGCTGAGCCAAAGGTGCCTGTAGCTGTTGCTTCTGTTTCCATGGATCCTGTTAGGAGCACAGGAGATCTGACAGGGCAGCAGGTCAGTAAAGGCAATTTTTTCTTGCTTTGAAGAGTGCACATGGTGTAAAAATGTTGGGAAAATCTGAAAATCTTTAGATAGAAAAATTCTACCTAGCTTTAGAATACTATTACTCTTGCAAATTCTTAATTTTATTGTCCATTTACATGGTGGTTTGCTGGCAGAAATTAATTTTCCCCTGAGATAGCTTGCTAACTTAAGGAGAACAAAAGCTCAATGTGCTAATTTATGTAAGTGGTTTGCAACTGGGGCCATGTGAAATGGCTTATACACCTGTGTGTATGTGTGTAGAGGGAGAAAGAAGCTTAGAGTAGCTCCTAATCGGTATATTACTTGCCAAACACACAAGCAGTGTTTCAGTCTATTCAATTTCTTTGGTTTAGTCTTATCATTTAGAAACTGGACATGCAAAATTCTTTTTGGAGGCCTTTTTGTCGTGTCTGCTCATGTAACAAGGTAAAATCACTTTCCATTTTTGATAGGAAAAGTTAAAGTGCATCTGAGTAATAGGAGTTGCTCTGCCAGTTGATGTTATCTTTGGCTGTGCTTCAGTGTGTTATCTGGCCTACTCCTGTGGCAGTAAGTGACCCTTTTAGAGTTTATTGCGTTAGAAGTTTCAAAGCAGTGGGGTTTCCCTTAGAAGGTTGTTTAGTGTTCTGATAGGTCTTGTGATGTTCACAAATCTGTTGAGAGATGGCATTTTTCTGACGTGATTTGGGTAGTATATTGATTGTGAGTCATTTAAATACTGTTGTCTCTTGCCTAGCAGTCATCTGGGGCACCTCGGTAAGCTGTTAGGATTTAGTATCTTTGTACTTCCAGGCAGTGTCTAAAACTTTTCATAGAATCCCCAACTGGTTTGGGTTGGAAGGGACCTCAAAGCTCACCCAGTCCCACCCCCCTGCCATGGGCAGGGACCCCTCCCAGCAGCCCAGGCTGCCCAAAGCCCCATCCAGCCTGGCCTTGGGCACTGCCAGGGATGGGGCAGCCACAGCTTCTCTGGGCAGCCTGGGCCAGGGCCTCGCCACCCTCTGAGGGAAGAATTTCCTCCTAATCTAATCTGAATCTCCCCTCTCTTAGTTTCAAGCCATTCCCCCTTGTCCTATCACTGCACCCCCTGACACAGAGTCCCTCCCCAGCTCTCCTGCAGCCCCCTTTAGGCACTGGCAGGCCGCTGTGAGGTCTCCCTGGAGCCTTTTCTCCTCCGGGCTGAACACCCCCAGCTCCCTCAGCCTGTTCCCACAGCAGAGGTGCTCCAGCCCTCTGAGAATTCTTGTGGCCTCCTCTGGACTTGTTCTAATATGTCCATATCCATCTTGTGCTGGGGGTCCCAGAGCTGGGTGCAGGGCTCCAGGTGGGGTCCCACGAGAGCAGAGCAGAGGGGGACAATCCCCTCCCTGCCCTGCTGCCCACGCTGTGTTGCTGCAGCCCAGGGTATGGTTGGCTTGCTGGGCTGCAGGCACACACTGCTGGCTCATGTCCAGGTTCTCATCTACCAGTATCCCCAAGTCCTTCTCCTCAAGGCTGCTCTCAATCCATTCTCCTCCCAGCCTGTATTCATGCTTGGGATTGCCCTGACCAATGTGCAGGACTTTGCCCTTGGCCTTGTTGAATTTCATGAGGGTTTTCACAGGCCAGCCTCTCAGCCTACCCAGGTCCCTCTGGATGGCATCCCTTCCCTCCAGCATGCTAACTGTCATGACTGTATCTGGTCCACTGCTGTATTAACATTCATTAAATCTTGTTCTGTGTCTGGGTTAAGATGTCCTCTTTGTCTTCTGTATGCTGTGTGCCTCACATGTATGCTCAAAACTCTAATGTGAAGATAGATCACGCTGTTCTCACTACTTTGACAGAGTCGTTCCTCTTTGAATCCATAAGCAGCTTTGTTCTCTGCAGCATGAGACACTGATAACTAGTATTCATTTTTGGACCCCTCTTGGACTCTTCCCAATCTATATCTCTTTTACCAGTGTTTGCTTTTAGGAGACTGGTATGTACCTCCACTTTGCAAATGATGTTGTTCTTAAGTGACACACAGAGAAATTTCACAGATATTCATCATTACGTACAATTTTTATGTAGATGGGTCTCTTCATAAGCATCTGCAACCCTCCTGTCTCAGAGATGCCTTCATATCCCACTTTAAAATCTGTTGTGTTGTGTGTTGTTAGCATTACTTGTTTACTTCCCTTTTCCATGTGAGGGTTGTAGAGGTAGATTTTTTTTTGTTCTTTTTATATAATGCCTAATACACTGCAATGTGATTTGAGACTCAGATGTGCTTTAACAACATCGACAATAAAATGGGTTCAAAGCTTTTACTCTTTTCTGTTTTTTTTTTTTTAACTTTCTATGTTTCTCTTGTCATGTCAAATCCTCATGGAAACTTTGTACTTTAACTTTCAAGATAAGCTCTGAATTGCTTGAAACAAACAGAACAAAAACATTTTGCTTGTTACAGAAGAGGAAGGTTTCATACCATTTTTCACAAGGAGTTTTCATGACTAACAACTAATTTTCTTCAAGGTGTGGCTAGGGTTCTGTGTGTCTAGGGAGAGCTGATCACTTTATTTTGATGTACTTTGTGCTGCTGTACTGGTAGGTAGCACACCATTATGATTTACCAGAATCATCTGTTGAAAAGAATAGATTGAGTTTCTCTCTAACGTGAATCCTAGCAGAACTAGTTTACCTTGTTTTCATTCAGATAGACTTGAGGACAGTGTAGTAGGTTGAGAGTTTGGGAGAAGTCTTCAAAAAGGTCTTGTTAGCTCTGCAACTTTTCTGATAATTTCAATAAATCAGTGGTTTACTGGTCATGATTAAAATCTTCCTGCTTCCTGTTTCGCAGAACTTGTCTGCTTCTTTCCGGCAGGTTGTCATCTTCTAACATATGGATTATAAGGGAAGAAAATCTTCCACTTAGGTAGTGTGTTTTCCCCTCGAAAATACTGGGTTATGAAACATTGGATGTATAGAAGGCATGTATAGACAGGACAGAGATCTGGAAAAAAGGAGACTGTATTGTCTTGGACCCTGTCTCATTTGTCATCTTGTTTTTATGGTAGAGCTGTTGCTGTGTCTAATTCCACAGTTTCATTTTGACAAGCAGTAAGGCAGATACAAGCTTGCCTTGAAGAATTTTTTGTGTGCCATTTATCCATACTTGTGGATAATAAAAAAAAAAACAAAAAAAAACACAGATTAACTTTTCAGTTTTTCCTGTTCGTCCCATAAGTCTGTGTCTGACAGCATGTGCATGGGTTTGGGGAAGAGCTTGAGGTACCTTCTGTTAACATCTCCTTTACTAATGTAATAAAGCTTCTGACTTATTTGTTGATTGAAAAATGTCTTTTTTTTTTTTTTTTCCTTTTGAAGAGGTTCCATCAGCTAGCTGCTAAAACAGAGTAAAAATCATTTTCAGACATTTTAGCATAGGAAATGGAAATCCTTCAACCATATGTTTAGTTAAAGTTAAATTCAGTTAAGTTAAAGACTTTCTCTATTTGTGTGACTGTAAATAGCATATGTTTGTGAAGGAAACTGTGAAATCAAATGCCCCCTTGAAAAGCACTGAAATCTGATTTGCCTTGTGAAATCCTGTTTTTCCAAGGAGAACATATTGAAGTTAAAATAAGAACGTACTGCAGGGTCAGGTGGATGTAACCTGCCTCTAAAATCATCACCTCTTTTGAAAGCTGCGTAGTCCTTTAATTGTTTCAAACCATTGTTCAAGAAGCAATTAGCTAAGAGTGGAAAGGGGCATTTCCTCTCTGATGTGTGTAGATCAGCTGCTGTTACTGCTAATGAGGGCAGATAAGCCCAGTGTTTGCTTTCTATGTTCAGAGGTTGTTCAGTGCTGTATTGTGCTAGCTCGGCCAAGCTGCACAACATTTGGTAGCCTTCTTGTATCTCTTATTGAGGACTGTATGTGCTTGCAAAGGTTTATAACGTTTGTAGGCTTGTTAAAGTCTAAATTGAAATAAAAGATTAAGTGGAAATATTTAAACTTGTCAGAATCTTAGGCAGAATAGCATAGCTGTTATTACTGCAATCATTTTGGGATTATTATTTTGTACTTATTGCTAGCAATAAAGAACTGAGTCACTGATGGTAAATAAAAGCAATTTTGAACTAGGAATTGTTTCCCACTTAGAAACACCCAACATAGGTAATAATAACAATAACCAGGCACTACAAAGAACTGTTGCAAATACGAACAGCAATATGCCCTCTGGTGGACATTGATAACAAATACTGCAGTTTTCAGCGTAATAAAGGAATGTATTAATAGAAGAACTGGAATATACTAAAGGTTCCTTTTTAGAATGGGTGGTAAGTTGTGAAGGTAGCATATTAGTGATTGAAAACAAATGATAATGGTGTGCAAAGGACTGTGTACTTTTCAGTGTATTAAAAAATTTGTTTGAGATGAGGATTTACCTTCTACTAGCAATGTACTGCGTACCTTTTTTGCTGTTTGTATGCTTTGGTCATAATGCTAAGGCGGAATTTTTTTTTCTTACTCTGTATTTTAAAATGCCAATACAATAAAGTTTGAACCTGGTATTGGATATCACTGCACTAGGTTTCCAAGTCATGAGTCTATTGCACTTTAACTTCAGTATGAATCAATGTGTGGTGTGGGTTTTGAAACTTCATTCAACATGTTTATTATTGAAGCCAGTAGCTTGCATTTTACAAGTTACAAGTCTCTTAGAATTCTCCACAATTTTGGTAATTGGTTTCACTGAACTGTACTTACAGTTAAAAAAATATGCACTTTATTTCCAGTTGGAATTTGTCTACCTTCAGTTTCTAATTATTAGGTCTTGAAATGCTTTTAATGTGTTATGAAATACTTGCTCTTCTTTAAAGATTACTTTCTAAATTGTGGCTTTCAATTTTCAGGTCACTAATGAAGGAGGAATGAAGAGTGCTTCTTTAAAGGATTTATGTCCTGAGGACAAGAGACGCATTGCAAACTTAATTAAAGAACTTGCCAGGTGAGAATAAGTATCACCTGAAAATGCATTATGTTTAAGGAGAGTCATTCCGATAATTAACATCAAGCAATGTAAAACTGCATTATGGAACTGAATATTTGCATAAGGTAATTTTTTTTCGCTCGAAGAGGTATGAAGAGTGAGGCAGCCTGATCAGTTTTTTCTTGCTTCTTGATCCTAAATCCCCTGAACATTATGAAAACAAGAGCCAAAGTTTTGTGACCTGCAGCATAAGTATAGTCACAGGGCTAGATTTTGTTTGCTGCTTGTATCATATGCTTTTAAATAAATATATGTTGTCTTTTGGAAATAAGGAACTTCGTTGGTATGAAACTTTGTAGTGCTTATTTGTTAGGAGTAAGGTTTTATATGGAAATTCATGTTAAAAGCAGATTGCTGGTCTTGTGGCTAAAACATGCTAATCTGCATTCACCTGTGTTTTCCTCTGTAGAGCAACAGACTCCACTGCGATTTTAACTTACTTTGCCAAATTTAAGAAATTAAAGTAAAATAAAATCGTGTTCCCCCTATTCTTTGAAAAGAGAGGCTGAAATAGTGCAAACTTCTCAACTTTAGCAAAAGGTTTTTCTGAGTTTCGTTCCAGTACTAGTTTCATTCGTGAAGACAAATGATGGTAAAAATAAAGTTGGATTTGAGAGAGGAGATTTTTTTTCTTCCCTCCACTCTGTGTCCCTTACACTTCAGAGTTTCTGGAAATCTGCTTCTTACACAATGCCTCTAAAACTGAGGAGCACATGGCAGGTTTTCTTACAACACCAGAGGAGAAAACCTTGTGAGATGATCTTAGTGCCTTTAGGCTAAAAGTTAGTGTCCACACTGAGAACGTAAAGGCTAAGTTTTTTTCTAGAATAAAATGCAAGTTCTTAAGTATTAATGAAGTACTTTTTTGTCACAGATTTTATATGCACAATAATTGGCGACCATTACTGCCTTTATTCTTTTTCTTTTTATGTAGGAAAATGTGGGCAGAGAGATTACGTTACCTGTTCAAGGTCACGCAATAAGTCTCTGGTGCAGCTAGGAATATTTTCTCTCTGATTATCCCCGTCCAGTGGACCGTTTTGCCTGATAATAATTTGTACCAATACAGGTTTTCTTGCTATACTGTATTTTAGTAATTTCTGAAGTTCGTCATGCTTGCAACCCTATTTTATCCTACCTCGTGTTAGAAAATGTCTAGTTAAGGCTGTCATAAAGAGTAGATTGCTGGGAAGCCTGGTTACAAATTGTCAGCTGTTAGAGCTATTCGGACACTGTTGCCACTGTTGATATATAGAGGTATATTCTAATATTTAAAAAAGTCTTTTATAACATTGTTCCTCATAATACTCTGCTCTCTAGAGAATACTAGTACACTAACTCATTTGAGCATGGGATTCTTCTTAAATCTCAGATGCTGTGATTTTTCCCTGAGGACAGTTTGATATTTCTGCCTGACATTTCTTCGAAGAAAAATAGAAGGTGCAGCAACATTAATTTTGAAAAGTAAAATTAGTGGAACACTATTATTTTATACTTAGTTCTCTTTTATTTTTAAACCTAATCATATTTTTATTGGATGTAATTAAAAGTCCGTTGCAGAGTAATAGGGATGTTGAACTTTAATTCCGCTCACCTCGTCACTTTTTTAAAACTCTTCATAATTCTCATCTCGAGTCGTGTAATGATGGAGGCTTTTTACATGCAGTAGGACATTCTCTGCTATATCAGAGAAGACAAAGAACCAGCACAATGCTGAAAGTTTTCCAGGAAGACTGTCTTATAATACATAATTGGAATAATAAAGATCTCACTTGACCAGTGCTGTAATTCACCATTCCTTGTTTTGCTACTATTTATGAATGAGAATTATGGTAGTTGGAACTAATTCCTGCACGTTTATTGCAGGATGGTGGACAGAAATAGATTGGTCAATAACTGCCTGCATGAGGGCAGGTGTATGGTGGCAAAATTCTGTCTGCATGGAAACCAGTGACAAAACATGGTTAACTCCTGGGGCTTGCATTTCAACCAAGTTTTGCTTGAGCAGTTCAGGATATCGGTCTATTACTTGACTTTTGCAGCTGCTGAAGGGGAACTAATGTACTTTTCTTTCTCTTCGTATTTTTTTCTTTTCTTTGTCCAACTCTCATTCCCACTGCACTTTTGAACACTGGGAAAGTGTGTTGCCCGTGTATCACCTAATATGCTGAAGTGTGGGACTTTGTCTTGGTGTGAGTAAATTGTAATGCTGGCTTTATCTCTTCCTTTGAAAAATTCAGTTACTGTGCTCAGCTTGGGCTCTGCGGCTGGGGATTCCAGTGGCTGACATCACATGAGCTGTTAGGGACTTGATTGAATTTTGAGACAGGGTCCAACAGAAGGACTCAGCTGTATCCTCTCTAATCCTTC
Source organism: Cygnus atratus (assembly GCF_013377495.2). Lineage (NCBI taxonomy): Eukaryota > Metazoa > Chordata > Aves > Anseriformes > Anatidae > Cygnus > Cygnus atratus. The sequence continues at coordinate 8,696,275 of NC_066396.1, read as the reverse complement.
TTTCTAGGCTAAAAAATCTAATTTTTTCTCTGTTGCCACCTATCAATCTAACCGTTATTTTTCCTTTGAACATATCCAGTCTGTCTTCCTTCTTTACATGAGTAGGATAGTGACAGGACAAGGGGGAATGGTTTTAAACTCAAAGAGGAGAGATGTAGATTAGATGTTATAGGAAGAAGTTCTTTATTCAGAGGGTGGTGAGGCCCTGGCCCAGGCTGCCCAGAGAAGCTGTGGCTGCCCCATCCCTGGCAGTGCCCAAGGCCAGGCTGGATGGGGCTTTGGGCAGCCTGGGCTGCTGGGAGGGGTCCCTGCCCATGGCAGGGGGCTGGGACTGCTGGATCTTTAAGGTCCCTTCCAACCCAAACCATTCTGTAGTCCATTCTATGATTAAGATGTAAAAAGTGAGAGGCAAACTTGGTCCGAACTTAAAAGGCTGAAATGTTGCAGATTTGATTTTTTTTTTTTTTTAAATTGTGTCAGCAGATTCTGTTCACGTTGTTATTGTAGGGGAAATTCTGAGCAGAATGAGTCATGCCTATGTATGCCAAAATGCTCTGTGAGTAAATGGGAAATTCTTGAGTGTGATGAGCCATGATTTTCAAAAATAACCAGCATGGCACTACCCTGTTTACAGTAAGGTGCTGCTGGCATGGTGGTGAAAGTGGCAGGCACAGTAAGAGCAAATTTTAACTCTCCCTACAAGCAGAGGTCTTTTAAGAGGCCAAAAAAAAGACTTTCTCTCAGCTTTTGTTACTGCAGGCTACTCCTAAAGCAGTCATCAGGTTATGTAATGAAATGAGCAGTGACACAGTGAAGACACTGAAAGATTCCTGCCCTTGTTCTCAGTGCCGATGTCGGGACACATTAACCTCTTCCAAGAGGGAACAGGGCAAGGCCTCTTGGGACCTAGCCTGTTGACTGTTGAGCATTAAGGAATTGCTAAACTCCTTACTGAGAATGGTCACAACGTGTTCCGGAGTGAAATGTTTTAAAAATGATAGGCATATTTTAAGAGCTCTCAGCATTTGGCTGAATGAAGAGGGTCATAACTTTGCAGGGAAAGTATGTGTGTGTGCTTGCAAGCATTTACCTCGTTCCTTACTGATACATAGCTGTAGTATTGTGACTTTCTGGCTCCTCCTTTGACACGTGCATCACAAATAATTCTGCATGCACAGTTAAAAGTACCGTTCAGACATGCAGATTTCTTTTGAATGAATAGACTAAGAGGCATAGAATAGTTCATGAAAGACTTTTTTGCTTTTAGTGTTGAGAATTTGTATCTAACTCCTCTGTTTATCTTATTTGAAGTAAGAATACTTGGAGAAAGCTGGCTCTCTGTTGTCTTTGCAAACATATCTTTGAAAGCAATTTAGGTAGAAAGGTATCCTAATGCCCTTATTCACACAGGGGAGGGAGCGATTGCCCTTTTCAAATGAGGTACAAGATGAATTTTTTTGCTATTGGGTGAGTGTCTTTCTGGCAAAGACCAGTGGTGTGCCCAGAATGACTTGTATCTGGCAGCTAGGAAAACAGCTTTTAGACAGCCCTTTGTACCTCGTGGAGAAAATGCTGCCTCCTTCCTCTGTCACAGGAATCCCGGACTCTTTCTAGGGATCTGTCAGTCTGGGACACTAGTCTTGTCTACTGACATTGCATTACATGGACTTCTTAGTCTGATATTAAGAAGAAATTGACCAACTGAAATGAAAATTTTCCAGCAAAAGGTGAAAATGGGAATCTAAACTGGTTAATTTGATTACAGAAGTGGAAATCATTACAAAGGAAGGCAGTAAAGCAATTGTAGCATGTATCTGTCATTTAAGTGTTTTCCTTCCAGCTCTTAGGATCTTTGAAGGACAACTTGAATGAATGTGAAAGTCCCTATGACAAATCCACAGTGTTTGGCCTCTTGGGCTGCCTGCTATCATGGGTTTACCCATATTTATCTCATATTTAACCAAACGGTTATCTGGCTTTAACTTCAATGTCAACGTTTTTTCTTTTTTTCTGTATGTTTTACTTTAAGAGACAATATTCTGCTGGAGTTCTCTTAATTAGTCAGGCAGTGAGACTGCAAATGAGATATCCCTAAGCTTGTATGTAAATTACTTCTTGTTGATAGGTAAAGCATGCCTAGAATTATTGCATCACCAATCACACTTACCTATTGTACTTAAAAAGTCATTTGTAGCTATAAATTCATGCTGTGAGATCTAGTTTTGTATTATTTTGCAAGCTGCATATCATAAAACTTATCCATTGTGCAGCAATTTCAATTATGGGATTGTTGGAGTTTTTTGGTTATTTTTTAATTTATACAGACTGCTTGTTACACTCGAGTAAAATGTATCAGATTTGTGAACAGCGCCCCTAGACAAAAATGCTGCCATTCTGTCTTCCCGCAGTGCTGATGCAAAATGTCACTGTTGCCCAGTTGTACCGAAGGCGTGTTGTGATCAAGTCTGGCATTAAAATCCTTGTTTCATCTTTTTGGTGCACATCTTACACTTGGAATACTGAATTGCATTGCCTTGGTCCCATGTGTGTTGGGCTCTGTCTGATGCCCTTACCTTGGTCCTTGCTCTGTTTTTTTGCTTGGAATGTAGAACTTGTGGTTTTCAGGAACAGTCACCAAAATACTTTAATCTTGGCTAGCTTGCTAGTGGACTAGTATCAAGCAAGAGTTCCTGAAAGGTAAATGTTCCCAGCAAGTATGTGACTGATCAGTGAGATCTGAGTGAACAGATCCCAGTGGCAGTCCGTGCTTTTCATTTATTTTGTCTTCTCTGTCTTGCTCAGCCAAAGTTCTCATTGCATTTGGATTTCTCTTGGTAAAAGCTCAATTTTCCTCACACCTTTATAAAGTACAAAATACTACTTTTCATTTACTTTATCAGCACTTCTTCTTCCCTTCCCCTTCTACCCACCTCAGTGTAGGCTCTTTCAGTCAAGAAGAGTTACTTCTGAGTTTTGTCCCTAGTATGGTTTTGATGTTAGCATTATCATGGCTCTTCCTTGCGCATGCCAGTTTTCATTAGACAAATAAAACTTAGTGCTGTTGACCCAGGCATTGCTTCAAAAATTCTACCTGGAGAACATCAGTCCTGTTTAGTCAGTGGAATGAGTCTGTGTCATCAGCAAACTTGTTGGTCAAGTTTCTTCCACTGAGACAGCCAGAACTCCTGCTAGCAGCAGTGGATTTGGGAGCACACCATAATTGGAACTGGTGAATTAGGAATTAACTTGAACCCTAAGGCTGATGTCCTAGGAGGGGTTTCTGTCGATATATCTACATCATGTTTTTTTTTTCTTTTTTTTCTACAGAGGCTCCTGTAAAACAAAATTAAGATCTTTATTTAGATGCATCTGGAATTACATAAGCTTTGAAGTGCTGAGTTTAAAACAAATCTTGAACAAAGATTGTGTATCCTATGCCACAAGTTAGTTGAATGTAAATTGTATGCAAGGAAATATTGCAGGCATTGAACATCAGGGATAGTTCTACTGATTTGTTGTCTTCCCTCTCAGCTGTCAGTCCTCTGTTTGCTGCTGCAGGCAATGACAGTCAAGCTGAATACCAGTGTGTTGCCCAATGGAGCAGTTGTGCCCTTGTAGCTGGGGCGCCTTCTTCCTTTTACTGCTGTTTTCTGACCACAAGCAGAAGAAAATCAGATCAAAATCCTTCTTAGGAGTACTGTGAGCCTTGTTATGTTTCTGCTTAGCAGCAGCGAAGTCCTTCCTAGTTCTGCTAAAAATCATCTGTTCTTTACTGCCAGAAGGCAAGGAAATAAGGATATAAAAAAAAATCTCACTGAGCTATGTATAAGATGTGACATATATCCAGCATAATCTGATGACATTCTTGTATTCCTTTTCTCCAACTTCCTTTTGCCACCTCCTGTGAGTAACTGTCTTCTGTATCTTGCCTGCCCTTTATGGGCTGTCTCCTGCTTTGTGATACATAAACACATATTGCCACGTTTCTTCTAAGATCACTTACTGTTCTCAGTCATTTACTGCATAAGATATGTGGTACAATATATTCATGTGTCTGGGAGTATGACAGCTTGCTGTGATCTGTGTTAAATACAAACACAGCGCGTGAATGTGATGCAAACTGATACAAGCAGCAAATCACAGAATCTAGATAACGGGTAAAACGTTCTAGGTTTAGTCCAGTTCTGCTAGCACTTAATTCTTTCTTCTTTATCTAAGTCTTCTGTAATGTTCTTTGATTTTAATACTCCTAGGTGCAAGCATGGCGCAGTATTTCAGTTACCTGAACCTTCTTCTAATGCAGCATCACTACTCAAGTTATTAAGCAAGCATCATTCCTTATATAGTACCCTGGAGACAATATTTGTCCGCTCTTTCTCTTCTGATCTCTTTTTGCCCAATTCTTGCTTCATTCCTGTCTTTCATCTACTTGCTACCTTCATTCAATTTTTCTAATTGAAGGCTTTATTCTCTGATCTCTACTACTCTTTAAGGCATTTTAGGCATTCTTGCACCTTTTGATGATTATAGTGCCAGGTATGTCATATATGCTCTAGTCATGTTACCTGAGTGCTCTAGATTCAGAGAAAACAAACTGGTTGGGGTTAGATGGAAAAGCATGGGTCTGCAGCCTGTAGCACATGTTCCATACCTGTAACTGTATTGAGGAGCAAGGATGTGTGGCCGATAGCTTTCAGAAGCTTGTTGCCTGCTCATCTACAGGAGCACGTGGGCTTTGGGGATGGATCCACAGTTCATACAGCTGTTTGAGGAGAGGGAAGGGAGCCTAGGAATGGCTTGATGAACATTGCTAGAGCATAAGGTTGTAAAATAAGGCCATGGGCGTATGAATAATGGAATGTTTTAGTGCTAAATCAATGTCTTTTTGTGTAATTTAGAAACTATACAATTAACATCTTGTTCCAAGCTTTCAAACTGTCCTAATTTATGGAATCTGTTCATATGCTATATGTTATTTTTCAGCCTTGATGTTTGTAGAGAAAAGTTTCAGTATTATTAATTATTTTACAGCTTCGTGTTGTCTGTTTGAGCTGTTGTGGGAAGGGCTGTAGGTCAGTCGTAGAGCTGGGGAACGCTGCCTGTCTGTAGCTCACCCCGTAGGGGTGACCTAATTGTATTTATGCTTTTCTGCTGGAATATCGAAACACCTCTGTGTCCTATTTAGGGAAAGGTGATGATGTTAAATGGTAGCTCTGTGCCTAAATGGGGTTCTCATTGTTAAGGATGTCAGCAAGTCTGATGGGACGAGTGGAAGGTACAGTCCATTGCACATTTACACATATATGTGCATATATGTATCTTTTCCCTTTTTTCTTCCTATACGATTGTTTCACTTAAAAGAAGTTAAAATTTTAAGTTTTCTGAAAGTGGTATTGCTTTGGTCTCCTGTCATCTGCATTGTAGCAGCTCTTTCACCATCATAAAAGGCTGTATTTTAAGAGCCTTCAGCAAGAGAAATTGCTCAAGTGCAGAGCAATATTATTTATTAGTCTAAGCTTATTACTTAATATTTTTGTAGAGCTTTTATAGAACCATGACTTCTGACCCATGCTTTTAATATAGTTACAGGATCATCTGTGCATAATGGCCATCTTGCCTACACGATAGCAGAATAACTATTTTTACAGTCTCCTCATGAGATGCAGAATAAATGATCACTGTAAACCTTTCTCACATTGTTATCTTTTAATCTTGATCCAAGTATTTACACTGAGTAGCAAAATACAGGGTGCCATGGCACAGACAGAAAGGAAAATTTATTCCTGCGGCTTGATGTTTTAAGATCCCCAGAAGAGGCCAAAGTGTTTTGTTTGGAGAAAACTAACAAGAAAAAGATTCCTTTCATGGACTTATATTTGACCAGTAAATGTAAAAGAAGAATTAGCATATAGTTTAAGAAAGGGGAAAGTTTTTCTATTTCCTTTCTGTCTCAGCAGCTAAAGCTCTCCCATTTGAGTTTTCTGTCTACATGTCCCAGGCTTGTATGGATCCCAGTGTGTCTTCATTACGGCTGCAGAAAATCAGACTGCACAGACCACACTGTGGGCTCAGATCCTTACTTTGTAGTTCTGTGCTGTACGGTAATGTGCATGCACTATTGTGAGACTGGTGTCTTTGAAAAAATAATTTCTTGCATTGTCATATGCAACTTCCATTGTACTATGATAAAATAAACATTATGAGAAACTGAGCTTTTTCCGGGTGGAGAGGGTGTTATTCACTTACCTGGAAAGCAAAGGAATTGGAAGTCGGGCACTGTGGTTATGGGCATTTATTTTATTTCTCTCAAATTCTTTTCAGGGTAAGTGAAGAAAAGGAGGTAACAGAAGAACGGCTGAAAGCTGAACAGGAGTCATTTGAGAAGAAGATCAGACAGCTAGAGGAACAGAATGAACTTATCATCAAGGAAAGGGAAGATATCCTTTAAAAATGTGTGCAAGGGCTCACTGTCTGAAATAAAAAGTGAACTACAGAGAAATAATTGTTCTAATTTATGGCAGAGAATAAATCTGCATGTGCTGCCATTCAAAAGCAATCAGAGAGATGACTTGTCAGCATGTGATGCTGGTTCATTTGAGCTTAAAACTGCCATCCAGCTGTTCCTATGATGTTGTTTTGCTATGAAATAGATATTTGTCAACTAGAAATGGCAATAAGGAATTTGTGCATTAAAATATGGTTATAGATTTTTTTTTCTCTTAATCCTGTTAGGTTGTTGTAATTGAGGTCTGAAATTTATCTTGCATGGTATTCCAGTGCGAGTCCAGAGAAAGGCAACTAACACTGAAAGCATTTAAACCGTATAAATATGTACTACGGGGTTTAGCTGGCTTAGCCTTTTTTATTAATACAAGGTTGGCTGATTTTTTTCTTGCAGACTGTGACTTCCATTTTTGTTAAACTGCATATGCTTAGTCCCAGTCCTGGAATATCTCATGCAAAATGATCTTGCAGGAAGTACAGCTTTCCTTCAGTGTGGTGTGACATGTCTTTACAAAATGCTTTTGTTCATTTCTCCCGAAATTGTTGATTTTGATGCTTTGTTGTTAAATTCCTCAGAAGGCTAATGGTTGACTACAGTGGGAGAGAGGAGATAATGCTGCAACTACAGTAAAAGCAAATAGTTGATGATTCATCAGTAGCTGTATTTCAAGTAGGGAGGATACAAATACTATTGTAAAAAGTGTTGTTGAAACCTAGTGCGTAGTGCTGTTTTCAGTCCTGAGTCATCCCTTGCTCAAGTTAAAAATGAAGTTAGAGAAGTTACAGAGAAGGGAGAACCTATTTTCTGAGAAGGGGCTGTAGTGTGTATGTTACACTTGTGAATAGTGACCAACCATATGTAAGTAGGTTGAGACGGTGGTGAAGTGAATAGGGGAAGAGAGAATGCTGAGACAAAAAAAAGGACTCTTCAAACTGTAGTCCAGTCTTGGAATGGAAATGAATGGAGATAAACAGTCCACAAACTTAAACGTGAAGTTAGAGGAGGGCTCTGGGAAACTTGAGGAATCACATTTCGCAGTTAAGCACTGGAATGTTTGGAGAGGGGAGCTTCATTCTCATAGATCTTGGTTGGCTTATGAAAGGAATTCCTTGATCTGTTGTTTCTGACAGCAGGGGATTGCCCTTGATAATTCAGCAGATCCCCTTGCAGCCTAGTGGCAGTAATACTGGTAGAAAGAACTTGGTCTGTTGTCTGTACTAAATAATATACACATCAACAAGCTTAAATGGGTATGGAACATTTCCTGGAAAATAATAGATCTCATGTATTTAAGAGCTATTAGATGTGATTGCAACTCTTTCACACTGATTACACTGAAGTTAGTATTTTGTAGTATGTTATACCTTACGTGTTCATTCAGCCCATGAATGTGGGTGGGGTATTAGGTTCCTGATATATATATATATATATATATATATATATATATATATATCATATGTATGTATGTATTGATTTACCTGCATAAAGCTTTCACCAATTCATCTGAGGTTTATTTGGTTACCGGGAAGTAGCCATGCTTGCTTTTTTGTTTTGTTGCTTTTGTTTGTTTACTAGAAATAGACTGCACAAGCAAGAATACTTTCTCAGAAGAAGTCAGAAAGACATAGCAGAAGGTTAATGCATGCAATTTTACACTTCATAAAACTCTACAAAACCTAGAAATATAAAACAAGATAATTTAAACCAATATAATTTTAACTATAGGAATATTTGCCTATCATACGTGAATGATTCAAGATCCTTCATGTACCCCTAATCAGTTAATTTCTGATCTCTCAAAGCTCGTTGCAGAGCCAAGGAATGGTAGAAATGACTTGCCAAAGTAGAATATGGATTCTGGCTATTTTCAAGTACATAAACTTGAAATTCTTCTGAAATATACAGAGTTCACTTGCAAATAAGATACCAGGAATATAATAGCATAAGGAAAAACTTTCAAGTATAGTAAAATCAATTTTGTGTACTTTTTTTCCCCCAAAGCTAATTTATTCTCTATAAAATTAGTTTATCTACCCCAGTGTTTAAAATTACCCTACAATAATAAATCGGTGCTTCTGATATAACAGCTACAGCTATCCAGTGAAGTGTAACCTCAACTTGGTAGAGGTTTAATTTGAATAACATGGAAGTGTGCGCTTTTTCAGGGAGTTGTCTTCTTTTCCTTATTAAGACTCTTGCAGCAAGGATATGCTTTGTGTGCTTGAACTCCTAACTTTAAAAGCAGAAATTTCTCATTTTGTTGTGGTTGATTTTTTTTTTTTGAGAAGCTCTGTGGACTCATCTATTTGAATTCATTGTTGATGAGCTATGACAAAAGCATGGGGGATGGGAGAAGAGGTGGTGTGCACTAATTTCACTGCAGAACCTTGAGTAATTTCATAGAACTGGAGAATTGTATCTCTCTGAAGCGTAAATCTGCATTTGCTTTGGTCAGTACTGTGTGGGTGAGGATCAGCAACTAAAATTTCATGCAAACTTCAAGTCAGTTCCATTCTTCTCTTGCGGTTGAAACTTTGAGATTTGAACAGATCTTACTAGGGCATACCATTAATGGAGGACAACACTGATGAGCATGCTGTGAGTCATAAGTTGCCAAATCCCTGCTATCATAGAATGAAAGAAAATGAGGGATTTTAAGTAGTCATCTAGTCCATGCCTTTTCCCTAAAACAGTATCATCAGACCTGACACATTATCTTATGATTTGGTCAAAAGGAGCTATTCTGGCTTAGTTCTTCACATGGTGTGTCCACGTCTAAAAGAATGTGACTTTTTCAAAAAAAAAAAAAAAAAAAAAAGCAACCCTTGACCTAATGTGTCCTAATGAGTTCCAGAAATGAAAGAGGATCAAACCTTTATTTTGCATATGTGAAACTCTCATAGGCTTATTCCTAAAAGGTTCTGGTACGCTGTTCTTTGGAGAGGAGATGCTGAGTGGTGTAAGGTACGCGTGCTGTGACTGTGTATTCTGCTGTTCTTATTAAAATCTACCCATGTTGGGCCAAATTTATAAACTCTGCAAAAATCCAGTAACGTGTTCTGTTTCTTTCAAAGCAAAAGTTCCAGGTCACCTGCACAATATAAACATTCCCATCCTTGTGGGCTATTGCAGCTCTGGCTCAGGCTGTTGTGGGTTCTTCTGGGTATGGAACTGACTGCATCCTATCTGTGTCGTGGGGACCTGGACATGTAGAAAGAGAGGCATGAGTCAAATGAGAATGACTTGTGGAAGAGAGAGAGTAGAGAGGTGAAAGAGTTTGGGGTCAAAATAGAGAAAAGGACTGTGTTTTCCATGAATGGTAGCAAAAGGAAAAAAAATGGAAGCTGGGTTGGGCAGAGATAAGGATCTTGTGTCTCTAAGTGATGCAAGTGGTGGAAAAATGAATCTTCTGATAGGAAAGATTAAGCAGTATGTTAGAACAGAAATAAAGGCTGCACTTGAGAAAAGAGCATTAGGACCTGGCTGGAAGGAAAGACCTGGAAGTTAGTCTGGGCATGAGTAATGTGAAAGAACTGAAGCCTGTGACTGATGAGTTTGCAAGTGTTTGGGTTGAAGAATTAGAGTTCAGAAGGACCCAGGATGGGGATCAGTCAGATGGTTGGGAGACCGTTGGTGTAAAATGGGATGTGTTGGTTCAGTGCATTGTAGCACCATCCACACTTTGAAACAGAATGCTGGAGAAAGGTTATGTGAGATGGACCACCACGTGCAGTCTATCTCTAGCATCCCCATTTAATATTTGTCTTTTTGACGCTGTATCCCCAGATCATGTTGGATACATACCAACAATCTAAATTCCAGCATTTTCTTTGGAGTGTTTGACTTGCAACTTAAATGTCCGTTGAAATTTCTGTTGTTTCATTTGCATTTTCAAAATAAGGGAGAAGCAGTTTGTGTCATGCTCATAGGCTATTGTGTTATTCCTTCTGCTTATGCTAGGAGCTGTTAAGAGAAAAGCTTTTGACTTTCCTTTTTTTTCTGGCATTTTTTCAAGCACCCATTATTAACTTAGGTCCCAAATATGATTTAATTTAAGAAACGGGGAATTATCTTTTGTAAGATGCCCCAGTACTGTCATGATAGATGTCTTAGGAAAAAAACAATAATAACGAGATTATTAAGAAACAAATACTACTGTTATTTCAAAGCCCAGAGAAATTATATTATGGTCTTTAGCTTTTCTTGTTATCACCATTAAGGATTTTCTAATCTAAATTTGATGCTCTTGCATAAATGCAGAAGCAAAAACAGCCTTAACATTTCTGCAAATATCTCTTACTTTGGTAAGAGGAAACTTCTTAAAAATAAATAATAAAACATCAGTATAGAATTCTAAGCTATGAGAAGGAACATGTATTTCCTTGCCAGAATGATCGTTTTGGGGACAAAGAACAGGGAGAAAAAGTGGTGAAGAGATTCTATTTGTTACAAACTTTTTTTTTCTTTATGTAAATTTAAACTCATCAGCCTTACTAAATGTTTGTTTTGGTTTATATTTAGAATGTACCTGCATTTCTTAAGCTTTTTGGTGGAATTATTTTCTGGCTGAATATGATCTGTTGATTTGAAGACTCAGCCAAGTTCATACAACAAATCCCATATGATTTAATTGGCTAGTCTAAACATGATCACAGGCTCTTTACGTATGTCGTTAGTACTATAACTACTTAGCACTACTTAATTACTTGATTTTGCATGCAGTTAACATGAATATTAATTTAACTAAAACAGTTCATTTTCTGATATTGTTGGTGAGATAGAATATTAATTTGCTGGAAGAATAATTGGCTTCTTACAAACATTATGTGGAGTCTTTTAATAACAGTTCTAGTTTTGCCATAGTACTGCTAATTATGTTGCTCTTGCATATATTTGTAAATTAGTGCTACTTCCGTATTTCCTCCTCTTCCTATCTTCCTGGATTAATAGAGAATTACCATTATTTTTCAGAAGAAAATTTGACTTGACTAATGCCAAAGAGCAAAATGATAGAAAAGCAGGTATGAGGCTATAGAATTTACCTGACTGTTCTGTATCATGCTTACTTTCTCTACAATGTTGAATTTGCTTTTTTGAGAATGGGAAGATAAATATGTTTATTCAGTTTCATTTCCTTTTAAAGTCTGAGCCACCAATATTGTCATCACAGGTGGAGAAGCAAAACAGTGGGTCTTGCATAAAAGCCTTTGGGGAATGTACTTTGTTGCATGTATTGTCCTGGTGTCCTGCTTATCAGATGTGTGTGTGCCTCCGCAGTGCTGCCGTTTGCAAAAGGACAGTTGGTTTGAACTCCCAATGACAACACCTAGTGCCATACAGAAATAGGATATGGAGATTAACAATATGGTTAAGCATGTGGTTCAGGAGTGGGACTCGATGTTCCTTGTGGGTTCCTTCCAACTCAGGATACTCTATGATTCTGTGTGTATATGAAAGTTGGATCCCTGCCTTGTTCGTCCCTGCCCTGCAAAAGGTGTTAAAAATGCAAGAAGAAAATTGGTGCAAAGAGACCTTGCCACTTACAGAAAACTTGTGCCTAGTGTTTTCAAAAGTCAGACTGTTTATTTAAAACCCAGTAACAGTTTTAGTGTTTAAAGTTGGTTAAGTCCAAGTCCAATTTTTGATTTTCTTATGGTTTCTCTAGTATTAATAATGACAAGGTACAAACTGAGCGATTGGAATTACTATTGCCCTTTTTCTTCTGTTGCTTAACTCGGCTCTCTCAGCTTATAGTTTAAAATTTCTCCCTTCCTGTTTTTCATATGTGGATGCATCCTGTATATCATTTTGTGTATCATAATTTGTTTGAAGGCATGTGAGGAGAATGAAAGATTAGTGTCTTGCTCTTTTCTTCCATTTTATCCAACTGCTTTACTCTTTGAAGGTGTTTCCCTTACTGTTATTATAGGTCCCTGACTGGTAAATGTTTCTAAGCAACCATTATGGTCCATTGAATAAAAGCTGAACTTATTAAAAAGTCCCTGAATATTTATATGCTATTCTGTAACAGCAATATTGGCTAAATAATGTATGTATTTTAGAACTTCTTAAATGTAAAAGAATCAGTCAAGGACTATTGGGTAAATAAGGTATTTTGAATTTTTCATGAACTTTTAAACTAAAACAAGGTGAAACATATTGTAATGTTGAGCGTTCAAATGGATCAATGGCTGGAGATTCATTTAAAGCTCAGCTTTCTATGTTTAATCCTAGCTAGTGCCTTTGAGCACAAGCTAACCAACTGCGTTGCCCATGTTATGAAATGATCCAGAATCAACAGGCAGCATCTAAACAATCAATGTCAGCCTTTTTAGAATATGAGCTGTATTGGCTTGTTGCCCTAAAACTTTACACTCAGTGGTGCAAGACTGGCTGTGAAATGATGCTGTCAGTACAGAAGTGTAGATGTGGGATAAGAGAAGAACGGTTGCTGGCTTTGTAATTTGTACTGGAAAGCTTAGTACAATGTTATTCTGTGTGTGGCTGATTTAAGAGGAGATGTTCTCATCCAGCAGCTCTGGCATTGAATTTTGGAGACCCACTGGGGTGAATGTAGAGGGCTAGTAGCGTTCTCATATCTCATCTGTTTCTTGACACTTTGATAGCGCAGGGATCTATCTGTTCCTGACACTAGACTCTTGATGTCTCTGAGCTGCAGTCTTGCTGGCTGAAGATCTGGGGTCGTGCTCTGTGAGGTTGTTGATAGTGGCTAGGAGGTATATACTTGACAGATAACCAGTCTTCCAACTCAGAAGGATGAATGGTATCTTGATCACAGGCTTGATATTAGTTATACTATCCGGTTTGGATCTCAAAAACTGGCTCTGATGATGAGTTGCACCTGGCTGAACTTAACAGGAGGGACCCGTCATTAGAAATGTAGCTTCAGCCACGGCAATCTCGTATATTAACAGCAGTTACCATAAGGAAAAAGCCTGAAATAGGTCAGGTAAAAATTATTTCTCTGTAGAAATCAGTGTCTTAAGTGGAAAGCAGATTGATTTATTTTTTTTCAGGCACTCAAACTAATTAGGTTACTTACCTGACTAAATTTTGACCCTACTCTTGTGGCTACTGCTGAAACATTGGGTTTTAGGTATGTGAGCTTTCAAAGCAATGCTTCTTTGAGTTAAATTTTCCCTTATGATATTTGGCCTCATTCGGAAACAAAGACTGAGATCTCTTAAAAGGAGGCACAAATGGGAAAATGAGATCATTAATTGTTGAAGCTGGTACTGTAACAAATTGACTAGAAATGTGGATTCAGAGAAATTGATGTACTTTATCCTTCTAAACTAAATGAATTCTCCATCTGCTTCAGCTTCTCAACTATAATGAGGACGTTGGGCTGACTCTGCTATTGGTTTCTCTGTCTCCCTGAACTATTTTGGAAAGTTTAAACATTTCTTGCATGATTAAATACACTTTCAATAAATCAATCTCATAATAATTGTTGTTCAGGAGAGTTCATTATTCAGTTTAGTCTTTTAAATTAGTGTTCTTCTTTAAAGGATTCTTCTGACGTAATGGCTTCTGCTAAATCCATTTGCCATACTCTGGCTTGTAATTACTTTAGATTTGAAGAATAAAATGAATGGCTTTATTATTAATCAGTAGCAAATTTATCTTACTGTTTTTAACCTCAGAGTGGCCTTCGCTCATGAAATAGTTTTAATGGTCTAGATAGCAAAACACTTCATACCTCTCTTTCAACAGAGATTTAGTGAAAGCAGTCAGATAGTTTTGTGGGTTTTCTTCTTATTTGTCATAGTGACTGTCGTCGTGTGTAGGTTTGTTGCTGTATGCTGTCAACTGCTGGCCCTCTGAAAGTCTAGTTTTGTTATCTGTTTTTAATTGTGAATTTTTCAGATGGGGCTAGCTCTTCTTTTTGCCTTATGCTGTGGAGAGTACATAGCACTTAAACGCAGCATTAATTTAATGCTGACTGCTGTACTGGTCATTTGCCTATATGAACTTTGTCACTGTTCATGTATGATGAAAACTTACATGATTTCTTTCATTCTCTGTGTTATTTACGTGTGCTTTTGTAGTTGGAGAGTTGTGAGTCTGTGCTGTGAATTTTGGTAACAAAATGCCATCTTGGACTGATGTTGTATAGCCTCTGCGCGTGGACAGATAGATGTCCTAGGTGAATCTCATCCATTTGGCTCCTTCAGCTTGGCATCAGTTCTCTGTGCATTGTCTCTTGTGAAGTTTTTCAAAGCATCCTTAACTTTAAGCTGCCAGTCATTGCAAACTAATATAAAAGTATTTTCAGCCTTGCTAAACTTCCTAGTATCTAGTAGATGTTACATTAATATCTCAGTTTCAGAGACTGCTTGGATAAGGAAAGTGGGCCAGTTGCAGAATTACAGATATTCAATAAATCTCAGCTTTTAATTTCTGGAGGGATTCTTTCCTTTAGCAGCATCATGTTGGTTTTGTTTCCTGCATCAAATGTAATGTTTAACCAAGGCTAAGCATTTTTCAAATAATGCCAAGGAATTGTAGCAAACATCCAAAGAGGAATGAATAGTGTCCTTGAAATGTTAATTCCCTGGCTCTCTAGGAGGTCATTAAAAGTGTAAGTGAAAAACTCAGTAGAATTTATCAAGATACAAGAGCTTCATACAACACTTCTGTCTGTACCCTTTATTCATCATTCTATTTGTATTTCACCTACATGTTCTCGTTTCAGGAATCGTACTTGTTAATTTCATACCTACCTTTTCATGTTCACATACTAGTGTGTATATGTTTATTTAAAAGTATTTTTTAACTGTGCAAATAGAAAGCGATGACAGTATGGCCACTTTCACTGCATGTATGTCAACAGTTTTACATAAAGGTTAGCCCTTTCTTGGGACAAAAAATACCCCAGGGTTATAGCACAGGGAGTACAGTTGTAGTAATAAAGATTATGTTGCTGATAAGTTCCCCTCAAGGCCCCATGATGGTAATACCCCTATATTTTGTCTTTAAAGAAAACTGCTGAGAGGCAATAATTTTTTTTGTATGTGTCCCATTTTCATTAATGCATGGTAATTGATGGAGTTGCAGTGACTTGTAACAGTAATGAGTTCTAAACATAAGAATGCACTCCTTTCTAATAAGTGAGCACTGCTGGGGTTTAAAAGCGTACTAAATCAGTTGCTTTAGTATGAATTTATTAGTTTTTTTCAGCATTAGCTTTAATAGTAGTTATTTACATAAGCGTACATCCCATTAACCGCCATCAGGGCTGGAAAACATGCTGAACTGTTCATATTTTCATATAATTATTGAACATAATGGTTTCATTTGCATTTCTAAACAGTGATGTTTCTGTCAGGCTTGGAAATAGTGTCTTTACGCAGTCCCTATTTCACATCCACTTATTTGACATCGTTAAATTTTATGCTAATGTGCTTCCCTAGAATATCATCAGTAGGACAGATGCTTGTGCTTTAATATACAAATCAGAGATGCTTTTCCCTCCCCCCTCCCCTGAACTGCAAAAGAAATAAAAAAGCATATCTGCACTTTTAGATATAGTTTGTCTCATTCTAAATAATCTGTACAAAATGAAACTTTGCTTTCACCCCTGCTAGTCACTTCTGAATGTCGTAACAGATACCTTGTTTGTGCAGGGTGGGGAGCTGTCTTCTCCATGAAGGAGGAAGAGTCTTCTAAAATTCAAGGTAGCGACTCTGTGAAACTAAAATACTGTAACCTGGAGATTGCCTGATGTGTAAAGCATGGAGCCTTACACAGCAAGCTGCTGAACTAGGCAGTGGTGCATGGACGGGTCTCCTGGCAGCAGACATCGCTGTGCGGAAGGCTCAGGAAGGGAGAAGTTTCAACGCAGCAGCTGATCTACTTTTTAGGAAGGATGTTTCACCGAGTCTAGTGACTCAGTGCTTGTCCGCAGAAACGCACGTGGGATTGAACGCCGTCAGGTTTAGTTTTACATTTAAAATAGCTTTTTGTTTGTTTTTGCAATTCTGCAGATAGGTGGAGGTATGTGAGCCCACTGCCTAATTAAATAGGGACGATGGTGGTTGCACGATGAGTGTTGCTTTGACTCATTATATGTACGCGGATCATAAGAGCTTTGATACATGACGTGAAGTTAGCAGTGGAAGCAGAACATCAGAAACCTAAGAGAGTGCGGGTAATTGCAGTTCTGCATGAGGAAATGACTGAGTAAAAAACCAAAACGCTATGAACAACAAAACTGAACTGCTTTTCTTCCATTTAAAAAATGAAATGAATACTTCACATCTTGTTCTGTATGAACTTTATCTTGGAATGACTTGCTTGTGGAGCAGCAGTGCTGCTGAGCATGAGTGCAGCCTACAGTATACAGTTGTGGTCACAGGAAGAAGTAAATATCGAGATGTGAGCAATGTTGCATAAGAACCTATCGTGACTTCAGTAAACAAGTGTGTCCCTGCATATATCAAGCTCAGTGCTATGCTTTTACTGACTTACCCTATGTGATGTTGGGTGATGCTCCTTTCTTTCTGCTTTCTTCTGTCCTATTTATGTACTTAAATATTTGGGGTGCTGCTTGCTGGCTTTTCTGTGACATGAAAGGTTAAATGTACGCGTGTTGCTTATTTGTGGCATTTCACAGATGCCCTCAGCCTTGAACAATACAAATGCGGCATGTCTCTGAAAATCTTTTAGACTATAAAGTAAGGGTCAAGTAAAAGACTGAGAGAAAGGTGTCTCTCAGATTTGTCACTTTCCTTGTGTATTACGTATTTTTTATTTTTTTAAAATTTCTTCTCTTCATGGGATGTCATAGAAGAAGGCTTGAAGGAGGCACCCACATGCAGGAGGGTACTTGGTTTGAAATGTAAAGGCATATTTTATGCATAAAGGACCATGTGAGAAAACTGGAGATACTCTGATGGATTCTGGGCTTATGGTGTCTTTAATTATAGATGATTAACAATTTGCTAGTTGCTTTGCAGACAAGGGTAGAGACAAAAATGCCTACTGGGAAATGCTTGCAGTCTAAGACCTCATTCTGGGGTGTGTGTGTGTGAATCTCAACAGTACAGCCATATTTCAAGTCAGGAGAAGTAGCAATATCAAAACAACAATGTTTATGTGTATATTTCTATTATGGTTTTGAGCTTACAAGAGTGCACACAACCAGTTTGTAGCAAACAATTTGGAGCAAGGTGCTTTTTGGTAAACCTTTAACTCAGGATCAAAATAGTATCCATCAAAGCAGGGTAGCAATTGGTGAGAGATACTAATTTCATCTTGTGGAGTACTGGGAAATTATAAGAGAGTGCCTCTGTCATGCAGAGCAGGCTGTTATACAGCACAGATTCTGAACTGACCTCTTGTCAACTTCTCATTTGAATCCTGAAAAAAAGGCTCTAGGTAATTGCCAAGTATCCTTATTTTAATATGCAGCCATAAAAAGGTAAAGTATGATGATTTTTAACATCAGAAGATTAACATTTTACCTTTAAATAAAATATGATTAACTGGTACAGAATTAAAAGTAATAGAACTGAAATATTCAAACTATGACTCTATGGTGTCAGATTATGCATCAAGTGTGACAGTTTAAGTACTGAACTGATTTAAAAATGAGCCAGCTGAAGGATGTATATCCCAAGTATCAAGACTAAAATGGAATAAAACAATTGTGGCTATCAAAACTTTCTTAAACCCTCTTGGTTGGAGGAACCAGGAAATCAGAGAGTGGTGTTCTGTGACTGCATCTCGCCTGGTGCCAAAGCAGGTGCAGCGGGGGAACAGTCGGCATGCTGTGACGGCATCCCACACTAGGCTTTGAAGCCTGCCAGGTGATGATTACGTTTAAATTTAATTGCCAGGCCAAGACTATTGCTTCCATACTCATCTACTTCGATCAGGGTTCAAATATGATTGATCCAGTAGTTCATCTTTTCTTTCAGTGGTTTGCAGTCCGCCAGGCTTCCTATTATCCCTATGCTGTTTTATTTCTGGTAGATTGGCATATGTTTTGATAAATGAAACCTCATACTTATGATCTGAACTGCTTATTGCTCCCATTTGGAAATCTGAAAATGCCATTGTGAAGGTTTGTCATTTGAATGCTGCATATTTTGAGTCCTTGTTAGTAAAATGATTTTACTTTTTTCCGACCTTAGTAGTTTTGTAGACTAAGCTTGGAATTTGACAATGAAGTGGCACCTTGCTGTTGTCAGAAGTCCTCTAAATGAAAATTTTGAGTGCAATTTGGGAATATAGTTGTCCTCATGTAAATGTTTGCATCAGATTCGTTCACTTTAAGCTGTGACACCTTGCAATTGTTAATGAAGCATCAAGAGTGGAATATAGCTCATGTTCCATATCTGCAAAAATAAAAGAAATGGTAAAAAGAAAACAGTTCTGTGGCCACAGTAGTTGGCAGGTTTAAGTGAACAGGTTACTGAAATAAGAGGGTGTTGCTTTTACGTAGTTACTTCTGAAAGCAGTACTTTAGTATTTAAGAAAAAACGTTTGCAAAGCACTTAACAGGTTTCATGATACCTAAACTTTTCCAGTTACACTGCTCAGATGTTTTTGTGGATTTCTTTGTATTTCGCTGTCTTCAGGGGGAGCTTTTTTGTTGCTATAAGTATTGTTAGCCAACATTGATGAAAGATCCTTAGATGCTTTTAAAGATGTTACTCATCTCTTAACAGTGCAGAATAAGACTCAATGTCCAGCTGTCACTCCAGGTAACTAGACAAGTCCTGTGAGGTCTTGCTGCTCTGTTTCAATGCAAATAAGTATATTTAACTTGCCAATGCTCTTTGATTTAATCTGCCAATAAATCCGTTGAATAAATTTGCCCTATAAATAGAAGGAAATTAAAAATTAGAAATATAGGAGGAAGAAAAACAAACTTACTTCCAGGATAGAATTTGATTGTGGAAAGGATTGCATGGTGTTACCTCTGGTGAGGAACTAGATCTGGTAACCCTGGAAAGCCTCTTGGTTTCCCCAGCAAGCCGTCTTGGTACACTGCTCTAGTGTGGTATCTGGGGATCTGTGCACAGCCCATGAATCCTAACTGATTTTAATGAGCTGTTTGTATTGAACTTGTCTCATGTTGGCAAAGTTCAAGTTGCGTTATTACATTCCTTTCTCTGGAAGCAGCCGCAGGACAGTCCAAAGCATTTAACAACAATGCAATTACATTGTTCTGAGTGGACAGTGAACGTGCCAGAGATTCTCCTGGCTCATCTGCAGGGGACAGAGGACTATCAGGAACCTTCTGGCGCTCCCAGCCAACCCTCATAACATATTTATGTTCATAAAGCTGTGAAAATCTGCTTTGGTTCACTTGTTACTTTTCTGCAGCATGTCACTTTTGAAGGATCAGTGTTTTAAAAGACCCTCTAATTTTATTTTAATCTTGACACCTGTTAATTCCCAACCTAGTCACAATCACAGCTAGTTTAAACATGCTTGTTCTTGTGCCAGTGTTTTTAGGGTTTTTAGTCAGGAGAATTGTGGGGGGGGCAGGAAGTTTCAAGAGATTATTTTTGAAGCCAAATAATAGCTATTTTTATTGCTTCTTTTAGGTAAGTCTATAGGATGAGTTCAGCAGAAGACCTAGAGTGTCTTTGGGGAGCTGCATGAATGAGTTTGAGCAGTATCTCTCCCCTTTGCAGTGCAGCCATGCTGTTATATGACATGCAGAGAGACAGAGGAGGCCTTGTGGAGTTTCTACTCCACACACTGTCAACATCTGGTCTTTGGACCTATATCTTTGGGGCTTTCTGATATCCCTGTTACATAGTAAAGATAAACCACAACCCGTTAATTGCCTCTATAGTCTAAGAGGTGCTGAACTCGCTGGAGTGATGCACTGGTGTCTGTTCTGCTCATTCCTCCCCTTTGCCCTAGGCACCATTTACTTTGGATCTGGTGTTATATAGGGCCTTGCAGTCTGTGTTCAGAGAAAGCCTTTTGTACCCGTTACATGGGAATGTCTCAATGTAGTGCAGTAACTGGCCACAACACAAAATATAGAGCAGCATATAGAATCACTCTCCTCCAGTAAGGAGACTAACTTATAAATTGATGCACAATATTTAATCTTGTCTCGTCTCCCCCTTTTTGTCAGTCACTGTAGAGTTGAATATGCAAAGAATTGAGAAACTATACATATTGAGTATTAATTGAGTTAGTACTAGTGTATTAGCATATATTTCCCCCAGCTTTTGTTGACATTTATTATTTCTCTCTGCCATTTGGGCTCTTGGATCTCAATTTTATCTCAAGCGAGTGAGGCTTCTAGAGTTGGTCTGGATTTGTGGGTAACAGGCAGTAATTCTTCCATGCTTGCTATTTTCTGAAGCAGAATCATCATCAAACATTTTTTTTAAAAGCACGAACATCTGAGTTTCATGTTTAAAAAGCCAATTTGGGAGTCAATTGTAATATCAATCCTAGTGCCAAGATAAGTCTTTTATAACAGGAGAGTAATTCACTCTTAACAGTTTCATACATTAAGCTGCACTGTGTGACATTAATAAAATAGATGTGTAGAGGGGACGGTGTCACACTGTAGGATGTTTGTCTAGTTGTTTTAGGTGGCCTGACAGAACTCCAGTATGAAAGGTACCGAGTGTGGACAGATTGAAATGAACTTGCATACCAAATCATCTGTCAGAACCCTACTCTGCTGGGACCAGACTTGCTGACAGACACGAGCCTCCTAGTATAACCATGCGGTGCTTTATCTTTTATTTAAAACTCCATTGGCTCCTCGTTCTGTAAGTTTAATAGAGATGTAGTCTCCATTGCCACAATGTCAATTTTCCTGTGGTTTTATTATGCAGAATGTTGAGTGCTGTATGCCTCACTCTGTGAAAAAGATGCATTAGGGTTCTTGGAAAACAGCAACGCTAGAAAATAAATTTTGATTTGAGCTTCACTTACATAGGGAGTTTCCCACAGGTTTTGTGGCCTTGAACCAACAATGTTTTGGTTAAATAGAACTGGCATATGCAAAAAATTCCAATAGCATTTGTAGTGGTTAGAGTGTCAGTGTTGATGCAGCGTTAAGAAATAGTCGTTAATTGTTCCTAACGTTTTATTACAGTGGATCATGAGTGGAAGAGGACACAACTAATATCTCTTAGATTGTATTCTTTGACTTCAGGTAATTTTGTGGATCAGGAATTAAAAATTGTTAATCCTTTTTGATTATGTGTAATTACTTCTTGAGCAGGCAGTGAAAATAAAATAAAGGGGAAACAAGTATTTTTGTTGTTAGAACTGAACAAAACTGAAATTTACATTTTTCAGGAAATGTTAGTAGTTTGAAATTCAATTTTGTTCCAACAAAATGTATTTCAAGCAAATTATAAGGCTTATGAAATGTTTTTTCATAGTCTGTCATGACACAGTATGAGATGTATGTCACGATCCTGCCATCCTCATGGTGATACTCTGTAATGGAAGTGGTCTTTTTTTTTTTTAAAGTGCTTCAGCCTTTCATTGTAACATACATGGTATGTCAATACTGGATGTCAGTAATCCTTTATGTTAAAAATGAAGTAGGCTTTCACCTACTTCCTTATCATTATGACCTTTTTAGAATGAGTAAAACATGATATAAATGTGATAATATAGAATTTAAGCCAGCAAGCAGCTGAGCACCTGATGCAAAATTAAAATGTTTTCTTTTACATAGAAAGGATTTTCTTAAGTTTCAGAAATCTTGTTTTGATTTGTTCCCCCTAGTGGAAAAGTGGTTTTGACAAAAGTTTGGTTCTTATACTGTCTGTACAGTATAGCATGTGTTAGAAAAACAGACTTGAGAAGTATCTTTAGGCATCCTGCTCTTTCCCAACAGAAGATAGGACACAGCCTGTCTTTCTTTCTGGGTTCTCGTTCTTTGCCCAGATGACCTGAATTTGAAGTACAGATTTTCATCCCGATTTGGAGGTTTGCCATAACTGTAACCTTTCTCTAGGTTAGGAATTGAAATTACTTCTCATTCCGCAATGTAAGCTCTACAGTATTCGTTGCTGATAAACCTTCCAAGCTGGCATGGGTTTGCTCCATGTCCTCACTTGTGCTTTGTGAAAACATCGCAGTTTGGGCTATCCATCCCACCAATCTCTGGAAGAGCTTCCAGAAATGGTGAGGTCAGGCAGATCTCAAAGGCCCGTGAGTATATTGCCGGGAAAGCAGTGGGTAGGTGGTTTGATCAGTATGATCTGCAACGCCAGTAAACTTTTAACTGAGCTGGCATTAATGCAACCCAACTGAAGTAGCATTTAAACCTAATGAAACTAGTTTTAACAGTATCTGCAATGCTTTTTGTGTGTGAACGTGTGACATTTTACAAGTGCATAGCAAAGACTAAATTGATTCTTAGAAGAATACATTTCTCTAGTACAGACAAGACCCAATAGATCTTCTTCCTAGATAGCAGACTTAACTTTTTCTTAATTTTCTCTCTTGATTAAAATCCTGAATGGGGGTGATGTTTCCACTAAATGTCTACTCAAAACAAGTTTAGAGAAAATGGAATGTCGGCCTTAAAAATGTCACTTTAATATGCTTAGACGTGATAAGGTCTTAAAAGTCTCCTAACGATATATGATGGAGTACGTATGCTTGCTGTATTTGGAATCAGCATGTGCAGGGTTGTGTATTCACAAAATATTGATGAGACTATGCTGAGGAGAATGCTTGGAATAAGGAACGCTGGCAGAGAAAGAGAGATCTGACTGGCAAGTTTAAAATACACAGGTGGGTGAAAGGCAACTGAATATTAAATATGGAAAGTAAAACGTATTAAAAAAAAAACAAAGTATGTCTGTTTTTAGGAAAAATATATTTCTAATAATTTGCTTATTGATATTTAGATTTTTTTTAAGTGAAATAGTACAACTCTAAAAGCTTTTAGGTGTGAAATGTTAACAATTTCCTCTGTGTGCACAAGCACTTGTATTATTCAAACCTTTTTTTCATAGTGCTGACTGTGTATTTAGTACAGCAGATATTCTAGTTTTGGTAAGTTGATTTTTGTCTATCCATAAAATTCTGCTGACTTCTCTTTTGTGTCTAAATACTTGACTGATTATCGAATTCCATGCATTTGTGAGTACATCAGAAGTCTTATTTAACAATTAGCTTCTGGAAAATCAAGGAAAAGTACATGTCATGCATTTGCCACATATTTAAATCAGACTTTAAAAAAGCCATCTGTTCTATACTTAATTTTTAGGGTGCTCTTTATGATACAAAGAAGTGTACCATTAATAAGGAAGGTTCAAAACAGTTTTGTGTACCTATTAGGAGAAGAGTTTATTTGTGTGTGCGCACACGTGAGTGTTTATGTGCTCAGCAGCTTTCTTAGTCTCTAACTGAATTTTTCAAAACCACTGACAATTTAATGTATGCTCCTGAAGGTGATGTTGTACAGCTTGTAAGCAAGCTAGAGTTAGAACAAAGACAATAGAGCTTCACATTGGGTTGTGGGCAGTAGCCAGTCATACAACTTAAAATTGTTGTGCTTGTCTTGCTGCTCTTATATACTTTGAAACTGAGTAAGACTTGTTTGGAATAATCTATAACCATGTATGCATTTTGATAATATAAGATTTTGCAATATTGTCTTACAGATTTTGGATTTTTTTTTCAAAGTAGGCACATTACAGTTATTCTTTGCTTGTCTGAAACTGTTCTCTAAAAATTATGGGAACCACTTATTCTGTGTTTAATGGTGGTGGGCAAATTCCTTAGACCATCTAAACTTGTTTAATATCCCCCTACAGTGTTTGGACAATAGACTGATGTTATTAGAAACTATAAATCGAAGTTAAATTGAGGGTATAAATCATGCTTAAACCACAGAACAAAATCACATTAATGCGAAAGTGCAAGTAAGTAAAGGAAGCCATAAGGTAAAGTAATTGCAGAATCTTGGTTAAAATATGCACAGACTTATTAAACTTTTCATGATAAATATGAGACATGCACAGCTAATGCCTACCAGACAGTTCCCCACAGCATAAGTTACCTCTGTTGTGATTGTACTTCATTGACGTGGTGGAGCTTGGGCTCAGGAACCCCACGTTCTGAGAGCGTGTGGTCAGCAGCTTGGCAGTTACCTGAACTGGCACGGAGTGTCCCTTGCTCTTGCATCAGAGCTCAAAGAGAGGTAGAGGTATTGGTCATGGTCACAGAACTCCTACTGGGAGGTGAAGATGCAGTGTACTGCTGTGGTCTCCTCCTCTGGTGCTGTATTCCCTAAGGTAAGATACTGGAGAGGGTGCTATTGGTAGGCTGTATGAGTTTGCAAGAGAAGCAGTCACACTTCTGTTAGTTGGATCAATAGGCATGGGGGGAACAAAATGAAATAAATAGGGGTTAATGAAATGGAACTTACACTGCTAAGAGTTCTGTAGATTTGATCATTGGAGCTTAGGTTAGAAGAACAAAGATAATTCTTCCTGAAGGCTTATAAACTTCCACGTTTGTTTTCCCTTCAAGGTAGAGTACGTGGTGTGGAAGCATCTCTGAACAAACCCCAGATTTACTTTTCATGAAACACACTTTTTTGTGTTTTCTGCATCTGTAGAAAACTTCTGCTTACTCTTAGCAACTAGTAAGTGATGTCTGAGTTGCTGCTTATACCAGGCTCTGAACCTTTATTTTTACTGCCTACTGTCTTGTCTGAGAAAGTGTTTTAGTAGGAGTTGGTTTGAGCCTAGGTAGACTTGAAAATATGTACTTGAATGTATATTTGAATATACACGGGTACCTGTTCAAATACTTGGATACCAGTCCCAGAGCAGCAGGATATACATAACTCTGCGTCCCCTTGGATCTGTCTGTCTCTGTACACAGTTCTGGTTTCCCAAAGTAGATGCAGGTTGGTGTAATGAGGCTTTTCCTGAACAGCACAGGCCTGCTCCAAAGTTACCAATTTGTTGTGTATCTGACTGCCACTAAACAGAATGGGATATGTTTAATGCAAAACCATGGGAGTCTGCGTGGTAAAATATTAAATCTGAGAAGTACAAGAAAGAGCAACGAGAAATTTATGATAAGGTTGCCAAATGTAATTCAAAGCCAAACATCTCTTAAAACAATAAAACTTCCCTCACACAATCTGTGTTATCAGATTTTGTGATTTCCGGGTGAACTCGATACGTGTGCTGACTTCTATGCAGATTCTTTTCAGTAATCTGTATTGTTATCGGCACACTGATTTAAAAATCTTTACTCTCTGCACAATATGAGCAACTGGATGGTAAACAAGCCATGTTACTTATCTTTACCTTAGACTTTATGTGCAAACTTTAATACCATATTCATATAAGGTCTGACCTTTTCTACAGTTGCAAACAAGCTTCCAAATAAACCTTGAATTATTAAACTACCCTTTAAGTGAATGTAATGCAGTTCTCATGCTACTTTAGATTTCTCTAGCTTCCATTCCTGTCTCACAGAAATGCTTCCAAATGGCAAGTCAATCCTTCATAAGCAAAGTAGCTTTATATTTTCTTAATTAGGCAAAAACTTCAGAGTCAAAGCTTTTGTTTGAGCAATGCTGAGATCCTATAATAAACATTATGGGCATGGAAGAAGCTTTAATTCAGATGTTAATAGGCATATAAGGATCTGTTTCAAGTCATATTAAAGGACTACTGCTGTAATAAAAATTGGGGATTGTCTTCTAAATTAGTAACATCAGTCTGGTGACAGCAGCTCATGTTCTAGTAACCGTGCTGTTCCTGTTTAATTGTGTGCATGCATGAAGCAAATATTGTCAGGTTGCAGCACTGCAGGTATTTCTATTTGCATTGTATTAGCAACTCATGATACTAAGGTGAAACCAGCAGACATGGCTGAGGATCCGTTACTCCAAGCATGACTTTATCTTGCTTTGAAGACTTCCTTCTCTGGGCTGGTGGTCAGACTCATGAATTCCCAGGCTGGAATTGCTGAGGTTGAAAATATGGGAGTTTGGGTTTTGTGGGGGGAAAGAGAAGAGCTGCAGAGAGTAAGTGGGGTTGAGTATGTGAGGGTGGGCATATATGTTCTGTCTTGAAAGCTAAACTTGTTGGAATTTTGGGGAAAAAATGGTTAGGGAAGAAGAAAAAGAAAAAAAGAAAAAGGAAACCAACATTTCAACGTGTCATTTTAAGTTTGCCCTTAAATGCCAGTCTGAACCATATCTTCAGCTGCTTCTCTTGAATAGTATAAAGGTTTGACATGTATCATTTTTCAATGGCTTTTGAAAGATTTCTAAGCTCTCTGAAAGTGTGCTGCATTCATTTATGGCTATGTTGTATGTACGGGAGTTGAGATGGCTCTGATTTATACTGCTTTGGTGCACACTCCTTGTTGCTTAAGTTGTGGTTCCCAATTTAGGAACCAAGTCGCTCTCCTGATTATAAAGGTGCAGAAGAATCTGCAGAACGGCAGAAAAATCATGCTTGGTGTTTCCCAGATTGCCATGACTTTTGTTAGAGGCTGTAGGAGTTCAGATGTTCAATTCCCTTCAAAAAAATATTTGAAAGTTTGGGGCAGGATACATGAAGTAAGAGATGCTAACTACATAGCTAATGACAGATGTAAGCTTGAGCATGAGTATTTGGTTGTTTGCCTAAATATGCAGTGACATAAACTGTGACAAAAATACAGCGACAAGAATGCCCCAAATGGGGGAGAGCTTGTTAGTGAAACCACTCTAGGAATTTTACACTTGTTTACAGGGGACATTCTTCTTTGCAGTGTTAATATATTTATTTTTTATTTCTGATTAGCTTCCTTTTTCAGGTATACATTTTTTTTTTGTTTTTAGTTAACTATACATTGTAAAGCGTACAGAATATGCAGCACGAGTAGGGTAATGTTTGTATTGAAATCTTAATTTCTGTGTGTCTCAACGCTTGTTACTTTTTTATTGTGAACCTTAACGGTGGATTAAATTTTTTGCATTTATTTTGCCTTAGGTTTTGATGTATTTCAGTGAAGTTGACAACCCTTACATTATTGCCTTAAGAGCCACAGAAAAAGTATTCCATGTCTTGAAAGAGACCACTTTAGTGTATCTCACTTAAATGCTTGAGAATATGCAAGAATTTATATTCTAAAACTATAATTCTAGGCTTGTCATTATTGCTTGTCTAGGCAATAATTTTAGGCTTGTCATCATAGAAAGGCACCTTCACACATCTTTAATTTCTGTAACTAGTTTTAATAATTTCCCTGGGACCATCCTGAAAATAGACCTTTTCTCAGTTATATCCTGGTTATGCAGGTCAAATTGATTTATTTTTTGCTATCACTTTTTTTGTGATCTGGATAAGCATACATAAACATGAAATTGTGGATATTAAACTGTACCTAGCATTTTATGTTCTTTCCCATGCAACTTTTTCCTTTTTGAGAGGATAGAACAAAAACAACCTGATGTGTAACTTTACTTTCTGGACATAGAACTGTGCAATTTAGCCATGCGAGTTTAAAAACTCCAGTAATTCTAAGAATGGTTCCGGTTGTAATAATGTTGTATTGAATTCTAGTCGAACTGGGAAATTGTGTGTTGTTAAATGCAGAATTACACCTAGTTTTGGGGGGAAGAGGGGAGGGGTAGTTATGGAGGAAATGGGAAACTTGAGGGTTTTATTATAGTTTGCAGCCTATGAAAAAATAGAGCAAAACTTCGATTTGTGTACAACATGTTTTTTTTCCTCTTCAGTGATTATAAAATTGGAATGGCGATGTTCTTCTGTAACTCTCATGCTTTGTGAGAACATACAGGGTTACTGCATTAAAATAACGTAGCTGAAACTTTGTTGAATGGTCAGCTTTTAAAATATTAGGATGTGAAATAAGGTCCATATTGTGTATGCAAACAGATAACTGTGTATATGGAGCCAATGGGTGTGTTTCTGTACAAAACTCTGTATACAGTCTCTGCTCAACCTTTCAACTATATTTGAATTGTCTTCTTCAAATTTCTACTTTCTTCTACCTAATTTACATAATGCTGCTGCTCACTTAAAATCAGCTCGTTCTAAGACATAACATGTTGTGCTAATCTAGGTCCTTTCATTCAAGGAGATCAGAGTGGCTTGCAAATGCTCATAATTCTGTCTTCATCCTGTGCTGCCATCTCATCTTCATAAAAGTGAAGAAACCAAAGTAGAAATTTGAGGATTTGTTCAACATGCTAAAAGAAGGCTGTAACAGATCTATTTAAACCTCAGATACCTTTATTCTGGCACTTGTTTTTCTTTTTTTTGTCCACTTTGAGAGCTCACACAATAAGGACTGTGTGATAACTGCCTTTACAGAAGACAGAAGGGCTAGAATTTCATTTGAAATAGTTTGAGGATGAGTTTTATTGCTGCTTCGGATAACCTGCAGTAGTCTGAGAAAATACCCTTTTGCTCACAGAAAGGAGAATCTAAAGTTTACTCTTTCTTTATTTTTTCATGTCCCCAAGTTCTAAAGATGCTTTGGTTGAATTAAACCTGTTCGTGTCAAACCATATCTCTTTGTGAAAGCTCTGACAAAGGTTCTTGCAAGCTGCTGCTGCTTTTGTCCTCCTATATTTTCATTTCAGACTTGGCCTTAATCTCCTTGTGGAACACTTAGGCATTTTCTGTTTGTCTGCACATGGTCATTAATGCCTTGGACAGCTTTAGGGATTCTACAAAATCATATGGTGAAAACCGAAGCTGAGTCTTTTGCCATTTCCATGTTAAGTATTGGTTTGTATATGTGGATGCTGATATTTTATCTTGCTCTTGAACAGCTTTATATTGCAAAGTTGATTTGTTATCTAGCTGAGATTCCGTAAGTGCAATATGGTATCTGTCACCTTTGGCAGCGTGGCCTTTCTGAATAGGTGTAGGAGTTCACTGCAGAGAAAATGTCTTAATACATGTACATCGAAACTTTCCTTTAGCAGGAGGAAAGTTGTTTTAAAATATGGAGGAAAACAAGGGAAGTATTTTCTGGTTTGTCCAGAGGTCTTTGGCAACTGTCCTTAGGTGAATTTACTTCAGAGTGTCAAAGAGCGTGTCTGTAAGAGTTGGTTACCCTTTTTTGCTTCAATCATTGTGGTTTTGTTCCTTTTGCTAAGAGGGCTTTTTTCTTGTGGATCAGTTACAGTCTGTTATGAATCTGCATACAACTGTATCCAAAGAATTTTCTGGGGGAGTATAACTGTCCTTAATATTTTGATCAATTAAGGAAGAGACTATTTTTCTATTGCTATCTTTTTCTTTTTCTTTTGGGAAGATGGTGTTCCTAACTCTAGGAAAATTAAGTGACATGATGATGGGTGTGTTGCTTGTCATTACAGCTATTCACTTCACTGACTTGCCCCTCCACCTTGAGAATGCTTTTGTAATTTTTCTATGTATGCATGAATTTGTTTTCTTACAGTATTTAAAAAGTATTGCTTTCTTCCCTTTTGCCAAGGGAAAGAAAGAAAAGACTTGCATACTAGCAAAGGGGTTTATGAGACAGCGTGCTTTGTTGGTGTGGGGTGCACAGACTTTTGTTTGATCTGTGATTGTGCAGTGGGGGAAGTGACTGAATGGATAATGTTAGGGAGTTGTTCCTGAGCGACCTCTCCAAGATGATGTAAACTGTAGGTATCTGTTGGAGCACTTACCTTAAAATGCAACGTTCCTGGTTTGGCAGATGGAGAAATTTCTGAAGATTATGGGGTAAAAAGAGTGTGGAAAGTGTGAAAAATGCGAATGCCCTTTTAATAATGGAAACAACTTCTCATCAGGGCTTCCTCACAGTATCAAAACCTAAGAATGATAGTGTTGGCCTGATGCTTACATGAGTAGGGAAGCTGTTATGGATGAGAAGTTATCTGAATGATAGTCCTCTTCCCTTGACATCAGGGAAGGGCCTTTTTTTTTTTTCTGGTTGTTAAAATTTGTTTGTATGGAGGAGGCAAATTAATTCCTCTTCATGTCTGCTTAAACCCAAGAGGATGAAAATCTGGCACAAAATAGTGGGCTTTTAGAGTTCAAATAAAAATGTCTGAATTCTGTTAGCAGCTCATCTGTGCAAATGCTGGGGACAAGGACATCCAATATATTCCTTTTGAGTAATGGCATCCCTGTGCTTTTTAATGCAAAAGCTATATCTAGCTGTTGAAGACTTTGACGAATCTTGTTTTGGAAGGGGGAGTGACAACTGAATATGGATTGAGTGAAAATGGGAGGATGAAAGGGTATTCTCTGAACGGTGAGAGGTGGAGGAGAGCAGACAGTCCCTGTGCCCTCAGCCTTTCTGTGTAGGTTTTTCTTACCGGCACTGTAAAGCACCAGAAGTGATTAGTTGGGGTGTGGGGGGAATACTTCTGTTGCCCTGCTTAAAAGCATAATTCTTTCCCCAAAAGTATTATCTACTGGTTGAACAAGAACACTGTGCTGTGTGCTAGGGGCAGGTTGTTTGGTTCAAAGGAGCTGATTTTTTTGTGCTGTCTAAAGCAGTCAGTTAATATTGAAATCTTTTTGGTGATAATACGGGTAGGGCTAAGCTATCTTGTGGTAGATGTTGAGAATAAGCACCATCTCGAGGCTATCTTTCCCTCTCTTAGAAAGACATTCCATACTTTCCAAACTTGCCTTTCCTTTGCAGTTGGCCTTTAGGAAAATAAGTGAATGTATGATATGTTTCTCCTATAATTTTTTGTTTCTCCTATAATTTTCCAGACAGATCTTCATCAAAGAATAATCTTTATCGCAGTTGTCTTGTTGTGAAAGTTTAAAGATGGCATAGTTCAGAACTTTCTGATGAACTCTGTCTTGTCAAGTTTTCATTTGCATCTACCCATGCTTTGAGCCAAATCTCAGTTGTTTTCTGATTCCTGATTTCCCTTATTGCCTGTCCTGACCTCTGGATGTGGCAGGTCCTTTTCAGAGCTTCAACATTATCGTTGTGGATGATGGCGTCTTTTACAAAAGCAAAAAGAAAGCTCTGCCACCCTTTCTGCCCCCAAAGGAGGGTCCTGAGTATACTTCACTCAGGTACTCTCTTCAGACAGAGTTTAGTTTTCTACTGCAGTAATCTCAGCAAGGATGTGTGAGGCTTTCTTTTGGGGGTGTCTTGTCAGCCACACTTAGTTAAGATTATCCATCTTTCTATATCAAATATTACAACTATTACCTCTGTGGAACATTACTCTTATGAAACTGAGTTACTCTTATGAATCAAGAGTAGAAGTAGATAATGGTATGATAGTATTACATTTGGAAAAATACAGACTAATGTATTTGGGAAGAATGGTCCAAGTTGTATCGTATGTATGTGTGTATTAATAGTATCAAAACTGTTAGGCACTTCAGACTGGTAAGGGCTTACAATCCAAGTAGGTGCTGGAGGTGAGATTTGGGGGCTGAAATGTGACTAAATAACCCCAAGTGGATAATGGTGTTCGTGATGGATCTTGTTAGTTCTGCATTTGAATGATGACCTTCGGTAACGCTCATCTTCCTGGCTAAGTTAAGTATTGCAGAATTCTCAGATGAAACCTGTATTTTTGTAGGAACTTGAAATTGGATGATTATTCTTTAAAAAAAATCAGTTATGAAAGGAATGTGTTTAACAGAATGCATGAAGATACTCAGTTGAAATGGAGTGCAGCTTACAATGAAGTAATACTGGAGTATGTGGGGTATATTAGTGATTAATCTTGGTTATTGACTAAGCTAAGAATATGCAATTTGTTATTGCAAGAAAGAGCAGATTTTTGGGCCATCCAAGGAAGTACTCACTTATGGAATAAGGAGGTTAGTCCTCTCTGCTCTGTGGCAACATCTGGAAAAAGCTTTTCATTTTTATACCCTTGAAGTTCACATTTGTGGTGAACAAGTAGGTAAAATAAACTAGCACAGGAAAGAGGTACAGAGAAGATGGACTGACAAAAACAACAGGACAAGTAGGTGTTTTTATCCTGTTAGGATGGCAATTATAGCTCCATGGGCTGTTGTTGGTTTGCAATTTACTGTATGCATTGAGGGAGAAGAGAATTTCTGATCTTTATAATTTAGAATCATGATGGTGATTAGCCACAGAAGAAATCAATATGTTTCATGTTCAAATTGAGTTTACCAACTTGATTATTACACCCCCTACTTGAGATTTATTTTGAAAGCCAATTGGAATATTCTGCTAGAGCACTGCTTGCTGCTTATTGTAGCAATGTGAGCTATATTGAGCATGGCACACTGGAGATCTCTGATCTACTGCCTTGTTTCATCTGAAATTTAATTCAAAGTACTGGAGTTTTACTTCTGTGGCCTTATATTTTCTGGTTCAAATGTGACTTACTTGGAACTGCATTGCTGCTTTTGTGTTAATCATGTGTATTTACAAAGTTTTAAGTACGTTTGCTGTCCAAAGATCTTGCAAACCATGATAATTAAAAATGGCAAGTTAATAGATGAGATTGTATAGGAGCCATTAATGAAGAGGGCAAGCTGACGTTAATTCCTTTGCAGAATGTCTTTGAAAGCAGATGTAAGTTCAAACTGAAGCCCAAAGAGCAATGGGAGTAAAGGCTGCAAGCAATGTGGAGAAGCGAAGCACTGAAGTGATGTATAGTAGGTGGAAAAGTCGTGAAGTGACAGCTGTGACGGACACAATCAAGACTGACCATGAGACCAAACTAAGAAAATAGGTTCCTTTAGATGCCTTCATTCAGGACAAGGTTGGGCAATCTTGCTTAGAGAAGATAAAAACTTCAGCTGTTGCCGTTATGATCCTGATGAGGGGAGGAATGAGATGGAGAGTTTACTGCAAAGCTTATGTTCAAATGAAAATTATTTGTATCGAGTACCATCTGTCCATTTTGTGTCTGAATTTCTAAAGTAGTGAGCACTTAAATGGAGTGATACAGGCAGTGTGCAGTGATAAAAGTCTACTGGTCTCTGACTCTGTTAAAAAAGTGGAGAAGATTTAGGAGAAGTCTGAGTGAAATGATTGTGACCAAAAAAAAAAAAATGGTGGTGAAAACAATTACATCAAACTGACAGACCCTACAGAGTAAAACGCTCAGTAACAAGCCCATAGTGATGCTGGGTCCCCAAGAGTTCTCAAAATGTGAGAACAATTGCCTGCCTTGCAGTTCCAATTAAAAACTTACAAACTGAAGAGGACATTACAGATTTAAAACAATGGAAAACACAGCAAGCTGAATGTGTTATGAGGACCTGCTGAGGGAAAAATGATTTGATTTTCATTGTCCTCCTGACTTGTGACATTTCTGGATACCTAGGAGTGCCTGAATGAGAATACAGGGACTGTGCTGCAGTATTGAAGGATGCTGCAAGTTCATAAGGAAAGAGGGTTTCACTTTGCTTAGCCAATGGAAGGATTTTAGTAACCAAGGTCAGCCTATTCTTGGAGACTTAGAAGAAGAAATAACTAAATCTGCTCAGTAACACTTAGTCATAAGAAACAGAAATCAGAATTAGAAAGGCCTGTATTGCACCAGTATGGCCTTTCATATCTGTAGTATTTAAATGACTTAAAAAAATCTGCATGAGCTTTACAAAATCATTCTTTCCATACAAAGAAATGAGCCTGGTATAGATCATCTTATTTGTATTTTTTGAAGCTGGAGCTAAATCACGTGATCTTTTTTTATTATTATTTTTATTTATTTTTGATTCAAAGTGCTTCAGGCTTACTGGGCTCTTTCACTTAAAATTGCTGTACAGAATAGTTGAAACTTAAAAGCAATAGTTGCTTGGAGCCAGGCTTCGAAGAGGATTTTGTGACTTCAAAGCTTTGTCGTTCCTGACAATTGTTGTGGCACTACCACTGTAAAACTGACTGCATCAGTAATTTTTTTAATTTGATGCTTCAGCTATGGTATAGCATGGCTCTTCTTTCTCCTTCTGACTTTTGTTCTAAAGCATTACTCTTTGTTAGCTGAAAAGGTTTTTAAGGAACTGTCTTCCAGTTATGTTGTAGTTGACATGAAAAGGTGCTGTGCAGAAAGAGGGGAGTTGGACCTAAGCATCGTGCGGGGCACAGGCCCGGGATGCTGCTTAGCTGTGTTTTAACTGTGTCCTTATTTAATTTCAAGCCCATAGTACATTTTATTAAGCGTTTAGCAAGTTCTGTTTTTTTTTTTTTTTTGTAGGCTTTTGCTTCTCAGTCTCATGAGCAGAAAGGGCAAGGATGCTGTGAACGTGGGAGGGCTGCATGCCTGAGCTTTGGAATCGACAGGAGTGCCTCAGCTTCCCCGAAATAACTCTGTGTGGGGAAGGGTGCTGCTGGTCCTTGGGGAGATGCCATGCGAGGAGCATGTGCGTTGTTCAGGTTAGGAACACAAGAACATACAGTAGCAAAAGACACTGTGTGTAGTTAAGATCATTTGGGAGGCTGTTGATCTGTGGAATAGTGTAGTGTTCAGTTAAGAGTGATATATCTAGATAGTACCTCTGAACCTGTCCGTAATACGAAGCTAAACACTCTTCCACGTAGGAGCTGGGTTATAGGGGTTAGCAGCAGATAGAAGGGCAATGTATAACCTCTCGTGTAGCCAGCTGGAGAGTTGCTGTCCTTACATTTACAGATTAAAGGCTTGAACCTGGCTACGAATTCCCTTCAGTCTGGTTCTGAACTGACTTTCTGTTCTTTACCTGTACACTTCTTGCAGCCTTGTTTGGGTCCTTCTGTCCTGTCCCCAAAGAGAAATCTATTTTCACAATTAATTTTACTCAGAAGGATTTGTTAAAATATGGAGTCCTTTCTGTTGATTCAAACGGTTGCTTCATCTTGCCAAATTTCATGCAGCTCTGTAGGTAAGACTTCTGTATTCGTATATGTTCTCTTTAAATAGCTAGAAGCTATACTGAATTATTTGGTATGTATTTAGATAAGCATATCTTTGTTCAGGCAGTATTACCTGTGAATTTGAGGTATTTTTGTTAATTGATCTTGAAGCAGGCTTAGTGGCTTTAGTTCAAATTAATTTTAAAATTGCTCTTTATCTACTCTGCAAAAATCTCATGTGCAGTGCTTTGTTCTCATGGATGTGGCTTGTGTTTTTTTTTGTTTGTTTTGTAGAAACAGTTTATTTGAAATATGATGGCATGTTTATTTGTAAGGATTGTGGAAAGCCATAAATATAAATTGAAAAGAATTTGGAAAGGCTTTGTTTTTTCAAAATGAAAAAATCCAGGACATACTAGCTGCGGAAGAGAACAGTCTGGATAATACTCCTGAAAATTGTTTTTTTACAGCCAGAGCTGCATTGCCATTATATGTGGACAGCAGATGGCAGCATTAGACAACATGTGCTTTGTCCAGGTAGCCAGAAATCAAATTACTGCTTTTGGGGTTTCTTTTGTTCTCCCCCCTTCCCTCCTTTCTTTTATTTCTTCATGACACAAAGTATGAGCTTTAAATTTGAACAAACTACAGGTTTCATCCTTCTCTTACAAAATTAATTTGTGAAAGGATCTATGTTTCAGTGCTGTGTATGTTGTCAGTGTGTGAAGAAATTGTTCTCCAGAGTGAAGACAAAATTTCTTTGAAGGAGGGTGCAGAGTGAGGGGAGACTCTGCTATTTCACTTGACTCAGGAGGTTCTGTCTTGTCCCAAATCACATATATCCGTCCTTCCTCTACCTACTTACAGTACAAAATGTCATCTGGAAAAAAAAAAAAATTAGTCATAATGTAGCGGCAAAACTGTTGCCTGGAGAGTGTGCCTGCTGAGAGCCAGACGCAATTTGGAAACAGTAATAAGTTTCCCTTGATATGATTATTTTCACTCTGCTTTAAGGGGGGAGAGAGGATGGAGAAGTGTTTGTTCCTAATGGGAATGCCCTTGAAAGAACAAGTAGGCGCAATCAAGGGAAAAATATACATATTGTGCAGTTAAGATTGCAGTTCTTCTACAGACTAGAATAGATTCTAGTCAAATTAGAAAAGAGAGGTGGATTATGTGCCCTAGTTCAGTGCAGCACTACTAGCCCTGCAGCAAATGTCAGCATTTCAGCTGCAATGGCTGGTGTGTGTTTGTGGCATGATGTTATTTTAGGATGGTTAGTCTTCATTAATGTGGTGAGAAATGCAAGACATTTCTACCAAATGTGTACAAAGAATCCATTAAGTATCTTCTCTCAATACTGCTTTGTGTGAATAAGGCTCCATTTTGGGGGAACAAAATGAAAAATGCTCCTATGTAGCATTACCTGCTTTGGATGTTCAAAGTTGTCTTTAGTTGTTTGCTTTCTCCCTTGCCAATATCTGATCCCTCCTGCCTTAAGAGAACTGAATAATGTACTGTTGTCCATTTGTGTTGGTTATAAGACTGCTGCAAAGAAAAATATTTTGAAGTCCTAAATTGTGTAGTTTAATTACATTTTCTTAGCATGTAATATACTTTTATACTTTAAATAATAATACCTGATGAGAGAGTCCTTGGTAAATCAGGGCTGTGTATTCCAAATTGCCTATTACATTAGTGCAAGTCTGATATGGTCTTCAAGCAAATCAGTAATAAAAGATTTAAGCCTTTGTGGGTTAGCTGTAATGACTTTCAGCCACGCTTCTCACTGTAGTTCATGCAGTGATGTGCTGATCTGTCTGGTCCCTTCCTCTGGTATATGGAGGAAGAAAAGAACATAAGGAAAAAAGTGAGGAAGATCTTCTCTGAACCTTTAGGAAGGAAGCAGAACATTTTTATACTGGTAATAGTCTGCAAAGCAAGCAAGTTGTGGCTTTGAGACTTTGAATTTGTCTCATGTATGGTACCTGGTGGCCATATATGATCTGTTGAAGTCTTGGTAAGCTGATGTAAGGAAGTCTGGTTCTGCTTTCGTTACCTACTGCAGAAGTGCCAGCCTCCATATGTGTCCTTTGTCCTGGCAGAGTGGAGTTGCCGAAACTTCCCTGTCAAATGCCAGGTTCTTTAAATTTGAGTACAGACTACAAGAAACAAGGAATGAAAAAACAAAAAAAAAAACAAAAAGCTTTTCAACTCAGGTCAATCTTTGGTTAGTTGCGGTTTTCTTTTATGGGTTTTATTCTGTGTTTTTTTTTTTTTTTTGTGTATGAATATGTTATCTTGACTCTTGCTAGGAAAGAGAAGAGTGTTGCTAGTTCTGCATTTGGGCTCAGACTCTTCATGTGTTCGTGTGTTTTGCAAGGGTGGGAGTTTTATTAAGAACTGTAAGGAGAATTACATACTTTGGGTAGCCAAAGCGGGGGGGGAAGCCATTTAAATGAGAACTTATAAATCTGTTGGATTTGGTCATGATTTGATGAATTTGGCTTCTGGGTTGCCTGTTGCATGAGAAAAGCCACAAGGACTAAAGTGCCATTGACATCAGGAAAAACTGGGCAAACATATCTAAAAAAAAAAAAAGCCTAAAACCCCCAGTACTAATGCTTTCTCTGTGCAGCAGTATACAGACTTACCAGTGTCAATGAATATTGTTCTGCTAGTATATTTCTTATTTCATGCTTCATTTTCTCTTCTCCCAGAGCTAGAAGTGTCATAAAGTGGTTTGCATTATAAGTACTAGGGATACTGTGTAGAGACAGTATTTGCCATGTTCTAAGAAACAGAAGGTGCACAGTGAAATCTAAGAAATGGAACAGACAGTTCCACCTCTACCATTTGCTCAAAAGAAAGAGGCAACAAGTAAATATGTGGGCACTGGGAAAAAAAAAGTTCCTGTATGCTGATACCTCCCCCTGCCCCATGCAGCAAAACTGATAGATGTGTGCAGACCTACTCGTAGCAAGCACAGGCTTTGCATGCGAGTGCACAGCAGTTACCAATATTGAGGTTCAGTCTAGCTATCAGGAAGCAGGGAAGGGAAAAATACGGTGAAGTAGTGGCTCAGCTTCTCTCAAATGGGTTTTAATTGAGCTTTTTGTGATGAAAAGCTAATGCTCTCTGTTTCCTAGAGATGACTAATTCTGTGTTCCAGTTGTAAACAAGGAGATGGAGATGGAGTCAGAGAAGGCTTGTAACAAAATACAGGAGCAGGCATTTGATTGTTGACTAAATATTTTAAATACATTCAATTATCCTGGGGAAAAAAGGCAACCTATTTCTTTGTTACAGCTTGTACACTTAAGGGTAACAAATATGAGTGCTATGGTTGATGCTGGACAAATATCTGTAACGGGGCAGTTTCCTGCTGTAGTTCTTTGATCAGGAAGTAAACATCTGTATTAGAGGATTGCTGTTGCCTCTGATAATTGCTATGAATCTCTTCTATGAAAGGTACTTAACTCCAACAACATATTTAATGATGATGTGCATACAAATAAGCTGTATTTTTGGTAGTATTCTATACCTCTTTTCTGCATTGATCAGCTATAGTACATTCTGAGTACTTCTGTATATCATTGAAATGAGAGATTTTACTGCATTTTAAGAATGCACGTTTACATTTTTAGTTTTGTACATTTTTTTCCCCTAAGGTTTCTTCCATCTCGATGCGGTGAGGTAGAGGAAAAAGATAGTCCCAGAGAACAATAGTGTTCAAAATACCAGTGTCTGAAAACGTTGCTTCAGATTGGTAAACTTACTCACGCAGAACAAATGAGAACCAAAAATGCAGTTTCCATCAATAAGTCTGCACTTCATGTCTCGCTGAAGCAGGGAACATTAATAGATCTCCTCATGTTACTCTGATTAGCTATATGTGGAAAAAAGGCAAGGCTTTCCTGCTGATGAGTTAGTTAGAGGTTTGTGCTTTAGCAGTCATAAAGGAAAATGTAAAGAAGCTGGGCAGTGTCTTCTAATTACTTATTGTTTCTTAGTCTTATTTTAATACATTCAAAAAGCATCGTAATGTTTATTCGTGAGTACCTTTGCTTAGCGCTGGGGAATTTTTATCCTCATGAGGGTCCCAGGGTAGGAAGTGGTAATGTTGACAATAGTGCTTAATATGTTCTTGTCCTCCAAACAGCAGGAAATATTTACCTTCTAGAACACCACATAAACTTAGTGTGTTTTCCTCCCTGCCTTAATTTTCATCTTGGAAACTGAGGTAAATTAGTAGGGGCAAAACAGTCACGTGAGCGTAGATTTCAGTCAGTGGGGTGTAAATGGAAGTGACTCTGTTAATAAAAATGCAAAACCTGAGAAAATCTTTGTATGAGTTTCTATGTGGCCAAGCCTGTAGTGATCTTCAAAGGTCTGGCATCTGAGGGAAGTGATGACATGAAGAAAGTATTCAGTGTGGAAGATCATGTAGAGATCAAGAGAATTGGAAACGAAGTCAGCAGAAAAAAAATCTCTAAAGAAAGACTTGTATAAGAGAGAAAATAGAAGATAAGTCGGAAACTATGTCTAATATTAAAGGTTTTAGGAACAGAAGACATGAAGGTGAGAGCTCAAGGAGGAACCAAAAGGAACAGTTAAGGCCATAAATACGTGATGACAACTGTAACAGGATATGAAGTAAGAGACTGTGAGGAGTGGATCATGAATTTCTGCGTAAGGTACTGGGAAGAGAAGCATTGTATTGCTGACAAGGTGAGGCTACTGCCAGCATTTATGGTGTGAAATCTGAGGGCGTGTATTTGTAGTGGGGGCAGTTCTGCTGTCCCATTTCTTGTTTCTCTTATTAAGAGGGGTGTACCCAGCCTTTCTGATTGGTGCTGAGAGAGTAGAGGCTGCGTTTCTAAGTGAAACTCTGCATCATCAGTCTTGCTATAGCCTCACTAATATAACCAAGCATCACTAATAGACATATTTCTTGCTTCTAGCCATGAAGAAGATAGTCCTTCCTCTCAGCCAGTATGATGCTGAGTTGCACAGGTTGTGGCTAGGCAGACTGAAAAAATACCGAGTAAGTCTGAACTTCAGCATTCATCTCTGAGATGTGACTAACTTCCTTGCCTCTATCTATCCATTTCAACACCAGAACTTCCACTGGAAGCAAAAACTTGTCTTCAACATCATTCAGAGCCTCATAGTAAAAACATGTCGTGTGGTTAACCTTTAATACAATGTAACATTTAAAGAATAGTTTGCATCTTTTGCTGGCAAATTACTACATAAATATTTAGATTAGGTAGGAATAGGAATGTGGCATTATTTATGGATCCATATTTCTCTGGCATTTCAGATGCATGGTTGTTTTGCTCCTTAATAAATGCAGACATTAAAGGAACAAGCACACACAAAGTGCTAATTCTAAAGCTTTGCAGCTCTGGGGAGGAAAAATCTCCACATGTTTTGTTAGAACTGCTTGTCGTCTCCTGTTGCATGATAGAAATCATTTAAAACACTTGCAGTTGCATTAAGCTCCTTTATTTCTGATACTTGTCACGGAGTGACATGTCTCACCTACTAGTGCAGATCGGTAGCGGAGCAACCTGTCAGATCTGAAGATGTTTTGGTGCTGTCTGTTCCCTCTCACTTCAGAGGCAGATGTGTTATGGTACAGTTACTGCTTTAATTTTTGCCCCTATCTTGCTTCAGTTCTCTCTCACCTTAATACTTGGAAGGGGAAGGGAAAGAATATATGAAATGTGTATGTTTTCACTGGTGAAAACTGTCCAAAACAAAAACAAAAACAAACTTCCCTACCAGGAAAACACAGGTTCCTTTTTTTTTTTTTCCTGGTGTAGCTAGAGATCAGAGCCTTAGGGAATCTGACCACAAAGGTACATTGCCATTGGAGGGCGCCACAGTTCAGAAAATGGTCCTGAAATAATAGCACTACAAGGTGTTGTGGAAGCACTCTGAGGTCTAACACACATGAATTCTCCTACCTGCACTGCACAGACTTCATAGGTTACCAAAATCATGTATATTCTCTGTACTTCAGCTTCCCTTTTGTGATGGGCTTCCTCCCTTATCAAGTGAATGTGCAAGGGTGAGGACAGTCACTGATACCTGTAAGCTGTTCAGGTACTGCCATGATGGATCTTCTTAACTATTAACATAGCAAGTTTCCATTTGAGATGTGAAGGGCATGGGCCTTTCCTTATCTCTTGAAATTAAGGGAAAGTACTGAGAAACTCTGCTGCAGTATTGGCTCCCAAATTACTCCTGCACTTCCAAAGTTAATTCCTGGGGAGCAAAATCACTCCTCTGTGGTTTCACCAATGCTTATCAATAGGAGCACCTCGTGCTGGATTTTCTTGTGTTCGTGCCTGGGGCTTGGCAGGAGTATCACTCGAGACCTGTAGGATCTTGTATTCTAGTTTGCTGATGCAGAACAGGTTCTTGTCTTGTGTTTTGAACTTCTGTGAGGAAAGTAACTCTCTAGATTTTATTTTTTTTTACTTATGGTACTCTTCTTAAAAGTCAGTCACTTTGAGTTTAGGGCACTTGCAAGAGGATTACATACACTAACTTGCTTTTTCTATTTGTTGACCAAAAAACATACATTCCAGTATGCCTTGGCATACATACTTTGACCTGTTGGTCTGGAAAATACCAATAAATTTTCTGATTTTAATAGTCCCTTAATGTAAAAGATCTTTTAATGTTTCTTGAGCTTTTTTTCCCCCCATTTCCTTCTAGTGTCTTTGGTTTGATGGCTCAGAAATTTATTATAATCATGGGAATGTATTTTACAAGAAACCCTTTTCAGTAACTGCCTTGACTGAGCTCTTCCAAGCATCTGTGGTGAGCCCTGCATTATCTGTAGATGCACTGGATCACAGATTTTCCATTTTTGTTTTTATGGAGTGTGGCTGTATGCATGGAAGCATCTGACTGTGATTCTGTCTGTATTCCAATAATTAAAGAATTTGCCAAAGAGCTATTTGCTTACTCAAATATTAATCCAGTCAGAGAAGGATATATGAAAGTATCATTTTCTTGCTGCCAGTAGCTGTCTTTATGCAAAATCTTTTTAGCTATTTTTTTTCTTCTGATGAGCATTTCTGAATTTAGATGTTGGCATTTTTATCTTCTAGAGAAAAGGGCATCCAACACTGATGTCCTAAAGGCTAATGCTTGCCAATGATCTTCTAACAGCAGTGGAGAAGTGCAAAGTGGGGGGAAGTCATAGCTACAGAGAAGGGGTTCTCTCTCTTCCCCACCAATATATTAGATTGCCTTGGCTGATACACATCCAGCTGCCCATCGTGGCATGCTCTGTGTAAGAAACCAGGAAAACCTCCATTACGCCAGCTGTTCCTCTGTGGTGGCAAGTGTGCCGATATAAGGCTGAGCGGGCTTGGTTCCCCACCCCACAGGAGACTGAACATGTAGAGCTTCATGAAACTTGTTTTTACCCAAAGGCATGTAAGCTTCCAAAAAGTTTACATGTGAGTAAAATGTGAGTGGGTCACTGTCACCCTTTTTCTAATACAAAACTGATCAGCCAGATTAAACATCTTGGTCTCCAAGTAGAGGAGAAAATCAGAGACTGGGCTCCTGGAAGCCGTCTTTCCTACTGATACTTCCCGGTAGAATCATTCCAGGTCATTTGTTTTCTTCCTCTTGCATAAATATTAATCACTTGATGTGGAAATCTTTTTGTTGGCTTCAGAAAGCCAACTTATTTTGACATTTTGTTTTATGTGTTTTGGTTAACCTGTTTTATAACAACTTGAAGTGGTAGCAGCTCTCTTCAGATGCTTGGAGAAGAGGTATCTTCACTCTACTTCATAGAATGTCCCAAAGTGGAAGGGGCACACAAGGACACTAACAAGTTTTAGTATATTTTACCTGCTAACTTTATTACAGTAAGAACATAAAGTGGCTGTACTGGGTCAAACCACTGAGTTAAGTGTTCCAGCTCTCATAGTGGCCGCAAGCACATGGCACAGCATAAGAACAGGAGGAGCAAATTATAACACTTGCCCCAGAGAGTCTCCCAGTGTCTAAACCTGTCATTCAGAACTGGAGTCAGAATGTCTCTCTCTATTTGATAGCACTGGATGGATTCTCTTGTATAGCTGAGTTCATTTAAACTTTAAATGTTCACAGCTTCATGCAGAGTGTAGACCCACAGCTTAGAAAAACTCTGAAAAATCAGCTCCTTTTGTTTTTCTGGAACCTGGTAGACAGAAGTACTGAAGACCTTGTTCATGTCTGAATCCTCTGTTTGTTCAGTTACTTGCTGGACAAGTGCATGTGCTCTGTCCTGAAATGCTTCCAATAGAAACAAGAGTGTTTGTGTCTTCATGAGCCCCTGTGTTTGTCTGGCTCAAAACAAGTCTCCCTTTTGTGCAAGAGTAAGGACCAACCTGGTCCTTTTAGTCTAGTGAGAATGTAAAAAATCTATTTTCCTATCTGTTCCCATGTCTCCAGGTGCATTAAGGTACATTGTGCTGGTCTATCCTGGTATATTTTGCAGGTGCAAATATTTTTGTGTGTTTAATCTGGGACAGTGCTACATTCTTTACACGATATACCTTCTTTTTCTATTCCAGTGGTCCAGACCTCAAGAAATACAAAATGCTTGTTAATTTGAGGAGCTGTGGTTCACTTTAACTACTTCTAAATCTTGAATTGTAAGGAGGAAAGAATATCATTATTCACCAGATTGGGAAGGAGGAAGTTTCCTGTCTTACTGTGTGTAGATGTGTCACCTTTTGGTCTGGGTATGAGAAACTAAGTGACAAAATGAAATTCAGGCTGTAGGCAGACAAATGACTCTTGATTTGTTTCTATTTGAAACAGCTCTGTTTAGTTTACCTAACCATATCTCCTATTTTGAGCTGGGGTTGATTTTAGAATACTGTTAGTGGGAAAAGAGCCTACCACCCGGAAAAACATCAGAACACACCCCGTTTCAGACAATACTATTTGAGACCTTAGAGCTGTAAATGATGTAGAAATGTGCATGTATTAATGAGGGGTATAATAGGTTTCAGTGAAAGTGGGAGATAAGATGTGTTAATCTTGTATATTAAATAGTCCTACAACAATGAACCTTATAATGAGGCTGTTATTAAATCTTTTCTTCACTGGCTTCAGTTCAGTGAAACCAGTGCTTTTCAGCTTGGCATGTTTAAGGTCAGATTTTACCAGAAAGGAGTAACTTTGGTGTAATTCTGTTGTCATTCTTAGGTAGCTAGAGATGTGCACAGCACATGACGCAGAAGAAAATCTTTGCAGCACTCTTACATGACGTACTTTCCTTTTTTGGGGTTTTGGGACACCTCCTTTAAAATTAGCATTATAATGCTTGTATGGAATTTTATTTGCCCTCAGTGGCCTTTTAGGAAAAGGAGCATTGCATTTTTCTCATCAACAGTGCTGCAAAC
This sequence comes from Cygnus atratus, assembly GCF_013377495.2. Taxonomy (NCBI): domain Eukaryota; kingdom Metazoa; phylum Chordata; class Aves; order Anseriformes; family Anatidae; genus Cygnus; species Cygnus atratus. Next base: position 8,651,542 of record NC_066396.1, on the reverse strand, counting down.
AGATTGTGCTCTAACAAGGTTAGAAAGACTGTCAAAATAGCAATAGTTTTAATAGAAAAATTATCTAGAATGATATGTGATTTTTACATTCTCGCTGTTCTAGTTATAACGCTGAAGGCAGTTCCATAAGAAGCACAAGATTTTCTGGGATTGCTGGTATTTATTTTTTGTATTTCTGTTCAGTGATGTTTGTAGATTTTTGTCTTACCACTTGTACCATTTATACCTAGTTGGATTAAAATCTACGTGCTCCTGTCTGAGCACATTCTGCTTTAAAAAGGGTGGAAAAGAAAGTTGAAATATCCTAGCCTGATGCAGATTGTGTAAGATACAGAGAGGCAACCATGTGAGATAGCAGCAGACAAAAGAATTCCCCATCATGGCCAGGTTTCTTTTCCAGTGGGGACCTGAACAAGGAATCTCTTGCTCTGGGAGTAATGGGAGCTGCTCGCCTGGCTGAAGGGAAGCCTGCTTTTCTCTGTCAACATTATTCCCATTTGAGGGCTGTAAGGAAAAGGTTCAGTGAGAGACATCAAGTATATAAAATTAAGAGTGATGATTGATTGTTTCCTGCAAAGAAGCAGCAAGACAGACACCACTGTGTATTCTCAGGTGATCTCCGTTCTGATAGTAACCAAGACCAAACCTGATTAGCTTCGTTATAAAATGAGATGGTGTTTTGTGATCTTACATTCTCATTCTCTGCAAAGCAGACAGCTTTTTGATTTACTATGCATGTTCTTTAATTGAGATGGAGGTGCTGTAGCTCTGCTTTTGGTGAGTTCAGGTTTTACATTCCATTTCTCTTTTGCCTCTCCATCCCCTTTGCTCCATGCATCTGACTCTGAGCTCGCATTTATCCTGTTAAATAACTCCTGTTACCGTGTCTAAACATAACAGGCTGAGCATTCTTTCTCACATACTTCAATTCCCACATAGACTAAAAGCACCTTATCTCTCCTCGGGCTTCTGCCGGGAGCTCTGTTGTCAAATTAGAGCAAAGAACACGGCTGTTTTAATATCAACTAGCACTGATATGACAAATGGCTTTGTGTAAACAGGAACGGTGGCTACTGTGAAAGATTGGGAATTCTCACAAAGGCCTGTAAGTGAAACAGCAAGTATTTCCAGTGATAGGTGCTTCATGTAAAGCTGCGGCTGACTGCGTGGATAGAGGAGAGTGTCATTTGAGGAGGATTGCACGGCGGATGTCCATGTTTCAAAACGATGTGTTAGATCCCTCTATGTAAGAAAATTAACCTCCAAATTTGACAAGCTCTCTGCGCAAGTTTAGTTAAGCGGGCTGTGATATCCAAGCAGGTCACTAGGTGGAGCTGCAGGTTCATTTTTCGTCTCGCAGGGGCTGACCAGTGCTTTTGTGGGCTTTGCAGATGCACATATGGTAGAATATTATCATTTTATGGTTACAATTATGAGCAATTTGATAGAAAATGAAAGCTAAATTACGCAGTGTTCCTTTTATTTGTTTAATTTTGTGCTCTAAATATGTCAAAGGAAAAAATAGCATTCTGTGCGTGTGGATGGTGATAGGTGCAAAACCTGTTTTTTTGGCTTTGCCTTCTGACACCGTGCAGGTTGAGATTGTTTTCTGTTGTTCGCGATGATATGTGTGGTGTTGTTCTCAGGTGCTGGGACTGTTCTGCACAGAAATTGTATATGGCTGAATTTCCAGGCTCCTTTTTTTCCCCACAAAAAAAAAGGATCATTACTGGCTGATACACATGCATAAGTAACAAGTTCCCTAACAGTTTCCAGTGGAAGAGGCAGGGTAGCTGTGCCATCTAAGCAACTGCCAAAAGGAATCTTGAAATTCTGAAAGTTGCTATTGACATTGGCAAAGCTTCCCTAAAAGGAGCAGATATGTTCTGAGAAAGCTCTTGCCGGTGTGGAAAATCTCCTGCCATTGCAGTTGTTAAGCCACAAGTAATTTTTTTATGGCCCATGGCAGGACCAGTAGGTGGTTATGATCTGTGTGGTCTGTATTTTGTGTATTCAGGTTCTTAGTTTTTTCTGTTTTCAGATTCCTTGTGTTCATTATTGTGAAAACATTTTCACTGGTGTGGGTAGTGGCCCAACTCGTCTTGTGTGTGCTGTATTCTTCTTTCCTTTTCATTAGAAGAAACTCATTAGCACAGCTGGGCTGTGCAATAAACCTTTATTTTCTTTTTTTCTTTGCCTGTAAGTATCCTTTTGTTTGTGTTAATGAAGATAAGGCTGGAGCTGTGTTTTCCACTTGGAATGGAAAGTGCAAGCCCTGAGATAGTATTTGCATTTATTGATCCAGGCACATCTGCTGGCATATGATGGCGTGTGATATTTTTGTCCTTACCCACCTTTGAACCAGAGTACATGGCAGATAAGCTGTCCAGGGTGATTGGCATATCCTGTGGGAAGGATTTATAATACATAGGATCAAATCTTATACTCTGAACTGCTCTTGCATTTTCAAAATATGATAGAGATTTCTCTGACTTCATATGCAACGTTAGGAATTAGTTCTAGGTTTAAATGCTCTCCTTGCTCTCTTTAAACCATGCTGGTTATCTTTTTGTTTTGGCCAGTTTTTAGATGCAGTGCATGTATATTGTGCACCTCAATATCTTTCAGTATTTTTAAAGTGAACTAAAGGGAATTTCATCATCTGGGTGGAACAGAGCATCTTGGTAGATGAAATAAAACTCAGGATGTCCATAAAAGAAATAAAAAAAAAAAAAAAAAGCAAGTATTATGAATAAATCATACCGGTGATTAACCAGGGTAGGAATTCTTATATCTTTAACTGCTTTTTTTTTTTTTTTTGGATCAATTTTAACAGTTGTCCTACAGGTGGTATGGGTGGAAACGGAAAGACTATTCATTGAAAACAACTTGTTCAGCTGTTCAGGAAACTATTTTTATTATTTCTGTTCCCACCTGATATCAGTAAGTCCAGAGAATAGATTTGAATGTGATGTTTTACATAGGCTTCCTGAAAGCTTCAAATGACTGCTGTGGCTTTTTCCCTAACTTTGTGCTGAACTCTCTAGCTTTCCTTAAGGTAAGTAACCATAACTTAACTAATTTGTATGCACCATATGCAGGGTTGGCTCACTTCAAAGTGTAATCAAGTCGTGAACTAATTACAATACCATATTCCCAAAGAATGTAAATTTAATTTACCTTCTAACAGAATGGGAATGTATTAAGCAATTCCTTGATACGAGAGCTGTAGCATTCAACAACATAATGCTGATGCTTCAAACAGAAGTGAAGTTCTTAACTTTTGTGGACCTTCTGACCTTTCTCCCTATGCATCTTCCCTTTTTTATTCTCGCATCTTGAGTTAATTTACTGACTGGATAACAATATTAAAATATTCAACTGTAAATTAAAATGTAACTGTTGGACTCCAGATTGGAGATCACTCTATCTTATTGTATGTGACTTGCTTCTTTATAGCGTTTGCAGAAATGTGCTTCCTGAGGATTATGGATCAGAAGAAGACTGTGTTTTGAATTGAAGGCTCATAAGGTTCAGACCTGCACCAGATGATTTCTTTTAATACAAGTGGCTGTGCAGAAAGTTCCCTACAGGTTCTTAGCATCATTGTGCCAAAGAGTCCACATAAACTCAGTTATATAAGAACGAGCGAAGTGAAGTTGTTCATAAAACGTTTTATTACCTTCAGTCTTTGCAGCATCTTTAGAGTTTAGATAATAAACCTTCATAGAAGTTACCAGTCTTTACCCTTTCTCAGAACAATGATTCACATAGGTTCAAGCTACTTACTTTAATTTCTCTTAATTTTAAAGGTAGAAGAAATGTGTTGAGGTTGACTTTGATCTCTGCCTGGATAGTTTGATTTCTGAAATGCAGGCTTGTTGCTTTTCTGAGGTTGTCAAAATGCAGAACTGTCTATATATTGAACGCAAGTTGTATATTAAAATTAAATGTGGGTCAGCTTCCAATGAAGTATGTAATTGTTTAATGCTAAAGGAAAGAGCTTAGAATATCTTAGTTTATATTTTAAAGTGTGCCTTTTAGATGTTAATTTATTAATACCAGCAGTTTATTTTTATTCATAAGACTTTTCATATGTAAGTAGTTGAAGCGGCATTATTTTAATCCTTTCTTTGGTTAGGAAGAAGAGAGAGCCTGCAGGTGGAAATCAGAATGGCATACATATTGCTTCTTTCCCAAAAGGCATGGTATCTTTCTCCTATTGATATGCAAAATTTTAAGGTAGAAAATAAACCTCATTGCCTCATGTCAAAATACTGAAAAAATATATGCTTGGATGATGCATGGAAAAATGTGGGCTCACTTCAGACTGAGCACACTGGTAGTGGAGTTTGCCACGAGGCTGTCGGGGCCCTTCGGGGTTCTGCAGACTCTGTGCAAACCCTTGTATCATAAGCAGTTAAGCGGAGATCAAGCCTTACTTGTTGGTGGCATTTGCTAAGACATTTTTGGACTAATGAATAACAGTGCAATAGGATGTCACAGTCATTCAGGGTGCTAAAATAGGAGATATATGCATGTCTATTCAGTGGATGTGAGCCTGCTTTGATGTTCAAGTTGCCGGGCACAGTCCAGTTGCCCTCTGGAAATGGTGTAGTTGCAGCCAAACGTAAAACAAAACATCAAAGCATGGTAAACTGGTTTAAGCACGATGTGCTAGATGCTGTGCTGTTGTGCCTGCACAACTTCTTGAATAGGGCTGGCTTAAACACACCTAGTTGGAGTGCAAGTGGGCAAGCTCAGGTCTGCCCGCAGCTATCTGAATAGACTTTTCTTTGGGGACTTAAGACCTCTTTCCCTTCCCAGTCTAGCTTCAGCAGCCTTGAGCCAGTGGTGCTGGTACTTCTCAGCTTCTCCTTGTCGCTCTAGTTTTTTCTCAGCCTTTGTCTTCAAGGGACTACTTGAGGCAGTGAAGAGAGTTTGGTCTTTGCTGAAACTGCCAGTATGATGATAACTAGTCAGCTTTCTAGAGACGTGTCCTTAAGCAAGGATTAAAAAAAAACTATTTTGTGTTTACTAGATCATGATTGCAGATGTCAAAAAGCTTTATTCATCACGTGCTGAAATTATATCCCTGAAGGTTCCTTGTATCTCTACTGCAAAGTGTAAGTTATTGCTGACTTACTTAAATTTAAACTTGTGCCTGTTTGACTTTTCTCTTCCTTTGCTTGCTCTATCTGTCTTTGCATGTCTGTACTAGCCCTTAGTCTCTTGAGAATCTTCCATTGGATGTACGGGCTGGTGGGACTGGAGCATCCTGTTGCTGAAGATGGAGATGTGGCTGTTGTGATCTCTTCTGGACGTGGATCAGAATGAAAGGATGGTCCAAGTCAGGGACTATGGGAACCTGTCATCCCTCAGCAGCTTGTTTGATGCTTGGGAAGTCTCTTAGGATGTGTCCGCATGGGTGGATGTAGACAGTCTTGCACACTAAGCTAATCAGCTGCAGGACGGATCTGGGCTGTTAGTGCTGTGCCTGGGCTACGTGACTTACCTTACAGCTTCAAGACTTCTGTGCTGGAGCTGGTGTGTGGAGCGTGGGGCTGCTGGGCTGCACCTGTGTGCGCAGATGTGCCCAAAGACTCCCCGTGCCACAGTTTCTCCAGGTGTAAAATGCAAACGCTAAAGCTTATGCCTTTCCCAAAACTGCTCGTGACAAACCGTTGAGGAGTGAGTCACTAGGCAAGGAGTTCTCACGCACTGAAAACACAACGGGGCCTTTGTTACTAGTTTGATTGCCAAAAAATCTTGTTAGTTGTGCTCTCCTCTTATGGTAATAGCTTCTAGAAAACTTTTTCCAGCCCCAAATTCCTGTGAGTGGAGGCTGCTTAAATGTGTTTCTTCCCTTACAAAAAAGGGAGGTAAAACCAAGCACCTCTGAAACGATACAGGCTAAAAAATCTCTCTGAAGAAAAAAATCCTGTTTGTTTTTGTCTGTCTTTCTTACAAGAAGTGATTTGGGAAAGACAGAACTTCGGCAAATAGGTCACCCTTGCAGAGTGGCTGGTGCTGGCTACATTTGGAAACCTCTGTCCTAGAAGGGAAGGCCAGTGGGTATCTGAGTGGCTGAAAAGAGGACATTGCACACAGAAAGATGTGGAGGTTGATGTGGAAAACTCAAAAGCTTTCTAGAAAGTTTCTGGTTGCTCTAAACCAAAATATTTTGGCTTTTAAGGTGAGCTTTGCTTACAGTCAGAGAAGCAGTGGGAACACTGTACTGGGAATGCTACAGGAGGTCAGCAGGTATGCTTGTGGTTAGTACTTTTCTTTACACCTCCTTTTTTCCTCCAAATTCTGGGGAAGCAAGGATCTGTAGCTGGCTGTCCTGCTTCAGCTGGTGAGCAGGCTAAAAATATTTCAGCAAGGATTAAGCTGGGCACAGTTGGTATGGTCTTAGCAGACATAAAAGACTAAGGCTTAGGAGTCAAGCTGAAGAGTAGGATTGAGACTTTGCAAGGTGGAGAGTCTCTACCAGGCAGGGTGCTGCTGCTGGAAGCGTGGCCCCTCTTCCAGCTGCACGTTTCCTCTGCCTGCTTCATGCCAGCTCCTGTGCTTAAATGACCCTTTGATTTGCTGGTTCGGTTTGCTAAGCCCTCAGGATAAGCAGGGGGCTTGGGAGAGCTGCAGAGCTGATGCAGATGGAGGGGTGAGACTCCTGGGGGTGAGCAGAAGTGTGTCTCTGGCAGGAGCCTAGCATTAGGGTTGGCTGTGCCTTCTTCTGAAGCCTCACCCATAAGATGCTCTTTGTTCCCTGCCTAATGTTCCTCTCCCTGGAAATCTGTAAGCGTGCCACTGCTGCATGCAGTGGTCCCTCTTCGCAAAGCCAACTCTATCTCCACTGAGGATATTATCTCTGAAGAGCCATAAATGAACTCTTAATTCTATGACTTGCATTCAGCGATGAAATTAACTAATTTATTCTGTAAAACATATAGTCCTTGCAGTATGACATGTAGTGTTGAAATCTTAACCTTTGCATTTCTGAAGTTGATTTTTTGGTCGTGTACTTCCCACCCCCTGTGAACAACCTAAATACTTTATTAACAAACTGCATGAAGTGTATTACTAGGATATGTTCAAATGCATATTTCTTGAATATAAAACTACAGTTTAGTGAAATGCCAAGTACCACTTCTCTCAGGTAACTAACATCTTGTAAATCCAGTATTTGTGCTCCTAAATGGATAAAGAAATATCTGTGAGCATTTAGGCACACGCACTTTTCTGTGGAATGCAAATCTGCAGGACTTGTTGTCTTGCAGGTTTTTTCACCCTTATAGCAATTCCTGTTTCTTTTTTATAAAGCAGATTATAAAAATATTTGTCACTACCTATGTATTTGTTTGGAGACCACATTCCCATTGAACATGTGTGCCCCCATTGTATCTGAAGGACTTAAATATTTTTGTGGCAGTGTTTGTTGTTTATTGCCTGGCTAATTTGTAGGGGAGAAAAAAAGAAAGAGATCGTCTTGCTGCTTTTAGCAAAAATTCAATAGAACAGAAGAGTAAGATCTAATATTAAAGCTTTTTTTAAGAAAGTATTCTGCAGTAAATGTACCAGCACATTATGGAGAATTATCATAGTTAGAGCTATTATACATGTGCCTGCAACAAAAGAACAGTTTTTTTTTTTTTTTCTTCCCTATTTGAAGCTTGATGTTTACTTACTTAATGAGCAAAGCAGGGCTTTGGACTATGTTGGCTGTAACAATATGTTGCTTAATGCAGAGTCATTGTCTGAATGAATGAGATTTTAATCTTCTAATACAGGAAGTTTTAACCATAGTTACACTGCTGATGGAATCTTCGAAGAATTTCAGAAGTATCTCAGCTGCCATTCAAGCTCACGTTAACTATTGCCCTTCTCACTTGTTATCCCATAACTGGCTCTTGGACAATTAGAATTTGCTTTCCTAACACTAATTTTGCATGTCGTGTTTGTGAGCTGTATTTTAAATAAATTTGGCAGCTGCAAGTAAGAGGTGGCAGCATCATGTGCACGGCAGGCGCTCTGCAGTCTGTAAAACATGATTTGGGCATCTCTCGTGGTACCCATGCACCACGTATGTATGCGCTACTGTGCGGGCAATCTCATCTGGCTTCCAGACACGGCTGGTACCAACATTATGGTAAGAGTGCGAGTGGGTGCATGGCCGTCACTCATGACCCCGGGGCCATTTTGGGTACTTGTTCTGTGTGCCAGCAGTGTGCTGGCTGGAGGGAGAAGAGGGTGAAATCTGTTTGGTGGGGAAGGGGCTGCTGGAAGCAAAGTGAATTAAGAGGGCTGTAAAAAACTGATAAAGATAGGACTGTCTGTTTTTATATTCTGCCACATAACATGGGTTTAAATGAATTTCCCTATAATTTGTCTTCAAATACCGACATTTAACTCTTAGGCAGTATAAATGAACTGGCTTTTTCTAGAGTAAAATTCATGCCCTGCGTCCAGGCTAATATGTTCACCTACTATAAACATTACTGCCTATGGTTACAACCGGAATAAAAAATTCCTTTTATATACATCATAGCTGGCAGAGACTCCTGAGACCACCACAAATCACTTCAGCCTTTTGGTGCTCTCTGACGAAATGAACTGAAATGTAAAACAGCCCAGGCTTCAGGCAGGCTGACTCTGGAAAGCAATTAGCTTGTTTAGACCATTGTTTGTATCCTCCTGTATTTCCAGGTGCTGAGCAAAGGTGGACTAGGAGCTCTCCTGAATGATTTAAACACTGGGCTTTAATAACCTCCCATTCCTTCCTTCCTAAAAGGTTTTGCTCATTCTCTGTGTAGCCTTTCATTTAAAACAAAGCAAAACAAACAAAAAGAAAACCTGGCAAGTTCCCCCTTCCCCCAAAAGAACAAGAAGAAGGGAAGGGAAAAAAAAAAAAAAAGGGTCATAACAGGGAATAACAAAGCAGTGAGTTATTTATGCAGCCATGATTGGCAAAAATGATTGCAACATGAATTTGCCCAGAAGCAATGATTAGATCATAAAAATGTTAAGGAAATCTGTAACTCAACACCATTTTATAGATTGAAGAAGTTTTTGTTCCCTACCTTAATTGCGGTGACTTGTTATTAAAGTATTTATTCAGAGTAATCTCTTTGGACAGCGAGCCCTTATCCCATCTGCATGCATAATTAAAAGTGAGGGGGGAGAAGGGGGAGCATAAATGGTTTACCATGCTACATGAGCAAGGGAGGGAATTACACAATGACAGGTGAAGAGCAGATTTATCTCCTGTTGCAATGCTGCAAGCAAGGCAGGACACTGTTGCTTGCTAATATCCTTGCAGACACCACAGTTGCTGCTTCTCCAGATTACTGTCCAAAAATCATTGCTGGTCTCTAAAAGGCCTGTAGCGCTGCATCTGTAGCTGTGGGTTTTTGAGCCGTTGGTGCTCAAGCAAAGAGATTGGATTTGGGTATGTGGGCTTGTGAATCCATGCCTCTGCTTAAAAATGGACTATTTACTTACTTGGCTGGATATTTATTTATTTATAAATAAACATTGGTAGTGTCTGGCTTTGCTGAATACAAATCAGAGGGTTGTAATTGTTCCAACTGAAACAATGTCATCACCTGCCTACTGCTCTGTCCCTTTTCCAATGATAAAAGAATTTGGTGCAATTCTTCTTTTTCCACTCTCTGAATAGAAAGAAGGTTGTACTTGAACATTCGTCTCTAGACAGATTTATCATCATTAGGCAGTACTCAAACACATGGTATCTGTTTTTAAATTGAACTGTTATGGATCTAAATCGGATTTACACAGAGTAAGTTGGTATATATTTGACTCTTAACTATTCATGAAACAGTATTTTTCCTTAACTTCTGATGTCTCACCTCTGCAGCAACAGTACAGAGAATGCCAGGAACTTTTGAGCCTTTATCAGAAGTACCTAGCTGAGCAACAGGAAAAACTAACGCTCTCCCTCTCTCAACTCAGTGCTGCCAAGGAAAAGGAGCAGAAGGTAAGCTCTTTTTTCCATCTCCTTTTTTAATGACATCTCCAAAACACGATCTTTCTTCTTCTAGAAGTGTAACTTGAGTACGTTGCCTTGTATTTTATGATGTTGGTAACTATTTAGTGATTGGTGTACCTTGACCTTCCCTTAATACATGGATTACAGGAAAACAAAAAAAGAAGCAAGTTTTGGATCAATAAAATGGGTGAAGTTAATTGACCATGTTGTTGTGCAATAGGAACCATAGGAACCCATGCCTTTGCTAAGCGAAAGGATAAGATGCTCTTCTGTTTTCTGTCCTGTTTCTTAAACAGTGAAATAATTACAGTCACTATAGCTACAGTCTTTCAAATTTTCACTGTGGCTTTTGATGACTGAAAAGGAGATTACAGATGATGTGTTTGGTCAATAAGAGCTTTCTCAAGTCTGTAAGGCAGCCCATCTGATTTGAGCTGTTTATAGAAGACCCATAATTATTTATGCTGTTTAAAAACAGAAAACATTGACTAGAGATACAATGTGTTAAATTAAGTGGTAAAATGGTTCTCAGATGTATATGCAGAAAGACTTGAAGACATGGTTACTGAGATTTTTTTCTGATAACTACGTACTTGATTTGTATCCCTGCTGATAGCAGATGATACCTTGAAAATTAAGGCAATTTATGCAAGTGCTCTACCTAATGTCTTTACTTGCTATTCTCTTTCAGTAGTTTCAATCAGTAAATCTCCATTCAGGGGCTGTCCTACCTTAAAAATAAAAAAAAAGACCATGCCTTTTTTAATAGGTTGGGCACTAGATCTTTCTTTTGCTGATGACTGTTTAAGACTTCTAGTATGGCTAGAGGTAAAGTCATCAGTGCAGAGTATCCAGGAGGTGGCCTGACTCTGGACTCTGCTAACAGAACTGCACAGACAGATCCTACTTCTCAGAAGTCCGTGAAGGCAGGGCTACGCTTTTAATTCTGTTCAAGAAGCAGGTAGCAATACTGACTTCATTGGCAGTAGGAGCAGGTTATTATGCATGTTTTTAAAAATACGTTGCAGTTTGTCAAGCTTTTGGCCTTATAAACATTTCATTTCTATTCTTTTATATTTTTATCTGCCATCCATTTTGTGATGGCTTTGAGTTCAAAACAAGAACCTTTTATTTTCTCTAAGAATGGATGATGCCTGTGTTCTTGCCTGTAATATGCAGCCCGCTGGGGTTCTCGGTGGAAAACAGTCCAGAGGAGCCCAGGCGGTCCAGCAGAACTGTGACAGCTGAGTTTGGGATGATGCTGTTACTTCTCTGAGGTTGAGTTGTGCTTGAAATCTTTCACCTTTAGCATTTCACCTTTAAATACGTGATTGTAAATGCATGTAGTCTAATTCCATCTACAATTCTAATACAGAGATACAGATAATAGGAAACCCTCAGCCTATTAACTGTCAAATTAGCACCTGAGCTACAGCAATCCATGTTCATCTCTTGTTCTTCTGTCTTCCTAAGCACTCTGTCAGTGTACATACAGAGACTCCTCTGAACTTGTTTTCTGACTTCATGTGCAAGTTCTATCAAGCTTATCTTTGATCCCATTATTTCTTTATACTTACAGGCACTTTTGTCCACAAATGCGAATTCAGATATTATATCTAGGTTTGTCTTGACATTTTATTTACAGTACCTAGCGTACAGCTCCAGCCTAGCAGGTCTGAAATTACCCTAGCCTTCTTGCCCTGTGCAAAGCTTTGTAGGCATAGATAAAAATTGTCAAAGCACGTTTCAGCTGGTCTGTCTCATAATTTGCAAAACATTGGTAATGTTCCTAGCTTTCCTCTTCAATTTTCTCTTCTATGTAATCCTGGTGATCATGAAGCTGTTTATTTCTTGAATGCATTTGGCTTTATAATTTGTTACCTTTCTTCCTTCCAAACAAACACTTCATGCTATGTTTTTCCTCACAGCTCAAACTGTGGAGAGATTTGCAGGACTGCCTCAGCGCTTCAGTTCTTTCCCTACCACACTCTATGTTGTAGCTATCAAAAACAAAGGAAAGTTGCTGGGCTGCTTTTTGGACCATAGTGTTATTTTCACACACGTTTTTGCTGCTCTGTCACTTGTCTTAATAACAGAACTGTGAACTCTTAGGGTCATCGCTGGTCTCTTTTTTGTTCCTTTTGAGTGTTGTCTTAATACAGCTGTTCAGACAAGCCTAGGGCTTGCATTTTGGTGTCCTGCCTCATTAGGTAATGTCACAGAGGAGCACAGCATGGAGGATTTTTTGGGAGGTAAGAACTTGGGGGGAGGACGTAGCCAAAACCTTTCCTCCTGCTCTGAGTGCTGCTTATTCCTGCGCTCTCTGCCCTGCTGAAGGTCCTACAGTCTCCCCCATATTTATTTTAAGTCGGAGTTTGAAAAAAGCCATCTTGATTTGGTCTTAGGCTAAGAGAAGTCTTCCTGACTTTTGTATGAATCCTTGACCATGGGGAATCTTCTCTGTTGTTTGTTTTGACTGGGAGAAGGAAATTCTGGCTGGCTGGCTTTAAATCAATTACTTAGTTTTCACTTCTTTGAACCCTCTAGGTGATGTAGTCACCCAGTTCAGGTGCACGCTCGTGTTACAGGGGCATCTGTGCTTCAGTGTAAGATGTTGCTCTGATTTTTCCTGTGTCTTGCAGAAAGACGGGACTGCACAGTTATAGTCTGTACCGAAGCATGGCTTTGTTATCCCTGTTATGAGCTGTTCTTTCTTGTTTCTGTTCATCTTTCCTTTTTTTTTCCTACTTGTTTGTTTTGATTCATTCCTACACCTGTATCTTGACATAACTTACTATTTGTCTGTCTGGCTCCCTCATTCTTGCTGTACAATAATGCTGACCGTGATCTCCCCTTCCCCCTGAGCTTAGATAGGAATTTGAAAGCATCTCCTTTTGGTGTCTAAATGCCGGGCTTCGTGTTAGAATAAGACAATTAACAGGTCAAGAGAATCGCAGTGTTAGCGAACTGCCATGGCATTGTTGCAGAAAGGTGGAGTTGTGCAGGAGGGAAGCGACTGCAGTAGCTGTGCACATGTAGCTGAAATGCAGCCCTGGTTCTCAGCTGCACTGAACTAATGCAGCTACTTTGGTGTTTGCTTTTATTTTTGTCTGTTTTAGCATCACATAATGGTAACAGTAATTCTGAAGTCACGTTTTCCTCTTACCTGATACTGCTTCTTTATAACAAAAGCTAGCCCTCGAAATTTAAAGGAGGTGGTAATGACATAAAAATGTGAGGAAAATGGTAGTGAGATGATTTAAGACAGAACTCTCGTGGAGTCAATAATCAGTAACTGGAACATGGAGCTTCCTTTTTTGTGAGATAAAGTTAATTCCATTTGAAAAGATACTTAAGGTGACATGAATTGAATTATTCAAACCGGCCTTCTCAGCATTAACTCTAGGTTAATATCTCATGATGCCTCTGGTTTCATTACAGGAGTTTTAAGTACATAACTTTTTATAATAAATTCAATACCTAGAAGCTGAACTGAAATTGGTTTACCTTCTACCAACCCATAAAAAGAAGCATTAATTGTAAAGTGAATATTAAAGTGGTCACTAAAGTTGACTCAGACAGATTCAAAGAGATAGGTCTTGTGTAAAGGAAGTGAAGAGCTCTACTGAACAATAGGCTTCTGCCTTGATGTTAATAGAAAATACTATCCATATTAAAATGTAGTTAAATCTCTTGTATCAAAAATGATTTTTGAATGTTCTTGCTGCAGCTCTCAACTGTTCAGTCTTGGCCATTTTCAGAAGCTTTACACGGAGATGTAAAGAAAATTGCGGTTGTTCTAGGTAAGCAGGTCTGACCTAGTTACACAGTTGCTGCTTCAATGCCATCTCAAACAGTGGCAAGAATCCAGTTTACTTTGGCAAGTTCCTGGCTGGTGAATTTGTACGTGTTCTGCAGCATAGGGTGGGACTTCACTTGCAAGAATGGGACAGGAGGCTGAGTTTTTACAGGACTGGGATTCTCAAGCTATTTCACCTAAAAATAAGGATAATGTCTGACCTGTAGACTCAGCTTTGCCTATTAGCCTTTGAATTTACAAGTACAGATGGCAGCTTTTGTTTCTTATTTGTAGAAGATTATCAACACATCTGCTAACTCCCTTGATTTACATAGGTTCTTGTTGTGTATGTGTTTTAAGCTTGGGTTCTTCTCCCCCGCCCCCATTTATAGAAATGCAATAGGTATGGGGTGGAATTGTAGGCAGAAAGGAGTATCAATAAATTATTTTCAGTGGGATATCTGCACTCACCCCTTCCTGTATATTACGCCATCTGTCTCCTGTTGTTTGATGTTTATATTTCAGTAATTCCAGAGGCCCTCGTCAGGAATGAGGTACTGTTGTGTACTAAGCACTGTGCAAGCATACTGAAGGACATGGTCTGCTTTGGGAAGACTGTAAAATCTTAAGAAGATTAGCTTTTTGGGAGGAGGCTAATATTTTTTTTAGCCTTTTTTTTAAATGTTGTTATTTCTCATGAGTTGCTTGTTCATCTTAAACATTGTTGACACAGTTGTGGTGTCATTTCACAGTTAAGTCTAAAGGAAGCCTTTTCTAGAAAGGACTACAAAGTCTTGCTTTCTTTTCATGTCAGTGACTAAAATTGATGTCCATATAATTGTCATTTTTTGCCTTAATAAGTGTAATTATATCCTAAAGCTTCAAAAATTAGTTATGATTATTTTTTCTATTGAAAAAGATATTGAAACAAGTCAATCTTCAGAAGCCTTTCCTTTCTGATTTTCCCCAGACTTCTCCATTCCTCTTCTTTCAGCATGAGTCACCTTTAAACACACTCTTAGTTCGCTTAAAGAAAAAAAAAATCCAACATATGCAAAGGGTTGTGAATGCTATAACGTAAACCTGCATGATAGAATTTACTTTGTCTGTTTACCCAGCTGTACTGGAACAATGGATGAGCCCATCTGAAATATACTTGAGAACTGGGGTAATAAATAAAGAATTAATTTGACTGTTGTCCCAGAGGTATTGGAATAATTTTAGGAGGCCAGACAGAGACAGAGGTTTAGCTTGAGTAAATACTGGGAATAGCCTTTCCTTACCTGTGTTACTTCAGGCAAAACCTCTGATCTCTTTCTGTGCCTCTCTTATCTGTGAAAGGGAGATAATGCTTTTTGTCCTCATTCATTTTATTTTCTGCTGAGAAAGCCAGGTTTTGGGAATCTCCTCATGTGTGTTCAGAGTGTTTAGCAATATTTCAAGCTTAGTGTCTGGAGTAGGCTACCTTGTGTAAGGGAGAAAAAGGCATATGTTTTCCTTTTACCTCTAGGTTACTTGTCCTACTAGATTTACCTGTCTTTTCTAAAAAATGCTAACTCCAAACAGCAATGGAGATGGACATAAATATTTAAACTAAAAGGAAACATCAGTATTGAAATATCTGTGCATTGCTAATATTCACAGTGTAACTACATCTGCTCTCAATCCCCTGGAAAAGTGTGCCACAGCAGGACCATTGGGCTCTCATAACAGCCCTGTCTACTTGCATGTGGTGAATGATGCTGTATTTTAGTGGTTGTAAGCACTTCACTCTCAGTTCTCTGCTTAAGTGAGGTCTGAGCAATTCACTGCTTAACAGATCTATGCTGCTTGACTGTCTCTTTGCTATTGTTCTATTGTCTTCATCAAGTTTGTCTTTAGTCACTTTAGGGTCTTTTGATTTTCATTTTCTTTGAAGGTTCCTCTTTGTTTCATCCACCTGGCTTTAAAAACTGTCTCTCCTGAGGAAACCTTTTATTTAGGTGGACATTCATATCAACTGTCTATTTTTCTGTTGAGGGATAAATCTGGAAAGAAGGCAATGCCTTCTCTTCCAGCAAAACATTCCATTCTCTTGGCCTCATAAGCTTTTGATGATATTTGCTGCTATTGTCAAATGACATCTCTGGACTTTGAGAATTTGAGAAATCCCTAGGACTGACTGTTCCTTGAGGACCTCCTGTTCTTAAACACCAATTTACAGATTCCTAGGTAAGATATTGCAGTTCCTTCAGTGTAACCCTTATAGCGGCTGTTGGGAGAGAGCTTTGTGACCACACTCGCCAGCATCCTCTACATCTCCTTTTAAGTGTGGGTGAAGATTCTTCAGTGAATATAAGGTCTCATAGGACTGCATTTGCAGTCAAGATTTTATAATATGCTACAGGCCTTGAGGAAGCAAGCTTCTGTTCTGCCCTTCGCTCTGTGGAGCTGGCTATGTAAGTTCTTTATCACTGTCAAGCAAACAACCTAGCTGTCTACCATTATGCTGGCACTTTTAGTAGTATAGTCTGTTTAACCTATGCATATATCTTTGGTTCTGCTGTCTTCGGCCTTTTTTTGAATGTTGAGACTCTTGAAAGTCAGTTTCTCATGCACATCCTATATCCTTGACTTGCTAGTTTCCAGTATCGAGAAACCAGACTTATAAGATTCCTCTAAGCATGGCGGGTCCTGTGTGTTGTGATCAAGATTACATGTGTGAATTTTCTGACTTGTTGAAAACTAGCCTTGGAGACATTCAAAACTGAACTGAACAAGGAACCTTGTTCAAGTAACTCTGAAACTGGCCTTTATTTGGGAGGGGTTTGGACCAGATGCCTTGCAGAGACTCCTTCCAGCCTGAATTCTTGTGTGATTCTGTTCTGTGCTCTCTCTTCCCCATCGCTCTTCAAGAGAGAAATCATCATGTAAAAACTTGCTGTGGTAAGAAGTGAAAATGCTTCTGGGCTAATAGCGGTAGTCCTACAACTGGACCCTTATTTCTGAAAGTCGAAATGACTGGAGTTGCTTTATAGCTATTGAAAAGAATTAGAGGCTGTAGACTCATCTAGAACTTCATAACATAAATAACTTTATGCAGTAGTTTAAATTCCAGATAGTGGGTGTGATATTAGTGATTATTATATTGGAAGGGAAATTGGTTACCATCTCTTTTGTGCAAAGCATACATTTTTGTGTTTTGATCAGGTAGCTTAATTTGAAATGCCTTTGTTTAATGAAGGCCAGGTTCAGGGCACTCTTCATATGGCAGAAAGATTTTTCGTGAGAGCCAAGGCTGTAATTTTCTTACAGCTAAGAGGGTGGGAATTCGTTATCTGTCTGTACCGGGATGATTGCCTGCAGAAATATCTCTTCGAGCTAGTTCTGAATACCCTAAGATTTAGCTTGAGTTTTTCATTTTGAGCTGCAAGAAGTTCAAACTTAAAGTTTGTCTGATACACAGCTTGCCATTTGAAGTTTATAAGGACTCTCCTGGACTCTCCTCCTTGGATTTTATCCACTATAGAACAAATTTCAAAGTTCTTGAGTCAGCTTATATGTCTATATAAGCAGAATATAGCTGGTGTGGTGACATCAGCAAACGTTATGTATCTATGGCATTTATTGCAAGATTGTGTACAGGGTGCATGCAATTTATGGTTTAGAACAGCCTGGTCACCTGTCTCTCAAGAATTAATTCATTAGATGTCATTCCATAGCATTTTTTGGTTGCCATCTCTTCATGGCAGATGCCAGCAATGTCTGAAATGTTCTACATTCAGGTTTATAGCAAGTACCATTTTCTCTTCATTTTGGAAATTCGCTCTTATGATTTCAGTTTGGGGCATATGCAGAAAAAGACCATGCAGACATTCAGGACTATCATTAACCAACGTTGATTCATAGTACCATCCGCACAAATGGGGATAAATGAGTTTCTTTTGTCTATGCAGAAAAGCTGCCAATCTGAAACTGATGCTGTCAAAGCCAACTACATAGATACGTGGCTTCTCAGGGTGGCAGAGCTATTTCCGAAGCCTTAAAGTAGGGGAAAGGACATGATGTCCTCTGACCCATCTCTGAGGTGTGGATTACCCAGAGGTCGGTGTCTGCCTTGAAATGAACAGCCACTTCTAGTCAATCTGTAATAGATATGTGTGATTCCATGTTGTCTTTCCCCATCTGTCTTCCTCTCCATTAGCAGCAGTACTTCTGTTGGCTGGAGCAGGCCAAGCAAGTTTTCAGGGTGGATTCTGTTTTCCAATGTATAACCTCAAAAACTTCTTGTCCTTTGTGGAGTTGGATCGTGAACATCAGTACCTTAGTTGAAGATTGTCAGTTCACAGTATGTCTGATGAATGTGTCTGCTCTAAATCTTCAGATAGAGGACTTCTCACAATGAAATAAGGACCTTGGTGCCTTCTATGGCAAGGTCAAGTACCCACTCTTGCAGGCTAATGTTACTTTTAAATTTCAGGAGAAGAATTTTTACTCAGTCATATCAGGAACGCCATTTAAGTCAGGGGGCACTCATGTTTGTGGCTACAGGAAAAAAAAAAAAGGCCTTAATTTTAATAGAGAACTTGTTTCATTAAATAGCTTGATTGGCTGCAAGCATAAAGTATCCTGTGAGCTATTCCGAATTTTAGGTGACGGCTGTGGAGACTACTTCTCTTCCTGAGATCTATACATTCATCACATAAACTTTCATTTTGACAGTGCTCTACTGTTACCACAACTTACTGACACAACTCTTCTTTTGGGATTTTTATCCTTCAGTGGCTCGTTCAGTCAGGCACTCCATGACTCCAGATGATTATGATTTTGGGGTGGTTATTAGTGTCCCTCATAATGTGTGTGTACATTTAGGTATGGAGTTGAAGGAAACTGTACGGTTACTTTTGTCTGTAACTTCTTCATTAAGTGTGTGTATTCTGCTTTTGAGACCCTGGAGATTTTGCAACTGAGAGGAAAAGAGCACCTGGGATGCGTAGAACTGTTCAGCCAGCAGCTTTTCTGCACATACATGTGAGAAGGACTTGCTTGTGTACCTTACCAGCATGCATGGTGTGTGTCTGGGAGCATGTCCAACCATCATGTGAACGTGTAGGCAGATGGACCTGTAACTTCTTTTTCTCAAACCAATACGTAAAGTCTGGTGAAGATACAAACCTCTGACTGAAGCACCAGCACAAGTTCAGCATTCACAATTCAATTGATAAACATGTAAGCAAGCTTTCAGTACAGTATTGTCTATGGCCATGAAACAGTGTTATTTCCTACTTTTTCTAAACCTTAACACAGAAATAAGTGGCTTTTTTTTTTTTTTTTTGTGATTTGAACATTCTAGTTGATCCATGGGCATCAGCCTTCTGCAACATTATCTTAGGCCCTTTTTGTGGATTCTGTAGCTTCAGATAAAACCAAGAGCCAGTGGTATGTCTGGAGCAAGTCCTTTTTAGTTGAGGAAATAAGAGAATGGTCTTTAAATCTTTAGGCCTTTTATTTTCGTTTTATCCGTGGGAATGTCATTAAAGGGACATGAGAGGTTTTGATTAGTATTTTTCATTACTTGTGCTGACCATTAGAGTTTTGCATACAAGTGAACTACTGGGACTGCTGCTGTGGTCTACCAAGTAGGTGAGGGCTGGCAAGCAGATGAATTGGGATCTAATTCTGTTCTGTTGCATCTTTTGCCATTGAGTTATTCAATTGCTGTCTGGCTTTTTTTTTGCTCTTTAAATAGGCGATGATGCCCACTGTTTGTTAGAGCATGTAAGCTCAGTGAATTTGAAATGTTATGTAAATGCAAAGATGAATTGTTGATTCAGTTATGAATTTAAGATACTGTAAGGAGAGCTCAGTTGGTCTGGGACTTCCCTGTACATAAGTTAATTCCTGTAAAAAGGCAGTCTTTTTGCCAGTGCTGGTTTAAGAAGAACAGGTGATTAACATGGGGAAAAACCTCCAGTGATGTATGATACAGGGCAGATACACACGTTGTATGATTCTCTTTACGAGCATGTTTATTCATCGGAGATAAAAAGGATCACATAATCTGAAGTGAAGAATCAGCACTTCTGCAAGTAAAACACGAGAAGAAAACACTGGAGTCTTCTATTTGCTAGGCACACACCTATGCATTCTTATCAGCTGCTTTTTAAGCATTAATTCTATTCTAATGGTTTAACCAAAGTATTGTCATTGTGACAATGTGCTTATTTATAACTATAGAATTAAATGTAGAGGAGTACAGATTCAAAATATATTTCATAACTTGGAGATTTTGTGTTTTGTTAGGCTACGTAACTCAGTGAACACTAGCATATTAGAAAGTTACTTCCTGATAACGTCTTCCTAACTGTGTGTGCGATAGCCTCGGGCAGTCTTGGGTCCCTGTGCAGAAGGCAGGAGTGAAGGTGAGTGACACCTCCAAAAGGTGACTCAGATGCAGCTCACGATTCAGTTTAGATGAATCCAAGCATCTTTATCTGAAATCCTTGTTATTTGATCATATATCAAGATACTCCTTTTACTTTTTCATGAATGATTAGATAGCATCATCATTAAGAGAATGAACACTGAACACAAAATTGCTCAATCCTAAGTAATAAGACCATATTTTTCTTGATGTAGCGTGTTGTTTTTCAGACACATCACTGATGATGTTTATTTGTTTAACTAGTCCCTTGCGTTAAAATTTGTAAATATTTTAAGTGTTCCTTTTAATTTGTCTTCAACCTTTCAGACCTGCGATTCTAAACTTCTGTGTGGGAGCGTATTTTAGGTGGCAGGCTGCCAAGCAGGCATGGCAAAAATGGGTATGTTCATTCAGCCCTTTAAACTTTTTTCCTAATAGGAGAATGCTAATGGTTTGGTATAAGAGACAAGTACTTCTGTTATAATAAATTAGTAATAAAGTGTTTAAGAGTATTATGGAAATCTTTTGAAATGTCAGAAACATTGTAAAATGAGGAGCTGGTTGTTTTTTAAAAATCGAACAAACAAAAGCTCAGCAAAAATCTCTCCTTACAGAGTAAAGTTCCCGGTGAAATCACCACATTTCAGTTCTGGTGCTGCTGGTGAAAGAACCTTTCTGTATCACAGTTCAATGGACAGGAAGGTTTGAGACACCTGAGCTGAGACCTAAAGAGGGGACTCTCCAGCCACCAGAGTAGATAAGCCACTTCTCAGCAGTAGGGGGAGAAAAACGTGCATCTTCTGATATCAAACAGGGTTCAGTTGTTTGAGTAGCAGATGCAGTGTCTCGCTATCTTTGCGAGCAAACACGGGCCAGTGTAAGACCAGGAGGCAGCTGGTACAGTGTGACAGCCCCTCTGGGGCCAGAGGCCACAGTGCTCCTGGTGCCTGCACAAAGCCTTGTCTGCAGCTGAGAGCTGGTGCCACAGCACAACCCTCACTGCCACGGGATGAGGAAACTTCTTTCTGTGATGGTCACGTCCACGTAATGAAGACTTACATACCCCTAACAGAAAGCTGGTCCTCCCAGAAGCTGGTCCTCGCAGTTACGATTTTTACATGTATTTATCCCTTTTCACAAAGGGGCAATTAAACTCCCATAAGTCTGCCAAATTTATTACATTCTGTCTGCCTAAATATTTCCTGTCATTTCAGTTGAATGTGGCATTTTCCGGTTCTTTTTATCTTACAACTGCTTAACTGTCACACGTTCTCTCTGAGCTGGTTAAATGTCAAGGGTGGAATAAATTATTATTCACATACTGTTATTTGTACAACTGTAGTATTTGGGTTGGGGAACAATATCCCCTTCTACTAGGTAGGCGTAGCACGGCCCCTAATCTGAATGACGGTCACTGTTCCAAAGCAATCACAATGCCAGTGTCTTGCAGCATTTTTTTTATCATTTGGAGATGAAAGCTGCTTTATAGATAAATGTAGGATGATTATATTGAGTATTACTTACTGATACATATTTCTTGCATAAATTTGAGTTTCTATTTACATTGCTTCCTGTAAATGCCATTGTTAATAGAGTTCTGACATCTTATTTCCCTTATTGCTGTCTCAGTAGCATTTTATTTCTGATGTTTTAATAACTCAATGTAGACTGAAAGGATAAAACCGAGGGAATTGACTGAAATAATTAGACCCTGATTTGTCTGGCTGTCCAGCACCTGACAAACACATCTTTGACATAAACAGAATGAAACATTTTTGCTATTAACCACTTACAAATAGCTATTTTGGCAGAGCTTTGAAACTATTGAATTCTCAGGGCATATTGTGCTGGGTAAGGCACCAATTCAGGATTTTTCTTTTGCCTTTGTGACTCCTCCTTCCTGTCTGTGTTGAAGGAGAGTCATATTTAGTAGCTTCACAAAAACTCAAAAGCAGTTAGTGTAGTTATCACCCTAACAAACTGAGTATTTCTGAGAAAGTGGAAATGTTCCCATTTCAATTTCTGGTTAATGACACACTTGAGTATGGGATCTGAAATGTCAGTCGTTGTATTTTCAAACCTGTAGAAACTTGAATAAAGCTTATACATAAGAGCAATCAACTCTGATAGCAGTAGGCTAAATATCGGTTTCTGAAAATAAATTTTATATGAATCTATTCTCCAGACAATTTGACTTTTAAATGTTTAAAAATGTGACATCTTTATATAAGTGAATACAGATTGAGGCAGGAGCTATAAAAACTTGAAGTTTCCATGCATCACCTACTTTTCACTATCACCTGTTAAACAGCGCAACTAGGTACAGTGCAGGCTTTACTACTTTCCATTGAAATAATTTACTGCCCTCCTGACCTGTAAACAGATAACCATTACCATGACTTGATACTGTTAGATGTTTGGATACATTCTCAAAGGTAATTCACGGTTTTAAATATTGTATGTGTGAAAGGTTTTATAACCAAGCATTTGGAAAACGGCAGCATTACATTTCCTTGAGCAGTGTTTTGGGAGTAACGATTTGTCACCGCAGCCTTGTTACACGGCTTTCTGAGCAAATGTCCTCTCCTTTCACCTCTTCCTTCAATGCTCTAAACTTACGTAAGGACCGCTGAAAAATTCATTAAGCACCTTCCTTTTTCTCAGCGCTTTCCTACAGGGTGACTTCACTATACTCTGCCTGCAAAAAGTTTTCAGTGACCTCAGTTATTGATTTACACTTAAAACTTCACTGCAGTAAAGGGGGGATGCTGCATTAGAGAATTCGGGAGTGAAAATAAGTGGGTCCTTGTCCTACATCTGCTTCTGACTTTCTCTGGGACCTTTGGAGAATTGCTTCAACTTCCTGTGCCTAAGCTCACTTACTTGTATGGTGAAGTTAACAGTGCTTCCCACCAGTGCTTGTAAAGCTTTTCAAGTTCTGTGCATGAAAACAGCAAGTACAAAGCATTGTCACGATTCATAATGGCATTACTTCTTTATGCTGAAGTCCTCAACAGAAGTAAGCACAGTCGTTCTGGAGTAAAGGTGGTGAATCCAGTCTTAGTCTTTTTTCTAGTACTAAGAAAATAAAATAGCCATAAGAAGGACTCATGCAAAATGGCAAACCATTTAAATGCCAGCAGGGTCATTAGTTTCCTCAGACTGCTGCTTTTGAAGGCTTCTTTTCCCTTTTGTCAGAAATAATCCCAAGAACCTCAGGCGAGAGCCAAGGTTTTCACATCTCAGCAAGCCGATTGTGCAATGACGTGCCTGAATGGTGCATGTTCATGGAAATCAAAGTGCCTGCGCTAGATAGTGGTGCTGGCAAGGTAGTGAGCTAGTGACCAGCAAGTACTTGGTGAGGTCCACTCCATCATTGTTACAATTGGGGTTTAGAAAGGACAGGAACAGTGGATGTAGTCCTGGAGCACGCGGACCAAAAGGGAAGTCCCCCTGAAAGAAGAGCGCGTGGAAAAATCTTGCATGACTTGCTGGAGACTCGGCTGTTAGTGGGACCTGAGGTCCTTAATCCTCACTTCTTTTATTAATTTAATTTTTAAAGCTTGTTTTAGGACGTGAGTGAGAAGTGGGCTAATAGTAGCTGGCAAATAATTTACTCAATAAGCCAATATAGATGGAGAGGGATTGAAGATAAGCAGAAGACCTCTGACATTTACATAATGTTTACCGAGAGCACTCGTTGTAACTTGTTTGTTACAGAAGTCATTATCTGGAGATTAACAGTAAATAGGGGAACGTAAGACTAGAATGAGAAAAAGACAAAGGGTAGAAACAGGAGATGTGTTTAAGCAGAAAAACAGGGAGATGATGTAGCCATGCTCTGTTGCTGGTATTTATGGACTATGATAATGCTATCTCAGTAGAAGCTCCCAGGAGAAGAAGAATTCATCCAGGTTATTGTTTCTTGAGAGGGTAATCTCCGAAAAGCGTTATGGAGATTATCTGTAAGTATGTGTAATGTTGGTAAGAGGGCTTTGTGAGATCCAGAGTTGATATTTCTCTCAAACTTGGAAGAAACTGACATTTACTTTCTGGAAGTATGCACCTTTCCTATGCAGTGGGTGTCATGAGTTTGCTAGGTTCAGTTTCCCATCAAAGATAAGAACACTTTCTTAAAACAAAAAAGGTAGAAAAAAAGGCTTTTATGATTTTGTGGTAGGCTGTAGAGGGGATGTGGGTAGCAAATAAAATGACTGGCAGAACAGTAGCAAGTTTGCAATACAGGTCAACGAGAGGTCCTCCTTAATGACAATAATTGTTAGGAACACTTGGAAACATTTTAAAATACAATTAATCAGTCTTGGGTTTATAAAGACTTATTATCTGTCAGACTGAGATTTCCACATAGCTGTAATTAGAGAGCTTGTTTAGGCTGCAGAAGATCTCTGCTGGAGTAGTGAAGGTTAGAGTGTGTCTGTGGCCCACTTTTAAATTTTTTTTTTTTTTTTTGGAAGCATGTTGGGATTTGTGGGTGTAGTTATGCTGGATTACTGAGTTAAAATGATTTTTTTGTACATCAGAAGCAAATACTACACATTTGTAGTTCTACTAAAACGTTTTTTTTTTTAAAAAAAGTCCTTTCATTCCTCAAACACTCTTAAAATCCTCTAACAAGATAATAACTGTAACCTAACAATTTTATATGGATAACCTTTTGTAGGCCTTACAATGTGTTCAAGCAGAAATGGCAGGTTGTAAAAAAAAATTATTGTAGTTGCTTATATTGTGATAGTGCTTAGAAGCCCAAGCTCTGTTCTTTCAAGTACAGTATGAATATTAAAGGAAAAGAGGAGATTTCTGGCCCACGCCACTGTTTTGCAGAAGCAGAGGTTGATGCTTGCATTAGCAAGGAGCATCAGCCAGGTAGTGGCATCAAGCATTTTGTCAGAGGAACCTGGTGGTCTGCTAAGAAGCATGGTACCAGTTTGGCTGCCAGGGTCCTGAGCCTGGAAATTGTACAAACTGCTGAGAGAACTGCCAGGGTTTGTGAGCTGCTGCAATAAAGTAGAAACAAAATTAGGAGGCTTTCTAGTTTGTGCATTTGTGTCTCTGCAAGTGCGCTGGGAAATGGAAGGACCACAAACATCAGTCCTGGAGTCACAAAGGCAGATGCTGCATGTGTATATAAACCACTGTTCCTGTCCTGTAAAGCTTACAGTTCGGGCTATAGGCAGCAGAGAAAGGAAAGAAAATACGTAGTGATGATAGGAGAGATGGCAAGACAGGGTGACCACAGAAGCATATTGCCATACATGCTTGCTGAGTGCACAGCAGTGCTCTGTGCCTGCCTCGCTGTTATCTTCCAGTAGTAGTAACCAGCAGTTGTTGTTAGCCCTAGCAGGGCTTGCTCTTCTGATTACAATCTTGCTTTTTTCCCTCTGCTTGGATTCCCATGTAATTTTAGCAGTATTCTTATGGAGAACTGTTAGAGCAAGATAGGAAGCGAATGTTTTATGGCAGCTGAAATCCTTGCTGGAAAATGGCTTTGAGCATTCTCTTTTAACCTGAGCACTTAGCACGATATTTGTGGCAGTCAAAAATGCAGGAAACGAGGATGCTTTGTTGCAGAGTTAATGAAGAAGATTTCAGCGAACACAAACCCTCAGTCGTAGCTATGCTAGCGATCAGAAGGTGCTTATTTTCCCATCTTTCAATAAGTTCTTACCTGCTCGTGCTCTCTTACGAGAGCATTTTCCATATGTGACAGATGAGGCACGGAGGAGGGGGGGGGGGTCAGTGGGATCACACGCTGGGTCCCTGGGGAAGAAACAGAATCTTTATTTGTTGGTTGATATCAGAAATGAATTACTTAAGGGCATGCCTGTGCCGCGCTTTGGTCGGGTACCTGAGCCTGCTCCAAATGGGCTGATATGTTGTACCGCATAGTGGTATTAGCTCGGCTCCCAGAAGCAGTAGAGCTGCATCAGTAATTAGTTCTTCTCAGCAAGCTTAATTAGCAGGCTCAAGCAGATACTGCACTGACATGGATACTTAGCTCCTGGTTCCCGAGCCAGCTTAAGTATGCGTGCAAGAGCCAAGCGCTGTGCAGTGTGGACTTAAAGTTTTGTCATGTCTGTTGTATTTCATTTACAGAGCAGAGTTTGTCTCTTTTTAAACTTCTTTCCTCAAGCTGTTGTTACAACCAATGCCCTTAAAGATCCCTTGCACCTGTGAGAAAAAGCGCTGATTTAAACAAGGCCAAAACACGTCTGATTAGAGAATAATCTTTTTGATTAAAATCCATTAGTTAATTTTTCAAATGAGTTTACATTGTTTTTATTACTTTTTTAAAAAAATCAAATCCCATTTCAGTCATCTTTTTAGGCAGGAGATGATTTATAGAAAATGATCTGAGTGTTTATTTGAACATCCAAATGCAATAAATCTGCTCAGTATTTCAATAGCATGATTATTAATAGAACACATTATTCTGTTCAATATTGCGTTGTCTTTAAAATTTAGCAGAGCATTAGTAGTAATGAAACTAGTTTAAATCAATATATCCCTGTTATGAAACCATCTACGTGAGGAAGAAAATTCAAAAATGTGCATGTAGCACGACAACTGGATGATAATTGCATGAAAAGGTCTTTAGGAGAGACTTTCAGGGAAATTTTAATTTCCTAATTTAGGATGTGTGTAGGTCACAATGTATTAATTTTAACAGAAATATTTTCAGGACTAAAAAAATTCACCAAAAAGTACTTTGATTGCAGAGAATGAAATTTTGGTCTTACTGGCAGCAATGAAAAAGCTCCAATTCATAGGAGTAGCCTTTATAACTACACAAAATGCAATGACTAAAATGAGTATTGTGAATATGGCCCAGAAAATATCACAGATATTTTTCTATTCAGTTGCAAAAATTGTGTGGAAAAAAACAAATACACAAAGAAAAACTAAAATTAGATTTAACATTCTCAGCTTGGCAATCTCGCGTTTCCATTAAATGTACGGGCCAGAATTTTTGTACTTAGCCATCTAAAATTAGACCCCCGAATAAAAGACCTGATTGTAGAAAGTGCTTAAGCTCAGTGTTTGTGGAGATGCGCATCCTAGTTCTGGTGGTTTAATTTTAGTTTTCTTGGTGGGTTACTGTCACTTCGTTGGACTCAGTGTTGCCACAAGACGTCTACTTCTCTTGACTTGAGCGTACAAAGTGCCGGTGAAGTGGGTGCAGGAGCATGCCCTACCTATGTGGTATGCCCTTGCAGCACAACCAGTGGTGGAATTGGGTTGCTGTGATACAGGATCTTTCTCACTACTGAACAACAAAACCCAAGCCCCAAACAAGAACCCTCTTCCCAAGCTCTGCTGACGCTGCCACGTAGAGGAAGGAGTGTGCTCCTCTGCGCTCTGTCATCCTCTACCCTTGGAAGTGAAGCTCTTCGGGAAACCTTGTCTCATGGTGCTTTGTGTGAGGTGGGAGAGTAGGAAACCAGTGCAAATGGGTATCTTGAGTCGTGGAGTGGCTGAGTGATTTACTGTTGAGATATCAGCGGAAGAGACAGATGAGTGACAGCGTTCCTGCTTGTGAACTCACTAGCTCTTTCCCTTCCCTAAGATGTTGAAATGTAATGAAACTTAAACATTTTTAAACAACTTCCAGATTAAATTTTAATAGGAATGAAAAATGAACAATATTCTTACGAGTAAGAAACGGTCTTCATTATTTTTTAAAGTCTGTATCATAAGGAACAGCACTATTAATAAGAGCCCTGAGTTTTTTATATTATGTATACTGTTCAGATAGAAATTTAACAGGGAATTTTAATGAAATGATGGCAGAAATCACATTTTTATTACATCCCTTTGCAGAATATTTCCTGTGAGACCAAGATAGAGAGAGGCCAAAATTAATGGCTTTTCATAGGAACTGAGTGATAAGTTATGTAAAGCTTATAAAGATAATAATTTTAGGCTGCTGTTTGGATAGCTAAACAGCCTTATGGAGAATTGCTGCTTAATAGACATATCATGGGAATTAAAGACATTTGGCTGTTAATTTGTATACATATTTTGGTATGGGACCATAAAGAGAAATTCAGTGTATACTTGGTTTGCCGCTCTGCAGAGGGAGGGGAAGGATTCGCTCGCTGGATATAGTTCCTGTCATTCAACCATGTAAGAGAACGCGGAGAGCTGTCAGGGGGCTGCCTCTCTTCCCCTTTTTCGCCCCTCTTGTGGTTTTTAGTCTGAACGTAAGAGAGCATGATAAGATCTTACCATGGTTTTGTTCTCATTAAAAATTAAAGAAATTGTTATTTTGGGAAATGAGAGTTATGTTTAGGGAAAATAAGCACCAAAAATATTTATGAAAATCTAAGCAATCTAGCATATTATGTTGACTTAGAGTCAAGCTTGTATTGCCCACTTGGCAAATATATTTTACCATATTGCTGTACAACTATAATAATAAATGAACATATACTAAAGCCCCCTATCCACTATGGCAACTGGTGTTTTAGAAGCACTTCACGTGCTCGCTTTCCTGTATTTTAAATGCAGATGTTCATCCAACTTTTAATACCAATGGGAGGCCCTGTTCAAAACCTGCATTAGAGTGAAGCACAAGGTGGCAATAAACTTAATTCGGGCTTTTATCTTTCTTGGTTCCACCTCAAAGCTTTTAAATATTGCAGTTCTGAAGTGCGAATTTCTTTTGTGTGAGTCATTTCTGCGAACACCTGTGAGCGGCTGGGTTTAATTGGCCTACAGCTGGCGCTGATTGTGTGCGCAGGGGCTGGGGGAGGCACCGCCTGCTCGGCTGCCTTCGCGGCGGGCATCATTATCTCCTCGTCTTCCTTTTCAGCTCCTTTTTCTTATAGGCAGGTTAGAAAGGTTTAGGGATTAGGGACTGGAAATAGAAGGGGCTCCGGCGAGATTTGATGCTTCTTGGATGAAGTCATTTCGGCAAATATATCTGCATGCATCAACACCTTATTGAACGAGTCAAGCACAGATTTGCTAATCTCGTTAGTCGATTTGCAGTACTTCTGTAGCTTTCGTAGAGGTGACGGTGCCAAGAGCTGGGGAGGCTGAAGTGCACGGCAGTGACAGTGGTGTGGAAGAAAGGAGCAAAGATTTTAAGCATCCCCTCTCCCTGTCACCCGTTAGCAAGTTAATGGAAGGTATCCCCCTCTATACGGCCAAAAAGAAATAGTCCAGTTTTGTGCATAGACACTTCTGATGGGATGATGTGGGTTTAGTCATTAGTGGTCTCATTTGCATCCCAGCTTGTTTGATCTTAATAAGTTAGTTTAAATTATCAGTCCTTTCGTAAGTGTCTCATGCATGTCCTACTTTGGAACAACCGTTGTTCTGATTTTGATTTCTGTAAGTTAAATTCAGAGTTAGGTGCTGGAATTATAAACTCATTTCACACAAAATACTACTCCACACCACTTGTTTCAGAAGTATGTATTTAGGAGGAAATGGTTTTTTACCTGTTGTTGCTTTGTGATAGTTTAGTACGGTTTTCTACTTGTAGGTTCATTGTGCTTTGCAGATGAAGATGAATTATGCAGCCTGCACTGGAGAAGGAATGACAGAGGGGAGAAACGTAGCCAGATCACCTGGACTAATCCAGAACATCCTAGAGGTTGTATGTCCTAGTGCTAAGAAGAAGAAAATAGTCTCTGTATGGGATATTTTATTCACAACATGAGCAAAGCAGGGTTTCTAAATCTTAATTGAAAACTGTGAACAGCCCCGAGCATATAAATATGCCTTTTGGATTATAATAGGCCTTATAGTCTTCCTGCGTTCATTACAAATGGATTGTAATTTGGGAAACTGTGTAATTTGCGAATCCAGAGAGTTTGTTGCATCCTCTGTTGCCAAGTGTGTTTCTATTAGGCACTCGTTGTATGTGGCCCGTAGGGGCCCTTGATGCCACTGCATTGAGGATCCTGTGTTTGGGGGCTTAACAGCCTTCTGCAAGGTGAGATTTACTCTAAAACAAAAAGACTGTTTAAGTGGCCATGAAAAGTAAGGAAATGCCTTTTCACTTTCATATGAAAGCAGCACTGACCCCAGCTAGATTTCTTCTTTTACATGGGCCACAATCTTGTTGATGACTGACTTAGTTCCAGCAACAGGCACACAACTCTTCACTTTTGAAGAAGCAGAATTTCAAGAAATAAATGCGTGCTGGGTGCAAACAGGTTATTGGAGAAGGAAGTTAATTCAATAGCCTCTCCCAACTTAATCTTTCTTTTCTCCTCTGTTGCTGTTTATCTGGGGCTCACTTCGACTGTTTATGTTAAGCTTGTTGCTTCCCTTTAAAATGCTTTAGCAGAGTTTCATACTACAGAAAGCAGCATTACCTAAATGGAGAAATGGCACAAACTGGAAGAAAGAAACGGTGACTGCTCTGGGACCAAATTTGAGCCTGATGCTCTGTTAAAATATGTGAGCATTATTTGTGAATTGTCATTATTTGACAGCGTTCACAAGGTGGTGTAGCAGTAGCCCCCGAACTTCAGTGTGACTTATTCAAGTTTCCTATTTGTGTTAGCTGACTTTGGTTAATTGGAATACATTAATATCGCAGACACTTTGCCTTCTTCTAACCAGATTTAGGGCTGAGAATGAGTGGAAAGGTCTTATCTTAATGAAAATGAATTTTCTTCTGTCTGCACAATAATGCAATAAAATGATCAGCCTTTTTTTTTTTTAAGCTGTTAATTGTCTGCATGTGTAACGCTACCTAGCAACATTTCCAGCAGTGCCGTTCTAGGGCCCTGCTGTTGGTCAGAGATTTTTGGAGAGCGCTGAAAGATAACGTTATTAGTAACAATTAAGACAAATGTTTTTTTGTGGCTTGAAGAAGGCTCATTTAGCAAAATCTCTCCAAGGCAAGTCACTGAACATTTACAATTGTTTTATTTATTTTGCAGGAAAGGAAGTTATTGGAGGGAGGGAGAGGAACTGCAGTGTACCTTAGACCCCCCCCAGCAGTGCTGCTGGAGTTAGCAGCAGTCCGAGGCACCCGCAACAGGGCCAAGTACAGGCTTGAGTGCAGACAGGTGGGCTGTGGGCTTCATGTACTGTAAGGGGCGAGAAACAGCTACCCCAAATATTCTTCTTACAGTAACTGAATGCTTTAGTTCCTGAATTAATTAATCAAAGGCCCTAGACTGCAGAGTCATTATGAATAGTCAGAACATTTTCAGCTTGGTGCTTTGGCTCATCAGTCTGGCAGGCACTGAACTCTGTCAATCCCTATTGAAGTTGTGCCAATCTTCTTAGATGAAGCTGATTGATGTGAGCCCTTTCCTCACCATTCATTTGGACAGCCAGACTGTGTGTGACTAAATTTTTGGCCATCACAGACATTCAGATGAATTCATTTTGATTAGTTCTAGTTGAGACTTTGGGGAAACATGAAAAGTGAATTGCCATTCTTTTCCTCCCTTCCCCCATGTCATTCTCAAGCTCTTCCCTTGTCCACCCACAACCACTATGCTCATGCATACATGTATGTGAATACACATGCAGCCATTTCTGTTGCTAGGCATTAATCCATGGGTCCAGGCAGAGTTCAAGAGCTTTTTTTCTTTTTCTTTTTTTTAATACTAATTGCCAAACTATTTCTTTTCTCTATACAACACAATATTGGAAAATGATGCTGTTTTCTCAGTGGCAGCTTTTTAATGCTTGTTCTGTCTTCAGTGAGTTGCTTTGCTTTTTCTGCTATCTGGTACAATTTTAGTGTAAATTAAATGACCAGTTCATTTTCTGCGCTCCATAGGCTGCAGCAAGTAATAAACAGCTTATGTAATCTCCTAATCATGAACTCAGCCAAAAAATGTCATAAAACTCTGCAGTTTACAGCACCTCGCAATGATTTCTGTAGCCTGCGGAAACCATATATTATGAATATTGTTTGCTGTGTTTTTTTTTTTTCATTTGAATTGTCATCATCCTCCATTTGCAGGAAGGAGAAAGACTTTCCTTTCTTACTTGATCTTCTGCTTTGAATCCATATTTGTTGTCTCTGTGTGTGTGATTGTTAATTCTACTTTGTGGTTGTCACTTTATTTCATTGAATTGGAGAAATGAGGTGAAATTCAGAAACGTGAGAGATAAATAAAGCTCTTCTCTACCCCTTCCCCTTTCCATCTCTTTCCTCCCAGTTTCTGGTCTTCTCCCAGATTTCTTGTACTTGTTCATCTAGCCATTGTATTTTCAATCCGTGTGTGTGACCAAACCTTTCATCTTTCTTCCCCTGCTCCCGTTATAGGATTTTCTTCTTCCACATATATATTTAACATTTTTCCAGCCTAAATAGCATGAAAGTTAGCAAAGTGTGGAAGAAATCTTCCATGAGAAGCGATGGAAGCTACCAAAAGCATTTTTATATTCAGCCCTTATTTCCTGTTTCATCATGTTTGTTGTATCCTATATAACTGTTTTCTGTTCTTTGGTGTTAACCATAGTGTATACTAAGTTTTTTTTTTAAGTTTGTCTTTTAACCTTTTCACTGGTGTTGTAAGTTACAGACTATCATTAATACATCTTAATTCTTTTTTTTTTTTTAATCAGTAGTACTTTGAAAGAGTGTTATAGAACAGCATGCTCTGTTTCAGTCGCAGTGATATGAAATAGTGTTGAGCATTTTCTTCTCAAACCCTTTTAGAGGTAATTTTTCAGTCTTCATGGTGCTGTCATTGATGCCACCTGTATCTCTGCCAGTCTTCCTTTGTGTAATGTGTTGAAGAGAATTGATTTGAACAGAACGATAGATGTAGTCTAAAAGTTACTTTGGAGAAACATCCTAAGAGGATCTTACGGTATTGGAAGGGTTAGAAGCAGGTTTGTGTGCCTTCATGTAAGGCAATACTGGCTCGGGATTCTTTTGGAGGGCTTCTTGGTTAGCCCTTAGAAGGGTAATTTGCTGCTCCCTTAGAGGTGATCGATCCTCTGCCTGAGGAAACCAGTCCTCTTAATTGTGTTCTGCGCACGTTGCTGTTCTCACTTGCACTTGTAGCTTACTTTACGTGTTTAAATATATATTCAGCTAAAGTGGTTCAGCTTGGGCTTGAACTAATACTGCTGTTACTGAATGTTCTTGACTTTGAAATTGGTGAAAGCTGAGAGCACCCAGCTCCTCAGCACCTTCCTAAAGTACTAATTGCTATAATGTCAGCCATGTATTTTATATGGCCAGCAAAAACTGTCTCTTGGTAAACCTTATTTTCTTCTTATAATTTGAGCTAAGTAATTGCTTGGTGCAATTTGATGGAATTGCACTGAATTACGATATTTTTAAGTGACAACTGTATGTTCAGGCACATCCATTTTATGAAGGTAAATAAGCTTTTAAAATGAGCTCAGATGCTGTACAACATAGCCAGGATTCATCCAAGAGAAGTAATGCAACATGCACTGAGGAAGAAAAGTAATGGGGATAGTTTCTAAAAAGGAATTGCAAATTCTTCTTAATGAAAAAGAAGAAGGAGAGAAATCTGGGCTCTCTTGTTGTGGAGCAGCAGATACTAACAGAGAAACCCACATACCCTTTTCTGGCTTGTCACTTCCTCTGGTGCTCTTGCAAAATACCTTAACAGAAAAATTTTAAATACAATTTTAAACGCTTGGGTTATATATAGAGAAAGACAAAGAAGGGGGAAAATGAGTGTTTTAACTACCTACAGTTCTGGCACCCTGTCTGCTTGTTTAATTACCGTAACACATTTGACACACTTGAAAACTTTTGACTTAAAATCTTTGTGTGTGGGGTTATTTTGTTTTGTTTTATTTTTATATGGAATGATGTATTTTATATTTTTTCCTCTGGATTGATCAGTCACTTTTATTTAGGCTTGATTGCTGTAATACAACTGCTGGTTATTTTTCTTTTTAATGCTTAGCCCTTGCCCAAGGTGCTTTAAGGGAGGAGGAATAGATCAAAATAATAATTTCTCTTCTCCTAACATTAAGGTATGAGTTTTTAAATGACTCAAGCCAATTTATTGCAGGGTAGATTCATTGTGGATACGCTCAAAATCTATCTGATTGATTGACGATGCTGTTCTATTGACATATCTGTTCCAAAAGAGAATGTGGGATAATAGGATGAAGATTTGATGAATACCATTTTTATTTAGAGAAAATTATGTTTTGGTGCATTTAGTATGTTTGTAATATAGGAAAGACTTTGAAAGTTACCTTCAAAAAGGTGACTGTAGGAAGGTTTCCATTGTTGAGATCAATCCTTGTGGGAACGGAAGGTTTTGGAACTGCTCCAGTTCCCGAGAGATTCTACTGCTGGAAGAACACAAGGAAAATACATTTCCATGGGTTATGCAGTCTGAAAGGTTTTTTTTAAAAAAACACACACAAATACTTTCATTTTAATTTGGCTTATAGATAAGTTGTATGTACTCTTTTGGAACATGACTGAATAAAGTTGGTTTTGTTTGTTTCCTTTTCCTAAAAATGTTTATAACTTTTTAGATCTCCCTTTTACAAGCAGGCAAGCCTGGCTCACTCATTGCCCTTATGAAGTGGAAGGTGATACCTACTTTCAAATTCTTCCAACTTACATAATTATTTGTACAGCATTTACTAAATAAATGTTGTGGCTTAACCCTAGTGGGTGCCTAAGCACCCTACAGCTGCCTGCTCACTCTGCTCTCCCAGACCAGTGGGATGGGGCTCAAAATCGGAAGTACAGAAGTTAGCAAAAAAGAAAACAGAGAAAACAAACCCATGAAAAACAAGTGATGCAAAAAAGCCCAGCAAACCAACAGTTGCTCACTACCAGCTGACCAGTGCCCAGGTAGTCCCCAGGCAAAGGCAGCCCTGGCAAACTTCCCCCCATATTTTTTCTTTTTGCTGAGCACGGTGTCATATGTTGGACTTGATGATCTTAGAGGTCTTTTCCAACCTAAATGAGTCTATGATTCCATATGGTATGGAATATCCCTTTAGCCAGTTTGGTTGGGTCAGTTGCCCTGGCTGTGTCCCCTCCCAACTCCTTGTGCACCCTCAGCCGCCTCAGTGGCAGGGCAGCACAAGAGGTTGAAATGTCCTTGGCTCTGTGTAAGCGCTGCTCTGCAACAACTAAATCATAGGTCTATCATCAACACTGTTTTCATCACAAATCCAAAGCACAGAAACCTCAAGCTACTATGAATTTGAAAGTAGAATTACCTGAAATCGTATGGTATAATTCCAAATAATGCATATGAACTCTTAAAATTCACAGGGAAATAAGCAAAGAGATTGTCCATGTTGTGTCACGCTGCTGGTTTACTGAATTGGTTCTTCTGTCTCTGCCTGGGAAGCAAAAACTGTTATACTAAATTGCATGTTGACAGTTCTTTTTTATCTTTTCCACATTAGTTTTACTTTCTGAAGCAGAATGTCCCCGAGTTTAAATCTGAATTTGGAGCAGAGGCATGTTTTGAGTGCAGCAAGTAAGATGTAGGAGAAGGAAAAACTTAATTTTGAATTTTCTCTTCTTTTTGGTTAGTGTATGGCAAAAATTAAAGGCATCTCTGAAGTTAAATCTGTTTTAAAGATGTCCGTTTCAAGTGTTTTTTTGAGTCAGCCTGTTGTTTCTCAGGGTGAAGCCTGAGTCTTGTATGGCTTGGCCTGGCATCGCAGCTAGTTAGGGTAAATTGGCACTAGGCTCTTCCTTCTGTGTTGTGAGGGTTGGGATAGGAGTTGGGATAGCAGGAAGAATCAACAGCTGTTTCCAGGCTTTTTTCTTGGCCATCTGTTGGGCCACTTTGGCTATATCCTTAGCTTTAAGGTGCACCTAAGCTACTGCAGCATCCAAATCTTGGTAAGTGCTCAGTCAGAGGTGGACATGAGAAAGCTACAGAAGCTGTGAGGTTGCATTAGCAAGCAGAAAGTAAAACCCTTGCTCTATTTCTTATGTACCTTCAATAAGCATTCAGTAATAGTTGTAGTTTTGTCTAAAAAATCGATCCGATGAGAATAAATGACTTGCATAAGGTCCTATGTGCAGTCTGTCATCTGGGCAGGAAACGTAGCCAGTTCTCCAGAGTCCCAAGGCACCGGGTCTGGGTTTTCATAGCTTTATTCCTCTCTTCATTTATATAAAGATGTGGTATTTGTAAGCCTTCAGGCAGGCCCGTTTTGGGTCACAACAAAGCTGTTGGTGAATGCGGGGACTGCAGGCAGTGCGCTGGGTAGTGGTACCTCAGCACCAAGAGCGGTTCCTCATCTGAGGTGGTGGTGGGCTCGAGACCAGCTCCGCGGCTGGGCCAGTGTTTGCTCTGACTTGCTGTGGCAGCTTTTATGTTCCTCAACAAACCTTTGAGCCAGATTATCCTTGGCTCGTCTGAAGGTTTGGGTCACAAACAGCTATGGGGCTGCACCTGTTTTGAAGGTAGTGGTGGTAGATGTGGACCTATGGGATGTTAGGAGTAACAACTGCAGAGAAGTTAAAATATGTGAGAGGCTTTTAACCAGGAAGAATAAAGTTGAATAGTATTGGGTGATGCTGAAATGGGAATGGCCTTTAGTTCAGCTAAGTCAGGCAGGACTCATTGTGAAACACAAACCAAATGCCTAGGACAAAATTCAAGTGAGAGATGGGATAGCTCCAAATAATGGCAGGAATCCACGAGTAAAGGCTGGGGAATCAATAGGTGTGTATGTGCATCACTGTAGCTAGCCAAATAGTAAGTCTGTCAGAACATACACCTGGGTAAGAGCCAGGGTGAGTAAATGCTAAATTCTAGCTGCTAAGCAGGCCCGGTGGTTGAATATCAGGCAGAACCCGCCTGTTTTATGATATTTTGCTGTTCATCACAGATGGGGTGAAAGTAACTGCAGGGATGATTCTGGTAGCAAGCTGAGGTAAGGCAAGAACAGTCAAGAGGCCTGAAAGATAAACTCCAAAGGAAAAGCCCAGTTTTAGTCACCTCTTCTGAATGTAGACAGCAGTTCCATCATCGTGTGACCTAAGAAAATCCTGCGTACCTCCTTAGCCTCCTGCTGTATTGAGTAGGCTGTGCCAGGAGGGAAGGATTTCCATTCTGCGTATGCATGGGAGGATGGAGAATTCAGGCTGGAATCGAGCTCTTCAAGAGAGACCAGCTTCAAAGCGTTATTTAGCCCTTGTTGCCCCCCTTCCAGCAGTTATCATAAACTCATTTATTTTCCACCCAACTCTGATAAGGGGCTGTAGTTTCCTGTGCTAAAAGAAATTATGACTATTACTTTGTGTGACTTGGGTACTGCTGTGAGTACAGTACAAGCAGGTGCCAATTTTTTTCTGTCAGAGAATTGAATTCAGAGGTTGTTATTGATGCAGTTGAACACATACAAATTTCAATACAAAATACGAGACTCCTAGAGTTCTAGTTAGTTGAATTGAAATAAATTCATATTCTCTTATTAAAAGCCAAGAGAAAAAACTGAAATGCAACTCTGTGCGTGATTCTTTTTAAAAATGAAGGCTAAGAAAATCCCAATTGATACATATAAGACATAGCTTTTTAATTTATTGCTCAAGCATATGCAAAAAAGGCATTAATTTTCAGTAATATAAAATTCTCAATGTGTAGTGCCTGGAGCTATGGTTTTGAACCTAAATTGCATGTATTTACTAAGCCATATAGCTCTGCAACGTGGAAAATGGAAGTACATTTCAAATGTGTGCAGAGATTGCCAATGCTAAAACCAGTTGTAATTTATAAGTGAGAAAAATAAAGCTTCAGATCGCAGACGAAGAGACACCTTTATTGACTTCATGTGCTTGACTGCATGAGGTACGTTCCTGAAAATAGGAAGCAAGTGCCATATTTTAAGGAATTTTAGAAGTCAAGCATCAAGGGGTAATAGAGTTGACCTCTAATTTCAGAAATCACAGGCTAACATTTGAGAGCATTTCACTTCCAAACTTTATTTAAAGCTCTGCTTAGCAATCAGTTTTATAATAGTGAGGATTTTTGGCTGGGAGGCACACCGGTTATGCTGTTACCTAGCAGACTTTTCCCTTCAACAACAGAAACCAGTAGCCAAGTGTGAAATGGTGATACTTTGGACTATGTGCAGGTATGGTGGGCTGGCCTGCTGGCCTTGGTTCACAAGTATGTTCTTGCATCTTCTATTTTTCTTTGAACCTTGTGCAAAGGATGATGTAGTTGGTGGCTTATGTTTCTAACGGGAGGTTTTGCATTCTTAGTTTACTGTCTTCTTGGTGTTGAAATATTTTAACTGGCATTTTTCTATCAGCCTTTTCCTAGAGTATCCATTATATGTTGCTGCAGTATGTTATCTAAAGGCTGTCTCTCGGTATTCTCAGTGGGTAATTGTCAGCATGGATGCTGCTCACCTTACGAAGGTGTTAAGGAAATACAGGTTTTGGATGTATATTTACTGTGGAATTGATTCCAGCCTGTGTTCCCTCCATCTAAAAATGAAGATTCAATACAAACACAATGCTCCTCTTTCCAAAATGATAGAACTGCTTTCAGTACAGATTTGAAAATTCTTAGAAAAATGAAAGTTAAAAGTATCAGTGTTTTCCTATTAGATGAGAAGCTTCAGCATAGTGAGATAAAACTGTGTCTTGCAAGATGCTTGCTACCTGCTATTAACTGAACCATGTTCTTGTATGTCTGTTGCATCCAGTGTGAATAGAAGAAGTTTTGAGAGCATGGTAACTGCCGCCAGTATGACATGAAAACAGTTAAACATCTGTTTGTACATTCAGAGTGGTTATACTAGCAAGCTGTCAGCCTTTATATATATATATATATTAAAAAAAAAGAGGGAAATTTAAATATATTTTCTATGAAGCAATTTTCTTTTGATTATTCTTAAATATCCATACCTGCTTTCTGAATACAGAATTATTAACACATAACGCGTAAACTTGTACAAGAACAAAACTTTTTTTACCTACTGAAATCTGAAAACAACAGGTTTAAAGCAGATGCTCAGAAACGCATCTTGGATGAATAAGGCTTCTATTTTAAGAAATAGAGCGTAGTTGTAAAAGCAAATGCAGGACAAGATTTCTGGGTAGACATAGTATCTTTTATTAAACTGGACTGGTATGCCTCGGAAAATTAGTGTGGTTTAGGGCAGCCAAACATTTTTGATGTCTGAAAAGGAAGCAGCAGATTTCAAAGCTAAATACAACTTGAGAGCAATTACAGTTCGGTTAATGTCTAGTTTGGATGTTTAGGTGTTTGTCCATCAAACTGCAAAATCGTAGGTTAGCCTCGAGTTACTCAGCAACTCATTTACTTGAAGTCATGAATAAA
This sequence comes from Cygnus atratus, assembly GCF_013377495.2. Lineage (NCBI taxonomy): Eukaryota > Metazoa > Chordata > Aves > Anseriformes > Anatidae > Cygnus > Cygnus atratus. The sequence goes on along the minus strand of NC_066396.1, from coordinate 8,612,048 downwards.
TGTCATACATAGTACTTAGTTTTTTTTTTCCAAATGTAATTGTGCTGTACAGATATCCAGACTATTATGCGTTGTTAGCAGTCTGCTCTCATGCCTGTTAGTGTTTAAAAGCTAGAATGTTGTTTTTAACTGTGCTTGTATTTGTCTCAGATTTGGAGGAAAGGCGGGGGTTACTTTCACAGCACAAGGTGATTACTGGCAAAGCCAAGAAGTTTTTCAACTGAATTAACTCCTTTGTCAAATGGCATGTTTATTTTCAGGGTGGCTTTTAGGACAATTTAAATAAACTTGAAATACTCTGGATACTTTAGCACCGTAGATAGGAGACGGGAAAATAAAGGGACAGAAGATACAATTTTTATACTAAGGTTCCTCCCCTGCTTTACTGCTGTGGAAATGAGCTGCCACATCTGCTGTGCTGTGACAAGGTCCGGACAGGATACGTCCAGAAGACTATGGGAACTGGAATACAGGCAGATGATGGAATTGTTTGAGCTGTAGGCTATCTGTGCTGTCACATTTAATGGCATACGTTCAGCATCATCACAGACAATACTGTGGCAGAACACAAGTATATGGAGCACCATGTTTTTTTGACTGTTCCCAGAAATGGATTTCTTATATTTATTAATTCTGGTGGTGGAGAAACACTGATTTTGTTGGTATGGATATAGCAGCAGTGCCAAGAACATGGCCATTTAGCCAATTTACAATTTAGCACTGCATAGCCAAAGCTGAATGAAAGAAGATGCTAGAAATGGATCCAGAAGAATTTCTGGTAGATGCTTTTTGCTGCAACATTATATTTTAAGAAGTATCAGTGTAACCGGTTGGATTTCTCTTTATGTGTAAGGTTCTGTTGTTTTGGATCTGGATTGCAGTTTTATTTATATTTTAAATTATTTTTTGTTAATGTTAGTGACTGAATATCGGCATTCAGATTGATAGCTAGAATCCATTTTAGAGAGATTAATTATGAATGATTTTTTAAAAAAAGTTCATAATTCTCTTAACCCTTTGGAACCCAGAGAAGCCCTTCTGTAACAGCCTCCTATAGGACTGGAAGAATAGAAATCTATGGGATTTGTGTACTCTGAAGCCTGGGCCACTTCAGCTTTGAATTTTTTAATGTTTGTCATAGAATCATAGAACATCCCGAGTTGGAAGGGACCCATAAGGATCATCAAGTCCAACTCCTGGCACTGCACAGGTCTGCCCAAAATTTTAGACCATTTGACTAAGTGCACAGTCCAATCTCTTCTTAAATTCAGACAGCCTTGGTGCAGTGTCTGCTTCCCTGGGGAGCCTGTTCCAGTGTGCAACCACCCTCTCAGTAAAGAACCTCTTCCTGATGTCCAGCCTAAACCTCCCCTGCCTCAGCTTAACACCGTTCCCACGGGTCCTGTCACTGGTGATAACGGAGAACAGGTCACCTGCCTCTCCACTCCCCCTCGCGAGGAAGTTGTAGACTGCGATGAGGTCCCCCCTCAGCCTCCTCTTCTCCAGGCTGAACAGGCCCAGTGACCTCAGCCGCTCCTCATACGTCTTCCCCTCTAGGCCCTTCACCATCTTCGTCGCCCTCCTCTGGACGCTCTCCAACAGTTTAATGTCCTTTTTGTACTGTGGTGCCCAGTCCAGTTGTGACCAGGATTGAGAGTGTCCCCTTGCATTTTTTTTACCCTGATGTCTTCATCAGTAGAACAAGGATATTAGTGCCTAGTTACTGCCAGGAATATTCAGGCATAATGTTTATAAATACCTCTAAAGGTTACAAGCTCTTTCCAAGTGCCTAGTATTTCTGCTGATTTCCTGTTGAGTAGAAAACTATGTGTATGTGGGGTTGGGGTGGGGTTTCAATCATCAGATGTCAAGTTTTGTTTTATTTTTGTAATGATTTATGCAGTTGTTAATCAGCAGCTGACTCCTCTGAGGAAACTTCAGGGAGATCATGCATTTAGAAACAATCCTGCTTCTAGTATTTTCTCTCCATTGTATTTTTCTTCCTTTGTTCTTTTGTTCTCTGTTATGAAGGACATTTGCATGAAAACAAGATTTTTGTTTCTTAAGAGTTCATCTGCTCCTGCTGCTTATTCCCCACCTGGCCATAATCCTCTGTTTGTGACATCTCAATTGGTGGCTGTGCAAATGATTATGATGTCAAAGACAGGATTATGACTTCAGGTGAGAAACAAACAGCAGGAACAGGTGAACTCAGGAGAAATACACATCTCGACTTTTCTCTAACCATTTTTATGCTAAAAGCACAGGAGAAATGCAGGCAATAGATTATGTATGCATATAGAAAATAACTGATGTATAAGCGAATTGTACCATGCTAGTGAGTAACATGAGAAATCGATTCTTAAAATTGCCTTCAACTGTTTTTATTCTCTAGTTTTGTTTACAGAAAACTACAATGGTGTGAAAATACCCAATGACAGAGTGATTAGGACATAATTTTTTAAATTTTTTTACAATGTTACAAGTCTTGTAAGAGATTCCCTCTGTATCCCTCTGTTGTAACACAACATCCTTAGTTGGATTAAAATGAGGTTTGATTAAAAATGTAAAAGGAATGACCTAAACTGGACTATAAATGAGTTAACTGGGATCTCTGATGGGAGTGGGGTTTTGGAGCAGATCACTCTTTGTGAGATAACAAAGGGAGGTTCTTGGAACTGGCTGGGTTCTGCTTCAGGTTTTTTCATCTATTTAATGTCGCAGTTCATTTTTGTTCTGGAGGAACCCCACCCCCTGCTGCCCCTGCAAGCCATTTCCCTAAAGGTTTTTGCAGAATACCTCCTTTTGAAATTTCTTGTCAGCAATTGGAGTGTTATGATGATAAATAGCTTGTATGGGTCTGCAGTCGTCTGCTACTGTGCACTGACTAGTGGGAGAAAGAGATTTGCTAAAAAAGCTTTGCAGGTATAAGTATAATGCACGGGGTGTGTGTGTGTTGTAACACTGGTTGATGCATCTAACACCAGAGATTTTTTCTTTGGTAAATTTGTAGTGGGTCCTGAAGAGATTGCTCAAGAGAAACCTCATCCGGGGAATCATTTTGTGGACTTCTGCTGTTGAATGTGCTACAGTGGTGGTTGCCACTTCTGCTGGCTAAGCCTGAGGTCATTATGCTGACAATTTTGAGTTAGGAAATATTTTTTTGCTTTCTGAATGGTTGTAAAAATATGTACTTATAGATGGATTATGGATTTGTTTAGAGTTACTAGGTAAACATTTTTTTGGGTGCGGTTTGTGGAAAGAAATAGAAGAAATTGTGTTATCATATATCGATGTAATACTGTTCTGTGTATAGAAGCCTAGGTGAAAATAGGAGGGAAGAAGGGAGTTAAGAATCACAGAATTAAAGACATTGAAAGTCATCCAATCCACAAGTTTGATATTTGAAGTACTCCCAGCTTCAGAGAAGCCATGGGGAGTGTTTTTTTTTTTTTTTTTTTTTTTTTTTTTTTGACAGAATTGAAGTAGTTATCTTCAGGAACCCAGTAATTAAAATTAGAAAGTTGGTAACATTTTTATTGCAGGCAATTCTAGTGGTGAGATTAACATTAGATAATCTTATCATAAAATAACCAGGCACCCTATGATGATCTGACACATGAGAGGCTGCACAGAGCTCCTGGTCCCCTAAGGGCTGTGATTGTTTTATGGTTTTATCTCATGATAACCATGCTTTGGTTTTACCCTTTTCTGAGAGTTTCATATAGTACACATTCCCCCTATCTCCCCCCGTAAATTTGTAATTTAACACCACTCTAGGAAATGGCAAATCAGCATGAAACTATTAATCTTATATCATGAAACAGACACAGATCCAAGAAATCTGATTACTTTGCTTGTGGTCATTATCCAGACTGAAAGCTGGACTTGGGCGTTTGTAACATCAACAGTTCTGTCATCAGAAAGAAAAGATTTCAAAAACAAAGTGAAATTCTACAATCAACCTAATTTAACATTTCAAGCCAAAAATATCATGTGGCACCAAACTCCTTTAAGTGGTCACTTAATGATCAGCTACAGTTTGAAAGCCCTAATTTCTGCCCTATGTCTAGAGCTTCTTTTCCTAGTCATTAGAAGCATGATAAAGGACCCGAATGTCAGGCGTGAGGGCTTTAAATAATCTGTAGTGATTTTAATGAGTTCAGGCACAATCGCCACAGGTTTGTCTTGCTTCATAAGTATTTTTGAGATGGAGCTTGCAGTCAGACTCTCTGCTGCCAAGTTGGTTTTCGATCTTTTGAGAAGGATGGAAACTGGCTCCTGTTCAGTCCTGCAAAACTGAGTCTGTTTTAGCTTGAACTCCTCTGGAAATAGCCAGCTGCATCCCCTCCTCTCCAATGAATATATTGTGAACAAGAAATTCAGTTTTAATTTGTATTATCATTTAGCTAATTAAAGAAAACCCATTTTAAATACCTGACTGAACCGATGTGATTTGGCTTTCTTCTTTTCTTTACTCTTGGCCCTTCATCTATTTTGTTCACTCAGTTCTTCTGAATACTTGCAACTTCATATCTTCTTTTCTCCCATTAAGCTTGTGACACTTGAAAAGATGCAGTCATTTAATATTTAACTATGAGGGAGGCTCAATCTCTTTTTGGCTTCTCCAGTAGGATAGAGCTTTGTGCTTTACAACAGTATTTGTAAACAAAACTTCTTACTATTTGCAAATCCCAAAGGATTTTACAGATGTAGAAACACACAGTGAAAATTTCTTTGTGTTCAACTGGATGGTTCAACTCTGTTTCTGGAGGGAGAGAATTTTACTGTTGACCTAATTCTGCTCCCATCAAAGTTGGCAGTGAGTGGTTTTAGAGATTTTCAGCCTCAAAGCTTTGCTATTCTTTGTTGAATCCGGAGTTTCAGAAGAAGAGCTGAAGTGCAGCTCTTTCAGATGGAATAAGGAAGGCTTAAGCTTGATATTCAGAATACATTTATTAACCAACTCTATCCAAAGGAGTGGCCTAGGAACCTTCCACTCTGCATTAGAATTTTGCCACAACTTCCAAAATCAATACTTCTTGTCATCACAGGCTGTTTTCTGCTTTCATCATTTGTGCAGATGATTATACAGATTGAGTTCAGAAATGGGGGAATGATAAACAAGCAAAAGTGAAATACAAAAATATAAACTTTCTACAGTTTTCCCTGTGAAAATAAGTTCCCTTAGAAAAACCACACAAACTTTGAAGATGGACAAATGTTAGGGTGCTGGTTAGAAAGAGAGCAGAAGAGGTACATAACATTTGTTCATAGCTGTAGGGCTGGTGCTCTTAGGTTGGCACAGCACAATAAAGTTATTGTTCTATAGCAAAAGAAGTTCTACATCTCCATTTTAACTTGCAGAGATGGTACTAAGAGGTTCAGAGTTGGAAACAGTCCTTCCCTATCTCCTGTCCTTAAGACTTGCAAGCAGGGCATAGCGTTTTGTTAACTATTAATGTAAGTCTCTGAAAATGTTTAGTTCTTCTGCGTATTTTTCTGTGCTTATGGCAAATGCCAGCTTTCTGCAAGGATTTTCATTCAGGCTGTTGAAAATAGTGACAGTTATGAGCTTTTCTGTACTAAACTACCTCTAGTAAACCTCTGGATGGCTTTTATTTGGTCTGTCTGTCCAGACTGCAGTATCTCAGAATAAAGGCGATTGCCTCACAAGGTCACTGCTGTCCTGGAGTAGTGGAAGGCCTCTCAATTTATGCTTGGTCATGCCCTTTTAACTTAATGTTCTCCTTCACACAAGCTGGTAGTGATGGATGTCCATTCAGACAACCTAATGGCCTATGGTAACGATAGTAGAGCCTTTATATCAATATTCTGCAGCTGAAACCCATCAGGATGGACTGTCAAACTGCTCTACACCACATCTAGGACCATTTTATGCAAATAATAACTGTGATACCATTGCTATACTTTACGGCGTCAAGCAGGACTATAAAAGATCATTTCCACTGGTCAAGAGGAAGTTGATCTTTGTAGCTTGATATATCAGAGGTCATTTGCTGTTGTCAGCTGTCTACCTGCAGCAGTACTAAACCCACAGCAGAATGTCCTCAGCTCTTAAGGAATCTCAGCCACAGAAGGAAAGTCTTCTAGGACATCCTACTTAGTGTTTCAAATGTGTTGAGACTATTCTGAGGCATGGTGGGCTACAAAAGGAAACAACCGGCTTACCACCAGGGAATGCGAGATTGCTGTTTGTTCTGTGCCTGCTCCTGTTCCTTGATTCAACTTCTCCTGCAGTTTTTCATTAGTCAACGTATGTATCTGTTTGAGATATTGCAAGTCTGCCAAATAGAAAACATTTCACTTCTCGCTGAAATCACAGCCTGTATGCCAAGAGGATGATGAACTTTCATGTACAGAGAGCCCAACCTCCCAGACTCAAGTGAGACAGTTTGCCTCTGTTGCTCAGAGGTCTCAGGGCACACCTGTCCGATGCAGAGACTCAAATTAGGTAACAGATTGAGGTATCATGCTGTGCATCAGCTTGGGGGGACCTTCTACAGGGGATCGTTGTATTTTGCACAAAACTTCTGGATACACAAGTTCTTAGTCAAAAATGTCCATGTCCTTTCCATTTGCAGAGTGCCCTTTGCACTTCCATGGACCTTCTATATGACTATAGGAATATGTAACTATATATTAGTGTATAATTGCAAACTGAGATGTTGCCTTCCAATAGAAATGGAGTGCTTGTTAATGCAAGAGAATCTGACAGCTCTCTCATTAAACAGGTGTATAAACTACGGAAAGACTGAAGCAGGAACTGGAAGCATAATATATGTGTAACGTCTGCCCACGATGGAGCTCTGTCACCATCCAGAGAAGACTCTTAGCCTTTTAAGCCCCTTGGCAGCACCTCCAAAGTTACCTGTCTACTAGTTCATCCATCCATATATTGCATTCTTCAGTTGAGTGTGCTGAGAATATACACCTTTTCTCAGTGTCACTATAAAATAGAAATAGTCTGTGCTTCCATTTCTGTGTACTCTGGCAGGCTAACTTGTAGTTTCCCCACTCCCTTGTTTAAAGAAGTTGTTCCTGGTAGTTTAGTCACCTTGGCAATGACAGCAAGTTTCTGCATGTCAGCGGCTGTGGACTGGCCATTTTACCTCTTAGTTTCATTCCTAGTGACAGAGACATAAGCTACCTGATATATGCCGTCTTGTGTTCACTGCGGGATGGTGTGGGGTTAACGCGTGCAAGCTGTTGTCTCAAAGCAGAGGAGACAGTGAGCAGTCAGTGTCTACGCCTTTAGAGAACTTTCCTGATACGTGGCATATACACTTTTATTGAAATGTGGAGAGGTGAAGTTCCAGTGGTTCTGACTTGTCTCAAGGACTTTGTTAATTTTTGACTATCGAAACTATTTAACACCAAGTCACAGGGCTGCCTTTTTTTCTGTCTTGCACTAGCTTCTGGCCAGTTAATATGAAGTGATGTACTAGTTGGATTTTGGTGGGGGTCTTGTTCCAGTCTTTGTTCTGAGGTACGGCATCATTATAAAATGAAAAGGCCTTCTAAAAAGCTTTTTATTTCTTCTAAGTGCAACTACTACTTTGAAAAGATGAAGTGAGTCAGCCTGTCTTTAATGGGATTGCACTGAAATGTCTGCTTACATGCAACTCTTGTTGTCATTCCTTGGCATGATCGTTACTTTAGGGGCAGATTAGAGGTCAATCAGCCAGAGCCACGGGGGCGCCCACAGCTAGCCTCAGGATACTCCCTACAAATGTAAGATCAAAAGGGCAGGCACATGAAAATTACTGTTTACTTTTTATGAATTATTTCCCAGAGATGGGATCATTAGCAGAATCTAAATGCTGGCTGGCTTGTATTGCAAGGACACTCCTGACAGAACTATCTCACTTGGGCACACCTTTCCGCTCTTTTAAAGTCAAGAGATCCTCTGTTTTTGCCTGTGTGGGATTTTTTCTGTATTATGTAAATAACTTTCAAGTTGTATGTTTTTCCCCAAAATGCTGTTGCTACTTCTGCGTATGCTTTCAATTCTTAAATGTCTTCCATCTTTTTTCTTTGTTCACGCAGCAAATTTTAAAGGCTGTGTCCGTACCCGGGGACTCTGTAGGAGACACACAACTTCTGAAGGAAGTAAAACTGGCTGGTAATCTTTCTGAGTGAACAGTGGCTGGCACTTAAAATTCATCACTGGCCAATGGGTACCACAGTTATTCCTACTGTAAATATAGGGGAAAGGTGATATTGGCTGTCATGGCGAGGTACATGTTGGCAAATGCTGATTCAATGTCTACTCCTGCGGTAATCTTCACACATCAAACTCTACGCCTTCTTATCCACATAAGTATCTGGTTTCTGTTTGATCACAGTAATCAGGGCTATTTAGAAGGGTCACAGTATATTTGCCCTTTTGTCTTGTGTCTGGAGCTATGAAAGCATGACTTTGGAGCAAATGTTGATTGAATTCTAAAGAGACTGGCAGTAGCTGGGAACATGTGTAGTTGCTGATATGCTAAACTTGTGATTCCAAGTAAAAAACTGTTTTCTTTTTAAAATAACTTTGAAAAAGTTACCTTGAAGGACCAAATACATGGTGGATATTACTCTTTAATGAAAACCAATATGAACTTCCTTCTTATCATCCAACGTGTTACTAACCTTAATGTGAAATAATCAAATGCTGCCCAGTGTAGGAATGAAACTAAATCTTCTGGCTGCTAACCAAAATAAAATCCCTTATAGCTATTTTTGTATGTTCTTAAAATGTGTGCTGTGAGATTAAGCAGTTGTCTTTTTTTCCCTCCCTCTCTGCTATTTTTCTTAAAAAATTTTAAACACAAACATACACATACGCACACATATATTTATATAAAAGTATATATATATATAAATGCTTTCTTGCAGCCCCTTCCCATGCTAAGACCGGGGAGCAGATACCCAGTGCTTTGTTCTTTTATCTAAATCCTTATTCTTCCTAATGTAGCTAGATAATTTGGATAGGTGTGCTGTCATGCATTTGGCATGATGTTTTCTCAACATCGTTGTGGTTTTTGGCATTCATCTTGACAGCAGCAGCTTGAGAACTTCTTGCTAGTGTTTAAAAGGATAAATCAAACATTCCCCTTTCCATCTTTTCCTCGTGCAGATGTACACTGCTCAGGAATTTTTTGAATCCTTGCTGAACAGTGAGAGTGTAAAGGAAATTGTGTGTGGATGAGTGGGGTCACTGGATTCTCCAATACAGGGGACTGCAAGGAGCTGTCTGTGGGAGCATGTCTAGGGTTTAATGCAGCAGTGTTCAGAAAGCTGAGGCATGGATAATAAAAAATAATACAGTTGGTGCTAGCCTGTGTTGAGCTGCAGCCAGTCTCAGAAGTTTTCAGGCATGCATCTTGGTCTTCTTTAGGTTAGATAAGCAGTAGGTAAGAGGGTCTGCATGCTTACTTTCAGTCTTACAGCCATGCTCACAGGCTCATAAGATATCTGAGGGCAACTGATTTGGAGCCAGGATCTGGCATGGTTGCTCTGCATTTCTTGCAGACTGAAGTGGAATGAGTTATCTGATTGTGCTGTTCATCTTGGTTACCTTTGCCATTGACAACTTCTTGTAGTCATCATGGAAGACAATGGTTTTAAATTGTCTTCTATTACGTTTGTGCTTTGGAGGCTATCTCCTCTCTTTTTTTTATAATGTGTCACACAGGTCCTTAAATCTTTCCTCCGCAGTTCTACATCTTGAAGCTGATACCCAATTTCAGGTGTGTTTCTAGCAGAGATCACCACAGTGTTTTTAGGACCGAAGAATGGTGGAGGTCCAATTGCTAAGGAGTACAAGGTATACCTGCCAACTGATAGCTGTTAAATTAACATTTCCATTTCCCTGTGTATAGCCTTATCTTTACAGACAGGTGCAGATGTGTTGGGAGAGGGGCTATTTTTGGCTATACTGTAGGAGAGCCTGAAGGTAATGAGTTGTGTATAGTAAATCTTGCTTACTCCATAATTTCCACTAAATTTCAAATTAAGGGCCTAAATTAGGGTTAGTGTCAGACTTGCTCTTCTGCTATGTCCTAATTTTGTTTTAAAAGCACATAGCTAAGGACTTTAATATGTTTTAGATTCAGTGCTTGTAAGTTATACTAAAATCCCTAAGGGAGCCAAAATAACTTATTAAAACCTTGCAAATGTTTTTGACTGCTGCATTCTATTATTTTCTATTCCAGCAGTAGCATACAGCCTCTGCTGCTGATGGGCGGAGGAACGCAAACCTCCAGGGCCCATTAGACTTAACTTGTTTACTGCATTGATATCTATATGTTAAATGACAAGAGAGTTCAGGTTATTGAATAATTTAAAATTCAGCTCTAATTGGTGTCATATGACCTGGAAAAGGCCATGGATGACGCCAGGAGCATGCTGTGAAATTCTTATAAATAATTCATAAATTAGATCATTCATTTGCCTGGATGTCTTGTTAAATGCAGAAGTTTGTAAGTAATAACTGATGATATAACACCTGTAAGTATTTAGTTCATATGCTGGAAGGTAATCTACCTTGATGATCTTCTAGCAAAACCTGCCAGAGTATGAGAGTTAATTGCACTAGGGAGAATGCACTACATTTATTTGGGATGGGGCTTTGGCAAGGCGTACTGTGCAGATGTTGCATTACGCATTCCCTATCAGCTAGACAACTATTCTGTGTATGCCCGTGTTAAAAATGCAGCTCATCACTCTTCTGCCCTTATTTCACATGAACTCCAAATGCACTGGGAAATGGTAGTGACCCGCTCTGCTCACAAATAGTATAGTTTTTGAAATATTTATCTAGGTCTTGAACTACTGATTCTTCAGTAAAATAAAGGGCAGAAGTAAAAAATTGAAGCCACAAGATTGTGATTTTTCGTTTTTATAATGTTGGCAGCACATTGAATGTTAATAGTTAGAGCCGGTGCTGTCAAGATTAGTATAGTGGCATTTTTCTGTAGTGCAAACAGGTCTGGTGTAGTTTTGTTTCTGAAAGCAAACATGTTTGCTTAATTTTAGTGGTCAGCTATTGCATTGCCATGTGTAGCTACTGTTTGGGCTTAATGGGCATTCTGCTCACAGTGACTTCCAAGACTAAATGCAGAGACGCCTCACTTCGGTTTTCTTGGAGCACTGTATTATTAATGACTGCCTTATCAGCCAGTGTAAAACCAGTTTGCTGATCTGAAATGGAAGCATTTGTTAGAGATTATCTACAATATTTGTGTAGCTGGAGAGAAGGGTGGCATGTTTATGAATGCAAAATATACACTTATAGCTAAGTGCCAGCAAATGCTCACATGCCACTTTGAATGCAGGTTTTTTGTGCACCTGGCATCCCAGCTCACACCCTCTTAACAAAGGAGAGAAAAAAAGAATTAAAGGCAGCAGAAACATAGGAGGTGTTCCTCTGCTGTCAGCTAGCAGCTATAGATTCATTTTTTTGTGTGATGTGATCCTATTTTTATTTTTGTTTTGCTACACCTGTTCAGTATATTGAGTTCGGTAGATTTTTACAGGAAAAATGCAGGCTTGTGACTGTCATTCACATATTGTTCCTTTGACTTGAGACCACTTGCTTTATTCAGTGCAGTGTGGCAATCATAGCTATACATAATTACTACAGAAAATGGTGCTTTATTTCTTTCTTGAAAAATGGTCAGCTTACCTTCTGAGTTATCCGCTGCATCTGTCTTAGGTACTGACAGAGACAGTTGCCGAATCATTAACTGGGCACCTTGTAATGACTGATATTAGGTTATTTATGGTAGAGATTTTAATAAAGGATTATACGATTTAAAGGAAAAAAAAAAAAGATAGACTTCAATATATCCTACTAATTTACTTTATAATCTTTACCTTTTTACATTCTTGATAAATTCTTATGGATTCTTGGAAAGAATAGCTCCTTAATCACTAGTAATGCACTTCAAATAGTCTTATCATTTGAAATAGTCATTCTTAAAATGGCTTTTCTGTTGCCCCGATAGCATACCTGAGCTTATTTGTAATATATTCTCCTTATTCCAGTGACAAGAGCAAGTGCTTATTCTGTGGATAGATCTGCAAACCCCAAACCAAGCTTTATTCAGATGAGACCCATACATCACCAGTGCGTGGTGTTGACCGAGTTCCAGGTTTAGGATGTATATACCTTAATGAGTGTGTCAGCTAGGTCGCTAATGCCCTTGACACTCTTTAAGGTGTCCTTGTGTGTGGTAGTCTCTCATTTGCCCATTTTGAAACACTTCCTTCATCTTGAAACAACTTTAAATCCCTGTACTTGTCTTTTGGTTGCTGCTTCTGTGTGTTCTTGACTTCCTTCAGGCTCCCTGCCCCACACACTGAACTTGCATGTTCCTTTCCCTGTTTCTCCCAAACTAAAGAAACCCCCAAGATGAAAATCCAGAGGGAAACGCGCACAAAATACCATCAAGAGCAATTTTAATTGATTGTCTCTTTTTTCCCTGCATTCAAATGTACTTCAGCTGTGAACTGTAAAGCCAGGTGCTATGGATTAAACTCTGACCCTGCTGACATCCGTAGGCGTTTCGCTGTTAACCTTACCGCCACTGTATTTCTCCCAGTGTATGCAAGGACCATAGCTTTTGTCCTCTGAGCGCAAGACTTCCCGAGCTAATGATTTGGGGCTGGTTCTTAAACATATTTTGTGCATGCAAACCTACCAGTGAAATCTGTCGGGACGTTGCCTGTGTGGAGATTGTAAGGTCTGATCCGCTACTAGCTCAGCCCTTGCCAGACAAAGCCCCGTGTGCTGGAATCAGTGGTTGAACGCGTCTCCTCTACCAGTGCTGCCTATTAACGCTGCAGAGCACACAAGCGGTGTTCAGGAACAATTTGCAGAGATCCTAATGCTGCATGCATAAAGCTGGCGTGCTGTTTGTCTGTTTGTCGGAAGTTTTAAGGGCTGGATGTTTGTTTAAGCTTTGCTCCGAATCCCTGAGCAAAAATTACTGGGATTGCAGTAAAGATTTCTTAGAACTCCCCACCTGTCTTCCTTTTTCAACCTTTATAAAGATTATTTGAGCTGTTGTTTTAATATCTTTTGGTTTCCATGCAAGAGTTTCACATCTGATCAAGTCTTATTATTAGTCTGATCAAGTCTTGCAGTATGCTGCAAGGAGCTGTCTGAGTTTGTTTGTTTGTTTAAGCCTCAGTTAAAGGAAGTTGTAGCTTTAAATACCATACAGCAAGTGTGGAAGAGCTCCACAGAGGGGAAAGCACAGCTGTTCCATCATGGTCCGCCACGGTTTCCATGCGTCCCGTAGGTAATATCTTCCTTAAGCTCAGCTTGTAAAATTGCCTAATTCCTCATGCTTGTGAGTCTTTAGACTCAAGGTACTAGGCGAGTATTTAGATTTTTTTTCTTTACTTTTTCCTTTTACCTGACCAGCATCTTACAGGTTTGTCATGGAATGTTGTGGTCGTATGATCCTTCATAAATACAATAGTCAGGCTATTTTCCCTGCAACCTATATCCAAATGTAGTCTTGAGTTAAAGCATTAATGGAAAAATACAAATTACTTAAAAATTTCTGGCTAGCTTCTGACTCCCAGTAGTTAATTTTTCTTTAGGATTAGACCTTGCAAAGCATTGAGGAGCCTTCAAAGGCGTGTGAAACTGGAATTCAATCTTCTACCTAATATAACCTCCTCCTTCTAAAGGAATGAACAAACCCCACTCGTATTCAATGACATTAATGAGAATTTCCCCCCCTGCAAACATATTGTAGCTGTGAAATAACATTAAAGTTTCTCTGCCTTGTTATGAAGTCTTTAAATGTCAATGCCATTTCTGAGACCATCAGGGCAGATTTAATGGCGGCCAAGGTCAACAAATGCTAACTGGTACCTCTCTTCTAGGGCCTTCAGGGACTCTTAATGGAGTCTCAGCCATGAAGTTAATTTGCGATGTGGGCCTTTATTCTTAAATCCGCTCCTGATGATTAGTTTGTACTATCTTCATGTGTTTAGATTTCTTAACAATCTCTTGTGTCTTCCATCAACAAAAAAATGCTAAAATAAAGATATTCTGTCATTCCATGTTTTGCGCCTTTTTTTTTTTTGTTTCAGAACAAAAAAAAAAAACAGAAGAAAAACTTCTGTTTATCGGCTGTAGAAGGTGAAGTGTATTCTTTCTGTAGACCACCCTAATCTGTCAGCTCTGATAGCATCCTCTATAAAAACCTTTGGATCTGCCCCCTTCTGCTGTCCTGGGGGCCAGGGCCACTAAACACATTGAACCCCTCTTTGTGCTGTTGCCCTAAATGCTGTGCCAGCAAAAGCAGGTGAATGAGAGAAAATGGGAAATGAGAAACAGAATGTGACTGCAAGGTTCTCCTCCTAACCTTTTTCTGTATCTCTTCCCGTTTCTGGTCATCCCTTTATGTATTGTCTAATTTAGATTGAATAGGCTTTGTAGCCTTTATTTGTCTAGAAAATATTGCAGACAAGGATGGCATGCTACAAATAATAAATAACAAAACTCCGTCTTTTTGGCAGCATGTTGCATTTCTGCTCTGTTGCCCTGCCAGCCCCTCCAACTTTAAAATATTTTAATGTCCTGCACTTTTCACCCAGTCCGAGCACCAGACTTTCCTCAGACATTTAGCACTGACATTAATGCAAATGCCTCCAACTCCTGGGGCCCTTTGGGGCAAAACATGACATCCTTGGCTTTCAATCACATGGTAGTGAGGATATTTTTATATCCACAAAAGTAGAAATAATGAAATATCAGTATTCAGGTGCTAATCCATGTTAATTTACATTCTGTGAAGTCTACAAGAAACTTGTAATTGGTTGTCTTGAAGGGCAGCAGAGTATATTTGGTATTTTGTTTATTTATAAAAGGGAATTTAAATTATAGATATAAACACTGCATAGATTTGGATTATATCTCTCTTCTAATCATCACTGGACGCTTGCTTGCATCCTTAAGTTCCCCTGGAGTGATGCTTGCTGGCTGTCTTTCACTGTACCACTGTACCACTTTCACTGTACCACTGGACCATCCCTATCTGTTGTAAGCGTTGCTAGAGTGCAAGTAATACTTTTCTCACCATCTGTGGATACCAAATTTCACTGCTAAACCACTTTCACTGAAGTGGTTTCATTATCTTTAACAAACCTGCTTCTGTAATTAAAAAAAAAAAAAAAGAAAAGAAAAAAAAAGTAAAATAATCTCTGTGAAAAGTTCTGAAGGTCGGAGGATTTTATATTCAGTATGTTACTGAAATAAATGCACAGGTCTATCAAAAGAAATGTGAGTACCTGATTCACTGCTGTTCCAATGTGTATAACATCTCAAATGTTTAACTGCTTAGATGAACTGTAGTGCTCCGGGATGTAAGTAGGATTTTGATGCCTGTTGCACAATATCCATGAATATAACAAAACCACTAGAATTTGCTTGCATTGGGTTGACAAATGTGAGTTACAGTTGCTTTCTTTCTTCAGAGTTTTATCAGAGTGTAATCACTCGCCCAGCTTAATTGAAAAATCACTTACGTTTATAGCTGAATTTAAACATGTTTTGTATTTAAATGACAGCTTTTGATGTACAACCATTTTTTACAGAAAGTAGTTGGTTTTTATCTGTGTTTCTGTAAAGATATTTCAAAAACTCTCATCAAATTTCCAGCAGTAAGTAATATCCCATTCAGTGCAAGGTGAAATGTTTTACATCAAATCTCCTGCTGTGTAATGGCCAATCAAAGAGTATTTATAGTGACTGAATGGATTTTTTGGCTCGGTATTCAAAATTAAACATTTTCAAACATTAACATTTAATGTTTTTTGCCACTCTTCAAGTTGATTTTATGTAACCCTAGATGCTCACAACTACTTGATACTCTGAAGTGACTCATTTTATGCTGAGGATCCTGCAGGCAGTAGTTTTACATTTATTATACTTGTGTAGATTGAATGAAATGTATATTTGATAGCAGGTCCATGTCTGTCTTTTGATAAACGTTTTGTCAAGCTGGGCTGTCTGTCCAGCAGCATGACGCAGCAAGTCTGTTTCTGAGGGAACGTGTTTAACCAATGACATTAATGAGTAAAGATAAATTTTGGTAATTCACAAGAAATTGTTCTCTTATTGCAGGTGTCCAGTAAGAAGGCCTCATGCCAACAGCCACCTTTGGAAATAGATGGTTCGTACTTAGCCATTAGGGGACCACAAACTTTTTATAAAAACAGCAGAGCACCAAAGGCTGGAAGCCCAAGCCGTGTAGTGTTGTCTCAGCCCTGCAGGAATAATCACGATTGTGGGACTGAAATCCATTACAACCGTCAGGAATGTCTGAAGGAATATTCAGTGGAAAATGGCTTGCACAGAAAGTGTAACAATATGATTTCCTCAGTCAAGCAGAAAAGCCCTCACCGTGTAAAACCAGCTCAGGAGATGGACCAGAAATCAAATGAATTTCAGAGCACGTGCCCTCCACAAATGAGTTGTGGTTGTGCCTGCAGGCATGTAGGGAGCTCAGGTAGTGTGCAAGACAGCCACCATGTCAGCGAGGTTCCTAAGAGACATTCTGGACCTGTTCACAAAACCTGTGATTATTCCAGGCTCTCTCGAGTTTCTGGGCTGAATGACAGCGTGGATCCAGGGTCTAAAGAAACAGAACAAGCTAAAAGGTTGTCTGAAGAAAGAAGGCAGCAGCTGCTACTGCAGAAAATGGAGCTGGAAATTGAAAAGGAACGTCTCCAACATTTGTTGGCTAAACAAGAAGCAAAACTGCTCCTAAAACAACAGCAGTTACACCAATCCCGTATGGATTATAACAGGTGATTTTGAGATTTATATTTTAAAAAATAAATTCAAAAATTTATAATGAAGACATGGGCAAGGGGAAGATGGAAAAATGGAATTTATAAAATAAGATAAGGCAATACCTGTGGCATAAGTACCCTCTAATAGTGATTTAGAGGAGAGGAGACTTTAGTATATTAGCATATGCTGTTGGGAACCAGCATGACAGCTGTGGAAAGCAGCAGAGGAAAACAGTATGTGGTAGAAAGAAAGGCACAAGAAAAGCATTTCTAAAAGACTAGGTAGGAAAAGAGGAGCAGTAGAAGAAAATGAGAGCTTGATCTTAGTGCAGGCATTTTAAGGAATAGACATTTGGCAATGGAGCAGCGTGAGCGTGGATGACATAGATGTGGCATTCCTCTTCTGTCTTTGCAGAGGGCAGTTTTGAAACAGTGCACCTTCCTAGGTAGGGACTGGAAGAAATGTCTTTTATAGAAAAGATGAAGATAGTTTTATACATTTTATACATAGATTTGTATGAGTGTACATATATGTGTGTGTGGAAAAAAAGGGAGCCTTCTGAAGAAAGGACATTTTCCTTTCAGTGATTTTCGTGCAGGGGTAAATGCCAAGATTGTGGCATAAGACCTGCTTAAAAACTAGAAGAAGTGAAAGGCAAAAACCATAGAAATATGGAATGTGGCTTGAAAGGCCCTTGAGATTGCAGAAGGTGAGATAACACCTTCCTGACAATGTAAATGGGGACTCTGGCAAGTGGGAAAAAACTGGTTTATTGCTATCATGTGTTATGTAGAGTGGAGAGGAATAGTGGAGGGGAATGGGTTAAAGCCGTGGAAGAAAAAGTTGAATTAGCCAGTGTAACTCAGTTGAATACTAGTGTTTCAGCATTAGGAGGGGAGAGGAATGGGAAAATCTAGCAGTCTTTTAAAAGAAACTATAGGAGGATTTCAGAAGAATGCTTATTTCAATGCTATTTTAATGTGGTAACTGCTGACAGCATCCCACAAGAGTCTGCAATACTTGACCCATTTCCTACATGCATGTATTATAATCACTATGGAGGAATATATCACTTTCTTTTCTTAATCCCAGCCCCACTGGTTACTTTTTAAACTCTAAAAGAGAATACCGTAATTTTTGTGGTCTTTTGTTTCCTTCTCAGACTCTTGAAATGTGTGTGTTTGTTTAGCTTTTAAAATGTCTGTTTTATCAGAGGCAATCACAACTATGTGTGTGAAAATGGCTGAGGTCACAAACAAAGGATTATAACCTAAGGTGAGAAATAAGTAGGAACAGATGGATTCTTAATCATCAAATAGCTGAATTCTACGTATGCATCCCTCTGTATGAAAAAAAAGTAGAATATGAAGGACATACAGACTGAGGGTTTTGGTGTTTTGTTTCTAAAGGATAATGTTCAGCCTTCTTTGAGGCATCATCTGCCCAGAAAAAAACAGACCTTAAATATCTCTGTAATGATGTGCTTGTTAATGCCATTGTGCCTATTTTAGCCTTTCTTTTTTTTTGTCCAGGAAAAAAAAAAGGTTTGCAGAGCTCTATTTACTTTTAAAATGCTATGAAAAAATCATATGTGATCAATCTGAGCACTAAAACTGTTTTTGCAGTCTCTTTTCAGAGGTGCAGGTGAATGCACATTTGCCATTTTGTCTCTAAGAAACACAACTAGATAGATATAGTCTGCTTGCTCTTGAAAAAATACTCAGTCTCTTTAGAATGGAATGTTTGATATTTACAGGTAAATCTCTTAACCATCACAGTTATATTTCAGTTCTGGCAATATAATTCTTTACCACTTGATAACAGGGTAATTTTATGTGCTACAAACAATAAAAATTTGTTTAGCTAAGCTCAAATACCCTTTGCTTCCTTGGCGGGAGGCTCTAACCTAGTTCATCTCTTAACATCATGACAGTTTAAAAAAAACATACAACAAAAATCCATTTCCAAGTAGTGTTTATTTTTGTCTGTCCTTCTGCATGGTTGGAGTGCTGGTTAAGGTCCATTTTAAGCTGCTGGAAGTATTGTCATTGAGTGACAAGTAAAAGGTCTGACCATTTCTAATTATTGGCTATTAACTCTTCTCTTTTAGCTAAAGTATGAATTGATCCTTTTTTTGACCATGCTGCATCATAACTGCATTTTAATTCCCCACATTTCCCTGTTTAGCCTAAAGTGAGCATAGTACTTTCAGTCTGCAGTTTCTCTGGATGTGAAATAGTTGTTCAGCTGTCAAAAATGGCATGCGTGCAGGGAAAGTGGCAGCTCAATGACTTCCACTGATGCCAACCACACCAGAATAAAGGAGAGTTCCAGAAATGACAAAATATTCTTTCTTGGTAATATAGACAAATCTGGGTAAATCTTGGAAACAGCAATTTTATTCAAACAAAGAGGGAAAATTACCTCTGTTGCTGATTTTTTTCTGTCTTTACTGGAGAGAAAGAAAAAGATGGGGTAATGTATTAAAAATGGAGCATCACCTGTGGGCCCACAGTTTCAGAAGACAAAACCACCTCAAACACCTTTTACATTTTGTGCAGTTTACATGATATTTGGAGCTCTGGTGATGATGGATCTGTAATCTGAGCCAAAGAGGGATGCTTGTTTTGGATGCAGTGACCATTTTTCTCAAGGGAACAGATCCTTTGAAATCAGTAAATGAAAATTTTCTAATCTTTTTACCAGTGGAAACCCTCAGAAGGAAAGGCACTGTACATAAGTCAACCTTACTTAAAAAAGTACATGTATGTTACTTACAAAAGTACATTTGAAAGCATGAAAACGGTTGTGAAAGCTTCTGTATTAAACACGATTAATAGCCATGCTACTAGACACACAACTCACCCTTTTTGGGGCAAGTTCCTTTTGTGGTGATTTGACCAGCTGCATGAACAGCTACCTCTGCTTTTTCAGGTTTAGAGGCCACGTACCTGGTTTGGGAGATGTGACCATTGATGAAGCACCTGGAGAACTTGCTCCGATGATGAACGGCAACAGCATGGGACTAAGGTAATTTTTCTATTTTCTTTTAAGTACTTCACACAGTGTTGGTATATCTTCTTGACAGTATGCTATTGGCTGCCAAGTGTATTTGTTCATGTGTTTGTTTCAGATTAAGAGCTTTTTTTCCTAGAAAAAATAAAATTCCTTGGCTGTTGATTTTTATGGATTACACGCTGAACTGTTATCACTCAGGATTTAGTTGTTGACTTCCTGTAGTGCTCTGAGATTGCGTGCATCATGTCTTAAGGACCCTAACCTAGCCCAGGGCAAGCTGGAGTTTTCACAGAATCTTTGATTTCTTTCTCTGCTCTAGGTTTTGCTTCTTATTTTTCAAATCAGATCAGAACATCTCTTTAGGCTTGATTTGGACCTGCTGTAAAAATATATTAGCCTTTAACTCTGAGACAGAAATTACATTTTACCACTGGTGATAGTTGCTTGTTTTTTAAACAACACTGTGCTGCACCCTGGCTCGAGTATAATCAGTGCTAACTACCACTGAAATTATTGTCTTAATTCTACTTTCAATTTTTATCTCTTTATCTCAATTTTGCATGCTAATTAAAACTTTGATCAAGATATTTTCTTCCTATTCCACCCAGTTGCATTTCATGTTTCCACTGGAAGAAGATCCAAGCCTATTAGAAAAACAACAAACTGGAACTGGATTTGATAGAGTTTTCACCCCATTCTCAAGAAGTTGCTATTTCTATTCTACGCAGTATTATGTTCTGCATTTGAACTATCTGTTCTGTCAACCCAAGCATCCTGTTGGGTGGACAAGAAGTGCAGCTGATCTTTGAGTGGCCCCCTCTTCCATGAAAAGAAAAGATTTTTAAATCATAAGCTCTTCTAATTCTAGTATGAGAATGTCAGAAGAAATGTTTGTTTATAAACTAAGGGTTCAATACTTTATTTTTGTATTTTTAACTTCAAATGATACTGGTTTTATTTTATTTTACTTTATTGAGATCCCTCTTCACTACAAAGGGAAGTCAGAAGACTGGTAAGTCTTCTTTCTCCAGAAGAATAGAAGTTGTTACTTTCCTTAGAGTGCTTCATTGCCTAACCAGGTGTTTTGATGCTATGAGTTGCTGGTACATCCCTCGTTGTATTTTGATAGCTTTTTTATTTCATTTTCACGCAGACTGACGTGATCAAAGTGGGATCACTAACAAAAGAGAGAGAGTTGTGATATTAATATGCAGTAGCATTAAACCCTTGGAGGAAAGATGTAACCTAGAACATCTGTAGGACTTCTTGCCAACAGTTTACCAACAAACCTGCAAAAATCTACATAGCTTAGAAAAGAAAATGAGGAAAAACCTGTGATGTTTACAGATTTAGAGTTCCAGATTTCAAAAGGTTCCCCACCCTCTGTTCATTACCCTGGTTTAATTTACTGTAATTTTTCAAGGTTAAAATGCGTTTGTGTAGTCTCAAGTTGGTATGCCAGCTGGTTCCAAAGTTTGGCAGCGTAACAGTTGAAAGTTTTTCTTCCTGTATGCCATCTTTGGTTTTGCAAAGGTTACCAGATGAATGCTCCCTAAATAATTTAATGTTAGGCTGAAAGAGGCTAACAAAGACAAGTCCATTTATCTCTTTTATGCATTTGAATTTGTGATGTTTTCTTCAGTAGAGAGTGTGCAAGCATGTGGCTAAGGCTTTGAAAAGATGAAGAGATGGTAGGAATGTATTCTTGAATTCTTTTTTTAACACTTGTTTCTTTAATTGATTTGCCAAATGGTTCTTGTTATAGCAAATACAGCAAATGCTATCAGAACCCTAATGGAAAGCCAGCACTCTCTGACTTTCCAGTTCATACATAAGAGCTCCTCTAGCAAACCTCACAGCATGAAACTTGATTTCAGCCTTCAAATAAGCAAAACTTAGTTTAAAAATATCCTGATATTTGAAAGGAAGTGGTGAAAGTCCTTTAAAATACTAAAGTTGTTGAAGTGAGATATGGAGTTTAGAAGTAAAATAAATAATATAATCAAGAACTGAAAAACATAGTTTTTTTATAATTAACAGCTCATTTTGAGTTAATTATCTACAATTACGAAAATCTAATTGCAATTTATTCTCTACTATCTGTGGGAAGAATCGTAGGCAAGGGAATGTACATCACTGCCAGGCATAAATGCTATAGGATGGGTACAAATAATAGAGGAGCCCTTAATGAAAAACAAAAAGCAAATAGGAGCGTGCAGCTGTGCCAGACTATTGAAAGGTAATTGTAGACAGAAATGAGATATGTACTTTAAAAGGCATCTTGTCATCTCCTGTAGGGATTAATTTTTTCCCTGCTTGAAAAAAGCAAAAAAGATTCCACGAGCAAATACAGTACCGAGTTTGATTTCTGTTGCAGTGTTTGGTCATAGTGTGTATGTTTGTGGAAAAGAAAACTTTCACCTTGGGGAGTACTACAAGCTATAGCCAAATTTTCATTTTCTCTTCAGAATGCCCCATTATGTTTTCTTCATTATCCAAGTCAGCAAGTGTTGTCCTTCTCAGTCTCTTTGGACTGGCCCAGGATAAATTTGCAGCATAGAATTTGTCGCTTCCCTGCTGGGTATGTCGAGGAGCTGTTGAGAAGAAAATGTGTCTGTCCCTTTGCCTGCATACAGCTGGGCCAGCGCTCGGGACCTGAAGAGTCTTCAGATGCAGGATCTCCAGTTCTCTGAGGTGCAGCAGTCAGAGCAGGTTTTATTGAGGATGGTTTTCAGCAGCTTGGAGTGCTCCTAAGTGAGCCCACAGCCAATTTTCAGCTGTGGAGATAGTAACTTGTACAATTAACGGCAAGTTGTCTAGTTGTCTGTATAATTTCTTTTCAAGTCTGCCCCAGTGTGCAAGATGCTTTAAAATATTCAAAATAAAAACATAACCTGATGCATTTGTTTAGCATAAAACAGCCTTTTACAGAGTGCTTTCCATCTCCCAGACGCAGATGCTTGGTACATGCTCAAGTACCCACTCCATGCGTATTCAGTAGGATCAATACACCCGGCACCTGCTTTTGTGTGTGCTCCTGATGTCTGCATCTGGGAGAGGAATTTTAAAACAATCCACCCCTCTCTCCCTTATTTAATCTCAACTTTGGATCTGGATGTCATGAAAATAAGACCTGTTTAATAGCACAAACTTGAGAAGATATGGTTTACTGCTTTGCAAGCAGCCCCCTTCCCTCCAGAGTTGTGCTGTGTGCCTAAATCTTAATCTACAATGTTTCCTGCTTATCCGATTTTTAGGCATACCTATACAGCTCCACCGGTACAGCTTTAACTGCCTTCTCTCTAAATGCATCCTTTCCTCGGATTTCACACAATACTGCAGCTGCACCTCTACACTGACCTGTGCAAAATGATATAAATAGGAATTGTTGGATACTGTAGCTATCGGAGGGGTTTACAGTTGTCTGCAGGCACCCTTTCAGTGTATACTACCTCGTTAAAGGATTTCTTTGTCAGATTATTAAAGATTTGCAGGTGTAATTTGCCACCTTTAATTTCATTGAGGGCTTTTTACGTTTGTGTGCCTCAGCCTATGTCACCTGTGTGTATTTTCTCCAGCTTGTGTTTTTAGTTAGTTGAAAATATCCAACACAGGATTCAGTAGTACTTTCCCTCTGTTTGAATGCTCATTGCTATGGTGATAGTTCCAGGAGGGAATGCTGTCAGGGGTCTTTTAGAAGATTTTTATGTTTATGGTGTAACTATTTTTATTATCTTGAGAGAAGGTGACAATTATCTTTTGCTCCTTGTTTAGTGCTTTGTTATGAACTCGATTTCTTTTGCTGCTTGTTAGACATACAGACATCTTTCTATAGTGATGTACAAGCATACTTCTGTGGTTTTGTCCAAACAGTCAATGCAATTAAATGTAGATGCAGAGGAACACAGACTCGCAGCTCCCCCTGCTGTTCCAGGCATATGCTGTTTTTTTCACACAATACCCCCCCCAGCAACTTGTTTAAAAATAAAATAAAAATCACACGCAGTCATGGGGTTCTGCCACCTGACTCGCACAGTCCCCATTGCCCCATTCTTGAAGGGAACCAGTATTTACAGTAGCATTGGCAGCGCTCATTTTATCTCACATTTGGAGTTTCTTGTCAGTTCTTCTTCATGACGGTATGCATCACCTCCCGTTATCCATGTCCTGAGCCTCTGGAGGAGAAACCATCACCAGTGCCAGAACTGGCTTGTTGGCCAAGAGCTCCCAGCCTTCAGTTCATCCCCGAGCTGTCTTCGGTCTCTTGAGGTGCAGCTAAGTAGTATTTGGCCAACTTTTCTGAATGTTTTGAACACAGTTTGTTAGATATTTATTTTTCTCTCATCTCTTCACTGCTTCAGCAGACTGGCACATTAAATCGGACTGAAATCAACTGTGCTTACAAATGGCCCATAAAGTCCGTGTGTCTGGAAACTGCTTACTCATTTGTTAGTGCTCCTTTTAATGCCCAAGTTACTTTCTTACTCCACATTATTTTATATTGAAGTTTGTATCATTTTTAGGTGGGATATTTGCAGAGCAAACAGTAGTTTGCCCAGTAAAAAAAAGTGCTTATGGATCTGCCCGTAGTGCAAATGCTGATTTAGTTGCAGACGTGAATTTTCCTTTCTCTGGTGGAGTTGTTGTCTGGCTAAGTACAGAATGAGCATCTTTCCAACTGACACCAGCTAGAGCTGATTGTGCCAAAACAGGAGCATACATTTGGAGTTAGATATACGTTTTTGCTTCATTAGTGCCCCATGCGGACTCTGAAGGTAGTAGATTTTCTTGTTCAGGGTGAAAGCTTTTGTTCTGATGTGATAACTAAAAGCTTGTTGCTAAATGAGAGGAAGAGAGAATATTTATATATATATATATATCTGAGAATATTTATATATATATATCTAAGTATGCATATTTATATTTGTATATATTTTTAAGGCAGATAGTGATCTTTATCAGACTGGGGAGTGAGGAGCAGCTCATTTCCACTGACGTGGTGGTTGCTTCACTAATCTCATTTTCAAGCTTGCTTTGAACTGTGACAGGGTGTTAAGCTGTTTTACGTTTACCTGAATTATGCTGATTCTGCTCTCATGATCACGTATGCTGCACACAGCCATATTACATCATTACCATTACGGTCCAAAGAAACATTGAGCAGTAAGCCTGTTGATAGACTTGAGGCATAAGATGGAAGTGGGAGCTACCACTGTAGTTTTCATAGGCAGATGGAGCTAACCTGTAGGTGAAGTCTTCAAAAAAGCACAGGAATTCTGGTGCTACAAACACTTCTAAGGATGGCAGTCAGTGAAAATAGGCTTACTAAAACTTGAATACATTGCTATTTGCACAAATCTTGCATTTTCTGCCAGTCTTTTACATGGGTATGGTTCTGTAATACCAGAACTGAAAATACTTGGAGATTTTGTTCTTTGGGTTAAAATATTTAAAATTCATGTATCTCCTGAAGGAGTTTGTTCCTTGCCAACACTTGCAGACAGTGAGAGACATTTTTGCAAGTCATTTGCAGATGCCTCCTTTACAGGAAAATGTACACACTGTTAGTTTACTGCCTGAAATGAATTTTGAAAACCTGAATGCTATTTTTATAAATTGGAGTGGATTACTTTTTCAAACATATCATTTTGTTACTTTTTATTTTTAAATGTAATCTTGGATGAAGAGAAAATGTTGTTTAATCTATATATTCATATGTTAATCTATATATTCATATGTCCCAGAAATTGGTAAGTTGGACTAGTTAAGAAAAATCTTGCAAAACAAAATGTTCTGGAAGGTAGTTTTAAATTAGGAGGTTTTAAACCCACCCGAACAACTTTCACGCCATTTAAAAGCTTATATCCGAACTGATGGGGCAGGACTAAGAACAAAAGCTATTGGTATTACAAAGTTAAGCAAGAAATCCTTTGTACCCTGCCGTTCTGGTCACGATTGCAGCTGCACTAAGCTAAACCCGCTCTCCCACCCCTCTGGTGACCTTGGCTGTGCTTCAGCACACAGAGAATTGAAGCAAAAGGCAAACTCTGGTAAATATTAGATTCTGTCACTTGCAGATATACAGACTACATATAAAGATAACGGCACGCGTGCTCTCGTTCCTCTCTAGCTCTCACCTTCTCTGAAGTGGACTTGGTGTTTTTGCAGCTGAATTGCTCTGACATAAAACTTTCCAGACCGTGCTGGTGGGTTGAGCTGAACTCTGTGGCATTGCATGGGTGCTGAGGCTTTGCAGAACTACCCATTACATTTGTAACAGTGCTAATTTTTGAGAGCCACGCAGAGAAAATTTTAGTTTCAGCCCAGCTGATTTGTTCTTCACACTGCTCCTGTGGTGAAGAGGATTGATTTTTGTGTTTCTTTTGATATTTGGCTTCCTTTCCTCTGGTACTCAATGCTTCAGGCCTTAATCCTTTAACCTTGAATCTGAGCATCAAGGCTTCAGGGAGGGATCAGGCCTTTTGATGGAGAGAGAACATGTTTTGTTGTACCAAATGGTTGGGAGTGGTATAAAGCAAGACAGATCTCCAGACAGTATATATTCCTTTGTTGCGTTAAAACACTATAAACAGAGGATGGGTTTAGTGGGGATTATAAATAATCTGGAGGAAGGTGGCATATTAGAAGCAATGGAAAAGAGTTAATGACTTTTTCTTTAACATTTCACCAATAACCAGTCTATCATGACAGATGTGTACTGGGTTGCCAAATGTTAGAGTCTGATTTGGGTAACGGTTCAAAGCTCAGTGTGTCATGGAAATGGCAATGTGGTCCCCGATGGAACAGGGGAAGAAAGCTTTTCAGCTTCTCAAAGGGCAGTATTTGTGGAAGCAGATGCTTGCTTGCCCTACCTGGCATAAAGAACAGTTCTGCGGGCAGCCGGGAGAGTTCGTACTGCTGGATTTTTATAGGATCATTAATTATATGTTATAAGGCAGCTAAGCATGGCATTCCTAACTCGATGAATTCCATTATGAATGGCCTTTTCATATTCTTCATCTCATTATATTAAATGCATGTGACCTGAAGTTTAGCTAAAGTTATTGTTCGGGTTAACTTTCATTTAGTGGTTGCCCTAATTTTAGAAACAGTCTGATCTTTCGGTTTTATGGAGAGACGGGGGTTTTTTATGCATGTTTTTGCAGCACTATTTTAGATAATTTCTTTTGGAACTAGGTATGAACCTCTGTGAGGTGGCAGGGAAGGGATTTAGTCATTCCTTGATTTGCCTGGAGATTTCTGTGCACATATCCCTGGATGACAACATCCAGTTACATGGATTTGGCTATCATCTCTCTGCCAATAACTCTTAAACCTTCTGCTCTGTTCCATCTAGTCTTGCATATCTGACTGCCTCCCTGACACATAATCCTGGTTGTTTTGCCTTCAGATCATTCCTAATCTGGCCAAAACAGAACTCCTTACTTTTTCTTCTGAATCTCTCTTCACTTATGATTTTGATAACACCACATCCTCTCTGTCACTCAGACTTGTAACCTCGGGTCATTCTCCTTCTCCATACGCATTTGGGCTGCTGACGACTACTGCAGCTTCCTTCTGCTTTGCAGCAAAAATGTACCACTAGTTTGTCTGGAGCAAGGAATAGCATTTTAACTCCTGTCCTTCATCCTGCGCCTTGACTACTGTAAAATCTTCTTTGGCTGCTCAATATTCATGCCCTGCCCTCAAAATAATTTATCCAAATCAGCATCTTTGCTGCTCATTCAGATCTTGTCACTGTTGCTTCTCTGAAACCCTCCTTCAAAGGCCACTTGTCAAAGGTATCAGTCTACAGGGCTCTGCAGAAAGTCACACTGACACTTCTTGTTATATTTTATCTGCCATCCCCTCTTCTTTACTCCTTCAGTTCCTTGAAACTCAATGTTTTCTTTGGTGCTGCATGAACTTTTAGCAATTTACTCCTACCGCATTCCCTAATTCCTTCTGGCTTTTGGAACCACTGAGTCATGTCCCGGTGGATCCTGCTTCCATTTTGTCTGTGTCTTTCCTGTCTCTCATCCTTGAGCCCTTTTTTCAGAGTTTTTCATTAGTTTCAAAGTAATCCGTCTCTTTCCACTGACCACAAGGACGGTCTCTGCCTAACAAGTCCACTAAAATTTGAATCATACTCAAAACATCTCACTAGTGACCTAGGGAGAGAAGTATTATAACTTAACTGAAGTGACAAATCATCAGCTTTTATGTGTGGAAAAGCTTACGTCTGGCTTCTAGTACACCCAAGTTTGAAACAAAACAATATCCAAGTATCTTCAGTCATCTGTCAATAGTGTCAGACTTTGTCTCTTTATGTAACTACATGCCCTCCTGTTTGATCGATGCCTCGTTAATCCTTTTTTTCTTTTTAACTTTGTGCTCCTTTAATCTCTACCTACGTCTTGCATCCTTTCTGAGACAGTAATGTCTCTAAGAGATGGGTTAAATTTATGTACCGGCTGTAGACTCCATAGGAGTGAGGTGGTTTGGCAACACAAATATATGCAAGCCTCTAACAGCAAACACCACAGTGTCACAGTGACACTAGTGGCAGCAGCTTTGGACAGACATTTCCAGATGTTAACAAACTTGTGCAGAGCCAGACTTCCAAAACCTAAGATCAGTTGTTTATTTAGATTGGTAAAATATAAATTACGTTCTGTTTGCCAGTGGTAGCTGTAAGACGGCAAGATATGTATCTGATGGAACAAAAGTTCAAAATATGCATCTCACTGAATGGTTTTAAAAGAGCTGTTCACCTCTTAGCAAGGTAGTGGTTTCCCTCTTGTTGAAGTTCAGCTATACGTTTTTATTTCTTGAACATACAAACACACAAAAAGTGTTGTATGTTCCATAAACATCTTGGTTGAGTCAGTATTTGGAGGTTCCATTGCATTTACATAAAATCTATGTGTTGAAAGGAAATCTTCAGCGTGTGTTTGTTTTTTCTGTGGAGCTCAGGCCAAGGTTTTTAGAGTAGTATTCTGTCAGGTGAGTATCTCAGTCTGTATTTTACTTGCAGTAAGAAGCCAATTTTTCCATCACTAGCCATCAAGCACACTCTATGAAATAAGTAGCTTCAGTGGATTCAAGGTAACGTAAGTGGCCAGAAGTGAAAATTTTTTTTTAACCTTTACCAAGAGGTGCCTTGTCAAATCTACATCTGTTGGGTATGGTAATCCACTAATCTGAGGAAACTCCAAACTCTTATTTCTCTATTTACTTCTCTTTGGGCTCTAAGAATTTCTTAAAAGCAGATCAATAAACAATCTCAGTGTTTTCATTTTACTAAGCTATATAATATAGATGAGTACTGGAGTAGTAGTAAATCATTAATATACTACTTAATCATAGGATGACTGTGCCCCACAGATGTGATTTAATCACAAAAAATCACCCAGTGAAGTGCAAAGATGCAGCAGGAGGGGCGTTTCCAAAATAAAAAAAGGGGTAATATATGACACCATTTTAAAAGATCCTAGTATGAGAGCATTTGAGATGCCATGTATAGTTATAGTTGCAGACCTAGCTATATTCTGACATGTTGTTTTGATTACTCTTTAAAACAGGAATCAAAAAACACTTGAGGTTTGTGTTTGTGGGAACCAATGTGAAGATAAAGGTCACCATGGTGTTAGAGCTGTGCCTTGTACCTGTGCTGAGCTTTGTGCCACCACGCTGAGCCTCTGATGGCTTTTTGGAATAAGAACGGCATTAGAGTTTGCAGACAACAGGTTCACTAGTCCCAAGGTTTTTAAGACAGCATCACCAACAGATCTGTATAACCCTAAAAGACAATAGTAATCTGTGCCTAAAATGCTTAATTCAGTCATCACACAATTCTGATAAAGATGATTAGAATTAGAGGATGGATTTTCTGTGTATACGTAGCTCTTTGTAATAACTGTACACAAGAGTGCAATCTTAAGAATCTGTTGCTCTAATTAGGCATCTCTTCAAAATGTCTTGTTAGTAGGGCACACTGGAAAGCCTGTGAGTGCCTGCTTTCCAACTCTTTCCGTGCCCATCCTCTGCTACATCGTTACTTGTCTGCAGCAAATGGTTCCTCCCTGATGCGACGCATGTGCAGAACAGGGGCTTTTGCAATTGCAGCTCATTTACTGAAAGGTCCTCTTGTCAACACCTACCTGCTCGTCTGGAAACTCATATGGAGGAGATGGTGCTTATATATGGATAGTTGTAGTGAAGGAAAATGCAGTTTTTTTCTTAGCGAGCAGGTGGTTGCCGGCATGCTCAGCCCGAGCCCTGCAGTAGCGTCCCGTTTCCAGCCTGATTCACCGTGCAGCCCATCTACTGTGAAATCTTTTGTTCTGGGTGAGCCAGGTTCAGAAGGGATGATGCATTGCTCATCTGTGCCTTTATCACAACGAAATAGCAGCCTAATTGGGGTGATGTTTGTTCAGAAGATGGCTTGCATACGGTATTTTGATGGGTACCTTGTGGATGGGGTTGGCTCTCAGCCAGACAACAGTGATTCCGGATAAGGCACTAAGACAGGCATTCACTTCTCTGAAGAGCATGTGACTCTCCTGCTGAAGGAGAGTTATGCAGTTTGATCTACTGCAGAAGTTTGGATTTGGTTCAGAAACTTTGTTTGTCCTAAACAGGCTTTTGCATCATTCCTTATGGTACTTTCGCTGGTGACAGCTAGGCAGGCTTTTCAGATACACAGACGCTGTTTTGAAGGATTGTTTTTATACCTATGACTTGACATTTACATGACTTTCTTTTGTGAAGGCTGACAGCACTGCTTGCTGGAACGACAGGTGCTCTACTCTGCTCTATAAGAAAGGCCAAACACACAATCACAGCATTTTGTCCTGCTAAAGCTTTGCCAGTCTGCTTTCTGTGGCTATTTCTCTATGACTGTCTGAAAACCTTTATGTTGGGATTTTCTGTGGATTCAGAGGCAAAGAAAGAAAGTAATCAGAGCTCATTTCACTGTTTATTAGGGAAACTGTAAGCGGTGTAGGAATGGTGCTGGTAGGGAGTTGAAATGTGGCTAAGTTAAAGCAGAATGAGGACAGGGCTTCAAAGGAAAGGCATGAATATAATTTTAGGAGGAATTTAGCTTAGTACTTGCTACAAACGGACCTTTAACTGTGTATATTAAGTGAAATCCTGACTTCATTGAAGATAAGGGCAGTATTCTGATTGATTCAATGAGGCTGGGGTTTCACCTATGGCTGGTATGATCTAATAGGTCATTGCTAATTAAGAGCATATGCGGCCTCAATTCTCGCTGCTGGAATTAAATATCTGAGCACCAGTCACAGAAGGAATGGGGAAGGAACTGGTATCTGAAAGAGTGGTCTGGAAAAGCCGCACTGTGGATTACGTTACCCTGGTAGAGCTTGATATGTGAGAAAGTTTTTAGCACACTTGCCTGTATAACTCCTCTGAGATGAGAAGAAAAGTAAACCAAATGCAGTAGGTCCAAGAGGGACTGTTCAGCAGAAAGAAATAACAGAAAACTGAGCCAACCTTACTGAATTCAGGGGCGCTGGACCTGAAGAGGACTGTAAGGGGCGAAAGCTTGGGATCACTCCCCAGCAATGTACTGTGTGCATAATAGCATGTGGGATGTAGGCAATCACTGTGCGTTTTCTGTGATGAAAACTTCTTTACTTAGAGGCAGGTTTGGTAATACTTTAGTTACAGACTTGCCCTTGTCTGCTGAGGTGTGTTCCCCTGCTGTCCCTGCCTTCTGCCTTTTACCTAGAGAAATACACGAGAAAGGAGACGGACTCTGTCCTGAAGATCTCAAAAGTATAAATGAACATGCTCTCTAGAAAGGAAAGCAGCTGTTTCTTATTAACATGCACTGGATCCCAGCAGTGTCATTAACATGCTGATACGTCTAGCATAAGCCTCAAAATGCCAGGTTTCATAATTGGGCCATGAAATCTCACTCTAGGCTTGAATATGGCCTTCAAAGTCTGTATTAGAATAGGGCATTTTTCCTAATTTTTAAAGGAAATGAGGGGGAAAATGTTAAGCTTAGATTATTTTTTTTTCAAGCACTCTGTTTCAATATGAAATAGGCTTTAGATTTTTAGCAGTGTGTTTTGAAGGTTGATGATCTGCTGACATAAACAGATTGCCTTTGTCACAAGGAACGCAAGGGTGATGGCGTTGAGTGATGAGAGATTGCCCTGAAGTTTGCGCTGTGCTTCTCCTCCTCACTTGCAATGCTTACCTTTCTTCCAGCTCTATTCACACAAAGCAGGAATGAGGACACCAATCTCCGTCCTTTCTCCCATGTGCTGCTCTGGCTTTTTCTTGGTGGTGGAGTCACCATCCCTGGAGGTCTTTAAAAGACGTTTAGATGTAGAGCTTAGTGATATGGTTTAGTGGAGTACTTAGTGTTAGGTCGGAGGTTGGACTCGATGATCTTGAGGTCTCTTCCAACCTAGAAATCTGTGTCTGTGTCTGTGTCTGTGTCTTTTACATCTTGTCATGTTTCTCCCCAGCTCTGCTTTAAAGAAGGGGCAGGAGTGACCCTCACAAGAGGATTCGGTGTTGCAGATGGAGATATGCTAAGGAGGGCCTTAAGCTCTACCTCTGGTGTCAGGGTTTTCCTCATGATTATCTTTAAGCAGGTACACATGGGGTACGCACTAATTTCTGGTGTCTCAACTGGTGAGTCGAGTGTTTGGAAGTCAGCTCCAGTTCTTATCTACCTTTGAAGACCTGCTTGCTGTCCAGGGGCCTAGCTTCCTTACCACATTTGTTTCTTGCCTTTGCTTTGTGGATGAGGGAAATCACACAGCCCTGCCTGCCATATTCTTAAACAAACAAACAACAAAAAGGCCCTCTTTTGAAAAATACAGGACACTTGGATGCTCTGAAAGTAGAGGCTTACATAGAGTAGAGTTGCACGGTACACCTGAGAAGACTGCAAAAGTTGTGGTTGGGCCGAAACCGCTGACGTTACTTCTCAGAGCCACTCATCCGAAGTCTACAGACCTTTTCTCCTAGTGAATATTTTTTAATTGCCATGAAGACAACCAACTTCCCAAAGTTCCAGTTTGGAACTGGCGGTTTTCAAAGTGTGTTTTGATTACTTGATTTAAACTGGTTTAAATTCAGACCCCTGCTGAAAATGAAGATCCTGTCATGTATTGACACCTCCTTTGTCCCAGCACTTTTGAAATTGCTGCTTTATGCTGAGCTGACTGTGGAAGCTGATCTGGCTGAAAACTCTCCCAACCAAAGGGGTGGGGTAGGGAGGAAAAGATCATACTCAGCCTGCTTGTCAAACTGCATCCGAAATGGCAATGCAGGTTCCAGCTACAAAAACGTATTGCTTGGGTTGCCTACTTATCACCAGTTTTGCATCATTAAGTGTTATGCATTCTTGGCCTGATATAATTGCAGCAGATTGCACACATGAACTGTTAATTATTTTATTTTTAAAACATAAATTGCAGAACAGGAAAATAACATTCCAACATGTTTGCTTTTTGGAGCTAACCTACCACAGCAATCTGTTAGTTTGATAATGGTTAAACTCACAAGCCCTTGTCTCAACAGGGTGCAGTAGGGTACCATTAAGGCAGCCATCTGTTGAACATACATACTGGAGGCATGAATTGCCTTGCATTTTGGGTTTCTGACTAGCTATAACATAGACGTGTTCTCTGGATACCACTGATCTGCACTGAAAAATGCATGGAAAGATCAGAATTCAGTGAAAGGTGGGAATCCAAATTTGGGTTCGATGGCTGGGAACCCATCAGATGATCACTAGTTATGGAGTAGGGAAGAGATTAAAACTCTTGGGTGTACAGGTGCTGATAGTGAATGCTACTCTGTGGCAAGTCTTAGCTGCTTCAGTTGCTTAGCAATTCAATAGATCTGTAAAACTCCATTTGCAGACCAAGGCTACCATTATGGTGGATTGATTCATCAGGATGAGCAGCTAAAACAAGTTAAATTCTATCAGAGTTTTCCTGCATTAATTTAAAAAATGAATTTAGTTGGCTCTAAATGGACATTTGTTTTAGTATCTTGAAGAACTGACTTTCCTCTATTAAAGCAGAATAATGTATCTATATGGTGCCCTAACTTGAACAGTACATAAAGATTAGTAAATAAGACCCCATTAAAAATACTTATAATGTAAGTAACATGGGTCCCAATAGCCTTTCTAATGTCCATTAATGCTTATTCTGAGGATCAGAGCTCATTTTACTGAGCCATTTAGTCAAACCGTGTGATTATTTAGAAAGTTAATTCATGCATACTAAAATCTAGCTTAAGTAATGCAGAGGGTAGGAGGTAAAACTCTATGGAGACGATAGTCCTTTTTGTTATTTAATGATCAGCCATAATTAACTTGCAAATTTGAAATAATTAGAACAAATTAAAGGTATTTAACTTTGCCTCCCTAAAGAAAAATTCAAATTGCACCAAATGCAGCTTTAAATTATTCAAGTCTCAGAGGTCTGTGCTAGGTTTTTTTACAATGCCTTTTCTATGATGAGAATACCAATCTGCTTTTTGTCAGAAAGCATCCTATCAAGTAATTGTTCTTTGTGTCTAATAAATGACAGCTATTCTTCTTTGTAAAAGTATTTCAGTCTCTGAAGACTACATCAGCATTTCCATGGCATTTTAATTCAATAAAACAAAAGGTTAATGTTTTTCTACTTTTTAAGGAATGCAAATACTAGCAATATTCAGTGGGTCCTGAATGACATTTAAAATTTGCCATTCACGCTCAGCAGGGATATCGCGATATGATGCACTGGCAAAATGAAAAAAATGTTTAAGGTGTGTTTTCCTTTGTTGATGTACTTCAGTATTCATAAGGAAGCAGTAATGCTGAGGCTCACGTCTTTTCTGGTGATGCTACTTTATAGCTCCTGCCTTAGGTTAGGTGGGTTAGTAAGGTCTTTATTTAGGCAGTCTTCTCTGTTGTGTAGTTTCAGAGAATGCTATGAAAATTCATCAGATAACAGGGTGCCCTAAGGAAGTCCTACTAGCCAGCCTGCATTTGGATGATATGATGGATTGCTGGATTTGAAGATAGAGAAGGACCTGTCACTTAATCTTTGTGTCTGTACATAACTGATGCCTTTGGACCTTATGTTAGTTTTAAACTTTCCAGGTAGTCACATCGTTCAGTTTATTAATTATTCTGTAGCTGATTGAGCAAATTTTTCTGAAATAGATTTTTTCATTCCATTTTCGTTGTTTAATTTCAGTGTGTTGTTAATTGTTGACTTTTTTTTTGTATCTCTCTGCATTATCCCTTTCACTCCTTGGTGTGCACACCTCTCAGCCTAAGTATCTGTCATTTTAAAGTTTGACTACATCCTCACTGGGACAGAACTTTGGAGCAAGCCTTCTCTGATTAAATTCCAAAGAACGAGGCTCTGATTCATTGTTTAGTGAGCTGTAAAAGCAAATATGCTTGCTTTTGTTATTTCCCCATGAATTAGCGTCCGTAACTTCCTCTTGGTGTCTGTTTCTGTTTGAATTCTCTCTGCCATAGCATTATTTAAACCAGAACCTGATATTTTAGAGGTGACTGCACCATTTAAGTGGTATGGTAGTGAACCAGCAGAGTAATCGCTTCCTCATCTACATGACTAAGGTCACTGTCTTCACAGAAGATCTGTAGGTGGTAATTAAAATGTACTTTAAAAACTCAGAAAGCATCCAAATAATGATGACCTTAGTGTTTTTAAATGCTGTTAATCATTCAGGAACAGACAAATAAAAAATCAAGTACTGTATTATCAGAGAAATCTGATCAACTATTACACCTTTAAGCCTCTTTAAACATTTATTAGGGTCCAAACCCACCTCTGGCTACACCCTGGGTTGCAGGAGTTAGTAGGTTAATGATATCACAGAATTCAAATAAGATAACTAATTTAGAGTCACCATAAATTTTAAAAACATTTTGCAATATTACTAAGTCATCATGCGGTTTGAAACCCTAAAGTAAACGGAGGTTATTCGGAGAAATTTTATCCTACACTTCAGTCAGTTGTTATGGGTCATGAGCCATTATATAATGTTCTGCATTAATAATACGGGAGTAATACTAATTGTCAAACCAGCGCAGTGGGCCTTATTAAACAATGACTTTTACAGCACATGGATTTGAAACTTTTAATTTAGCTATCATTTTCTGATGGGAAGAAAGATACCTGCTTTTTTGCCTCAGATATACAGTAACTTCAGTAACGTAAGCTTTTATGTAAAATATTTTTGTGAATCATCCACCAATAAAACTGTAACCCAAATGATACAAACTTAGTAGCAGTCTTAGAGTTATCCTTTCAAAATTGGTACTTAAATGGGAAAAAGATTTGTATAATCTTCTGTTGATTTAGGAAAGCTGTGTGTCACTCCCATACTTGCAAACAGAGCAGTATAATCTTGGGATGAACTGTATTCCTTCATGTGGATAATCCAATTTTTTTTAATATTTTAATTACTTTTTTTAACTGTGTAATAGTCACAGGGTTAATGACGTATAGATTTCGGGAATCCTTATTTAAAGCAGTAGTTGTCTTCCTGAGAGCAGAATTTGAAAGCAGTCTTTTGTCTTTACCGAGAGAAGGATGGTCTCAATAACCTCCTGTCTTCCCAGAAGGTTTTTTTTGCATGTGTCTGCAGAAACTGAAATCATGCTTGCTCCATGTCACCAAATGTGCATCCCGGCTCTATCTGTGGAGTGTTTAGGATCTTGTGCAGGCGTCCTTCCTGGACCATACTGCTCATTGCTTTTCTGGTTAGCTTTCTCGTTTCTTACTCTTATTTTTTTTCTTTTTTTCTTGAACCAATGTACCATCTGCTTCCCTTTTGCAAACCATGACTGTTTCTCTCCTCTCAGATTCTTCTGTGTTTCCCTTTTTTTCTAGCAAAGTGAGCATTTTTCCATTACTTGTTTTCTTCCAACCTTGCTCAGCCATGCTGGGTAAAGTTCTTTCTGAACCTTCATCCCACTTGTCCTGTTCTAACCACTCAGGAAATCCAGGACCTATTGCATTAGGGAATGTGCCAAATACTGCAAAACTCCAAATATAATTGTCAGAGTGTGGCCAGCTGCTGATAACCAAAGACTCCTGTGGAAGTTGAAGTAGGTTGGTGACCCTTCAACCCTTAGGCGCTCTGCTTTCAGACATTGTAAATGGATTCAGCAGCAGCTCAACTAGCACTATGGTGGTTATGCTTCTGGGGAGGCAGAGGGCTGGATGCAGTGTTAAAGAGGTTGATATGTAACAGTGTCACCTTTCTTTCTTCCTAGTGTGCCAGTATCGAAACGTGAAGATTATTATCCCAGGATACCACCAGTGAGCAAAGCCTCCAGAACATCACGGAGCAGTGGTGGGAGCAGTTCAGGGAAGAAAATGGCTGGTTTTGGTGCACATGTGGAAGATGGGCGAGCCCTTCTGATGAAAACCAAGAGGGAAGGCAGCAAGTCAAGGAAAGGTAAGGGGAAGCATACTGTATTGCAGGTCTACAAGTGTGCTGATGTTTAGAAATTATATGTGTTCAAGAGTGGATCAGCAAAATATGCAATTAAAGAGAGAGGATTGCAAGTTGCTTAAAACAACCTAAGAGAAGCTACCTATGTTTAAAGTAAAAACATAGAAAACCTTGTAAATAACAAGTGATCTTCTTGGTTGGTGTTCCTGATAAAAGAGGAAAAAATAGCCCTTTAATCTCAAAAAGCTGTTTCAACAATTCTTCTTCGTTTCCCAGCAAGCAGAGAATAAGTACAGTGGGACTTGTTCTTGAAATGTAATCTTCTTCACATTCTTTTCCTCCCCAAGTAATGGCTCCACCATTACAACCTGGTATTTTGCCACACAGGGTTGTCTGTACTGCTAGAATCTATCCTGCTCTTAGCTTAGTACCTCCACTTAAGGAGCAGAGAAAGTATATTTTCTTAGGAAGAGAAAGGGCTGGGAACAAAAACAGCTTGGATGTTTCACTGCCGAGCCTTGAACATAATCCTTGGTTCAATTATGAGCTGGTTGTGTTTTTTTTTTTTTTTAACTTGTCAGCCAGTTTGCTGTATATGTCAGCATAAAAATAAAGAAAATGGCAAAATGAGAAGAAATGTGGTGCAGTTCTCAAAGGAACAAATAACTTGTGTTATTGGTTAAGACCGTACCAACATTAAAAAGCAGTCCCTGTGAAGAAACTTTCAAAAGGGTATCATCAGCCTGGACCCAAACAGTGGCTGAGGTTAATCTCTTCCAAGGCACAGCTACAAAAGTTGGAAGCCTGTAAAGGGCTTGTGTCCAAAAAAATCAATTTCTAATTTGAAAGAAAATCATTTTTGACTAACGGGGGTTCAGGACCCATTACTTTTGCTGTATAGTCTGCTGACATTTCACACTTTCTGTTGTGCACAATGAATCCTAATAGTCATTTTATAACATTGCTACACCAATCAATTTAAGCAAGAGAAAGCCGTTACAATTCTGCAAAGTTTCAGGGGCAATTTTCACTGATGGTTTTCTTTTATGTTTTTTTCAGCTATCATTATTTTTTTTCTTCTCTTTTCCTCTTCCTTCTCCCCCCTCCTTCTCAATACTGTAGTGATGAAATTGAGATTTTTCACAGTTGGATGGTGGGTTTTGTTCCTTGGATAGGGGTAGTCCCAAAAAAGTAATTTATTTTCCATAGATTTTGGGGAAAAAAATCCAACCTGGCCTCTCCTTCATTCACTCATTTCATTTTTATCACTTAGAAGTGACGAGCTGCACCTGGCTATTGCACGTTCAGCTGAACTGCACCTATGCTGATTTAGTGAGTGCAGTGGTCAGCATAATGTCCAAAGATGGCGAGTGTCTTTTGCAAACACTTTTTGGGATTGCTAGCTTTGAAGATACAGAGCTGCATGGCAATATTTAGCTTATAAACATTGGCACTTGCTGTGATACCAGATAAAGTTCAGAGAAATGCTTTCAAGCTGTGGAACAACCTCAGGTCTATTACTGATTTGAATGGCTTGTTTATCACACGGCAAATTACCTAGCACTAATCACTGAAGTTGAAGTCTTCTGTATTTAGTACCTTTTTAATTGGCTTCCCTCTGTTATATGTTTGGACTCCTTTAACAAGCATACACACACACTTGTACAGTGTTTTTTCACCTCTGGGGATCACCAGGGTACAATGTCAAGTTTCTTATTTCTAGTTAGCTCTGGACTTAGGTGTCACTGTCCTTACTTCTGCTAGATCTTACCATCTGCTGCTGAACTGGGATTTCAGCTTCAGAGTTTATTCTTTTATTACGAAGTAATTACGTAGCATCTAGCAAAAATAAAATGAGAGATATCAACAGTGTTTTTATGGTGAATTCTTAAAAAATGTGGCATTTTCCTAACTGCTTCAGAGCCAGCAAGCCTGGAAGTCTATCTGAGACAGTGGTCAGTACCTACTGCGTCAACAGAAACCAGTCACAGAGCTCTAGCTAAGCCATTTTATGCAGAAGGGGGAACAAAGTCAACCAGATGACATCCATGAAACTTGATGGTAGTAAGCCGGCTACTTTCACGCAGCGATTTGGTCAGAAAACAGCAGTGCTGGATCCTATACACAAAAGCGTGTCTGCTGAGAACTTCCTAACAGACAGATGTTTTACTACAGAGATATTTTTTGTTAGAGATATTTTTTCATGCCTTGATCTGTCTCGATTATTTAAATTGTAAATGCTTGAGGATAGGGACTATCTCCAAGCGTGTCTTAGTGCAGTGCCAGGTCTGATGTGGGTCTTTGGGCTCTGTTGCAATATAATATAATTTCCCCATACCTCTGGGAACTCTGGTGTCTCGGGGCACCATGCAACTCATGATAGAGTCCCTCCACAGCAGCATACACATTTGTATTGGATTTTGATGTTGTCCTTTTTCACTACTTTTGTTGTCTTCAGTTTTGTTTTGAGGAGATAAATCGACTAGTCAGTAAACAATTCTCATGGCATGGAGAAAGGCTTTACAGCCCACAGCACTGCTCGCTTACTGTGAGTGTAGTGAGTTTGGAAGGGGTAGTTTCTTAACCCAGTTTTCCTTTCTCACTACAAATGTTTAGTTATGCACAGAACAGCATTGTTAACCTGGTCCCATCACCTGGTGGGGGAAAGGAGCACTCTTTTCAAGGTATAAGCTTACTGAACCAGCCCTGCTTAGGCAATCAGTATTTATTCTTTCACTGTTGCTTTTTGTCTCCTTTTTCTGTTTGCTCCTTCATTTCTATTCTTCTTTAGCAAGTGTTTGTGTCTTGTATCCAAACTTTTTTAGTTTTACCAGCAAAACTTTAAGCAGACGAAGCAATCCTCAAGTCTTAGATCTTTTCAGCAGTAAATTGTTTTTATTGGTGTCACCAGCAGCTATGTCAATTTGTACTAAAATCTAACAACTTGTCTAGTTAAAAAGCACTGGAGTACAGAAATGTGTGTTTCTCTTTCTGCCCTGGAAAATTTTGCTTTTGGGTTGGGAAACTAAACCAGATTGTATTCATTATATTCTGCAATATTGGACAGTTCACCTCCATACATTTTTTTTAAACTCTTCCTCTTCACCCCCTTCCTAAAATCTCTTTGCAGTGAAACAAACTCTTTTTTCCATTTGTATCTCTTTAGGGGATGTAGCATCTGTGTGATACTGTATAGCATGCATAGCTTTCCTTTCTATATGTAAAAGAAAAAGGCAGAGAAAGAAATAATATTTTAGCTCATAGAATCTGTACTTTTCCAGGGGCTGATTTTTCTCAATAGTGTTTGTTTTTGGTAGGTTTTCTAATGTAGCTTCTTAGGGATTCAAGATCTGGAACTTCTTCCCTTGAGGGAAGACTCTTCCCTACAATTGAATAGAGCAATTAGTTAATATTAGTGAAGCGCTTTGAAGCTGTGAAGTACTATATGAATGTTAAGTGCTATGAATATTACTATTATTCAATTCATAAACATTTCTTTCAAGTTTATCAACCTAGATTTCCCCTTGCTTGCTTTCATTCCATTACTGCTTGAACTAGACTCAACACTTTTTCTTCGTTCTTAGTACTCACACTTTCAAAAAAGTTGACTGTTGTATTTCCCTATTTTCTTCATGTTTTAGTTGTCTGCTTCTCAAGCAGAAATATACAGCTATTTAAATTTTTTCAAAAGCGTCTTCAAATCATTCATATACCAAGTTAAGAAAATTGAAAACAGTGTTCTTAACTTGATCATTTAGAAGACATCTATAATTGCTTTGGGGGTAGCTTGCCTTTCAAGCTTATGTCTAGTTTATATTTTGTTATGCTCTGCTACTCCAGGTTCTCTCTTTTCTTTGGTATCAGGATTTAGATTATTCACACCATATATGAGCTTTCTTTTTTCAGGGTGAATGTGTCTATTCTTTTTCCATGTTCCTTGCTTCTCTAGGTCATCTGCAACTTCTCCAGCCTCATACTGTCTTCCAGCATCTGGAAATCTAATTAATTTGCTGTCATTTGCATCACCCCAGTTCTCTATGACTTTTCATAAATAATTACCAGTCGCTTCATAAATTCATTAACTAATTCCCTTTAGCCATGAAATATATATCCTTCAGACTAAGGATTTTGTAACTTCATCCCCCCTGATAATTCCTTTTCATCAGCTTTGTATAGGCAGTATTTGCCAATATTCCTTTTCTTTATATTTTTTTTCTTGCACTATATTTTACAATTATTAGTAGCTTGACCATTTTAGGATCATTACTGATTTAATCTTCTTTGTGTATTAATAGACCTGCTTTCTCTTTGGTGTTTCTTTTCCCTCTGTAGACTTCTATGCCTTTTTCAAGATGTTTTTAAAACATTTTTTGTTTCTATATGCACTTATTCAGGATTTCTTGCTACCTCTGTTTAGCTCTGTGCAGCCTAACAGCCTCAATATATTCTTTCTTAGTTCCTTTTCTTGTTTTCCATTTCTGGCCCTGGTAATATTTTCAAATGTGGGTCTTTGAATAGTCCCCTCGAGGCTGTATTGGCCACTTCCGAGTCCATATATTTTCTTTTTCGGAGAAATACATCTACTTTGCTTTGAACGTAGCATGTTGACAACGTGCCAGCCTTTTCTCATACTAGGAATTGAATATATTCTCCCATGCTTGCCAGGTTTTTATTACTTCAGTATTAGTTTCTTAAGATCCAGCTGCCTCATTCCACTGTCACATGAAATGATTTCTAAATATCTCTTTTTTAGTCATGAAGCCAAAACTCTAAGCAAGAGGCTTCCAGTCTTTATATGCATACCCACTCTTCTCATTGTGGATTGGCACTCTATCAAGTTACCAGGGACACACAATCAACATACATCCCCATGATATTTCTAAGAGTTCCTTCACTGATAATTAACTATTTGTTAGGCAAGTTTTTTTCACTACATAGTACCGAAGCACAGTGCATTGTAGCAGGGCAGTAAGAACACATGTCTTTGTTAGCGTCCCTAGAATATACATTAAAGCATGTGGTTTTACTAGATCGTATGCATATATTTGTATACATCTTAAATCAATGCAGTATTTTAAATAATCTTAATCTCTTGGATGTCTGTAAATTTGCGCTGGAGTTCCAACCTTGATGTATTGCTTCATATTTCAGCATGAATGGTAGATAAAGTTGCTGTTCACAGAGCTGAGAAATATTTACGCATGATAGAATTACTTAAAGAGCTAAATACTGTTTTGACTTTAATTTTTGCTGAGACTTGTAGTTTTCCCCATATTTACTGTTTAGTTAAGTGATGTTGGTTGGACAGTGCTAGTTAGGATAGATTAAAAAAAATAAACACAAAAAAAAAACCACAGTCTTTTATGTTACCCATAACTTGCATATTCCACTTAGCACTGACTAGTTGGAGGCAAGGTGTCTAACTAAATCATACCTATAAAACCTAGTTCTCAGGTGGATGGGTGCAAGGTGGAAGATGGGTAAAAAATCATCTGGATCTCCAACCTCAAAGGGTTGTATTTAGTCCATCTGGCAGACAGTTGCTCGTGAAGTCCTTCAGTGGCTTATATCAGGGCTGATGCTGTTTAACATTAACAATCACAACAGTGGGACAGGAGGCACCTTCCGCAAATTTGCGCACAACACCAACTGGGGAAGCAATCAATATGCTGGAGGTCGGGCCCAGTATTCAATGGACCTTAACAGGCTGGAGAATTGGTATGACAGAAGCCTGTTGAGGTTCAACAAAGGGAAATGCCAGTTCCTGCAGCTCGTTTGGACCAACCCCATGCAACAGGACGAAGTGGGTGCTAACAGTCTAGAAAGCAGTTTTGACAGAAGAGAGCTGAGGCTCTTGGTGAACAGCAAGTTAAAAACAAGTCAGCAGTGTGCTTGTGTGATGGAGCAATCAAAACTCATACTGGGCTATACCAGCAAAAATGCAGTCAACATATTGATGAAGTCAATAGTTAATAGAATCACAGGATGGGTTGGGTTGGAAGGAACCTTAAAGCCCCTCCAGTCCCACCCCCCTGCCATGGGCAGGGACCCCTCCCACCAGCCCAGGCTGCCCAAAGCCCCATCCAGCCTGGCCTTGGGCACTGCCAGGGATGGGGCAACCACAGCTTTTCTGGGCAGCCTGTGCCAGGGCCTCACCACCTTCATGGTAATTAATTTCTTCTTAATATCTAATCTAAATATACCCTCTTTTAGTTTAAAGCAATTACCCCTTGTTCTATCACTACACACCTTTGTAAAAAGTCCCCCTCCAGCTTTCTTGTAGGCCCCTTTAGGTACTGTAAGGTCTCCCCAGAGCCTTCTCCTCTCCAGGCTGAACAACCGTAACTCTCACAGCCTTGCTTCATTGGAGAGGTGCTCCAGCCCTCCGAGCATCCTCGTGGCCTCTGGATCTGCTCCAACAGCTCCGTGTCCTTCTTGTGCTGGGGCCCCAGAGCTGGGTGCAGGGCTCCAGGTGGGGTCCCACGAGAGCAGAGCAGGGGGGGGGCAATCCCCTCCCTCCCCTGCTGCCCACGCTGTGTTGCTGCAGCCCAGGACATGGCTGGCTTTCTTGGCTGTAGGTGCACATTGCTGGCTCATGTTGAGCTTCTAATCAACCAACACTTCCAAGTCCTCCTCAGGGCTCCTCTCAATCCATCTCCATGCAGCCTCTATTTGTGCTTGGGATCGCCCCAACTCAGGTGTAGGGCCTTGCACTTGGTCTTGTTGAACTTCATGAGGTATTTTATAATTTGAGGATTTGGGGGGTGAAAGGAAAGAATGGACTAGCAGTCCTATTTTACTGAAAGCAAGATAGTGACAGTTACACATGGAAAAAAAAAAAACAAAAAACCAAAACATTATAAAAGGTCACAAGAGCTGTGTCTGTGAAACAAGCTGCGTCCTTTGGATCCTAATTTTGCCTCACCACTAAGAAAATGGTCTACAGTGTAAGTCTGTCAAGATTTGGACAGTAAGATGAAGGCTGTATGTCTTATTACATAGATCTGATTATACATGATCCTGAAATGCATGCTATACACAGTACTGTCAACTGATAATGAATTCTTTGATTGCCATTTAACTGTATATAAAACACTCCAAAAACATTGCTACTTTTAGCCTTGGTGTTCTGTAATAATGGAGAATCACAAAATAGCTGCCTCAAATTTACTAGCATCTGGTATCTGACTTGTCTTCACTTTGTTTCACAGGGACAACTTCAGGACCCAGGAGGGATGCAGCCACGTCTCCTGGACTGATAGGC
Organism: Cygnus atratus; assembly: GCF_013377495.2. Taxonomy (NCBI): domain Eukaryota; kingdom Metazoa; phylum Chordata; class Aves; order Anseriformes; family Anatidae; genus Cygnus; species Cygnus atratus. Next base: position 8,567,451 of record NC_066396.1, on the reverse strand, counting down.
AGAGGCAAAGAGCTTGTAACCACAGCCCCATCACCAATCGAGCATAACACTTCACGGTAAGTTTCTGGGTAATCTCTGGTTTAAGATTCTGCAAATGCAACTATCAAATTCTCCTAGATGCAGGGAAGTGGCTGAATTTCTATGATATTTCATGTTAACACAAGATGGATAATATAAGCTAAAAACTGCCATATCCTTTTGACATTTATAGTAAGCCTTAAATTGCTTGTTAGAATAAGAAAAGCAGGAATATGCCAAGTTCTAACATTTAAATTTTACTTAGATTTTGAATAGAAATTATTTTATGTTCCAAGTCCTGACACATTAAATACATTTATAAATAATTTGAATGGATGGTGTTAACCCATGTTAGGCTTTAAATCCACTTGAAGATTTTAATCCCCCTGTACTCCATTCCCCCCCATTCACCCCCCCCCCCCCATATTTTATCAAATGGCATTTGGTTTAAAATGTTTTGTACCAGAGTTATTTTATGTTTAATGACAAGCAACAAAATCACATTAAGTCAGCAATTCCTGATTATGCTATATATCTGCACTAAACGCTCTGGAAAAGCAGCATTATCACTTCTGCTCCAATGAAGAAACAGAAAGCAGCATTGTTGTTACACTTAAGAGTCTAAAAACAACTTGCCTTCTTTGGGCAGGATTACAATTCTAGTGGTAAGTGCCTAGAAAAACAGCATACAATTCTTGCTTTTCTTTATCATATCCCATATTTTATTGTAATAAAACCTTCAGTTAAGCAACTGAGTAAATGCAGATTAAAGTATGAATTTGCTATATTTTACACCATTAGTTAGATGACTTTGTGCAGTGGAATGACAAGACTGTACAACCGTTCATAAGAAGAGTTAAATGTTTCTTGGAGAATGAGAGGACTTGAGTCAGATTTAATCTTTTCTTGGCCCAGTGGACTAGGAAAATGTATGCTTGATATCATCCCTGTATTCTTGGCAGCAGCTGGCAGTTTATTTCTATCTTCTGAGAGAACTTGCGATATATAATAGGTGAAAAATCACTATCAATATTGACAAATTTGTACTTACTTGCTATGGAAACACTTTTTTTTTGTTGTTCTGAAGGAAAAGATGATAATTCTGTGGGGATTTAAGAACTGAGAGAGATTGGGCTCTGTTTCCCACAAGTAACCGTATGTTTAAGCAAACAGAAACTACAAGACAGCCTTAGCATTTCTCTTAGAAGCAAGGGTTACCTTTGCAAGACAGTAATATCAGATAAGGAGTGTGTAAAGATACTGCTTGATACCACCTAATAGCAGTAAGTTAAGATTCTATTCAAGCACTGAGGAGTAGATATAATTATTCGCATCATACAACAACTGCTCAGAAAAAGGAATTTTATTCAAGAGGATTGATGGTCCATTCTTTTCCACAGAGGGGAGTAAAATAATTGTTGAAATATGCTGTTAGAAATCATATCAGATAAAGTGATCAGTAACAAGTCTGATTAGCTGTCATCTTTAAAGTTTTATTTTACTAGTTGATGGCAAATTCTGAAAAATCCCGTATTTCTGGGATGTTCTCTCCCGCTCTCACTGGCTTGCTTTCTCTCTGTTGGTGCTGTAAGTATAATTGACCAGCTTAAGCAGCCATGTTGTGCTTTCCCTTACTCATGGCCTTCTCTAATTGAAAATGGTAAATGGACAAGTATTTCTGTGGAGACCTAAAGCTGATCCTATCCTTCATCAAAAAACCTGCTTGAGCAGCAGGTCAGTCTCAATTTATCACTGAATGGTTATAAGCTTAGACTGCAGGTTTAACTAACTAAATTAATCAATATGGAGAATTATTGCTGCTTTTGTGCCACTAAAGTTAGTGTTTGTCAGCATGTTCGTTATAATCTGCGATTTGGGGGGGTTAACAGCTTAACCACAACAGTTGGCATGGGACACAAACTTGCAGCACAAAGCCCAAGCCTAAGAGCAAATTTATTTATTCGGCAGTACATGTAAATCTAATTACTTTTGACTATTTAAATTTATAGGACTAGATTCAACTCATGTTTGTGCCAGCTTTAACTAGCACAAACCCTGGCACCCGGCAGTAGCAGCAATGGAAAGCCTGCCAGGGAGAAGGTGTTGGAAAGTGACAGAAGCTCCCTGCCAGCACGAGGCTTTAGGGTGCTCACTCAGCTTCTGGGAGGGCTGGCTGGATAAGCAGGCATGGCAGGTAGAAGATGTGTTGGCTTGATAGCCTTTCTTGGCAGGGCTCAGTGAAGGCTTCAGCATGTGTTACAGCTACCTCCTGCATCAGGAAGAATCTCTGCAGTGCTACTTTCTTCTCTCTCTGTGAATCACCTCTGGGACAAGTGTGTCCTGAGAAGGTAAAGGTGTGTGCTTCGAGATTCTTAGGGCTACACCCATAGAAGGACCAGACTTCCTGAATGTGTACGAGGTCATCTCAGTGCTCTCTCTGAAGGAAAAATACTTCTTTTTCTGGCATCCCGAGTTAGTCTAATAGTGAATTTGTTTGCCCATCATGCTTTCATGCTTGCCTATGGCTGTTTTTCATAATGCAGCCAAGCATTACATGTTTGGTTATCCAGTGTTGTTAAGCCAAGTGTCTATACCTGCATGAGCCCCTTGAAATTATGTTCACAGCAGGTCTGGAAAGCTTTTTTATTCCATGTGCTTGTTTATCTAGATCAAAGCTGATATATTTGGAAAACAATCACAGGCAACATTCAGACTCGGAAGAGTAAGTTCTGTTCCTTACTCTTAAAGCGTTGGCCCTCTGACTGCCTAAAACATTGCCTTTTTGGTGACCAGGGACATCTTCTTCATAACTGTTGTTTCCCTAGAAGCAAGGCTCTGCTTTTTTTTTTCTGTAAGCTGGAAGGGAGATGGAACAGGGAAGTAGCAGCATTTATATGCTTTCATTTAGTAATGAAAAGTTTTTGTATAAACTGGATTTTACCTTAGGTATCATAAGGTAATGATTTCAGCAAAACAGGGATTATGTTGCACAACAAAAATGAAGCTGTTCTAAATCAAAATATTAAGTTATGCTTTAAAATAAAAAAGTGTTGTAAATTGTACATTGTGAAAGACCATTTAATTTGATTATAGCCCTGGTACAATTGTCAGGCTCTCCCCACGTAGAAACAGTTGTACCGTCGAGTTTGGCACAGTATGTCCTATAACACTGCGGATAATCAAGCACTTAAAAAGACACAGGCAAAGGTTGTTTTGCTCACCATGGAAACAGATAATTCTCCTGTAACATTCTTCACTTTGGGCATCTACGAAGTGAATTTAAGAACAGTTAGGTAAATTAAGGGATTGAGTGATAGTCTGGGACTTCAGCATTAAGCCTATGTTTTCTTGTTGCAGTTTTAAATCAGAGCTTTAATGCTAGCTGAATGCATTGTCTTGGAATGAAGTTTCTTTTAGCCATTAAAATAAGTGATTTAGAAGTACCTGCAATATAAATACTATATTTGAGCTATATTATTATCTGTTAGGCTACAGTGGCCTGTTGGAGTTCTTATAAACAGATTGTATTGTGTAAATTTGTGTTTAGGGACATTTTAAAAACAAAACTATTTACCCAATTGCCCAGCACATCTCAGGTGAATGTGTATTCAGGGACTTTTAAGCAAATTAATATCTGAAGTAAAATACAACGTGCAGAATTGTATACTTAATAATGCACACTGGAATAGTATAGAGCAGATCTGTTATGCTGAATATTAGGAAATACAACAGTGATGAGGTTTAATCTTTTGCTTTACTTACGCTTCTCAGCTCTGCACGTGTTGGGTGCTTAAATGTTGTTCAGCTCTTAAGACAATACCATGAAGTTTCTTCTCGTGTATCGTCTAAGCAAGCACAGCCAAAGAAATAGATTATTTTTCCCCTTAGAATCAGACATGATTTGAGGTTCAAAAGGACAGGGAGGACAAAACTTCTATTCCAGATCTAACTTTTGAGCATTTAAAGGAATGAAGAGTGTGTTTGGAGGGGGGTGGTGAGTTAGGTGATGAACATGATAGGAGACACAAGTTTTGTCTACTCCCTGAGAGAGCCAGCAGCACAAAAAGTCCAATATAGTTCCATATGCAAGTGATAAAACCAGACGTTGGCAAATTAATCTCTCTTATTCACAGTGTAGGTTGTTAATTGTTCTCTCTGCTGGCTGTCGATATAATGTGAAATTTTCATTCCCTATTCAAGATGGAAAAAGTTGTGGCTGAAAATGTTAACATTTGCATTTTTATTTGTTGATTTATTTAAAGGACAGCCTCTCTTACAGCAATCCATCACTCAGTGACACCCCAAATATGAATAATGTATTGTAGACTTGCGGTTACAATGTGTAATAAGTGCCAGAGACAGTAGAAGAATGTTAACTATGTTGCAAATGTAATATTTATCGACTCATAGTTTATTGCTTTCGAGGTTCAATAATACTGACCATAGGACATTAATATCACTTATCTTGATTTTAGTTGGGCACCTCTGTATGTAGAAATAACCCATCTATCTCATACTTACAAAATAAATGTGAAATTTACAGCACTTTGTAAGAAGTGCATTATAGGTTTCTTTGCTTACTGCTCACAATTCTCCTTTTCTGCCTTCTCATTTACTTATATCTAACATTGATCCCACTCCAATTGCCTGACCCAGCTGGTGAGCACCTCAGCAGTCTTCTAGAGGCTTTATTTACTGGCTGTATTATGATATTGTGCATTTGATGGTGTTTGGACCATGTCTCTTTTCCTGCTAAAGATCGGTATGAAGAGACTGATAGATAGTTTTCTGGTGCTTCTTTCTGAAAAGACCATGGCTGAGAGGCTAAAACAGAGGTAATTTCTCCTCTCAAAATACATACATATAATATCTAAACCATCTCTTTTAGAAGATCATGACTATCAATAAAAGGAGCATTCAAGAAGGTCAACAGTTGTCAGTATAGACATGGCATGTATTTACAGAGAAATGTTTAATCAAAGAATAGAAATACATTAGAGCAATTTTGGAAAATTGGGACTTAAAATTCAGGTTTTATTTTTAAAGTATATTTTTTTCTTGATACTCTATATAAGAAAAAAATGCAATAAGGATATGCTACAGTAGCAAATCAATTTGTAGTAGTCATTCATATCTTCAGCCCTTGCTCCAGAATTTGGCGTCAGAAGCTGAGCAAACAGGACAAACATTGGTCCTTATCTATGTTGTTCTGTTGTGACTACTAAAAGCTATGAAGTCTCAAATGCGAAATGCAGATGTGAACCCAGGACGGGGATCAAAACCAAATTTAACAATGGGAGATTTCAAGCTTGTGCTGAAATCAGATTTCACCTGTGAAGCTTGACTCTTGGGAAACTTGGAATTGGGTTCAGCCATGAAAGTGATAAGCCTTGATTATATTTCACATGGTAGACATCAAGTAAATTTTGAAATGACATTCTGTATTTACATCTGAGGTTATCAAATTTAAGACATCATCAGATTCTTTCTCTTTACTGTGTGTAACGGGAACACCTATTTGTGTCAAAGCAGCCTGCCTAATAGCTGCTTTGCGATAACAGTTTTGGTGTGTCCATTTCTGACAATGAAAATCATATTGGGAAATTCTGACTTGCAGTGCAAAAGGATTAATGTTAATTAGCAACTGTTGGCTGTAATTGTCACCCTCATTAAAATGCAGAATTATGTATTTCTTAGTTATAAATAACCTTTCTAATTGTACTTGATGTATGCCAGTTTAATCAAAAAGTACACTTGCAAACAGGCAGATATTTGCATTAATCTAGCACTGGATCTTTGAGGTTTTTTTGATCGTCTTTTATTCCAAAGTTGACTAGTTGGAGGAGGTCTATTACAGCTACATATTCTTTACACATTTTTTTATTCAGCTATGTGGATCTGACAGGATTTTGTATTAAAATGAGGGGAAATGTCTTCTGGGAATGTTCAGTGCAACAGAAAACGTGTCAGTTTTGAAGTAGTTGGCAAGGTTTACATCATTCAGTGGTATGACAATAAGTTGATTGTAGTTTGAAAGTAATAATAAGCAAAGGAAAATAGACTACAAATCATATTATGAAGCTGACTTAACTCCTTAAGTCTGTTTCTTACCATCATTTTCATTGTTATCTCAATTAGTTTTTGCATTTTTTTTCCCACTGCTTTTGCAGGTTCTCAAATACCTTGTTAAATCTTCATTGGATGTGATTCTCATTTGTACTTGTAGTCACAGCATTGAAGACTTAGTCTCAGAATACACACTATTTTCAGGTTCCTGCTGTGCTTTGCTTTGCCCCCTTGTCAAAAAAAAACAAACTTTTGACTTTTTTTTTTCCCCCCTCCACTGGTAGCCTAAGCACTGTATTGTAGCTTTTAAACATTTTCCTGGAATTGCTGTCACGGCAGTTTCTACAGAGCTTGACAAATTGAGACCAGTCTTGGTTCCTCTCTTCATGATTCTGTGATGAACCGTTCTGCATGGTTCTCTTCCTAGCACTGTAGTCACTTCTGTGTTCCTTCTCCTTGGGAGGAATCGAATAATAATATATACAGAATCATTGCATCTTACTTTAAGAAGCCACTCTCCCAAAATATGGCTCTGTCATACTTCCACCACATTGCTTATGCGTTAATGTATTCCCCTTTCTCTCTCTCCTTTGCCTGCCTGGTATTTCAGGCTGTAAACTCTTCAGGGCAGGATCCTGGCATAGTGAATCTCCGTGCTTGGTTAGTCCATGTAATAACGATGATTAACTGTGATGCTAGTGTAGTTAGGGTGGAATTCATCTTGCTTATCTTGAGACAACTGAGCTAGTTACCCTCAGGTCCTTTTATGGTCGATGGCTTATTTTAGGATCAGCTAAATCACCTTTTGGTGATGCCTGTCTTCCTGTGGACTGTAAAATAAGCCTGGAGTAACACACACTGACATCTTATTCCTCTTGTAGCTGAATATGTGGAACTAAAAATAAGTTGTTTGTCATTCATGTGTTGATTATGGATTGGAGGCAAATGCAGGGTTAACCTGTGTGCTGCATGGTCAGTGCCTTGATTATTAATACAATTTTAATACTTGTGGTATAAATCAAAGGGCTTAGCTACTGAGAACTCTGGGAGAGGAAGTGCACGTGTGATTACAAGCATACAGCATCTTCCTCAGTGGAACACAAGCTTGTGATAATGTGTTCAGTAAAAACTGTGGTGAGGGAAATCTGGAAAGAATCAGAGTTGTCACTGCTTTGAAGAATTCTCTCTGATTTATTTATTTTTTTAAAGAGACACCCTGTAAGTTGAACATAGGCAATCAGGATACTGCAATGAGGTCTGAGCAAGGCTTTGCACCAGTCATCTCCCATCTCTACTAGTTAAATGTTGTGTGCTCCGGGAGATGGTCTCAGCAGACAAACACAGCTCTGTCTTCTCAATTATTTCCAGCTGATGAGTTGCCTACTTACAAAAGAAGGTCTTGTCACCGTCACTTAAGGACGTTAGCCAGCACTTTATACCATTAGATTTGCCCCATTTCCAGGACTAGTTTTTAATGTACCTTTTTTTTCCTTCATGATATTCTAATTCTCTGCCTCAGTGAAGACCTCCAGCTCTTGTTTTCACTACCATGAATAGCATAGTATCAGCAGCGAATGTCATCTCATTATTTGTCCTTTCTCTAGACCACTTATGAATGCGTTAAAGAGTTCAGGCCCTAGCAGATTTCCGTGAGGCTCCATTGGTGACCTCCCAGGCCACTTTACAGCAGGCCAATTTTAATGTCCTCTCTTTATTTCCTGTCTTTTAACCAGTTAATGGATTTTCCTCTTAGTTTATGGAAACTTTTGAATCTTTGGTGGCAGATTTGTTGAAAAGCTTTTGGAACTCCAGATAAACTATGTAAACTGTATTTTTCTTTTCCAGATGCATAACAGTTTTACAAATCCAGTAGAGGTTTCCAGTGGATTATGACTTAATAGAAATACTTTTCACCAATGTGTCAAGTTTGCATTATGAATTTGTTTCTTTATTATATTTACTATCAGTCTGCCTGTTCTAAACATCAGAGTTCATCTGTAGATTGGTGTGTCGCTCCAGATCCTTTTAAAAAGAAACTACATTTGCCAATTTTCACTGCCTCAGAACTGAGGCAGTTTTAGGCAATTAGTTATGTGTTACAGTTAATAGTTCAGCAATTTCATACCTTCAGAGCTCCTTCAGAAGTTTGAGTGAGTACCAGCTGATTACAGCAGCTTATTATTGTTCATTCTGTTGATTTGTTCTGTGATGTAGTTATATGACACTTCAACTTGAGATAAGTCTTCCACCTTGTCCTCTTTGGCATCAGAAACTTCATGGTGAATGTGTGTCAACTCATTGACCTTTTCTGCTATGGTCTTATCATCCTTAGATGCTCCTTCTTGGCTTTGACTGATACTCAAACTTCCTATTTTTGATGTATTTGAAGTAGGATTTGTTATTAGACCCTATGTTTTTCTCAAGGTAACCCTTAATATTTGGCTGGGCTTTATTGTGCTTTTTATTTTTTTTCCTCGACTTAATTTCTCAGAATTTGTTCTTTGGTATTTTCCTTATTTGGACTTGACTGGATATAACTGTATAGTTTGCTGTTCTGCTTAAGTAGTATGACTCTGTTTCATCTTTCTGAAGTCTGCCTTCATAGGCTGTGTGTCCTTTTATGAAGACCCAGCATGACTATTAAACAAATGTGTGCCATTTACAAATGTTTTTACCCTTTGGACTGCCCTTTTACATTCTCTTTAACAAAGTCCCTCATTTTTATGTTGTGTCCACTTCTGAAGTGAAAGACTGCCATAGTGGATTTTTGCTCTGCAGAGATGCTGCATCAAGTTTATAATGTTCATTGTTGCTCTTTGTTGATAACATCTGAACTGTCCATTGCACGACTCAAGTGTGGAACCCAACCAACTAGGACTCTTCAGCTTGGAAAAGTTGGACTATGTTGGAGATACCTTAGAAGTTTATAAAATCAAAAGTCAAATGGAGAAAATGAGTAAGGAATAATTCTTTGTTATCTTGTCTACCGGATAAACCAGCAGGTATCAAATAGAATTGTGAAAATGGCACATTCAGAGTGTACAACATTTGGATAGAGGCCTGAGGCCTAGCTAGCCCATATCCTGACATCTTGTTGTTACTGTGGTCTTTACCTATTCCAAGACTGTGTCATTGGGGTTTTGTCTAGCTTCTACAGCTTTTTAGCTAAAGTCATCCATAATATTACTAATGATATTTAAGTAACTATAGAATCATAGAATCATCAAGGTTGGAAAAGACCTCCAAGATCATCTTGTCCAACCATCCCTCTATGTTCATCTCTTTAATGTCCTTGTTAAAAAATGTGGAAAATCCCAATATTTGGGCTTAAGTCACAAGCTCATAATGTTATGTATCTGGAATTAGACAAGGGGTTTAAGTGGAATTGCAGTAGGACATAATAACAAAAGACTCAGGCCCTGATGTTTCATGGGTAGAATAATGAAATAACTATGGTATCTTTCCATATTTTAGGTAGGGAAAGTCATGGCAGTGATTCAGTGCAATATAATACTGAACTGTTTAATACTTTTTGGTTTTGTAGGCTTTCCATCATTACTATTGGGAACCTTGAATCGTGTAGCATACCTTCCACTTTCTGATGGAGATTTGATGGGGTAGAATCAACTTAGAGTTGATGGGGTATAGAATTGTAGAATATCCTGACTTGGAAGGGACCCACAAGAATCATCACATCAAATTCCTAGTCCCTTGCTGTAGCAAGGAGACTATTAATGTCAATCTACAGATCTTTGTTCAAGCTGAATGCACCAATTTCTACTGTAAGGTGTGACTTTCATTCTCGTCCCATTACAGATTTCCTTTTCAAAAATTCATGCTATTAGATATTGGTAATTTTTGCTTTGTGGCAGGCTGTCACTGGAACAATGAAGTTATCTTCTCAACTTTTAGATAATCTTAAAGCATTTGGGGTTTGCTTTGTTTGTTTGTTTTTCATTTCAGATGACACACCATTTCTTTATAGATACCAATTATGTTTAGCATACAAATTTCCTGGTACGACCTGTTTCTAACTCCAAAGTAATTTGGGGTCATATATTTGTTTTGTGTTTTTTATGAGATTGTACTTTATTTATGACCCTCTGCAAGAAAAAAAGCTGAATTATTTCTTATAGTCTGAATGTGTTCAGGAGAAATAATTTGAAAACATAATGGAAAATTAAGCCTTTTACTGAACATAATATTCTCTTTGTTTTCTGTCCTGTACAAAGTTATCTGTTTTAGTAGAGGCGCCTTAAGTGTTGTTTTTCTCCTGTGGTTCATCCTAACCATAAGTTTTAAGGGATTTGGTTTGATATGTACTGTTGGAGAACATAGTGGAAAAAAAATTGCTTTTTCAAGTTCTTTTTCTGTAATAATAATAATAACAACACCAAAAAGGACATTTTAGAGTACTAATATATAATTTATGTATTTGAAATCTTTTAAAGGAGATTCCCAAAGCCTCTGTTGCTATTGTACTTTTAACTTTCATTTTTGCTTCATCTGCATTGAATCATCTTTTACTACTTAAAACAGAAATTGGGTTTATTGAAACATTTCAGTTCTGATTATTTTTTAATAAAGATGAAGAAGTCTAACCTAATGAAATCACTGGAATGAAATGAGAAAAATTAAAAAAAAATAATAAACTGAAGACTTGAAGATTTTATTAAGTCACATTTGGCTGTATGTTTCTCTGTGCATACTGTCTTGGATCAGTAGGGTGAGAAACATGCCATGCAAGGAACGACCTTTGCACTCTTAGACTGACTTTTTCTGTTACATTTCCTGAAGGGCGAGTGGCACACACCACTTGCATTGCCAACAGTACTTGTGTGTATAACTTCTGTGCCTCTGATCATGAAAACCTGCTTTGAGATGAGCAGTAGTGCTGAATTCAGATTTTTTCCCAACTGTTCAGACCTATAAATATATTTTGTAGAATGCACGCACATCTGTCAGTTTATCAGGTATCTGTGAAACATCGTAATGGACAAGCAGCTTCATGATTTATGAGTTTGCTGACTTTTTCATATTCTTAGAAATGAAATGCTTTCTGCTCCATGCAGATTATCTGATAATTCAGTGATGAAATGTGTAGGTGTATTTGTGGTATAAGGGGTGCAGTTTATATATTGCTTTGCAAGTCTCAGGTCTGATGTAGCAAGCTCTTGAACTTGTGCCCATGCCCCTGTGCATGGATCTGCTGGGGAATTTTGCTAGCTCCACTTTTGTTGCAATGACCTTGTCCTTTCCGATGAGCTTATGCTGTTCCAGTGCCACTTCCCCTTTTTACTGTAAGAGGTGAAACAATTCCTAGAAGGACTTTAACAATGCTCCAGATGCTGCTCATCCCAGCTTCTGCTTGACTCTGTTAATTGCTCTGTGCATCCCTACTCCTACCCATATGCTTGGAATTTGGAACCTGCATAACCACCTCATTCACAGGCAGCAAACTGATCTAATAAGAGATGTGCTCTCCCTCCTCCTTCCTTGCCAAGCTCAAATCTCTTTCAGTCGTCTTTTTCCTATCTCCTAATGGCATCTCAGCTCCCTGATTTTGAGGCGTGAAAGAGAAGTGTGCTTTCTTAACTCAGCCTGCAGTGACAACTGGATACTGCTGTGGTGAGCATCTTAAGGAACATCTAGATCACTAGAATGTATAGACCTATTGTAATTATCCATGCAATTTTCTTACTTTCACTCCCTCTGTTTTGTTATGAACTTTTTAGCAGCAGACCATTTCTACCAGTGCACAAACCGTAACATCACGTGACATTGACTTTACTCAAACCAGAAGATTTTTGTGCCAAGGTTGTAACATTGTATCATTACTTCATTGTATCTGTGTGAAAATTTTAATTTCACGCCCTGCGGACTTCACTGTCTCTGTGCACTCTGCTCGTGTTGTTGCATAGAAGGGTAAGTCCCTGGGTCACATTCATTTTGTAGTGTGCTTTTTTTTTTCTTTCCTCTTTTTTTTTTTTTTTTTTTGTTAGCAAGAGCTCTGTTTTCTTTGAGAGGTCTTGCTGTAAAGTTAGCTGGAGATTTCTGCCAGAAAAATATTTGCAAGCTTAAAGTGAAGATACTAACAATATTTTTATTAAGTTTCTTAACTTGTGTATATGGCTTTCTTATTAAAGTATATATATATATCTTATACATATATATATATACATGGGGTCGTATGCTACACTGTGAGGTATTTGTACGTGAATAGATGCAATTAATTCGGTAAAGTATGTGGGGAAGGGAGGGAAGACATATGTTTAATACATCATCATGTTTCCCATGCATCCAGTCTGATTTTACTGAATTGCAGACCTTTCTGTGCAGAAGCCTTTGGTTAAAGTTTGCATTGGCTTATGGGGATTTCTAGTTTGCAGGCACTGGCAGTTTAAGCTTCCTTTAAAAGCACCGTGCCTGAACTGTGCGGGCAAATCAGAGTCCGATCCTTGATGGTGAGTCCTTGAGATTTTGCCATATACTGTCAGTGAGGTTTAATATGTTCACGAAGAGAAAATATCCTAGCCAGTCAACGAATGGCTGATGTTGGAACAAACCTTTGGAGATCATCTAGTGCAACTCCTTACTCACGGCAGGGTCAACTAGAGCCATTTATTCAGGACGTGTCTAGTCAGGTTTTGAATTTCTCCAAGGATGCACACTCCGCAACCTTCTGGGCAACCTGTGGCACTGTTCAACCACCCTCACAGTCAGAAAGCTTTCTTTTCCTACGTTTGAGTGGAATTTCTTGTGTTTAAATTTGTGCCTACTACCTCATCCTTTCACTGAGAAGAGCCTGGCTGGCTCTGTCTCCTTTCCTCCACTAACCAAAGATTTATACATGATGAGATCACCCTGAGCTGCCTTTGCTCCAGGCTGAGTCCCAACTCTCTCAGGCATCCCTTGCATGTCAGATACTCCAATCCCTTAATCACCTTCGTTGCCTTTCTCTGGCCTCTCTCCAGTGTGTCCATGTCTGTCAGCACTGGGTCTGGTCCTTCAAATGGGTTGTCCCACCAGGACTCGGGAGAGAGGAAGGATCACCTCCCTCAATATGCCGGCAATGCTGCTTTCTATGCTGGCTTATATTTATGTATTTATTTATTTATTTCGTGTACCAGGGCAACAAGTGTCCAGTTCCTTCTTCGCAAAGCTGTCTTCCAGCCAGTCAGACATGGCATGTACTGGTGCCTGGGGTTATTCTTCCCCAGGTGCAGGACTTTGCATTTCGCATGGCTGAATGTTATGAGATTATTGTGGGCCCATTTCTCCTGCCTGTTGGGGTCCCTCTTTGAATACTTTCTGGTCCTTCTCATCCTCGAATTTATTCAGAAGGATATGGGAATGAGAGTCATTGCATTAGTCTCTTGAGCCGTTAAATGCCCGGCCTTATTTTGTAGTGTATCAATGACGTGATGTAGTTTCTGACAGAAGCGTAGACTATCCACAGGTGTATGGTTATCGAAAAGTAATCCTGCAGAGCCCGAGATCATCTTTTCTAGTTACTGCTGGGAATGAACAAACTAAAATTTCACTTCCCTGCCCATCTGTTCAGCAACCAAAAGTAGGTAATTTATCTCAGTGGGACACCTACCACCTGTGTAAAGTTTTTGAAAGAGGTTGTTAGCGTGCGATGACTACAGCCAAGGGACACCAGGCCCGAGTGCCTCGTACTCCATGCTTTACTGCTGGCTTTTTCTGTAGGGTGCCTTCTAACTCTGTACTTGCACAGTGTCAAACCTGTTTGGTGCCTGTGTCCCTGTGAAGCTCACAGTGATGCTACCTGCTTCGCCACACGGCATGCTCTCGTGCCAACTGTGCGCAACTCCTCACCAGCAGTCACCCCTCTTTGACATGCTAAACCAGGCACCACCAGCACACTGCATTTTTTTTTTTTTTTTTTACAGCTACTGTTTTATCTCAGTGGCTTCTCTTGAATTATGTATCCTCATCTTTCATGTATGAAATCTCAGCTGATTTAAAGATTACCCCAGAGAGTTCAGCACACCTGGAAATGAATGGAACAGCGGATAGTCCCAACCATTCCACCACAGAGCAGGAGGTTTAACAGTGCAAACCAGGAGCTTTTACAGCAGTTGGGTACTGGAATACAATTTTTATGGGAGCGTTGTCTCTTCATGTATGGTCTGCACCCAAGCAATCAATACGTTGGGATGCCAAGAATTCAAGCTCGTTGGCAATGTTTGCTCTCAGGCAAAACAGATTGAATGAGTTCAAAGAAAGAGCTGACATGTAGTGAGATTGTGGGCTGTTCTGCTGGGGCTAGGCACCAAGGATTTCATTAGATAAGGTACCCGAAATTGTGTGTGCCTCTCACTGGGAGGTGAGCAGAACAGAGCAAGTGAATGCAAATCTGGCTGAAAAGCAGTTGCTATCTGGTGTGAGGCTTCTGAGTACATTATGAAGGAAAAAGAAGCCACTGAGCGTAAACTACATATATAATGTCAGCACGATACAGAATCACAAGGCATGTAAAACTTAACCGCTCTACCCTATAAAGCATACTTCAGTTTCTTCAGCAGGAGTTGTGGTCACTCTGCTCCCAGCAGAAATTAGACTTTAGATGAACTGTAAGATCCTATTCACCTATCTTATGCTAGCATAACTGGCATAAAAGATTATGCCAGTTACTATACCATTACCATTAATGAACTTATACCAATTAAGTGCTGAGAGCAACAAACAGAGCTCAAGTTCATGGTGCAGTTTGGCCAGAAAATGGGCTTTTTGCAAGGCAAAATATGTCCATTTTCTTTATTTTGACTATTACTATATTTCAAATTTAAATTCTTCTGGATTTTTAGGCAGCTTCAGCCCCATTAGCTTCCAACCACACCACACTGCAAAGCATCCTTTTCGCTCCTAACACTCCGGCTATGCACCCAGCTCATGACCGGAGATGACCAGGGCATTTTATTTTCTGATTAAAGTTCTTTTTAAAATCAAGTCTCCCACTGAACACTTTTTTCTCACTACTTGGTTACTTCTGCCCTTTCTCTTTTTCTCCCTGCACCCTACCAAGGGACTGGTACGAGCACAGGGGCTGTCATCCTGGCCTTGCTGTTCCATGGATCAGGAGCTAGAAGATGTTTGCATTTACCACTGGAGTGTAATTCTGACTGATGGGTTCTTATCAGGGTTGCCAAGTCCATCCATCCAATTGTCTATTACTTTTTTGAAGACCAAGCAACCATAAAGTTGAAAACCATGTTGTATTTTTGGAATCTGAAATTTCAGACAATGCATTTATGAATTATTTATGGAGAATGTGTTTTCAGTAATGTGTGGCATAAAATGGAATGAATGCGTATCCATACTTGCCCTGAACTCTCCAAAGTGCATGCTAATAAACAAAATGATAACCTACCATCACTTTTGCCCTGTAAGATTTACAGTGCAAGCACTTTTTTGTGTGGTTTAATTCAAGTCAGTTTGTCAACTTAAAGCTCTAGCGTTTTGTTTTAAAGTACAACTTGGTGAGTGATTTTCTATTACTTAAAGAAATCTAACTGCCTTTTTCCCTCTATTTCAACCAGAGTTAGTGTCTGTAAATTTTTGTAGTCATGCTGGCATAGAGCCACTCTAAATTATGCTTTAATTCACAATTAGAAGGAAGTGGCAACTGTGCAGAGCAGCAAACCTCTCATTTAAAATGGCCATTATACAAGATCATGATTCTTCAGAATGATTAAGATATTGAAGATAATTAAGATATCTTTAGATTTTCGGCCATTTAGAAGTGCTGGGCTTATTTAATTTTTTTTAAACCTCCCTGAAACAGCTTTTTCTGTAATGACAGTAATACAGGACTCTATATTATCACAACGTGGTGTTTACTGGTATCTGGATTGTCTAATGGTAACTTGTTTTCACTGATATAGCTGACAGGGCAGAGATAATTAAGAAACAAAAGAATTTGAGTTTCTGAATAGCTGAATTTTGCTATTAAACACTCCATGCCACAGCAGAAGAAATTAAGCTGACAAGCAGGTTGGGAAGGATAGTACAAATCCCCAGGAAGAGTTTGTGTTTAGGTACAGCAATTGACTATGTAAAATATTTCACCAAGGTAGAGGAAAAAAAGAGAAGAGGTAAAATAACCAATTTCCAAGCATTTCCAAGGTGTAAAATAGAGGTTTTGCAATACCTGTTCATCCTGACACAACAAATAGCAGCAGAGAGGGAAGAAACAAGCTCCTGTGAGCCAGTGGCAGAACTTCCATTGGCTTCCGTAGGGTCATGATTCCACCCCAATATATACCTAAAACTACTGCAGCCCGATTTTGTTCTTCTGCTTAATGAGGTTTTAAATCTTGCACAGCCAGTAGCAGTTCTTGCCGCAATGGTTAGAAAGTCAATGAAAGCTCACAGTTCAGTAACTAAATGACAAAGTAAGAAACTTTGGAATCATAAAATGGTTATAAGTGCTTGACCTAAAACTCTACAGATCTCCCAGTGACTACAATTGAAGCAAAAAGTTGATTTATTATCTGGCAGTCTGGGAATATGGACTGAGTTTGTGAAGAAAGGCAGATAGCTCCATGTAAATGATGATGGGCTTTGCAAGCTGG
The DNA here is from genome assembly GCF_013377495.2 of Cygnus atratus. NCBI lineage: Eukaryota > Metazoa > Chordata > Aves > Anseriformes > Anatidae > Cygnus > Cygnus atratus. The sequence goes on along the minus strand of NC_066396.1, from coordinate 8,550,766 downwards.
ATTTTTCATTATTTTTTTTTTCCTGAGCTATGCCTCTTATTTATTTTTTATTTTTTTACTTATTTAGTACCTACAAAGTTCTAGCCATTGTATGGGGTATAGGGTAGTCCCAGCTTTGCTGAAAGCACAGTAGGAAAAAGAAACGAAACATGAAAGAGAAATCAAAACTAAGGGGCAAGACCCAGAATGGCAGAGAGGAGGTGCAGAATTGCACTATGCCTTACATATGCAAACCCTTTGTCAGAGGCTTTAGCAGATTATAAAAGAAAAAGCACAATTTTAAAGATGATTCATTGAATTAGAGCTTGCTTTGAGGGGAAAAATGCTGGGGGACAAACTTGTAAAAGCAAAAAAAAAAAAAAAGAGAAGAAAGGCTGTTAAGGCAGGAGAAGTGGGGGGATGAGGTATGGCAGGAAAGATGATGACAGCTTAGTTTTGGCCCAGAACAATAAAGGGTGAAGATCTCGCCAAAGATACGCTGTGATGACAGAGTGCTTAAAGGGAATAAAAGCTAAGCATGCTCTGAAGTTCAAAGTTATTATGTAATATCACAGCAGAATCAGGGCCTCAGGTGCTGTACATATACTGAGGTTCATTTTCTGATCTGAAGAGCTTTCAGACTTGATGAGACAGAAGCGGGTGTGTGGGAGGGGAGAGAAGGACAATACAAACAGAGTGATTGCAGAGGTGGTTGTTAAACTCCATGGTAGTTCCATGGTTCTGTAATTCCTTTCTTTTCTACTAAAACTTCATTCTAAATTATTCCTCTGTCACTGGCAGATATGATTTAAAAGGTTTCTTTACTTCTCAGCACTCATGTCTTTGTTCGCTCTCCCCCTTCCAGAATTATTACAACCTCAGTTATGCCAATTCAGCTGCCTGCAGCCATGCCTTAAAAAGAAACGATCTGGGTTTTTTGTTGTTTTTTTAACTACTAAAAGCACACAGAGACAAAAACAATAAAGAAGTTCTTTCAGTTGTATTTGACAGGTTGGTAACATGGCAGCAGAGTCTGAGTGAGAGTCCGATGAGGAAATAATAGAAAAGGCTGAGTTTCCAGTAGCAAAAAGGTAGGATAACTGAGGGTTGGGAGCCCTGAGACAGGAGTGTGAAAAGGTGAGGAAAGCAGGTGTTGCTCTCTGACTAGTGGGTAAGTGAAAATGGCTTGTTTGTTTAGCAAGGAGGAATGAGAGCAGCAGTAACTCTTAGTTCAGTAATGACAGCCAGCTGGATGTTATCATAGGTGAAGCCAGGGTGAAAGCTGTGGAATAAAAATCTCTTAACAGACCTGATTTAGGACAAAAGTTTTTTGATGCTGATGCTGAACCCAGTATCCTTTAGCACACTGGCTCTGCTTGGTATGCAAAAGACCAGGGGCAAGCCAGCAGTGCTCAGCCTCTTTTAAGGCCATGTCCTCTTTAGCTCTTTGCTACTGTGTATCACACTGAGAAGGTTGTCTCCTAGTGCTGTCTACCAATGCTCATTTTGGTTAGTAAAGGTGTGAATTACCAAATTCTGCTACTTTTCTCCCTGTTCTTGCATGCAAAGGCTGTAATCTCTGATGTCATTTTCCACCAGATATAGCAAAAATTGTTAGTAACCCCATAAAACGAGGCATACTGTTCATTGGTTTGTAGGTCCTACAGCACACAGCAACGCGTTACAGTGCAGTGGGTCAACACACAAATTAGGAAGGGCGTAAGAGCCATGAAAGCAGCAAAAAAGCTGTTGTCATCTGAGTCCTCAAAGGCATGTGCTGTGTGAGTGTTGGAGGGAGCTGGTCTCCTCTCTGCTTCTGTGTAACCACACGTGGGGAATGTGGTGCTCATTTCTGGGTGATCGTTTACTGGAAAGATGCTGTCAAAGATTGGAGGAGAGTGGCAAAATCTGTTGCTGTGCTAGAGGTATTGATTTATGAGAGAAGATTAAAATACGTGTGGCTCAGATAAATGTTGACTGAGACTGGAGCAGAAGGGAGAAATGGAATGTTATTCAAATACTTAAGGAGTATTTGCACCAAAATAGGAGATGGATTTTTCAGTACTGTGCAAGATCTTTAGCTATAACAAATAGTGTGAAACTGGGAGGAAGAAAAAACCTCCTTTTCTATCTCTAGCTGACTATCAGAAACACATTCTTGTTGTGTTCTTGTTTGCAACACATAGTTTTTCCTCCTACAAAACTCTAAAGTGAAAATTCATGCAACGTTTGTGGTATTTTCCATGCTATTCTAATCTCCTAAATTGTATATCTTTCCCCTTGGACTTTGTCTATGTAGACTGTATGCTCCTTTGGACGCAGAATCATTCTTACAAGTGGTTGTAGAGTAGGTCCCCCTGATCAAGGCCCTTTAGGTTATACTGTAGCCAGTAAATAAGTAATAATGGTAATGATAGCATGAAATATATTTGGCTGTGGAATGGCTTCCCTAGGAGAATAGCAAGAGGCTGATTATTAGCAAAAAAATGTTAGGAAGCACACTGTAGGGAATGGTTCTCCGTCAGCGGGGAGATGGCTGGATGATCTAATAAGTCTTTTCCTTCTCTGGGTTATGATTCTGTGAATACTGCCTCAGAGAGTTCTCTAAAAGTCTCTGATACTATAAGCTCTCTGTTACGTGGGTGTGGGTTTTACAGCACTCCGGGAGGCTTTTGCTGAGGACACTGTAAATATATTCTGTTTTACATTGTGTGATGTATTTTAAATAAAAGGCTTAGATCTTTTTTTAATTGCTTTGAACTATTCTGCAGTCTGATCTTTTTCTTTAAGAATTAAGAAACTTTGAGATACTTTTGGAAAATACAGAACAGTTACAGGCAAGAAATACATCGCAACCTGGAGCTGGTTTAAATACATACAGCGCTGCTGAATTTGCCTCCTCCTGTTTCCTATGGTGAAGTGTCTGTTCCGAGTCCCAACCTGCATGAAAGTAAAATGGGAATCTCAGGCTAACTGGCACTGTCCCTTTGTCTCTGAGTCCCTATTTAATCTTGTTCATTCTCTTGATGCTTCAGCCTCAAAGATTGCACTTCTCTGGGTTCATTTTTGGGGGTTTCAGCATCCTGAGAAGTCAGTACATGGGGATACTCCTACAGAGATTTCTTTGGTCGCTGAAGATCAGGTCACAGGAAAGACAAGGTTCCCTATCGTGACCTGTGGCCTTCCAGGGAATGACTGCAAAATCATCTTCTCTTTTCAGCTTTCATTTCCTATCCAACTGGTCTCTCCTTTTCATTGACAAGTTCATCTCAGGCTTGCTGGGCCAAATAGCATACTGGCTAAAATCTGGACTATATTCATAGAGCAGGGAGGCAGAGAAGAAAGAAGTCGAAACATTGGGTAGGACGTTGAAGATCCTGAACCCAGGAATCTACTGGCGCAAAGAAGATCCACCACATACAGTGTGTATGGATTTTCAAAAGGCCATTGTCAAGGTTCCACACCAAAGGTTGTTAACAAAACCAAGTTTCCACAGGATTGGAAGAAAGTCCTTTTATCTGTTTACTGATCATTTTATGATAGCAAGCAAAGGGGCTTAATATACATTTGTCATGATGCAGAAGAGTCAGCAGGGACCGGTGTTGGGATGGTTCTTCATCAGTGACTTGGAACAAGAAGTAAACAGCAAAATTTTTTAGATGACCTAACATGTTTGTGGTTTACAGTAAATTCTTTCAGGTAGTCAAGTGTCATGTCTATAGCAAGAAACTCCAAAAAAGCATCAAAAGTGATGGAGGGATGAAAAGGTAATTTACCTAGGTAAGAGTCATCAACACCATGTCTACATGATACTGAACCCAGAGTATCATATCATAGAATCATAGAATAGCTTGGGTTGGAAGGGACGTTAAAGATCATCTAACTCTAACTCCCCTGCCATAGACAGGGATGCCACCCACTAGATCAGGTTGGCCAAGGCCCCATCCAGAGGAGGTGGTTACAACTTGTAAAATCAAAAGCTTCACAGAAGCTTGTGGGTACACAAGCCTTGGTGTACCCACATTTTGATTCCTCTGTGTTCTTTTGGTCTCTGCCTCTCAAGAAAGAGCAGAAGCTAGAAAAGATGCATAGGACAATCAAAATGATGAAGGGGATGAAGCAGCTGGCACAGAAAGAAAGAGAGAAAACCCTATGACTTTGGATAGGAGAAAACCGACTGGGAAAATTATCAAGGTTTGCAAACTTGTGAACGTGGATAAACTGAATATGGAACTGTTGTTCACCAGGGTACCGTCAGATGAGAGGGAGTAACTACATTCAATCCTTAAAAAGCATTTGATGAAACTAGAGGGATATTAATTTAAAATAAACAAGAGGATGTCTTTCCATGGTAGTGAACTTCCTGAGCTTGCTTTCACAGGACATTGCGGAAGCTGCAGGTTGAAAAATAAATCAGATGTATTTTTGGACAAAAAATTGATACATGGATGTTGAAAGAATGAGCCAGGGACATAATCTCTAGCATCCCTAGTGCAAGAATTGTGGACACAAGAATAAAGATGGCAGAAAGTGGCTAGGACTCTTGAATTCGGGCAGAGCTCCGCCCATCACCAATAGAACCTGGATTAGCTTGAGGTGGGTAATCAATCAGTCATCCCAGCCAGTTTTTCCAGGTAACCTCAAGCTGTAACACCGCTGTGTTGTCTTCATGTTTGGGGTAGCTTGGCTGCTAACACCATACCTTATCTGCATCTATTTTCTCCTGTGGAAGCTGCTTTTATTTGCCCTGTTTGTTCCAGTCAAGTAGGGATTTGACATTTGCTTTACAATAACAATAAGCTTGGTTTCCTTTTCTGTAAAATGGGTCTTTTCCTTACCCCTTGAAGGTGTTTTTAGCTGTATTTAGTGTTTGTAAAATGCTTGGAGGCAGATGGTGTTTTATGAATACAAAATAGTGTTAGGCTTTGTACTTGGGCACAATACTGTACCGTAATTCAAAGGCAATTCATGTAACATTAGTAAATCACTTTGAACTTTATGTTGAAAATATAAGCAGTAGTATAAAAATAAACCTTTTTATTTCCTCTGGTATATACAGTTAAATAAAGTAAGCCTATATAGCTACTAATCTCCAAATCGTATTGCCAGTATGCTTTGTTGAAATGCCATCACCTTGCAGAAGAGACATTCTGTGTTTTGTACACATTTATGGTTGAAGAATAAATTTTCAGAGACTGTAAATGAAAAGATATCTCTGAACATAGTGATCAAATAATATCTGACAGTGCTTGTTTAAAGAAATATACATATATCTCACTGCCAGAGTATTTATGACTCTAATAAGTTTAGTTATTTTGCCTCATGGGGAAATTTCTGCTCCTCCAAATATCAAACTTGTTTGGTGTTGCGCTGTTTTTTCAGGAAGGAGCAAATGATATTATTAGTTAAATGGGACTGCACAATGCAAAAATACAATAGCATAGTTTAAAAATTGAACACCATATAAGAAATATATTTTACCAGCAATGGGAAATAGACAAACATTAAAAATTTAATGACACATCCCAAATGTCTAAACGAATAAATAAACAAACATTGCTGTTCAGCTGATTGATGTGAGGATCCTCTGTGGTTACCTTCAAGAGCACTGTTTTCTCTAATATCCTGTGTAGTAATGAGTTCTGTGCATCACTTTTGTGTAACCTGACCGTTTTTTCAGTACTGTACATTGTGGGACTGTCTGAACTCTGATTTTTCAGCAGGTTTTATTAGACAATACCAACTGGTTTCAGGTGATTTCTCAGCAACCATCCTGGGAATAAGTGGTCTTATGGTTCCCAGAGCAACAGCCACATTTGCGTGTTTGTCATAAAAATGCAAACACCTTCCTTCCCATTCAATTTTGAAACATATCACTAGGTAAGATGCACCTGTAGATGTTCAGAGCGTTGTATTCTGCTGCACAGGCGATGAAACAGAAATACGGTGGAACGAAAGGTTTGACTCTGTGCCAACCTGTGCTCAATTTTGTACTGTTTCCTTCTGTAAAACATGAACTTTTAATGAACTGATATGAATTGTAATGCTTAATGATGTTTTCTGTTACCTTAATGATGGGCTACAACTGTCTTTTACGTTAAGAGTTTATAAACTCTACTAGATATTTATGTAATTAGGAGCCAATGCTGAAAGTTTGTAATAAAATTTCCACAAACACTTTAGTGTCTGAGGAGCCAAATTTCCAGCAACCTGTGTTAATTGTACACAGAAGATTAGGAGAATACTGTCACAGTATGGTGCAATGCCTGACCAGGGTGGTTTTAGTCACCCAGGTCACAGTTCTATGCTGACACAGCTACAAAGGTTTGATCCCTGTGGTAGCTCTCAGATAGTTTGGGCATCTCCATGCTGCTCTCTGTTGAGCCATATTTGGAGTTTTATTTTGTACATTAAAAACAAAGGTCAAATTTCTTCGTCGAAAGAAGAGCTTCAGTGCTTACCTTGATCTGTTCTCTCAACGCCCTCTTGTTGGCGGCCCTGCCTTCCTTATGCTTTATATGCCAATTCTTTGTGTCTCCTCTCCTGATGGAATTTATGGAAACCCTATGGTAAGACTACTTTCACCAAAGCGTAGCTATCTAAATAACTTCTAATCCAAGCTTGTAGAGTAGCCTTCGCAAACTTTCTTCTCCCATGGAAAAACATGCAGACTTTCAAGCTCAAGAAAGTCAGAGGAAAAAAATATAAATGGTGGAAATGTCAAGACTGGGCTTAGAAAAGATTGTTTTCCAGTCTGTTCTGTAGGTGACTTCCCAGCATACTGGCAGCTGTTGCTAAAAGGTGAAGACAGGCTGAATTGTCACCAGCTTTAAGGGGACAGTTGTCCACCTCATTTCCCTTCTGTTGAAAGGGCAAAACACATAAAAGAAAATGTATGTAAGCATCTAGCACTGATGGAACATTTGGTTGCTTGGTTGAACATCTATGTGTGAGGAATTTCTGTATGTAGTTCAATGTACAGTGCTGGTACTTCTGCAGAAGATTTGGGAATTTTTTCTCCTGGGGAAGCATGAACGAGCGCCTCTCTTTACTGTTAATTTCCATTAAAAGAGCATTCTGTATTCACAAGCCAAGTTTGCCAGATCAGTTTTCATGTTTGAAATGTTCTGACTTTTGGGTGCCTGATGCTGCAGCTTTGACTTCACTGAAGCCATAAAGTGTGATCTCAATAATCTGTTTTTGCTTACAGATTTAGGCAGATCATGGAAGGAATACATGTGGTGTTTTTAGAGAGAGTTTCATTTTGGGCTTTGAGCATTCTGTGTCTCTTTAAATATTCAGATACAAATAAATAGTGAGAAAATTGTCTTTGCAAGCTTCAAACCATTCTAGGTCTACTCTGTTGCCTCCAGCCAGATACTGTCTGATGTTGCCTAGACAAACCAGGGCAAACCATTATCGTGGGATTAAACACTAAATACCTGCAAGGAGCATTCTCTTTATCAGATAGCGCTCTGTTAGCAGAGTTCATTCACTTTATTGCATATATAACTGTGGTGTCAAATAGACTGATTTACAACACCTGGTCTTTTACATAATCTTTGCTATTTGCTGCTCTTGTAATCTGCCAAATCATTTAGCCTTCCTGATAGCAGAAATGCTGTAAAACTTAGATAAACTTGCAGAAGAAATAAACTCCAAGGTACTGCTGAAATCTAGGGCCTGCACGTTTGCTATAAATGCACTGGCTGGTTTGGTTTCCCCCTACCTAATCTGTGATTGAATGTGGCTGCTGGAGAAATTGAAATTTTATGATAGCACTACAGTCAGAGGAGATAAGCATTTGTATGCTAGACTAGATTAATCTAAAAAGAAGTTTTAGGTGTGGCTAATGAAACCAGTGTATGTGTTAACTGGTTTTCTTTGGGGTTCAAAGCATCTGTGTATATCTGTACAGAGTCTAGTCTAAAACTTTATGTGAAAAGTCTAATATAGCTATGTGCTAGTTCTCACTAGCAGTATAGCTTATTCCATTTTACATTGGAGATGTTTTTAAGGAGCCTCGGTTTTTAGAGGGCACTTTCTGAATGCTAATACAAACAACAGGACCATTTATAGTGGTCTTGCATGGCTACCTATGTCCTTTTGAAGTTCTTGGTTAGAGTAACTGTAAGACATCACATTTGGGTACAGTTAGCCATTTGAAAAAGTCCATTTGAAACAAAACTAAAGCTCTGTTTTTGGGGGTTGAGTCACTCATTTCTGGCTATTAGAGGTAATTTTGAACAGACATAATAGAAAGACATGTAGACACATGAAAAATGTGAAAAAATCTGGCAAAATACGTTTCTGATTGGATGAAATGCAAGCTAGAACATCTGAAGGAAATTAATACAGATAGTCACATAGACGAGGGAGCACTGAGATGCAGTTACGTTGAGTCAGGCTGTGTTAGGAAGGATGGCTACCATCAAACTGGAAGGAACAATGAAAATCAAAGGAAATTAAAGAGTTGGCTTTTGGAGCAATAATAGCATAACTAAGATTGCCATTAATATCAGTATTAACCCACCAGTGCCCCAGTTAACTCACATGAGCTGAGGAAGTGTTTCAGCATTTCTTGGACATGGCTACAAGTTAGCTTGTCACAGCCAGTGTTCTGACAACTGCTGGGACGTAACACTCGCCACTGGAGCTAATGAAGGGTATTTTGCATGGCTTTTCTGGTTTAGGGAAGAAAGTTGCTTTACCTCCTGCTGCTGCACGAGGAGACTGGACATTACAAGTGGTGGTGTGCCTCTGGGAAATCCATTGGTCTCTGCTAATCTTTCACATCAATAAACTGTTGTGAATATTTGTACTGAAGATTTTCATCCCATCTGATTTTAGGAACCTGCCTCAACTGGCTGATTTGGTTGCGTAGTCTTCCTAGGCTGCCCCTGTCCTGAATGGAAAACCCAAGGCTTTTCCACCATTACTCAAAGCGGGGAACAGCTTGAGATGTCTCCTCACTCTGTGGATGAACTCTTTCTTCTTAAGTGACAGGGACCGTATGGAAACCAACCAGCCACACTGATACCTTACTTGGGTGCTGTGAATAATGTCCTCTGCATGTGAGTGCCTGAATTATTTCAGCATTGGGAATGTTAGGCAGGCTGGTGTTAACAACAAAATGGAATGAAGGGGACTTTTAGGTAAAACTCTGGAGTCATATCTCTTAGATTAGAGAACAACCTCCCTGGGGAGGCAGGGAACCGGTATTGTTTAAGACATTTAAAATTGGACAGGAGAAAATGTATTGTAATGATCAATCCTGTGCTGGTATTTGGATCAGGTCTTGTCTTGTGTGAATATTAATAGGAAGTCTCTGTCTAAAGTACCTGCCATTATTCAGAGTGCGTTACTAGCTAACACTGGCCTGCAACCTTCCCCCACATCTGTACTCACACTTAAAGGACAGCCTGAGTAATGTCTAGCACCTTTGCCTTCTCTCGTGGTGCCTGAAGTGTTGATTTTGTATTGCCTTGCTTAGATTATATTCCTTCAGTGCTTCCACCAGACAGACTCCATATACTGCATAGAGATTTACAGGAAGCACATGTAGTTTGTGGCAATAATAATAAAGTCTCCTGCTGTTTTCAAATCCCCGGGAAACTAAATCAAGTGTAGAGGTCTATTCAAAAAAGTGCAGCATGTGTATAAGTCACTTTGCCATTACCTGTGTGGGTCTGTCTTGTACCTGTTCTGTGTATTTGGCTGTTATATCTCTGAATCCTGTCCTCGATCTCCGGAGTGTGACTAAGACATTACACACATCAAATGGAAAAGCTGATGAAACAGCTTAAAATAACCCAAGCACCCATGCTTTGCTCGCCTCTTTTTCACCACCTCTGTGCTGGTATTCCTCATAGGAACTTGTATAGCAAAATTCATTCTGGACTGATGGCCCCATTAGACAAGCCTAGGTCTAGTCTGGATTAAGCAGGTGGAAGGATTGGATTCAATTCCTGTGTGATGCTTAACGGAACTCCCATTTTCTTGGTATGTTTCTGTAGGTATGAAACCTCTCTTCTGGACCTGGTTGAAGCTATGAGTCCCATATCTGCCCCAGGACACCTCTACAGAGAATTATATGATGGGAACAACATGCACACACCTCGTCATATGAGCCGCAGGCCATCGTCTTGGTACCAGAACCCTCGCAGTTCCAGAAGCAGAGCGGATGAGATAGAGGAGAGCCGGCTGCTCGAGGAGATTTTCTTCATTTGACACTGCTCTTTATTCTACAGCCCTTCTGTAGAATTTTTAGGAACTTTTTATTTCTGATTTGCTTGTGTTAAAGTACCATTTTTAAATTATTTGAGTGACAACTGATTGTCTTCCCTCTTCTAATAGTTAATTAGCATCCAGTTTCATTTTGGATTTAGTAATCATGGTGCAAGAATGTTTGTGGGATAGACCAATCAGAAAGCGTTAACTTTTTTTCTAAACCTTTCATGTGCCAAGTAATCATTCTAAAGCAGATTTTTTTTTCATCTACAACATTTTCTAATAGATTGAAGTCACAGTTTTGCCAGTCTCATATCAGAAGTATATTTCATTATTGATTTTTAGCTCTAAAGCAGTTTGCAAGAACTGCCTAACATTCAAGAGCCATAACGTTCAAAGTAGATTATTTTCTAATTAAACAAGTCTGTTTAAAACCTGGCATATTATAAAGGTACAAGCACTTTACTACTTTTTTCAGTGATTTTATGATCTACCTTTTCCTTCAGCATTCTGATGTTTAACATGCTGGGTTTTTAGGGGATAATATCATAAGCTCAACTTTACAGTGTCTAATAACATTAATAGATGATGTTGCAGATTGATGTACTAGGCATCCATGTGAAATATATTCCTCTTTAAATCAGTGCTATTTGACATAGTTTATGCGCTGGGAGACCTAACCCTGAAATAGCAGAACACAGTCAGACATTGTAGTGGTCCAAAACCTATGTGATGTACTTTTCAAGATGAAATATATAGTTGTGGTAATATAAGAACAGTCTTAAGACATTTTCACTAACTTGCACTATTTTGATCTGGTATCCGGGCTCCATAGTAAATAAGACAAATCAGTAATTATTTCCACCAGCGGCTCGCAATGCACATTTCCCTGCCGGCTTTAATTATTCATGCTGTATCTATTTCAGTTTATTTAAATGCACTTCCATCTACTGCATGTACTTGGTTATTTAAAGAAATGTGCAGAATTGGTAAAAATGACTGCAGATTACAGGATTAATGGTCATTTTCTCCACAATGCGGTGTTCATATTTTATTGTAACAGTAGCCACCGGCATGTGTTCCTAGAAATATGAGGCTAAAATACTCATTTTGCACAGTAAAATTGCAGCGAGGGAAAGGTAGAATTGAGCCAGTACGGGCAAGTTCTAGGCCATTTGCTCCCAAACACCAATTGGTGGGCCAGTGCAGCTTTTTGCTGGTCTCTTTAGGCAACCCTGCTTATCTTAATGGCAGCAAGTTGCTGGTCTGATCCTTGGGGTATCGCTGCTGCCTGCTTCCAGCACGCTTGCTCTTGTGCAAGGCTTGGTACTCCTGTGCTCTGCAAGGAGCTGGCAAGACTGCAATGAGGCACGCCATGCCTCCTCGGGGAGAGCAAGCATGACGCAGAATATCCAGCATGCCCCCCTGGCAGCACCCTGCTTTTAGAGCAGAAATAAAAGGAGGATGAAGGGGGAGGTAAACCTTAAGTTATTATGAGCTGTTTCATTCAGGCTCGGTCTTAACCACAAATTAGGTGGTACCTTTTCCATGTGTCCCAGCTGAATTTTCAAAGGTGCTTGGAGGAGTTCACAGGAGGGAAGCGACATTACTGTCCCAAAAATGACTGCTGTGGAAAGGCCTTGCTTGGTCTGTCCTGCTGTCAGTGAAGCATCATAGTTCTTTCCAGTGTGTCCATCTGCTGTTGAGTGTCCCTCGTGTTCTGCTCCCTGACCCTGTGAAGGCACAGGTTTCTGGTTAAAGCCCCAAAGACATGACAGGTGCCCTGACCCAAGTGTAGCAGTTGGGGCAATAGGTTTTCTCACTCAGCATGTTTCTGCTGGCCAAGTAGTCTGCTTCTTTAGGAAGACAGGGAAAGGGTGGGGAAGGAAGAGAAAAATGTACAAGGAGCAGCAGGAAAACCATGGAAAACCATAAAAGTGATGACCGGCACATAGATCTTAAAGTTTTGGGTTGATTTTTTGTGAGTTGGTTTTGTTTTTGTTTTTTGTTTTGCATTTTTGGCATTTGTAAAAAACAGTTCTATGATTTCAGCCTGATTGCTTCTCTTCTCTTTTCCAGTTTGACTGAAACTTTAATTGCCCTTTCTAATAAGTGCTAACTGACCTTTTGAAACAGCAAAAAATAGAAGTATATCTCCTGAAAGGTGCCTTTGTGTATCCAGTCAAGAACACTGCATGGGAGCATTATGTTCTTTGGTTCCTCGTGGGTGTCAATATTTAACTGCTTTAGGATTCCTTATGATCCATTTTGTCCATTAACAATTCTAATTCTGATGGTGACTTTTGACTTGAATCTATATTTTGGTAGTAGCTCTTTTTAAAAAGACGCTGTCAGGGTTGTGGGCTCTGTGCTCAAGGTGCTGTCGATCAGTCAGAGCTACACGGGAGGGAGCTACACCTTTATGTAGCCAAGAATTCTACAATTAAGATAGTTGAAATATCTGATGGATGAAGATCTGCATGTTTTAACTATCTGTGAGATGTGAACCGAGAAGCAAAAGCTATTAATTTGGCAGACCCTGTGAAAAATCATTTTTTATAATGCTGGCTCTTGCTCTAGTTATCAGCAGTACATTAGGAATAGTGTTTAGCAGTCAGTGCAAGCGAAGATATTTTGCCATGAGGCACTACAAAGTTGAAGTTATTAAAACATTTATAGCCTTAGAAAAAAAATCAATGATTGTCAAATAGGAAAGGACAAAATCAGTAGTTGGGACTGGGAGGGGAATTGTTTTCCATCTGCTAAAACAGTAGAGGAAATGCAAAAATTAAACCAGCAAAAGCAATCACTTGACAGTGTCCTTTTAAGTTTAAGCTCCTATATTAGGAAGCTGCCGCTGGGGAGTTAGTCCAGCCACAGATTGTTTGTCCAGAGCGTTCCCAGTTAATACGCTTCAGCTACACATTGGGCTGTATTTTACAAGAGGCTTCGTGGAGTGACATGACTCCTGCTAAGGCTGCTACCCATACCTTCACTTTGTGTTCTTCCCGAGTGGCTCGTACACATGCGCTGGCCATGTTTGTGTAGTCGTTGCTTTTGTGCACCTTGCACGCAGTGGACCTGTAGCAATCACATCCTTTCCACTTGTAGCCTCTCCAGTCTCACTGTTGAGTACCATCTTGAACATATATTTATATATGTATGTGAGGTCTTAATCTAATAAATTATCTGGGGGTTTCGATTAATCTTCCAGCCTTTCATTTATTTGAATTATCTTCTGGCTTCTTTTGTCTGATGCAGATGTAGCAATTGCCATTGACAATATGTTCCACTTTCCACACCATCATATCATGTGTATTCTAAATCTCCAGCTTGCTAAAACAGTTGAGGAAATAGTTTTAAACCCTCTCTTTCTCTCCAGAACATGGGTATTGCTGTGAAAAGGAGCAAGACCTCTTTTGGGGCTTGATGTTTGGGGAACAGAATACAAAAGAGAGGAGAGATGAGAAGCCAGCAGCATGCACTGGGACAGAAAGGTGGGATTTAAAAGTAAGGAAGAAAGGATGGAGGTAAAGACAAAAAAGGACAAGGATGCAAGGGAGAGTACTGAATGAAAGGATGAGAGAAGGTATAATTTGAGTGGAGCTGAGCCAGCTCTGAGGGTAGAGATGAGTTGTTAAAATATAGTAAGTCAATTAGGGAGAAATGTCTTCAAGCACTGGTTCCCAGCTGAGGCTTATGACCTTATGACTCCTTTTCCAGACCAAGTTCCTGCATTTGGGGACCTACTGTCCAAAGGATACCTGGTAAATCAGGCAAAGGAGGAAATGACCTAACTTTATCTGACCAAACTTTATTTAGGCAGGGAGGCTAGAGAACAGGGAGAGTAGCAGGGTGAAGCCCAGAGGTAACCAAAGCATGGACTGAATTTAATTGCTGGTGGGAAGTGTGGTGTGGGCTTAGATTACAGAAGAATGTGAGACTGGATATAGCAAGAATTTGAATAAGGGAGAAACAAGAAAAACAAAATTTGTAGTGATCCACTGAGCTGTGGAGGTTTGGTGCTAAGGAAGGAGAGGAAAGGGCTTAGCTGTGCTTGAGACAGACTCAGCTTGAGCTATCCAAAAGTTATCCCCTGAAAGCACACATGAGCCCAGGGTTAAACTCTAAAAGTTGCAGCAGAGATTTTCTGAAATACGACCTCCGAGCAGTCTTTGAATTTGTACCATCTGAGGGGGAGAGAGCACAACCTGGTTAGTTAGAAACCTCTTTTTTCACTGTTAACAAATTTGTGAAATTGTGTGCTAATTAGTGTATGATTTATAAATTTACATAACTGCCTGCTACATAAGACAACACAGAATATTGAATGAGGTGATTTAAACCAGCAGAAGCACTGAAGTCTGCTCTGACTGGGTGTCTCTCCTCTGGAAAAATGCCTTTCCCAATTTCATAGCTGCTCCCCGCATCTCTTGAAGTCTTAACTGCGCACGATGACAATAAATGTTTTACTATAATGTGGTGCCGTGTAGCTGTGAGAGAACAGGCTACCTTGAGAATCTTTGGCATGACTATAGCAGAGCTTTCACCACGGTGCTTGTTTGTGGGGGGTGTTTGGAGCAGAAATCACCAAAAAAAAAACCACCAAACAACAACAAACAAGAAATGCAACTTGTTCTAGTTACTGTTGTTTTTTGACAACTCCCACGGTGGTTCACAGGGAGTGCTGGTATGTCCCAGCTGCAGCAAGAGGACAGAGACTTGGGGAAACAGGATTTGATTCCCAGCTTTGGAAAAGCCACTTTGCTTTCTTCTGTGGCGCTTTGGGTTCAGCTGGTGAAGACAATCAGGAATCATACTTACTACCACATCTCTGAAGGGCTGTGACTTGTATTAGCACCCATGGCATGAGGTGCTGGGCATATCCACCAGCAATTTGTCTCTGAAATGTAAGCTGTTGCAGCAGAAGCATATCAGCCAGTTGTTCTCATCCAACAGAAGCTGAGACTCAGACTTCATATATTTTGAAGCTTAAGGGGCTATTTCAGGCCTTGGGAAGCTAAACTGGAGAAACTCAGATGTCCCTGACAGATGAGGCCCTGACGTACATGAGGTGAGAGATGCCCAGAAGGTCCCAGCAGTGAAATCAATCCACAGGCTGCAGCAACAGATGTCAATTCCTAGTTTCCTTACTTCAGGAATCATTCTGAATATGTAAAAAACAAAACAAACAAACAAACACATTTCGTTCATAGCATTCAATAACCAGCCCTAGAACATTAAGTTCATTCTTTCTGATCTCATGTCTACAGATGGAATGTAAAAAATTAAGGAAAAGTTGTCTTTCCTGATTGTTTATTGGCAACTACCTTAAAGCTTTGAATCAAGGATGCAGTTGGAGCTCTTTTCTGAACACAGAGTGGTGAGTGTCATGAGCATCAAGGGCAATGTGGGAGCTCCTCTCCTCCTCTAGAGCTGGTAAGGAAGGAAATGGTGAGGTGGATTCACAGACTTGTTGGATTCAAGAGCTTGTTCTTTCCCACGCTAGAGTTGTCTGTGAGGTATTTGCACTGAAATTTTAAAAGCACCGTGTCAAAATCTTCCAGTGTTTAATTATCTGCTATGAAACTGCCTTGTTTTGAGGTTGAATTGCTCTAATTTTAATTTCCAGCTGCTGGACTTAGTTGTGCTTACAGAAACAAGATGGCACAGTTCCCGTGTTACTGGACAGTAAGTACCGCTATGCATTGGTAAGCTCCCTGCTCAGCCTTCTCTTTGACAAGCTGAGGTCCTTTAAGCCTGGTGTCACAATGTCTCTTTTCCAGCCCCTGGATAATTTGGTGGGGGTGTCTGGTTTTGAACTTTCCCCAACATCTATGCATCTTGAAGGGGTTGCACTAGAGGTGAATGACAGATTCCAGTTACCATTGCTGTGAATGGTGACAAAGTGGCCCCATTCTGCACCGTATTTCCCTGTTGACACGTCAGGAGCTTTGTTTGGAGGTGTTGGGCTGGGTACCTGGTCTCATTGCACTTAAGATCATGGCTCTGTTTCTTGGAAGCAGAAAGTCTGGGTATGAAATCAGGAGACCCTGCTAAATTTAGTAGAGTTGAGGAGGAAGAAACAATGCGACGTAGAAATACCAAGCAGAAAAAAACGTGGGATTCAGTTTGTGATGGAGGGTGAACTTTGGGGTGCTGCATCCATGAACTCAGCCACTTTGAAAACAATCCGAAAGGCACATGCTTAATGGCAAGGGGGGAAGCTAGACAGCAGAAACCCTCAGAGGGGGAAGAGAGAACAAAGCAGGAGGTGATGATACCTGATAGCAACAAAAACAGACAAGAAGACTTTTGAGCTGCAGGTGAGGAGGTGATGACACCTCCAAATTACACAGGAAATGGCTCCTTGTCGGTGGCTCTGGTGCCCTGGTATTTGCACGAGTGCCTTCAGCACAGGGATCTCATTACCAGAGAGTTTACTGGCAGATTGGAGGGATTTCAGTGAGGAGTAATAAAAATGATCAGGGACTGCTAGAATTGACATAATGAGGAAACAAGATGAGAAGAGTCAGATATTTATAGCTTGGGTGAGAGAGACAATTAAAAGGTGGGATGGGAGATGGACTGGGTGACCTGAAAGCCTTGTCTGTATCTAATAACCTCGTTGTGCTGTACAGAGGACTTGAATTTACCAAGGCTGTCAATCTGACTCTTAACAGCCCTAACTTCCCATGTTGAAAAGCTCAGGTGGGTGTACTCTGGCTGTATTGACACTGTCAGAATGTCACTGGTACTGAACTTTGTTTAAAAAAAAATAGTCATCCGCCATATTGTGGAAAAAAATGACACTTTGACAGCAAAGGGGAAAAAAAATTAGACCTGCATAAAATGAAAAGCCATTGAAGTCCTTGCTGAGAGCAGGCCTGAATGGAAAGGGCTCCTACAGTGTGAAACTGATGCTGCTGAGCCCTTCTGCTGTCCACATGGAGCTCTGCCGAGTGGGGAGGTCCCTGTAGAGGGATGGAGCCTTATAGAGAGATGGAGCCTTGTTCTGTGCGAGGCAGGTGCTGTGCCACCCAGCTGTGCACGCAGGTGAGCATCACTCCTGCTTTCTTGTCCCTGCGTGATGCTGAGCTCCACGATGGCTCTCTGCTCCTCCTGGGTTAGAGACCCCTGAGAGAAGGTGGCACGCTGGCCCATCCAAGTAATCACTGAATATCCTTGTGATAAGGGTTATTTCAAACTGGGGCTGAGCCGACGGCTGCGTCACATGTGCCTGACCACAGCGGAGGAGAGAGCTCAGGATTTGCTCCGGACTTGGGAGGCTGCAGCAGCGCTGGGGCAGCCCAGCTGGAGGCCTCTTGGTGACTGGGTCTGCAGGCAAATTAAAATGCTGTGGCTGAAAGTAGCAGGGCTGTGCCTGTTAGAGGCACTTCGGGGAAATATCAGAGTGGTGTCTGTTGAGTCTGATGGCAGAGTAGCCGTACTGTTTTAATGATACCTGTGTGCAAAGGCCACAGCTGCTTTCATCCATTTCACATTAGTCTGACTTTCATGGAACAGACATAGCCTACGGTGGTGGAAGGGAGAGAAAGGTGACCAAAAAAAAAAAAAAAAAAAGAAAAAAGAAAAAAAAAAGCCATCAATTTTTTACTACTTTTTCCATGCTTCTGAGCTGCGATACCAAGCTCCGGCTGAGCAACAGTAATCTTATCCAGCATACTGTTGATTCTGTTGATTTAAGCCTCTTGGATTTATATAACTTTGGAAATGGTAAACTATATTAATTTGCTGTGTTTTCAAGGGAAAGTTATTTATTGAGAGACATTTTTAACTCAAGTGCCAGGAGCCTTAAATCATTATAATAAATTCATGCTATTCAGGGCTTCTTACATTGTAATAAATTTGTTTTAAACATGAATGAGGAGATCCATGATTTCTTTAATATACTGTTATGTATTTCCTTTCAAAATGACACAGCTCACTATATCAAGTGGGAGAATAATAGTGAGAGATTTACAATACTTAAGAATAACAGAGCCTGGGAATGTGACATGTTAACCAACAGCGGGCAGGGGGCTGGCGAGAAGGAAGCCCACCGCTCCCGGTGGCAAGAGAGAGAGTTAACAGTGTGACAGCAGGTCAGGACAGGAGGGTGAAGGCGAGAGCTCAGTGGGAAGCATCGCTGCAGGATGGGAATCACAGCTCAGCCTTACAGTCACCTCCATTTTACTGTGAAAAGTGCAGTTGAAACACCCAAAAGGTGACGCAGAGTGCTTGCTGCGAGTCCCCCTCCCCTTCGTGGCTTCGGGTACCCACTTCAGCCTCTCCACAGGGACCTTGTCCCACAGTGGTGCACGTGGATCACATCCCTCAGTGGCCGCAAAAGCCTCTGAAGTGCAGCGAGGAGGCACCAGGTAAGCGCTCTGATAAATTTTGGTCTCCGCTGTTAATCCCTGATTCCTCATTAAACCTCTGCTAACCCTGCCACTCACTGCTGGACTG
Organism: Cygnus atratus; assembly: GCF_013377495.2. Lineage (NCBI taxonomy): Eukaryota > Metazoa > Chordata > Aves > Anseriformes > Anatidae > Cygnus > Cygnus atratus. Next base: position 8,532,088 of record NC_066396.1, on the reverse strand, counting down.
CTGCAAAGAGCACGAGATGATAAAACTGGCTTCACATCACGTCCTCCCGGCTTCAAGGGGGTCCTTGCAGAGGGTAGAGGAGGAGCTGGGCACAGACACTGCCTTGGTGACATGAGCATCCCAGGTCTGGACACAAATTTGCTTCGGCAACACGGCTGTGGCTTTCTTGAAGAGCAGAGCCCCTCTGCACCATGTAAACCTTGCTCCTGTGCCTCAGCCTGCTTCCTTTCTTCAGGGAGCGATATCTGATGTTTGCAGTGATCTTGGGATTGGGGTTGAGTGGGGCAAAGCATTGCAGTGCTCAGAGCTACAAAGGCCAGTTGGTTCCCTAGTATCTAATGAGAGCAATTACCCCCTGAGATGCCGAAAAGTCTCCCAGCTCTCCAGTACACAGCTGTGCTGTAAAGAAGCCCCAGCAGCAGCTCTGCAGAGGAGGCAGACAGACGTGAGGACTCTGCTTGCTGTCTCAGGGCTCTCTGTGTTTTGTTTGGAGTTTTGTTTTGATTTTTTTTTATCATGTGCTTTGTTTGGAGTTTAGTGCTAGTGCTCCTGAGGCACCAGCTGATCTGTAACCCCCGAGGCAGCTGCCTGTCGGATTACTAGAACTTCATCCCACAGCCATGCAGGCCCTGGGCCCTACCTAAAATCTGTCCTGCTCTACCACAGACCTAGCTCTGTTTTGCTTCTGTAGTACTGTAAGGCCAGCAGCTGGCAGCTATTTGCTAGGTAAGTGAGGGTTTTAGATCATCATGCTTGGTCCCAGTGTGCTTGCCACGAAAGACACATTTTGTCTCATACCCTAACGAACCTGCACTCTCCCTCACCCCTAGCAGCACAGGGACTGAAGTAGGCAATTTTGTCTGGAGACAAAAGCAAAAATCTGCCCCTAGGCTGCCTGTGCAGAGATCCAAGAGCATTTGCGTGGCTCTAAAGTGTTAACAGCTCTCTGATGGATGGGGCCATAACAAAATGCAGCCGGGCAGCCCTACTGGCTGAAATGTAGGCTGGATGGGCCCTACTGAAATGTAGGCCATCCCAAAACTGCATCCCCGGTGGCCTGGGCATGGGGCTGGCAGCGGAGGGCGCAAGGCTGGGAGCAAGGCCACAGGCTGCCGGGCAGCTTCGAGAAGGCCCCGCCTGCTCGCGGGAGTGATGGCAGGGCCTCATCTGTCAGCGCAGAAAAATGTCTGGCCAATAAACTTGCCAAACGTCCCTAATAAAGGGCTGGATGTGTTATCATGTAGAATGGTTTTATAGGGGACGGCCATAAAACGTGCACATTGCCCTTTAAAATGCCAGGATGAGGATTGATTCCAGCAGGGTGGAGGGAGAGGAGGAGGGGGAAGGAGGCTAATTGGAAAAGGGGGATAAATCCAGGGGCTCATTTCTGTGCCGTGGTTCCCCAGGGTGTCAGGGAACAGTAACAAAGCAGGAGTCATCGCTGGGCTAACCAGGGCTTATGTGCCATGCCTGGACCTGGGCTTCTTCACTCTGTTCTCTTCACCCCATGCAACGCTGGGTGCCTTTTCTGGCATCTGCTTCTGCTGCTGGCTCAGGCCAGCCCTGCTCTTGCTCCTTGCCCTTGGCCCAGGGAAAGCTGTGGAGATACCTCCATCAGCATCTCTGTTGGTTCCTCCTCATCTGCACCTCTCCTTCTCATCTGAGGGCTCCAATACCCATCGCTTCCCCCTTGCAGCTTCCAGTAGATGTGTCCTGCCTGGCCCAACGGCTCCAAGGCCAGCTCCTCTCTCCTTCTCCTCCCTTATGACTCCTGGCTGTCAGCTGGCCCTGAAGTCCACCACTGCCAGGAGATGGGCCACAAGGGTTTGGGCAGCAGTTTTAGGTCCCCTGCCCTGTGGGAGAGCCCATCCTGAGGATGCAGGTTGTTGTATGTGCCCTGGGTTCTGCTTGAGTAAGCAGGAGAGGGGGAGCTGGAAGAACATCCAAGGTGCATTTAGAAGTGATCAATAAATATATTGTACTCCAACTCACTTTTAATGCTGCAGAAAACAGGCAGTGATTTCACTTAATAAATGTAGACAGTCTTGCAGAGCTACAAGACCATCTATTCTGCTAGAAAATTTCTACACAACGGGATGGCATGAGACCCAGGCGCCGGTGTTTAAGTACAGCTGAGGCTCACAGACTGTTGTTGGCAGTGGGGCGCTGTGTCTGATTTCTCATTTTCCTTTTTTAGTTTCCCCGAACAGGGATGCTGGGCAGCCAAACCCTGATGAGATCTGGTATCAGGAAAAAAATAAAAAAAAATCTCCTTCTTAAAAAGTCAGTGAAGGCCTCTGGGTGGGAGCTGGGCAGGTACTGGAGGGACAGAAAAAGAAAGAACCAGGAAAAGTCAGATAGATGTTTGGCAAGGATTCGTTCAGAAATGTTTGTTGGTGTCAGTGTGGATTTGTTGGTATGTGCTAGGTCTCACTTGTCCTCCCATGCCATGCATGTGGTGCTGCCGAATTTCGAGTTTGAAGTGACCCTGGAAATCCCCAGAAAGCCTGGTGGTGGCACGAGTGGGAGGGAGAGGGGGTGGAGGCAGCCCCCGGGCTTGCAGTTTGTCCCTCAGCTCTGTAAATGCTCTTCCCAGTTGGATATTGTCCTTGGTGACCAAACCCAGGGAAAGCTGCAACTCAAACGGAGCAGACGCCTATTTGCTTCCACTGGGCTTGCAAAAAATAGCACTTCTCCCATCACAGTTAGAGATGAGTCAATATATCATGATACAGACCCATGTTAAACAACATGACTAATGGATGTGGTGTACCATGTGAATTTGGATGAGAGAATAGGTTTTGATATTAACTATTTCTTCTGGAAAGCAGAGAGAGCTTATGAAAAGTAGCCAAAGAGATGGATCTCACCTGACTTTCTCACAGGGTGCCCCACCTCGTGTGATAACAAGTTAGGTTTATTCAACAGAGGAGCTTTAGGACTGACACAGATTTTGAGATCGCCAAACTGGGCGGTGTTCAAGTCCAGGATTTTCAGTTTTGTTACACAGTTGTGAAGTTTGGAGTAATGTCTAGGCTCCCAGCCTGAGATGCATCTCCGAGGTCTGGATTTGCTTCTTCGCTGCCTTTTGGCTCAGGCCCATCTCTACTGTACCCACCACAGTGAAATTTTCATTGAACACAGTTTTAGTTCTGGAATTGTAATTAAGTTTACGGGCTGGTAAATTTTGCTGTGAACACTTTCCTGGCTCCTTTCCTAAGCATTTGGTCTACTCATCTACTACGTAGTGTTTTGCAGATGCTATTGTATATTATATTGCCAACCACAAGTATGAAAAAATGTGTGATTTAGAAAAATACTAATACATTCGAGGTCTTTTTGTTGTTGTTGTTTTTGCTCTAATGGTCACACTTCAAAGCTTTTTTTTTCAGTGTTTGCTAGACATTAAAAAGTTATGAGGTTATGGGGCATGTGGGAATCTCATCCTGCCACTTGACTCCACGAGCTGTAACCTTTCCATATCCTCATCAAGCTTATGATCAAACCATAAGCATGACAATACTGCATGTAATTGCGCTCTGAATTAAAGCATTTCCTCCAACATCCAGCAATAAGGAAAATGAAATCTTCAGGTAGGTTTTACCGACTCGCCTTGAAAGAATTTCATCTCATGCTGAACATTAAGCCACCTAGTAATATCTGGGTACTTGTCTACTTTGAGACCCATGGGAGAATTATATCAAACTCAGTCTTAAAGGGGATTAATTAAGCTGCATCAGTACCCTGTTTCGACACTCAGAATTTAGATAAGTTGAAGTAAGACCCCTTTAATTTACATTTTAGGGAATGAACTGAAAGAGATGTGAGACCTCTTTGACACCAAACGAGGGTGTCCGAGAAGCAGCTGATATGGTTTGACTAATCCGTTTTACATTATACCTTAGTTAATTCAGACAGAATGACCCAGCATAGACAAGCCCTGAGATGTTGAGACTGGGTGTGATTGTACTGCAAATATCTGCTTTCCCAGCTGTTTTGTGAGGAGATAGGAGGTGTGTAAGAAACAAGATGATCTATAAAATGTGACAGAGAATGTAAACCAGAGATAATAGCTCCCAAACGTCTGCTGTTCTGAACAAGTTTTGTCCAATATCACCTTTGTTGTGGTCTCAGTTTGTCTGTTTGTTTTAAAGCTTAATCAGCTTTTTTTGAATATTGGGAAATTTTACTTTTGAGGGAAGACTCAGACTCATTTAGCTAATTAGATACCAAGATGATGTGTGCTTTATCTACACTTCTGACATATTCTTTTTCTTATCCCTGCCACCAGTTACTTGGCTGTGAAGTCTGATGTCTCAACCCTTGCCAAGATTTCTGAGCTGAGTTGGTGGTGTGGGCTTTCTCCACCTTTTGGTTCCCATTTCAAGACGCAAGTAGTTTTCTGTTTACCACTATCTATTTTTTCCCTCCTTTCTTTTTTCTTCTGGAAAACAGATCCCTTCAAACTGGAGATCTGACACAAATGACTCTCGGTGCCTTGAAAACAACTTGTAAAGTATCCAGGGACATTTCTTATTAATGGGGAAACTGACCAACTCACCTTTTTGGGACAGAGGGGTTCAGAGTGTAATGAGAGCAAGAGGAGCTCATGAGATGGTTCCTTCCACCTTGGTGCCAATGCCTATTCATGTAGGATTTTCCAAATTTCCAAACAAAGCTGTTATGTTCATGAGTTTGAGTGCAGGTGGAGCATCTGAGAAATATCCTGTGGCTTGGAGCTCCAGCATGACCTATGTTATGAACTTTTCAGGAGGCTTTTTGGATCTCAGTATATAGACTGACTGGAAAAGGACAGATTCCACAAAGCACCATACCACCCCAAAACCCACTCACATATCTCCTGATGAATAGTCCAAAAGCAAAGGTAAGACACTAGATGTAGTCATGAGCACCTTGCAGAAGAACTGCCCAAACTCCTCGGGGAACCCCTGGAAAATGCCAAGAGGAGGTCTGGGCCAGCCTTTGGTGTCCCATGGGGAACTTGGGCACCTGAGGTGGGCTGCACTGAGGCCATGGGGAGCCCTGTGGATGGTGGGGGCTGGCAGGGTCTCTGAAAGCCCTGTGCAGGCTGTGCTGCACTGACAGGTCCCATGAGAGGGGCTGGGGAAGCTAAGGACAATGGATGGTCATTCAGCAGGTTTTGGAGGAGCTAGGACAAATCTCATGGGTCCCTGCCTGTTCTTGCTGTTACCAGCTCATGCTGCCTCTCACTTGGTCATTCCCATGGCTGCTGGTAGTGTTCCCTGCTGAATTTCCTTCCTGCTTTTGCAGAAAAGTGCTCTCAGTACAGGGCTGAGCCTGAGGCTTGGTGTTGAAGGACACTTTGAGATGTTCTGTGGGGCAGACTTGCTGCAGAAGGAAACCTCCCAGGAACAGCCTGGAAATTGGTGCTTTTGCTGGTCCTGGGTGGGGAGACTGGGGACCTTTCCCAGCTCTTCACTAGAGGAACAGCACAGAGTTTTCTGAGCTGGAAAATTAAACTCTTTGCATCAGGTGAATCCAAAGCCAGGAATTAATTTTGGAAGAAGGGTTCTCCATTTTGCAAACTCCAACTGCATCCAAACAGGTTTAGGGTGGCTTTGCTAAATGCTTTGCTGAGCCCTGACAATCCTTGGAAGGGAACCCAGTCCTCCTCCCCAGCTCCCCGAGAAGGTGAGCATCAGCGTGGGACGTGGTTTCTACAACTTCTGCACAAAGCAGCTTAGCAATGGGCTCACTGGCTGGTGCAAAGAGCTCCTGGTGCTCCACTTCATTGCTCTTTTCTGAATGTTGGCCACAGGCTTTGATGAGAATTATTGTTCGTGCTAAGGCAAATGGGTCCAAAGAGAACACGGTATAATGCAAGATTACATTTTTCTGGGGATTTTTAGCGGGAGTGTATTCCTCCTACCCATTATTAGCACTGCCATGTGCTTTAGGAGCAGCCTCACAGTTTTCTCTCTTTCCATCTCAGGCACAGCTACCCCCAGATGAGATGCAGCTGCTTGGTACATGGGACTGTACTGAGATAAAGCATGAAATCCCACACCACGGTGCCAGACAAGTGTTCTCACAAAATAAACCGGAGCCAAAATCTGTTGCTTTTGCTTTTAAAAGCTAATATTGTTTTCCTTTCCTTGTAGAAGAAGTTGACTGACGAAAGGCTGCTCACATGGAGTCTGCTTTCAGAGAAGGATGAAGAAAGAGAAGGCATGGACAAGGTAAGAAGTTGAGAGCCAATACGAAATACTTTGAGCAGAGAGGTATGTGATTTGCAAAAGATTTAAAAGGACTATGAAAACCATCAAAAGAACAAAACAACAACAACAAAAAAACAACAAACAAAACAAACAAACAAAAAAACCACAGGCTAATCTGAGGGCATTTCATTCTTACCCAGAGCAGAAGCTGCGTGCAAACTAATTATGGCCTCCTTCCCTTTGGTTGTTGCAGAAAAACTCCTCAGGAGGGAAGAGCCATTCCCAGGAGCATCAGGAGGTTGGAGTGGACAGACGTGCCCTGGCCGAGCAAGGCTGGTGTGTCTTGCTGTGTGACCAAGGTGGCTACTAGGGGGGGAGAGGCATCAGCATCAGATCAGGATCACAGCATAATTTAGGTTGGGAGGGACCTCAGGAGGTCTCTAGTCCAACCTCCTGTTAAAGCCAGGTCAGCTCTGAGATTGGAGCGCGTGGCTCAGGGCTTTCTCCAGCTGGATCTTGAAATCCTGCATGGATGGCAATCACCTAGGCCCAGGGGAGGATAGGGTTTCCGGGCACTCTTCTCCAGTGCTTGACTGTCCTCATGGGGAAAAAGTTTTTCCTTACACCTAATCTGAATCTTTCTTCTCTCAGCTTACGCCTCTAGCCTGACAGCTTCCCACCATGTACCATGCACACCATGCTCAGGGCCTGGCTCCATCTTCTCCACAAGCTCTGTTGCCCCCCTTTGCTGCCAGGATGAAGCATGGGCTCATGTCCACCGTGCTGTGCACCAAGCCCCCAGAGGGGGAGTCCTCTTGCAAGGCCTCCAAAGCAGCCCTGGAGACTTGCTGGGGAAACTGCTCTTCTCCCTCCCTCTTTGTCAGACATCATGGGCCATGGGGACAGCCCAGATGTTTGTTGTGGGGGCTGGGTTCATCCATCCAGGAGCTAGAACATCACTTTTTTAATCAGATAGCATCCCCGAAGAGTCATCTAAAGGTAACGGCTATTTTCATGAAATATTTCCATCTCATCCCCCACCCTCATTCCCTTTGCTCTCCCACTAGCAAATAAAAGGAGAACAAATGCTCACAGAAGTGATGGCTGGGGAAAGCTGGACTGGACCATAACTGGGTGAGACAGTATTTATTGGGGATCAGAGGGTTATGGAAAACAGTGCAGAAATGCTAAGAAGAAATTACAATCGCTCCCTTACTTTTTCTATTTTATTTTTTTCTTCCTCTCCTGTCACTGGTTTTTCCTCCTAGGTGTTGGGGTCTTTTCAGAGGCAATCGTTACTGTTAATGATTTTAGCTTGTTGGCTATTATCACATTTGTGCCTGGGGACTGCAGCCGGCTATCTGGGCTCTGGCAGGCCTTGACAGCAATCAGCTCCTTCCTGCTTCGCACTAATTTTCTCGGGGGAGCCCAGAAGAAAATACTTTTTCGTTCATTTTCCTTTCCCTCCCTGTGTCTCCCCTTTCCCACTCCTTGGCTCCTGCCCCCATCTCTGGGTGCTCTGCTCCAGGAAAGGCCCCATGAGGACTGTTGGGGACAAATCCGCAGCAAGGCATGGGGCATGCGGGAGGCACTGGGATGTGTAACAGCGAGAGAAAACATTCCCTGGGAAGAAGCACCCTGGCTTTTGTTATTCATGCTGTGTTTGGACCCATCTCTGCGCTGCTGCTGATCCCCCAGCTGTTACGGAGAAAGGTAGGGATCATTGTGGTTATTTTATGAAAAGGGTACGTGGATCTTTTTCAGTGGCTGCGGCTGAGCGCAGAGCTTTTACAGCCTTGAGTTTAATATTCTCTTTTTTCCCTCCATCATCATTTTATATTATTCAAAGCAAATCAGACAGCCTTTGAAGAACAGCTCAAAGCCTTTTTTCTTCTTTTTCTTTTTCTTTTTCTTTTTCTTTTTCTTTTTCTTTTTCTTTTTCTTTTTCTTTTTCTTTTTCTTTTTCTTTTTCTTGTTTAAGGTGGGAAAGAGAGGGAGCCACCTGGTACACTTCCTTTCTCAATTCAGTGATTTTATTCGGTGGGGAAGAGATCACATCGCATCTTGTTCTTTAAAGCAGTGTAAAAGGCAGGTAAGATCTGTATTTCTAAAAGCCCCCAAAGAGAGTGCTTTTCTGGAAGGGTGACCAGCATCTTTCTTGCACTGAAGCAGCCTGGCTGGTGGAAATGTGACTCCTCATGTGTGGAAAGGCTCTAGCCTGGAACCACTGTTGTACTGAGAACTACTGATGAAAAATCATTGCTCTGAGACACTCCAGTGCATATCAAGAATGATCTTGCAGGCTGGGAGGCATCAGGGACCACTGAACTCAAGTGAGGTGGCCATCAGAAAACAGGTTGCCCAGCTGCAAGTTGCCTTCTGGACAGTTTTCTGTGCCAGGCAGTGCTTTGGACAGGTGAGCTCTTTCCACCCAGAGGAGAAGTGGCATGATAGCAGAGATCCCAGGCTGTAGACTGGATGGGGTCAAGGCTTCAGCTCCCATGTTTGTGAGCCCACAAAATGGTGGATGGTAACACCATCTGTGCCACTATGCATGCCTGGCACCTCTTGGTCCTGCTCAGGTTTGGACCTGCAGAGGCTGAAGGGCTCTGTAGGAAGGGATTTGGGCTAACTCTCCAGTTATTGGATAGACACAGGTGACCTGGTGGTATTGTGTCAAAAGAACAGATTTCAGGTCAGCCAGAGCTGCAATCACCTTCCTTGCTCTTGGCCTATACGAACCTAGGACAACCAAGAGGAAATGCAGGGTTTCATTGGCCATGCATTGTGCTGTTGCATTGCTCCCGACTTGTTACAGGTGATAAGAGCACACTTTGCCAATGTCAGAGGATGTCCTGTATGTTTTTGCTCATCTATCACCCACCTTCTCCCTAGTTCTGGGGAGCAGAGAGATCCCTAAGAAAGAGGAGGACTCTCTCCCAGCTCTCTTCTTTCCCAGGCACGACTCTGCGTGATGGTATTGGGCTGAAAGCACCAGCCCACGGGTGTACTGCGAATGTGAACCTGTAGAGACATGGAACTGCTTCTGGACCTCTCCCCCCAGCTCTGAGCTTCCAGACCTGCCCATCTCTGCTGCTCTCACCACACTGAGGGAAGGAGTGTAAAACAAGTCATCAACCCCAAAGGTAATGGCCTCTCCGGGCAGGTTGCCAGTCATTTAATATCTTTGCTAATCATCTGGAAGTGGAAGTAAACAACATGTTAATGAAATGTGTGGGTGAGGCTAAACTGGGAGGAGCTAGGGGGTGTGGTTTGGACAGTGGAAATACAACAAAAGGATTTGGGGAGGTTAGAAAGACAAGCAGGAAATTACAGTTTGGGAATTATTGGAAGGACTAGAAGTGGGCAGGGGAGCAGAGTTATAAGGTCATGCTAAAAAGGCCTTTTAGGTGCCAGAGGGTGGAGGGGAACAACAAATTCAGCTTCCATCTGTTTTACAGTCCAGTTTGGTTTGTTCAGCCTGGGTAACTGGGGCCAAGAGGGCACCAAGAGGTCCCCTGTGGGAAGAGGGGAGGAGGAAAGGGATATGGCAATGCTGGAGCAGAAACAAGCTGGTGTAATCTGTCTGGAGTGAGGAACCTAGAGAGAAAAGAAGGGCCATGTGCTGAAGATGGCTCTGGATTAGCGCTGGAAATTATTAAGGTTATTATCTCTTCATCAGAGGGCTAGACAGGTTCAATAGCTGGTTCTTGCAAGTCCTGAGTGGGCAGTTCTTTTAATCTGGGTGGACAAAAAGAATGTTTCCAACAGCCCAAAGTGTCTGTGTGGCAGCACTGGGATCAGAGATGGTCAAAATCATCTGAATTAGAGTTTTCCAGTGATTTTTCTTTTGACATTTTTGCCAGATATTGGAAGTTTTTAAATGTGTAAATTTCCCTTTACTCCTCCTTCCCTCCAGACTTTCCTGGAAAAAATATATATTAGAAAGAAAAGGGATGAATCTTTAATGACAATTTGCAGCCATTTCTCTGCTCTGTTCACAGTGGAAGATCCATTGCAGGGCACCAGCCACCTCGCCCTTGTGGGCTGCCTGGGTTTCGTTTCGTACTGGGTCTGGGTTACTAAAAGGACCTGCAGAGTTCCTGAGCTGAACCCAAACTTTCCTGCATCTGTGCAGAGTTCCCAGGAGGAATTCACAGGGGAATATGGAAACCTTCAGAGTATCGATGTGGAGGTGGGTTTCCCTGCAAGGGGTTAAATCTTGGAGCCAGAGTGGGTTAGATGATGGGCTGAAATTAGTCAGTAAGTTTCTTGGCTCAGCTCGTGGCTGGAAAGCAGGAGGGATTTGTCATACATGGAGTCTGGAAAAAGATTGCCCTGAAATTCAGCACTAGATACAGACTCATTGACTCCAAAACGAGGGGTTTTAAGGGGCTGAAGGGGTGGGGGGGTGCTTATTTCAGGCAAAAGGTCCACATAAAGGCATGTGAGATGACCATGAGAGGAGGACCTGATTGAGGAGTTGAGGAAGCAGAGCAGGAGATTTACTGGCACAGGCAAGCAAACCGCCTCTCTCATCTCTGCTCGTGGCTCAGGCCCTCCATGTCCACCCATCTTCACGGCTTTTGCTGCTCTCCGAAAGGGAAAATAAAACAAGCCATCAAACCCAGAGATAGCAACCTCCTGGGCAAATTGCCAGTTGTTTAATATTGTTGCTAACGATCTACAAGCAGAAGTAAACAGCATGTTAATGAAATGAGTGGAGGAGGCTAAACTGGGGAAAGTTGCAAGAGCTGGTTTAGGCAGAAAATACAAGTACAGAGGCTTGGGGAGGGCAGAAATACACAAGGGAGAATCGGAACAGGAGTGGTGTGGGGGTGATGCAAGGGGATATAACAGGAGAGGAGAAGGAGGATAAAGCAATGCCAGGCATTCGGACTGCAGCAAGCGGCTGGTGAGGGCCCACCGGTAGGGTTGAAGAGACTTGGGATCAGGTGTGGAGGCTGCTTGTGATCGGCGTAGCCCAGCCTGTTGTCTCCTCTCTGCCATTGCAGTGACTGCCTGTAGACTTGCCTCTGGCTCATGGGAAACAGCCTGCATCTGAGCAGTGCATGGCACTGGCGAGGAGAGCCTTTTATTACAGCCCCTGCAAGAGCATCAGTCACTGCCCAAAGCTCTTTTAGGCCACCATTAGCCCAAAGGAAAAGTACTTTCCCAACACTGCAGCCTGGGACTGAATCAGGAACTCTTGAGTCTATCCTGGTGAAGCCAGCTGTGAAGATGGCAAATTTCTGCTGGCACAACAGATCTGGGACTAAGGTTTATGGGTTGTGCTTGTCTTGAGTAGAGGGAGATGGACAGTTTCACTGGTGTCACCCTGAGCCAGCAATGGGACAAGTTTGTTTAACATCTGGCCCTAACACAGCCTACAGGGAGGCAGAAGTCACTTCGGATAAATACTGCCCCAAAACATTTCATTTCTCTCTCTCTCTCTTTTTTTTTTTTCCTCCCTCCCCCTCATTAGAAATTCATTGGCTCTAATTGCAGAGGTAGTCAAACTTTGGCTGCATCTGAACTGCAGGTCTTCGAGGGGACTCTCACGCTAGACAGCAAGATGAATGATTTATTATTATATTATTATTTATTCATTTAAATTCATGAATGCTTATCCAAATCCAAAATTGCCCAATTTCATCCAGATCTGAATTTATAGATTTTCAGGCCAGATGGGACCGCTCTGATCAGCAGCCTGACCTCCGGCATCGCACAGGCCAGGGAACGCCACCCGGCAATTCCCACGGCGGCGGGAAGCGTTGCCGCTATGTAAATCAGCATTATCAAGCCCAGTGACTTGTCTGAAACGGTCTCTAGTGGAATCTGTGAAATTGGCTGGTGGTTTTCAGCTCTGTTTCTCAGTGCTGGGTCCTGCCTGCATCATGGAAAATGCAGCATCAGCTCTCCTTGGTCTGGAAGACAGGGGTGGACAGGGCTGTGGGATCAGGCTCCCTGCCCTACAGCTGTGAGATCCAGCCTTGCTCTCGTCTAAGTGGTTAGGCAGGAAGATGTGGGAGTCTAATATCAGCTTCTACAGTACTAATGAGAAAAACTTTGCTTTGTCTATAGAAACTGCTCCAGGAGCCCATCGGAAGTGAAACCCCCAGCCAAGCTGAGTCCTACCGAGCTAAGCTTTGGTGACCAGTGGCTCAGGGGAAGTTTGTGTGGACATCTGATGTGAAGACAGGTAGCTGTGAGTTTTACTGTTCCCATTTCCTCTGTCTCTTCAGGAAAATCCTTTTCTTTTCCCTGAATTGTTTCGCTGCCTGTATTATTGAAGTTGCTGAACCCCAGGACAGAATTTGGACAGTAACATGCCATGGAAACCTCAAATGACAGCAATTTCTGTGGGTTGTCAGGGTTTTGAGTTTAGGGATTGGTGTGTCTAGGGGGAAGAGGTTGGGAAGTCACACAGGAAGCAAGCGAATAATTAAAGGCAGACAAACTTAATAGCAGGCAAGTACAGAACGGGATCCAGCCTGCCCTAAAGGGTGGGATAAGAACCCTATCTCCCAAAAGCTCATTAAAATGTGTCTGTGCGTATCTCAAGGATAGGCTAGAAATCAGGAAATTAGCTCTGGCAGCAAAGACAAGATAAAGGAAACCACTGAGAGATCATCTTATTTTGCTTCCAAAGACTTTGTGCTTTTGTTGTAAACCAGTTAGTTGGAAGAATTCCCCCCTTCTCCAGTCACTGAAGCATTGATTCCCTTCTCCTCTTTGCATGAGGGTCTGGGATGAGATCGCATCTGCTCACTTCAGGTGCCACAGGTCCCGCAGCCCTGGGCAGCAAGTGGAGTAGGTAGACTGGAGGGCTGAGCTGGGAGACCAGTTCTACAGTCAGGTGATGGTTGCATGCTGCTGACAACCTGTTTTTTTGGGCTTTCAGTGATAGGAAGCCCAAAGCAGGACAGCTGGCTTTGCATGCTTGTAAGAAGACCATATTTATCCCCACAAGGGCATTATTTTTCCAACTTGTGTTCTTCTAAGTCACAAACTGGAAAGAGACCTGTGCAACCATGACAGGTTTGTAGGTTGCTCTTACATTCCCCATCCTGCTTTGACTGCTGGACCATAAAAGCTGGAGGAGCCTAATCCATGAGCAAGAGCATGCAGAAACAGGAGTTGCACTCAAACAAATGTCAAATGCTAGCCTGAGAGGCAAGGACACAGGTGAGGAGTTTACAATACATTCTGAGTTACCCAGGTTTTGTTGAAGAACCCTAGTATGTAGTACTAACTGGTTTTTCAGGTTAAGAAGAAGTAAATATGGACTAATGGCTGGGCTGTTCATGTGTTTGTTCAATGAATATGCTTTCCATAATGTTTTTTCCATCTGTAACTCAGCAGTTTGAGGGGCAAAGGTATGCTCTACAGGCTCATTCCTCTGATTAGCTCAGTTCATTTCTTAGGTCTCCTCCTGGCCTGAGATATGACCTTTATCTCTTTATCTCCTGCTTGGATAGGATTTGTTATCTGTGAAATTACTATAGTGACTGTGATGGTTGGGTCTCAGAGGTCTTCTGGTGACCGGAGCCAGGCTGGTGGGTTCAGCAAGAAGGACATGCCAGTCTTGCAAAATGAAGCATTGTTTCAATTATTTTAACACACACAAAACAAAGACAGGACAGAAAGAAAAGAGACCCAAGTGGTTTGTGCTGCAGTCATATCTTCTGCAGCCCTTCAGAGGAACCCCAGACCCCTTCAGACACTCCTTAACTTGCAGAAATTCAAAGATCACCTTTTCCAGCATCAAAAGACGGCAACAGTTCAATGGCATACAGCAGCAATTAAAGATTAGAAGCACTGTGGCTTTGTTTTGCATTTCAGGTTGGTGGAATTGAAAGGAGGAGAATGCAATCATCGGCTGGCTGTTGTCCAGGACTCTGAGGCTGCGTCTATACCTGTAAATTAACTGTAGCTGGGTCTGCTCTCTTGTGCAGAGGCCAGCTGGCACAGGATATCCTGCATCTGTACTATTAAATTCTCTCACCCTCCAAAAAAAGGGGGGTTGCATCCAAATTGCCTACTGAGAATGGGCACTAGTCTGTGCTAATTCCCAGGCTGCATCTAGGCATCATTTGGGAAAATGCTAGTTAGCTTGTGCCAAAAACATGCCAGGTAGTGTTTTATCAACTTACAGTACAGATCAAGTTCTCAAGTCCAGGGACAATTTTTGCAACTGTTCATTCTAGTGGTAATGATGTAGCTTGAGAGTTTACGTTATAAACTTTGGCAAGAATACCTCTAGGTCCTTCGTGGCTGTCCCTTGTGCTCAGGTCCCCTCTGAAGGTCAGTGCACTGCTGGGATTCCTCCCATGGCCCATCACCAACAGGCTTCCTCTAGTCTGAAGGCACTCACGTATATGGACCTGCCACGGTGTGGGCAAAGCAGTAGCAAAAAGGAGCTCCAGGCACAATGTGCCATTGCCGAGTACTTCACAATAGCACTGAGGCCATGATGTTGTCAGAAGTGGGACGTACAGGTGTGTGGTCTCTTTGCAGACTGATTTATGGAGAGTCCAGGGGAGTGCTGAAAGCAGTCCTGTGGGGCAGGGGCTGCACTGTGGCAGCCATACCAAGGACATGAAGTAGAAACTTGCACAGGCTGTGGGAACAGTTTAAACCGTAAAGCTGTCCTCTGTATAGATTTGGTGTTTGCACCTTCCATGTGCTATCTCAGGAGGCTCCCATCCCTTCCCTCGTTGTGGGATAAGATGGCATCACGCGGCACAAGGTGCAGGCTCCGGACTGCAGTGTGCTGTAAGCTGATGACACATCTCCCTGGTCCAAAGCTGGGGTGAGATGAGGGAAGGGTCATAAGCTTGCCTGTGAAGGCTGTGACGGTAGCTGCTAAAGGCTTTTCAGGAAGGAGCAGGGGTAAAACGACCCCTAGCATCCTCCCTGACATTCCCGCACCCTGCTAATGGCAGCCAAGACGACTTTCTGCTAATGCAAATGTTCACAGCTGTATGCTGGATGTTGCTGAGTGGATAATGGCTGATGAGGTTGCCTGTAGACAGTCACTCCACTACCAGTGTGTAATTAATTGCTATGTAAAGTGCTCTGAGATGTGGTGCTGCTGAAACGCTGGGTGTATAAATGCCATCCCCACACAAAAGGGAACAACATGCAAATTCCCTCAATATATTTTTAAATGCAAGCATTTTTCAGCTGTTTGCTCTTTTGTAAAATTTATTAGGCCCCCTCCTGGGAACTGGAAGGCAGCAAGGGCAGTGTGGATGGATGAGCTGGATTCCAGGGGCTCCCACTGTTCCTGCTGCTCGGCCCCAGACTCCAGGGGGTCATCTGTTTTTCTTCTCCTATTCCTTTAACCTCTGTTTAACTTTTGTTTCCTCTTTCTTTTGCTTTCTCGCATGGTGAGCTGCTGCCTGCCTTCCTGGGGAGGGCAGCAGGGAAGAAGAATGCTTTTCTGCAAAGGGCAGAAGCTTGTAACAGGTTCCTGCCCCTGTTTGCTTGTGAACCAGAGAGGTTTCTTGTCTGGCTTCCAAAGGAAACATGTTGTCCCAACTGGATGCAACCCAGAGAGATGCGGTTTCAGGCCAGCTGGAGCTGGAAGAACAGTGGCATGGGGTGGCAGCCTGCAAAGGGCAAAACCCTGTTGTTGTCTAATCACAGAGGTCTATGTCAGCTCTGAGGACAGACTGGGAAGGACAGACTGTCTTCCCTGGGGACAAGCCTATCACAAGGTTATTGACAAGCCTAGAGCAAGGTGGCCTGAATGGGAGACTATGAAATCTTGAATGCTAGGGATTACATGAAAAAGGCATGATGGCTCACAGCTTCCCATACCACAGGCTGGAGAGGACATGCAGCAAAATGATCAGTCAAGTTTAAAGAAAGACATGGGACTGGTTCTCCCCAGGGCATACAATCCAGGTAAGGAATTCCCAACTAAAGTGCAAACAGGTTAAAAAAGAAGTAGACTAAGGCAGGTCTGCTTCTGGCCATAGGACACGATAGTCTGGATGCTACCACTGGTACAGGAACGCCTTTACCTCCCGTTATCGGAAGTTGGGAGAATGTGGTGGGGCATGGGAAAGTGTTGCAGTCCTTACAGTAATTTCCTAGGCATCTCTTGCTGTTAATGATTTTTTTTTTTAATATGCTAATATTCAATATATTAAGAAATGGGTAGCTGACAGATCTTGGAAGGAAATTATGAGCAGGAAATCTGTTTAATGAGCACTTTTCTATAACATTTCTGAGAAGACAGTCATAGCTTGGATGCAATGCAGTGCTTCCATCAATGGTCTGGAAATAAAAACAGTGCTGCTCACTAAAACGTACAGATGACCTAAAGTTTGGAGGGGTGCTTAATATGGCTTGAGAGTACATGAAATGACTCTGGACCCATCAGTGGTCCAGACACATAGAGCACTCATTTTCACAGTATCTAACTGGGAGAAAGAATGAGAACCAGGAGGACAGGCTGAAGCTACAGAGTGGTGAACAACAGAATCACAGAATAGCTGAGGCTAACTGGAAATCATCCAGTTTGCTATCATCTAGTTGCTCAGAACCATGTCCAGTTAAGTTTTGAATGTCTCCAAGGAGGGAGAGAGAGACTCCACAACCCCTCTGGGCAACTTGATGCAGTGGTTGATTGCTCTTAAAGTAAGAGTTTCCTCTGACATTTAAATGGAATTCCCTGTGTTTCAGTTTTTTCCTCTTGTCCTTTCACTGGGCACCACTGGGAAGGGTTTGGCTTTGTCTTCTTTATTTGCCCCAACCAGATATTTATACATATTTATAAGTTCCTCTTGAGCCTTCCCTTCAACAAGCTATTTAGTCAGAGCTCTCAGCCTCTCCTCACATGTCAGAGTCTCCAGTTCGTCAATTGTCTCACCAGCGCTGACCAGAGAAGGATCACCTCCTTCAACATGCCAGCAATGCCCTTCCTAGCGCAGCCCTGGAGGCTGTTGGCTTTGTTTGCTGCAAGGGCACATTGCTGGCTCCTGATGCACTTGCTGTCCACCAGGGCCACCAGGTCCTCCTCTGCAAAGCTGCTTTCCATCTGGCCAGCCCCAGTGTGCTGGGGTTTGTGGGAGTCCCTCTGAAAGGCAGTGACTCTGAAGAGGATCAAGAGGTTCTGAAAAATGGTCCTTCATCTGGACTTGAAGTCTCAGTACCATGGTGGAACCAACTAATGCCACCTTGAAGGAGACTGGTGAAAGGATAGGACTACTTTTAGCTCAGTATAAGTCACAAGGGGATGGATAATGGAAACCTAAGTCTAGTGTGTGGATATGTGCTTTGTCAGGGACAGTAAGAAACTGGAGAGGATGCAGAAGCCCTCACAAGTTGGGGCTGGAGAAGATGCTTCCAAGAGAGCAATTTGTTCAGCTCATCAACAAGTTCAGACGGTGATGTGCTATGTGTGTGCACCTGCAATAAAAGGACTCTTTAATCTAAAAGACAAAGAAAGGCACAGGATAGACCAGTGCCTGTAAACTGAACACAAACAGATGTAAGCAGGAATCTGGGCATCTGTTTTGTTGGTCATTATCACAGGAAATTGCCAAGGTTATTGGTAGAGATTTCATCTCCCAGTGCTTTGAATCAAAAACGTGCAACTTTAGTTGAACCCAACCTGTACATGACTCACTGCAGTGTTGCAACCTGTGCTATCCAAGATGGCAAGCTGGGCTCTTCTTGTTGTAGTCTTTAGCTTAGACTAGAGTGGGTCCTAAAGTGATCTTCTTACAGCATAAAGATATGTCTATGGCAATCCCAATGGACATCTCAACTCTGTCATGCCTCTTTTGCTTGGCTTTTCCTCAGAATCTCAGCTATTTTTTACATTACCAATATCCATGGCTGGTAGTAGGTGTCCTCTGTAAGGACAAAAGCATTCACTCAAAGATTGCTAGACCCCACATTTTCACCCAAATGCCTCTGTAAGGCACCAAAGGCCACTACCTATTGGTACCAATGTGGCTTCCGGCAGATGAAGCAGAAATAGTGCTGCAGGTCTATGACAGGAAGAAATCACAGATATCTTTTCATTTTTCTGTGCTTTTACTCATCACCCACAACAGCTTCTATTTCTAACCCTGTGTTAAAAAATAACACAACACACACACAAAAAACAAACCCCTGAAAGTCAATATTTATTTTTCAGTCTTCCTGTCCCCTGCTGTTCGTCTCTGAATTTAATGCTTTTGAAAGGTGAATGATTGACGATTTACTGAAAATGAAGTTAAAATATAAATAATTCCACGATTCGGCTGCTGTATTAAGCAGGCATATGAGAAAAGCCCAGAAGACCAAGGTTGGCTTTTATTATTAACAAGGAAAAAAAAATAAATTTAAATAAATGTAATATTTATTAAAATTTCCTTTCACGCTGTTACCTGAGGTTCATAAAACTTTTGAGCTGTGTCAGCTTTGCACTCCCCAGTACATTGAACTCCAGGGAAAACTATAAGCAAATTCTTAAGATCAATGCAAACTACTTCTCCATTACTCAAAAAAGGGAATTTTAACTATTTTTGAAGGCCCCAGGACTCCACTAATCCAGATATAAAGACTTTTTTCACCTTCAAACTTCACAGTTCCAGCTCCCCTTTCACCCTCTCCCCTCCCATCGCCACCCCAACACATGCACAGCCCTTTATAGAATGAGAGAAAAGAGAATATACATCTTTCAGCCTGTTTTCCATCTTTCCTACGGCCAATTGTTCTGGATGAATTAGACCTAGATACAATTAAATCTCATGTAGTACCCTGTTTGTCCCCAAATGTGACATTAGGTGGGTTGAAGATGCAGAGTTTGGATCCAGATGGGAATTTGCCAGAAGGTGGAGGAGAGCAGTGTTGAGCTGCTCCTGTACCCCGGCTGTCCCCGCGGCAGTGCCAGTGCCAAGGAGAGGAGATATAATGCTCTTCTAGGTGAGGATGGCAGGAGGAGGAGGAAGATGTTCTCCTGGGATGAAGACACTGCAGTGACAAATTCAGGTCATGTTCTGTAAGCAGCACAGAGGAGAAGGGTTGGGGATGCAGGCTCTTTTAACATCCAGTTGGTTTCCAGGTTTGAATTGTAAAGACAGTGAAAAGATCCAGTAGGTTTTGCGTTGTTGTTTTTAATGATGCCAACACACTAAGAGAGCAGAGAGTCAGGGAGAGAAAAAACAGAGTAATTTTAAGAGCAGATACTCATCTTCGAGGGTATGGAACTAGAGGCCTAGACCTGTTCTTGGGTCCAAGTTTGCCTTCATGTTGGGCTGTGTACTAGACACGTATTCCAAAACCGATAAATCTGAGGGCCACGTGGGAGGGAAAAGCAGTGTTACAACACCTTCAGGCCTGCACTCTGCCATACCCTGGTGTTTGGTTAAGCTGCAGTGCTTGGTCATCGTATCATCTTCAAGGACTTGAGCACTGCTTGCAGTGGCAGCAGAGGGGACCCACAGGTTATGGTGATAACAGTGCAGAGGCACTTGTTTGTCTGAGCTGAGCATCCTGAATGCAACCTACAAATATAATCTGGCATGTACATCTGGTTTGGCTGGGGAGGGAGGAAAAATGCACTAGCAGACGGTCACCAAAATTTAGCCCTGGCACAGCTGAGTGTTTCTTTCTCTCTGTAAGAGTATCACAAAGAAATGCTCTACCCCAGTGAAATGCACCTAGGTGTAAAGGATCTTGGTCCTTACATGAGGATGTCAGTACTGCCCAGACTTTGAAGGAGATTTTGTGCACAGAGGTAAGTTTTTCACCAGCAACCTGATGAAGTTGCTGGGTGTGGAGAGCAGTAGTAGGCTTGGACTCTGCAAGGGTGGATTCAGAGGGAAAAACTGAGCAGTGTGAGAATGTGCTTTGATGTTGATAAACGTGCCTTGTGGAGGCATTAGAAAAAAAGAAAAAAAGAGAGGAAGAAGGATGTTGAAAAGGATGATAAAGCAAGAAAAAGATGCATGGGATTTGGAAGCATTTGAAGAAACCTTTTTATAAAGCTGTTCTAGGCACGTCCCGTCAAATCTCTCCTGCTGTGAGGAATTTTCATGTTACTTTGCAGATAAACTTGTTGAGAGCATGCTGTCTGCCTCCATGGTGACAGAACGGCGTCTCGAAGGAAACGGCCTTGCATCATCATTTCTCCTTCGGTCTCAGGCAGCATCTGTCACTGCAGAGCTGGGCTGTGAGCCGCGAATTAGACCCAAATCCTCCCTGGCTGGGGGAAGCTAAGTGGAGGTGAATTTGGTTTGTCGCGGGCTGGGTTTGTCAGGGTTTCCTTCGGTCTTATTTTTGGGTAGTTCAGATGAAAACGAGGGAACACAGGAAAAGAGATATGAAAGGGAGAAGGGAGGACGTATAACTGGATCACAAGTGAAGACTGCCCATAAAGGTTGTAGAGTCACCCTTCTTCAAAAGTCCCCTGGGCATGGACTTGGGCAACCTGCTCTGGGTGGCCCTGCTTGAGCAGGGGTTGGACCAGAGGGACCCTCTTCTGACTTTAACAATTCTGTCAGTCTGAGAAGACAATATTTGGGATATCAGAGGAATGAAAAATGTTTTTCCTTGGAAAAATGCTGTACTTTTCCAGGTTGTTCTCAGCTCCCACAGAGATCTTTACAAAATGAGGCCAGCCATCTTGGTGGGCCTCTGTGGCCTGGTGTTACAGGGAACAAGGACACAAGGCTTGACTAGGGAGTGGAGCAAGTCAACAGGATGTGTGTGTGGGAGGAAGAGGCAGCTCACATCTCCCCTACCTGCTCAGAGCTGTGCAAATCCAGTGACTGCTATCAAAGCTCCGGAGTCTTTTAGTTCACGCTCCATCATCATTCCACATCCTTCTCTACATTGCTGCCATGGTGCTGCCTTGAAAGACCACAGACCCTCTCTTGGTTCGTTCTTACAATCCCACCGAAAACCATCCCAGACATCTTTGAGGCCACCTGCATGAAGCCAGCCAAGGCATGGCTGCCCGGGAGGCTGCTGTTTGTTTCAAGCAGTGCCATGCCCTCGGGTTGCTCCCACAAGTTGCCTGCTGTATGCATGCGATCTTATTGCACCTTCACCCACTGGTTGTTTCACTCGGCTGTTCCCAAAATGAGATCCCAGCTCCGTGAACCAGAGATTGCTTATTGCATCTTCGCACAGCATCTAGCACAGGGGATGTGAGCAAGGGCATCAGCTGGTGATTGAAAGGCAAGTAACAGCTGACAATTCTGATTGAAATGTGTCCCCTGAAAATATTTTTCAGCAGAAAATGGGCCTTTTTCATTAAATGGAATTTTTCTATGAAACATTACCAGCTTTGTAGGAATTTTGCTTTACTTTATTTAATAAAAAGTTGTTTACCTGTTTGGTTTTGTTTCCTCTGTTAGTGTTTCGAAAAAATGCAGGAACTGAAATTGCCTTTGTCGCTCATTTAAAACAAGAAAAATCCTACAAAAATGTTTAACTCACAGAATTTTTTCGCTTTTTTCTTACTTTTGCTTGGAAAATAGTGAACATGTCTCAGTTGCCTCCAGTATAACTCTAGACATGCAAAGATGAACTTACCTTTGTCTAGTGAATGTCATTCTCAAAGTACAAAAAAAAAAAGTTACCATTAGCTCAACAGAGCTGGGTGTGATAGAGCTGTTTGGGAGCATCGTTCCTCAATTTGTGGGTTCAAATCCTCCTTTGGGTTGCATGACACTTGGGCTTCATATTTTTTCTAAGTTTAAATCTGTACCCTGAAAAGGAGAAGAAGGGGAAGGGGAAGGGGAAGGGGAAGGGGAAGGGGAAGGGGAAGGGGAAGGGGAAGGGGAAGGGGAAGGGGAAGGGGAAGGGGAAGGGGAAGGGGAAGGGGAAGGGGAAGGGGAAGGGGAGGGGAAGGGGAGGGGAAGGGGAGGGGAGGGGAGGGGAGGGGAGGGGAGGGGAGGGGAGGGGAGGGGAGGGAAGGGAAGGGAAGGGAAGGGAAGGGAAGGGAAGGGAAGGGAAGGGAAGGGAAGGGAAGGGAAGGGAAGGGAAGGGAAGGGAAGGGAAGGGAAGGGAAGGGAAGGGAAGGGAAGGGAAGGGAAGGGAAGGGAAGGGAAGGGAAGGGAAGGGAAGGGAAGGGAAGGGAAGGGAAGGGAAGGGAAGGGAAGGGAAGGGAAGGGAAGGGAAGGGAAGGGAAGGGAAGGGAAGGGAAGGGAAGGGAAGGGAAGGGAAGGGAAGGGAAGGGAAGAGAAGAGAAGAGAAGAGAAGAGAAGAGAAGAGAAGAGAAGAGAAGAGAAGAGAAGAGAGAAGAGAAGAGAAGAATCCATTGCTGGTCTCGTGATTCCTTCAGCTTCTTGACTTTTAAGGGATCAAGTCTTCCAATTCTTGCAGGATAGTCCCTGAGGCCATGTTAAGTCACCCTTGTAATTACTGTCTTTAAAGAGAAAATTTGGAGTGCTTTAAAAGCAGATTCCCTTATATTAAGAGATGGTACAGGTATGAAGCAGTGTGCTCCAGTGAGCTGGAGTTAACTCCCCATTTTTCCACCTCCGTGCCTCTTGTACCAATCTCTGGTAATTTTGCTTTAGCAGCTTGGTTGCGGAGTGTTAACTTCTGCTCTGGGTGGTGAGAATACGGGTGATATCACTCTGGGACATTGTGCCGTGCTCGCTTGCAGACATGCTTGGCTGGGAGGGACTGTGGCTCTCCCCGCATGTCACACCAAAGTATTTCAGGCGAAGCCTTTATGATAAATTAGGGAATGTGGTCAGCCAGAAACAGGCAGAGCTCTATTTTATTAATCTGCGGGTGGATAACAATAAAAATGATGAAAGATCTAATCAGCTACATTATTAGCTAACGGTTGGTGAGGCTGGGAGAGCAAAGGGGTGTGTGGGTGCTGGGGGGGTGCTGGAAGGGTTCAAAGACAGAAGGAGAGACAAGAGCATTGTCTGCAAGCACTGTTACACGTGAAGCTGTAAGGTCAAAACACTGCTGGGGGTGATACCTTCACAATTTCAGTCTTCAGTGCCCCTTTCTCATCTGCCATTTCCTTTGACAGCTTAAAAAGTCTGGGAGCACCCACATTTTCAGCAGCCAAGCGCCCCATCAGAGCCCGAGGCTCCCTGTCCCACCTTCATCCAGTCCTCTGTGCACCCTGGGGCACCAGGACCCCAAAGAGATTTTTCCCTTCCTGTCGTGCAGAAGGTGGGGAGATAACTCCTTTGTGGACTGCACTGAGGGGTGAGCTGCTGTGCTTCCTATTGGTGGGTCTTGTATTTTTCCAGCGATACTTAGGAGATAGAGGTGGGCAATTCAAGCCCCTTTTGCAGTCAGTATCAGCTGGGGAGGTTGGTACATGGTGCATGCGATGCTTAGGGTGGTAGATTAAGGCTTCTGCTTATTCTTTGAGCCCTCTTTTACTTGGGGTCCTATTGTCTTTTGTGGTAGCAAATTAAGCGAATACAGTAAAGGAGAGCTGTGTCTAAGCATCTGGATATGGAAGAATTGGAAGGCTCCAAGTCTCCATTAAAGCTTTTATTTGGCAACGTCACAAAGTCCTGCAGTCAACACACCTGTATGCAAATGCATCATGGACAGCTAAAGAGCTTCTGTTCTTCGCTTCCTCTCATATTTTGCATTGCTTATTATTTGCTTACAATTCAGGTCTGTCTCATAGTCTCTGTGGTAAGAGCATATTGAGGAAAGTCATCTCCTTTCCCAGTAATTTTCTCAGCTTCTCTTGATCATTAACATGCTGGAAATCACTTGAAAGAAACACTGCAATTTTTTAAGGGATTTTATTCATTTATTCATCAAGGTTAAGGACCCTGAAAAACTGCTGTCTACATCTTTTAGCACTTACTTCTTTCTAATCTCATATACATTATAGTTCTCAATCTGGAGTTCTCTTTCGCTATGAGGTTTTCTCTGCCTCTATCTTTTGTTGCAGTCTTAATGTACAATAAACCCCTTTAAAATTAGTTATACTGCTACAGTTGTCAGGAGAACTCAAGTGATCTGATGAATTTAGTAAGAATTCCAGGCTGCGAAACAGATACAATGAAATTCTCTCCTTCAGCCTACTTGCCTCATTATTAAACCTCCAGTTTATAGTGTGCAGACAGTCGCACACTATAATTGAGGTTGAATTGCCATTCTCATTATAAATCCCGTTTTCTTGTGTGCTCATAACTTCAGCCAACACATGGGCTGAAACTGTGCGCACTCACTTCTAGCCCGCAGTAGGATATTTAACTCTGTGATCTATGGGCTTTAGCTCTGCTGCCATGCTCTGCTGCCCCATATATTTCACCGTAACTGGAGCTTCTGGTGACGTTAAGGCACAAAAGCTAGGTATGAGCAGTTCTGCCTAACTTAGGCACGAGACTTGCATCTGTACTTTAGGCAGATAGTGAGGCCATTGCCCTGATGGAGGCTTTGATGTTTGTTACCCAGCCATCTGAGAGGGTGTTTTTTTCAAGATCCCGTCCATCAGCTTAAGAAATAGAAGCCCCTCTGAAACCTTGAAAACCACTTGTCCCTTCTGGTTGTCTGAGCAGGAAATTTGGGCATTTCCTTCATTCGCTGCCCAGAATTTAGGTACAGGTGAGTCTCGGCAAAACCCTTCCTTCCTTTGCTTCAGTGAGGTCTACAAGTTCAGCAGGGGATTAAGAACTGACTGGATCCATTTTGACCCAGAGCACTTCTGTTAGGGCCCCAAGCCTCTAGGGGCAAGGACCTCAGCTTTGCTGCCATCCCAACCTGTGAACAGCCTTATCTCCACGGGGAGCACTGAGAGAAGCCCTTGGTTGCACGCACACACTGAACGGGCCAACTCAGTGCCAAGTCCCCCAGCTGAGGGTCAGTTCAGGTGGAGATTTCTGCATCGCAGCTCAGCCTGCAGCCAGGAAGAGCAGAAGGGAATGGCCTCATGGCTGCAACACTCAGCGAGGATGTGAACTTTTGGGGCTCAGGACTCTTCTCTTTGTCACAGGAGTCGTGTGTGCCATTGGACACAGCAGCTGGGCCCATTGACTAGAGCTCAGCCCACC
Organism: Cygnus atratus; assembly: GCF_013377495.2. Taxonomy (NCBI): domain Eukaryota; kingdom Metazoa; phylum Chordata; class Aves; order Anseriformes; family Anatidae; genus Cygnus; species Cygnus atratus. The sequence goes on along the minus strand of NC_066396.1, from coordinate 8,506,887 downwards.
CAAGTGGGGGCATGGACCTCAAGATGGAGGCACTGAAAGCCAAACAGGACCATTCCCACAGCTGTGCTTGGAGGGATGTATGCGGTGGAGGAAACCAGGACACCTAAAGAGATGGAATACATGGTCAGACACCCGTGTCATGTCTTACATGCTCTGCACATCAGAGGAGGCATCCCCCTGCCCTCGCTCCAGCACGGTGACTCCTCCCGAGGAGGAGCTCCTCGAAGAGCTCTCGAGAGCTGAGAGCTTGCAGAAACTTGCTGAGAGTTTGTGGGGAGAAGAGAGGTGTGAGGGATAAAGAAAAACTAGTGCATGTTTGTCAAGAAACTCAAGCCAAAAGGATTTATGTCAAGAGATTTATTATTTTTTTTTTCTTGGCAGTTATGAGAGATCACATAAAAAATACGAAACACACGCACTCATATATTTATAATAGGGAGAAGGAGGTGGAGGAAAGAGATTCGTGCTAAAAGGAAATTGTCGAGTTGGGAAGCATGAGATAGAGAGATAAATGACACCCTACAGCCAGACAAACCACAGAGCAGGGCCAGCCCTGTCTGCAGACGCATGGCGTAGGGGAGGTGGTGTTTTTGATGCATGCTGTCAGGGAGGCCATAGCTGTTCACTAAATCCCTCTCTCTGCCCTCACTGTCACGGTCCAACAGCTGCTCGTGGAGTAGACAGCAGTGGTGATGGAAGGTGCTGCCATTTATCCCCAGCGGTTTATCACCAACCCTTCACTCCTGCGGCGCAGCGGGAAGCCTCCACCTGCTTCTGGCCCTCTGGCTTCTCATCGACTTAGCTCTGTCAGCAGCCCAGGGCCCTCCTCCACCACCCTCGCTGTGGCAGGAGCTCAGGACGCAGTCATGTGTGGTGGGGCCTGAGGGCCCCATCAGGACACAGTAATATGTGGTGGGGCTGGAGGGCCTCGTGGAGACGTTGCAGAGCTCATCTGCCCGTGCCCCACATCCCCATTCTCCTCCAGGCGTATGGCTCAGCCTGGGCACTTTCTCACACCTCTCCCCCACTTGCTTTGCTCTCCAAGTGCTACTTGCAGGAGAGGAAAGTGAAATGACAGAGCCCGAGGGAAAGATGAAAACACAGTCTCTGTCTGAGAAAGCGGGAGGGCCTTCCTGCTTCATTCCTCTCCTCATGCCCCTCTCTGTCCCCAGCTGAACCACTGTGACCAATCGCACTGAGAGGCTTTATTTTGGGTTACAAGGCTTAACAACTGCCTTAATGTCATTTCCTGCTTTTCAGTTCCACCCATCAGAGCCTGCACTCTTTGGAAGATGCTGGTGTTTTCCTGCGTGCCACGTGTACGTTTTGTGAATGTGCTGGGGATCCTGGCATGAAGGCCAAGCACTTTGTGGAACAGTTTTCCTCCAATGTAATGGCAGGAGGGGCTGGGAGTGAGTTACCCAGGCTGCCCTGTGTCAGTAACCTCAACAACTCCTTTCAAATCCTTTCCCTAAGAAGCAGTTCTGGCAATCACTGTCCACACTTTCCTGGACTGGACAGAGTTTTAAGAAGTAGGTTGGCAGGAATAAGGTAGCTCTGAGCTTTTCTGACTACATTATCCCTACGAACCCTGTGATGAGTTTCTGCAGCCACCAGAGCTATTCTGAATTTGTAATGAATTTGAAAATCATATCTCTGGATTGAAAAGCAAGATCGGTCTCCTCTAGAGGCGGTGTGTAGTGAAGGGTCAACTCCAGCTAACACCAGATCCAGCAAATGAAAATACAGTGTGGTTTGCTACTCCCTGGGTAAGTGTGAGATCACCTCTGTTCAAACATCATCACTAAGAAATTTCTGCTGCTCCCTAGTTTGGGCCACTGGCAAGAGGGTTACACCCAAGACAACTCAGTACAGCATTTTAAGACCTTCTCAATACTGGATTTCTGCATTAATATATAGTTGCAGGAATTTAAGAAATACATGAAGATAATGTACAGGTCTAGGAAGACAAATCCCATGGAAATTTGCTTACCTGTCTCTATCTTATAATTCCGTTCCTCTGATGAGCTAACTGTCCCCTGTGGTAGCAGTTGTGGTGGGTAGTGTGTTTACCTGTTGTTTGACGAACACTACTATAGGGTTTTTTCGTCTGTTCCCATGAACAGTTTTCATCTGGTAAGTTATTTTTTTTTGTTTGCTTGTTTGCTTTGTTTTGTTATCGATCCTGAGTTAGATTTTAAGCTTTGTGGGTCAGGCACCATCCTTTGGTCTGTGTTCATGTAGTGAAGAGCTTTAGCGTCTATACAGTGTGACAAGTCAGATTGTGCCCACTGGGGATGGACAAATCTTTCCTGCTGAAATATTTTCTACAAAGAAAGGTCAATTTTGACGCCTCCTTCCTTCCACTGCTTGGTTATTATTAATAAGAAAAATATTTCTTTTTGGGTCTGAACTTAAAGGGCTTTGTTATTGCTTGCATGTGTCAGGGTCCACATGAATTGCTGCAGCACCTGGCAGGAGGCTCAGTTCATGTAAGCCATACATCCGTTCTCTGCTACTGGTCCTTCTCCTTCACTGAACACTATTTCCCATAAAATACTGAAATGTCTTGCTAGTTGGCAGCTTTTCCAGAAAGTTTTGCTGCTTGCGAATCAACAGTTTTCTCCATGTAAAAGTTTCTATATTTTGAATGTTTTGGCCTCATTTGGACTGAAAAATGTACATTTACCAGGCTGGAATTCATTTATTTCTTCCAGTGAGGCCTGCTAGGAGGGAGATTTCGTGTGGGAGATTTCGCTCCCCCCTTCTTTCCCCACAAAGTTCAAGTAGGTCAAGTGCTACTGTTGGCAGTCCAACTTTAGCTTTACTCCTTCAAATCCCCACCAGTCTCCTGGACTTGACTTTACAAGTCCTTTCATGTCACTTCGCGCTGTAGTGGGAGGAAGTGAAAATTACGGGCCACAGGCAGGGTTCCAAAAAGTGCTCTCTCTTTCTCAGAAAAGGGCTGGCATCTTTCCATGGGCCTTCATTGTATTTTATAGCCATACTACAGTATTTAACAGCATAATTTAGTAAGTGTCGGTACTCTGTAGCAGAGTGTGGAGAAACCGTCTTATTCAACCTCTGGCGACGTGCACTGATTCAAATAATGCATCACGAGGTAATAGAAATGTTTTCTGGAAATGAAATTGGAGTCAGAAATGCCCTCATTGGCCATCAGCATAAATATTGGTGTCATCCTGATCAGCAAGCAGAATTCAAGACCTTTTACCCTTAAGAGGTGACTCTCTTTCAGAACTTCATGTTTTAATTCATTTCCCACCAAATTAGCTACCCCAAAGTGCAGACGTTCATCCCACCAGGTTCTTCCTGAGACAAGGACAGGGCTTTTTTAATTTCTGTTCATGTAACGACCTTAATAAGTTTAAACACTAGAAGATCACTTATCCACTGTTATTGTGCATCATTCTACCTGAATTATTTCTTTCAGTTCATAGAATATATGAAATGATTAAAGAAAATCAACGTCCTTGCTGTAGATTACAGATATAGCTAAAGGTATCTGTAGAAAACCTGCTGCAACAAAAAACCTGAGTGAAACGGTTTCCCACCCTTCCAACTGTGGTGTCTCTTCGTTCCTCATGCCCCTTAAAAGTTTCGGGGAGGTAGGTCTGGCTGGGATCCTGGACTGCCATCGGACACAAGGTGTTCTCCACACAGGGGGAAGGGAAAGCAAGGACTTTTCTGAGCTGTCACAGAGGCCATTTTGTGTTTACCTCAGCTGTACAGCCACCATCTGTGGAAATTGTCTTACCAGAGTGTCAGGGAGGTTACACGTCAAATCAAGCAGGAGGCAGCAGTTGCATCAGAATCTGATCAGATATAATCTCCTGAAGAGATTTCATTGTGTTCTCCAGCTTAGAAGGCTGCAGTGGCCCATCATAATCTCTATCAGTTGTACCAGACTTGTACACAGCATAAAAAGACACTGAATCCATGTAATGTCATCTGTCACGCCTGCAGTCACAATGCCAAGCCCCTCCTGCAGGAACTGCTGCAGTTTGGTCTTTGCCATGTGGATTTTTGACGTGTAGCCAGGTCTAAGTTGGAGGATCCTCAGCATATCAGCCAGGGGGAAGCAGCATTTCCTCAAGTCACCCTTTTCTCAGCTTAGCGGTGAGCCTAGTATCAGGGCTGTGCATCCTGCCCTGCCTTCAGTTCACAGGCAGTAAGGCTGGACTTTGCCTGATGAGGGCAGCCAGTGATAAGCTATCCAGTGTACATGTGGGAACCCCTCTCTTCTCCACTGGCTGGAACTGGAACTACCATATGGGGCAGGGTATTTCCCTGCAGCATGCACAGGAGTCCTTGTCCCTCTGTGCCCCAACACTTCTTTAGGTTAATGCTTTTGTGCTCACCACCCTCCCTGCCCACACTGGTTTTCCTTGAAAAGAAACCCAATCCAGAAGGGAGATGCAGTAAACTCTGGTAGATCTATCAGGTTTGACAGCAGTGAGGAGAGGGCTGCACTGGGTGCCTGTTCCACAACGTAGACACAATTGTGGTTGTGCAAGTCTAGCTATCTAGCCTTTGATAGTTTTATCTCATGAGAATAACAAGGGACACAGCCACAAGACAGACCTGCTCTGAGGAGGAGATTGGACTAGAAAGCACAGAATTCCCTTCCCATCAGCACTGCTATGATTTGTGTTCTACATCTGCTCTGTTTGGGAAGTTCAGAGGGTATTTGTAGTGGTAACATACTCATAGATCTACACACATCTGCAGCAATTGATAATACATTTCTTCTGTAGCCTTCTCCTGAAGTTATCAAAGCAGTCAAGATAGTATTTTAACAAGAATGAAGTAGATGAGCTCTTGTATTTTTAAAAGTCTCCTTTCTAAGCCTCAAAACCAATATGGGGCAAAGTCATATGCCATTTCAAAAATAGGTAAAGTGAAGTGATGCAACCCAGAAATGGTGATGAGTAACACTGCCATAGGCTAAGCACTGGTCTGTACACTCCTCTCAAGATGGCATGTGGCTTGGTAACTGTCCAGCTCCGCCATCTGCAGAGACTGAAACTCGATTGCTGTTAATGAGAATGAAATTATGGCAATATTAGCATAATTAAAATGAGAAGAATCCTAGTTCAAGGATGATTGATGCCCATGGAAAGCTTTGGATAGAAGCAGAAAAGTCAAGTCCAAGAGTGTTGGCTCAGACTTTATTTACCTACACAATTTCCCCAGGTACAGGAGGAAATGTCCTCAAAAAAGAAGAAAAAAAAAAGGTTTAATGTGGCTACTGACTGGTATTAAATAAATGATGCATGTTGGCAGAGCAATAGATGAGAATAGCGGAAAACACATTGTGAAAGGAACCAGAAGAATTGCTGTCATAAATCTCCCCAAACTATTCTAGACAGAGAAAGGCTAAAAACTAAGCAGGCTACTGGGAGCGTAAGGAAGAGGGCTTTAGGAAAAACCCATAGCTCTGTAGGTTCATTGCCAAAAGTTTTGCCCATATGTCCAGCCTTGGAAGAGGAGCATTGGATGGCCAAGGAAAGGAAAGGGATGTGAAGGTGTGTCATTGCAACTTGGGTTGTTTGGCTTTTTGGTTTTATTTTTTTTTATTTCATGCAGGTTAAAAGAGCTCCAGGTGTTCTCTCTAGAAAAAAGAGATTAGAAGGCAACATTAATCAAGTTTACAGCATATTCAAGCAAGTAGATAAAGAGGAGAGAAAAAAAAATACCCTGAAATGTTTGTCTAATGAATGCATATTTTAGCTGAAGAATTCGCAGGGGTCGACATGGAGAAAGGCATGTATATATGCAAAACTAGGGTTAGGAGACAAAATGGGATTATTTTCAAAGCTCATAAATAATGTAACTGTTGGAAGAAAAATGCAGAGGTTTCTGTTGATCTTATTGCCAAAGGAACAACTCTAGGCCTGATAAAATAAGGGGCTAAAGGGGATTTCACACAGAAGAATGGCAGAGCACAGCTCTTTGCCTATTACAGCATGTCACACTACGCATGGTTTTTCTTGGGTAAAAGATGGGCATGTTGGGACAGGATATTCTGGCTTCTTTGACACACTGAAATGGCTGTATACAGGGCTAAAGGACCTTTACATTGGCAAGAAATTACTGTTTCTTGTCGACTTTTGTAAGCTGTTCGCTGAAAGCAGTTATAACATTCCCATTAACTTTTTTTTTTTTTTTTCCCCTGCAGAAAGAGGCCATTGCTGAATGCTTTAGACAACCCTAATTGCAAAACCACAGGAGAAGCTTGACAGATAACCAGCCACTGAAAATGTTTGAGGAGCAGAAATGCCTTCTTCATTTGCATTTCTGGTTTCCACAAAAATTGTGTAGCTTCACAGTGACCAAGGCAGGTCATATATGAGCTTAGTTATCTATTTTGCACACACAATTATCCGTGCCATTGTCACACCTGCTCAGCCTTCACATCAGTCACTCTGTACAGTTTAGTCAAGCAGTCAAATGGCTAAAGTTCTCAAAGTCCCCGTTCCATATAATTTCCATTCCTGCCAAGTGAGAATGACCATTAACTGTCCCTCTGGCTCATATTCCAGTTTTGCTTTATTGAGCTGAACTCTATTTGTATTTGTCTTTGAAGTAACATTTCTGGACAGTGAGAGAAGCTAGACTGACCGCCCTGAAGCCTGCTTTCTGTGAGCCTGTGGTCTCTTTGTCTGTGCCCACCTGTGGCCTACCAAGCCCCAAATCTGTTGTGTGGAAGTTGCTGCTGCTCAGCTCGGGGATGAAGGACCCAGTAGCTCCAGCACCTCCTCTTCAGTGTGTAGAACCTGAGTGTGTGTGCATGCTCTTAGCCTGTTTTAAATGGTAAGTACGGAGGATGGCTAATCAGTTTACTTCCCACTGCACGTGGCTTCTCTCCATCACCACCTCCCAGCTGAATTTAGTGGTTTCCATCCGCACTGAGGTGACTTTTAGTGTTTCCTAATTCAGCCAGCTGCAATGCTTGGCCATGACCATCACCTGAGGAACAGACAATGCATATCTACACGCTGAAGCCCTGAAGGACTAATTCTGAGAAGTGAGATCTTACTCATTTCTTGGCTCCCCTGCTAAAATTGCAACAAAAGCACTAGCTGGGCTACTGAGCAGATATAGACTCCTCTGATGTAGGACTGTCAAAAGATTTCATATAGGATGGCTTACTGACCAGCTGGACGGTAAGTAGCTATTGCTAGTGGTCTGGTATACGGGCAAAGCAAGGCCCGGTCAGACCAAATCGATCCTCTCAGCCCAGCTGCACAGAACCCTGCCCACGTTTCTTCACCATATGCAGTTAATACGGGAGGAGAGCTCGTTTAAATCTGATGGATAAGAACCCTTCCTAAAATTGGGCATTTGGCAGTATCAGCCTCTTCATGGAAGGAAAAATTCCCCAGTCTCTGATTAAACTGGATCTGGACTGTAAGTCTTTCAGGCAAGCGTGTTGCTTTACATGGATTCCTTACCTCTAGGAAAATAAAACACCTTAAATGTACAGTATTTCACCCAAACACAACTCTCTCCCAGCCCTGCAAAAGCTTGGTAGTCAAGCATAGAAAATATTTACTTGGTAAAGCTTTAAGATCAGGCTTTTGGGCTGGAAACAGAAATGGCATAAATAAGCCAGATATAGGACAACTCCCACTAAAACTGCAAAGCTTAATCTGCAGAGCCAGGCAGCTCTCTAATAACTGGTCCCACACATAGGATGAGCCTGCCTGTCTCAGGCTGTGAGGTGCCTCCATCTAATCTTAGCGTCCCGTTACAACCTAGACATGGCATGCACAGGGACTCAGCACTCCTTTGTCTTTGGTGTTTGGGCTGTGGAGTGTGTGGATGTCCTGGCTGGCTGTCCCTTGGGGATGGAGGGACAAATACCTCTTCATTTGTCATCAGTCTCCTGGTTGCCTGCCCTCAAACCAAGGCAGGCTGCTCCCCAGAGCCAACTTCAGTGCATTTGTGTGAAATGTGAGGCACAGCGTTAGTTGGACGCCTGTTGTGCAAGATTCATGTGTTCCAGCATGCTCTGGGGTTGCTGCAGAAAGCAGCAATAATGGAACAGGCCAAGTGGAAAGGGTTAAATTGAGGAAAAATTAGGCTGACACTTTTCATCTGCACTTCTCAGCTATTGTAACAGCGGCTGGGGGCTTCTACTGGCTTGGCTTAAAAAAGATATTGTTAATGTCTAACACTTGATGACAGATGGTTCACCAATACTGCTAGGCCCATTGTCTCACTTAATAGCTCTTTGTTCTAGCTGAAAGAAGGTAGTATTTTCTTGTAGGAGTTGGTAGGAGGATCTGTGTACAACGTGCCTGCTGACAGCCATCCCAGTGCTGGAGTCTGCTCTGTAGCTCACTGGAGTGGAATCGTCTCCATTACCCCCGGAGGAGGGACTCACAAAGGAGTCATTACCGTCATGATGCCTAATTTGTGGGTGCTTTGCTGTCTAGTAGGATTCACAACACTGAATTAGGCAATTGCATTCTCTGTGCAGTGTGTGGAAAAAGCAAAACACATGATCTGATTGGCTTCAAAGGGTGGGGAGAAGTTTAGGGCCTCTGCTGCTCTGAGGAGGGGAGGCACCCATTTTGGGGATGTCATGCCATGGTTCCCTGCTGGGAAGAGTTAACCCACCCACTCACCAGCTGCCTGGAGACTTGCAGAGCTGAAACCAATAGCTGTGACCCAGCAATGCCGGCTTCCCAGAAGAGCGTGCTGAGCAGCAGATTAAGGTGTACCAGGGAGGTCCCTTCCCTGTTCCCTGTGTCCCTTCCTCCTCACAAGGTGTGCTGTGCTGTATAATGCATGTCGCCTGCTGGGGAGCAATGTGAGGAGCCTGGGTCTCGTAGGCGAGGTTATGGAGTCATTTGCTCCTTGTTTCTGTCCCTATTTCCACCTTTTAAACGAGGCAGGTCAATTTCATCTTCATGGGAGCCTTGGGACAAATGCCAGCTTCCAGCCAGGCAGAGGAAGAATCTGAACCTGGGTGTATTGTTTCTGATGTGAATGCACCGCACACCATGAGGCTGCTGCTTACAGGAAGAGGGCATGTTTACCTGTATGTATGCACGTATACCAGGAGTAATTCCTCCTCCTCCAGTCTGTGCCTGGCTGGAGATAGCCCATAATTTCATAACTTACCGGATCCTGACCCAGCATTCAGGGTGCCTTCTGAATGCCATAGGGAGAGGACGTTTGACAGCAAGGTGTTTCTTGCGACCAGAACCGGTTGTGTGTTTATCAGTGACAGTGCTATATAAGGTTCCTCAGAAGCAGCGTGGAGATGTTCAAGGTTGGCTGAGCACTAAGAAAAGCTGGTACAATACTGGTGGTGACTGTAAGTGTGCAAAGAGACACCTGAGTGCTGTCATCCCCTCGAGAAATGGAGCACAATGGCTCTACTTGGTACTTTCTAAAGGTTTATTTTGGATTTGTTTGCTGTATTGACATTTTTTATTGTAGTGAGAGGGAAACTCTGGGACTAAAATCTGAACTAAGGTCTGTTCTCATCAGTAAGTGGGACACCCGTGACATTCCAAAAGGTATTTTCAGACTCCACAGCTGACAAACCCAAGCCCATGGTCTAGTCCTATTTCATTGGCTCTGGAGTGATGGCACAAGCCAGGTATTCTCAAACTGAATTTGCCTAGAGACCTTTGTAGACAACAGCATCAGTAGCCTTCTTCCCCAAGTGATGCTGCACACGAGCTTGCACACCACACTGAAGCACTCAGTGATCTGTGTTTACCCACTTGCAAAAGCCCTGTGAAGTCTGAGTGGCTTCGTGGCCCCAAACCCACAAATACTTGTCATGACCCATGGGGCAGTCACTGCCCTGGTGTATTTGCCACAGGGGGGAAAGTGCTGTTGGAGGCTGAAAGGTGGAAAAGGTGGAAAAGTCCTCACCTTGCTTCAGGAGGACATTTCCAAGCAGTATCATAATGTTAGTTACATGAAGGGTCTATGAGCAGAGCTCTGTAGACTCATTTAATGTCCAGATCATCTCTTAATAATAGTAATAGTAGTAGTAATAATAACATTAATAATAAATTTCTTTAGTGGACAGCTGCGTGGATTGGGGATGGTGTGGAGGTGGGGAGAGGAAAGGTTTCCCCTTGTGTGTGCAAAAGAAGAGTGGCTCTGTGGCTATGTCAGGGAATGCTGATACGGAAAATTGAACGGAGGAAGGGATTTAATGTCTTATAGAGACAGAAGTGTGATTAATGCTTGAGGTGTCTCCATGGGACTGCAGAAAGAGTGACTGCAAGCCATGCCTTGTACATGCACCAAAGGTTGCCCCCAGCTATTCATGGGGATGGGATTGCAGCTTGCTGTAATCACACTGGTGCCACGGAGCACCTTGGTGAAGGATTGATCCTTGACCTTCAATAAACCTGTAGTTTCGTGTAATGTGATTTAGCAGCCACAAGTAAGAGCGAGGAGCAAGCATCAAACAGCCAATGGCTTTAGAACCTCCATAATAAAGTGTTCCCGGGCTGTTGTGCTCTGGTGCATGTGGGCAGGCAGCTACAGGCTTTCAGGTTGGCTTGGCCTCTCTCTTCATTTTCACTACTTCAGACTGGGGCTTTTTTTGGGCTACAGTATAGTCCAATGCTGAAACCAACCCATGCTGCAAAGCTTTATTTGTTTTGCTTCATAGCACCTTTACACAGTGTGAAGGGGTGAGCTTCCTTCAGACAGAAGTGCAGTGTCTCCACATAACAAGCAATTAAACCTTAAATCAGGGCACGTATGTCCGTTTTAGTGTGTTTCCACCATAACCAGAGCTCAGCAAGTAAACACCACTTAGTGTAGGCAGCTGTCCGGTCACAGCAGTGCTTTATTCCCCTGCACACCGGTGTTAACGAACCTGAGGTGGGTGGGCAGTGTTATGGTGCCAGTGTGCCACACAGGTGGCTTTAATAGTGCTTTCTGGCCTCCCTCTGGGAGGCGGCTGCTCCCCAGCACTGGATATTTTGTCTCCTGCGTACTGCAGGGTACTTGAGAAAAGATTCTGAAATCTCGTCTCACAGCCATCGACCAACAGCCCCCAGATGGCTCAATGGCCAGGGGTGTTCCCAGATGGATCCCCCAGGGATAAAACCTATCTTACTTGGCCACGTGGACATGTCCTTGCAGGTACACTGCGTGGTGCAGGTCGCACATCACATCCCCAAATCCTCTGCAGAGATGCAGCACCTGCCCCAAGGCAGGGGAGAGAAGGGGTCTTGGGAGCCTGTGTGTCACAAGGGAGAGCTGGGAGGGCAGCAGGAGAAATGGGGAGGGAATCAGGCAACAACTTTCAGTGCCACCCTTACTTAGTGTCCCACTGTGGGGAAACGACCCCTAATTGTTATGTTTTTTCCCCTCTTTGAAGGGTCTTGGATGATCTTCACCAGCCCTTTAACTCTCAAACTGGCCCATGTCAGAGGATGTGCTCTGTGTCCATGCAGCTCAGGGCAGGATGCTGCTGAAGGGCCTTTGGGGCAGAAACCTCTTCTTACTGGAGACCTCGTCCTCCTTTTCTAGGTCAGAGACTTTTGAAGCCTATTCCCACATCTTCATTTTTTCCTGAGCATCTTCTGTGCAGTGATTGGAGTGATGTATGTGCTCCTCCGTATTTACCCTTACTTGCAGATTAAAAAACAAAAAAACAAAAAACAAAAAACTGACCATATTCCCTCCTTGTATTCATCACTTGATTTACATTTCATTTATTTCTATAGCCCAGAACAGACATTAGTAACTCATAAGGGTAATAATAGGAGTTTCTACTAATAGAACTCCTTCCATCTGTGGAGTTCAAATTATGGACAAGCACCATTAGTCCCATTTAGAGATGGATTTAGCTGGTGCAACTTGTCCAAATGCAGACATGGCTGCAAGAATCAGGAAGGAAATGCAAAGGCTCCTGATTTCAACCCCGGCCTCAGCTCAGCTGATCTGGTACAGCCATTTCGGAGGGCGGGGGGCAGGGGACATGCACCATCGTTCAAAAGACAAGATGTGATGGATGCTCAGGAAGAAAATGAAGCTCATCTCTGGAGCCTGCTGAATTCCACAAGGTTGTCCTAAAGCAGCAAAAGGAGCAATGTCCCAAGCTTTGGCCTCGATACTTATCAGCATGAAAAAAGCATGAGCGTGAAATCAAACAACAGGCTTCAAATGGGAGCTACAATGACTCTAATTTGTATGTACCATTATTTGATCTTCTAACCTACTAGGTTTAAGGTAAACCACAGCGGAATATCAAGCAGACATTAAATGAAACAGTGTCATTAATTCAATCCAATGAGATATGTTTTATATAACAAAGGGATTTGTTCTGATACTCAAACAATGTATATAAATGAAAGAGTTGAAATAGATTCATTTTGTTCTCAAAGCAAACACATTAAGGAAAGCCATCAAGAAGTAAAGAACATGACTTTTTTTTTTTTTTTAAACTGTGCTTTATTTAGGGCTAAGCTGGAAAGCGTCATTCAATAATTACAGAAGATTACAAGGAGTTTTAGGGAATTGAGAGTGAAAGAGCAGTTGTATGGAACTGCAGCTGCATTACACATCTGTACTTCCTAGCTGTGGGCTCAGTCTGGCTGTCCTTACTCGAGTAAAATACCCGCATATCCCCATGGGAGTTTTGCCAGAGTAAGGACAGGAAGACAGGCCCACTAGGGAATTAAAAAAAATTTTAAAAAAAAAAAAGAAAAAAAGAAAAAAAAAGAAAGGAAGAAAGAAGTTTGAGATCAAGATAAAAAAAAAATAAGAAAAACAAACAAGAACATTAAAACAGAGTAAAACCGAATAAAGAATCAGAAACAATTATCACACTGCTCAGTCGAAGCAAACAAGTGTGAGAATGATGTAAATCAAGTTTTAAGACTGTGAAAATAAATTATAATAAATATGATATACTTTAAAATATATGTGTTCTTAAATAATTCATTGTTTTTTCTGAGTCAGATTTTTTAAAGCAATGTCTTATTTTTTAACTGCTCTAAAGTCATTTACCAAAGATAAATATCGTGCTTTCATTAAATAGTTTTCCTTGTTTTTCTCTATCATTACAATTAAAAGTCCTACAAAATATGCAAATTTATTTACAGAAAAACAGAGCCAGCATCTTTTTTTTTTTTTTTAAACATCCCCCTGTTTCTCAAAATTCCTTGTAAACAGTTGCAGAAATTCTTCAAAGAGATTGTTTTCTTTATCTTATGGTTTATTTTTTTATTTTTATTTTTTTTATTTTTTTATTTTTTATTTTTTTTTTATTTTTTTATTTTTTTATTTTTTAAGATTAAGGTTCTAGGCTAACCCCTTGCCCTGAAGGTTTCTAGAGCAAATATGGAAGCTACTGAAGCATAGGATGATGGGAATTTTGCGGACAGCAGATCATGAAGACATGAAGCGTTTAGCTGTGTTTTGTTGTTCAAGTTAGACCTAACGTCTGATAAAAAGACAGCTGTTTTGTTTCCCATTTGCATTGTCTACAGAATCGAGTTTTGTTTTGTTTATTTTTTTTTTAATAGCTGGAATGCTTGCAGTTAAAAAAGCTGCCAAAATAGCCATTTCTCTCCTTTTTCTCCTCGATAAATAACAGCATCCAACAGCAATTGGCAGAGTAGGAATTTATGCTCAATCTAAACTCTACAAAAATTACAGTTCTACAACATCTTTGTTTTTAGCATTAACGCTAACTTCTATGTAGTATTATTTTTTTTTTGCTTTTTTATTTTTTATGTTGTCTAATTTTTTCTATTATATAGGTATTTTAAACTTTCTTTCTTTAAATTCTGTACAACTATTAGGATTTTAAATGGGGAGAGTTAGAAGCATTTACAAACCTTTTTTGTTTTCCATTTTAATATCAACCATCTTTCCTTTCTCTTCTCTATGCCTTTTAATGTATTTATTTATGTATTTATTTATTTATTTTTTTTGCTTTTCATAGATATCCATCTCACCTGCCTTTAACAGCGCGATCCTTACGTATTATACAGAAAACCATATGAAAGCTTCATAGACTCTAATTAATGTATAACCAAAGAACCTCCCAAAGTATCAAAGAACTATTATCTTGCCGTTTTAAAAGCTTTTAAGCATTATTTTTTTTTAATTTTTATATATTTCATATAATCGCTCTCAAAAACTGTTTTAGGAACAGCTCAGAGAAAAGGAAAGAACTTCCATATTTTACATACAGCTACAAGTCTGCGGTAAAAAGTTTTGTCCTTTGGTCCCTATATAGCTAAGGAATGACAGATAAAGATGCTCAGTGACTGTTACCATGGGTCACACATGGTAACCGCATCCTTGGTGGCAAACAGGCACTCCTTTGTCAGTATCCAGGTTTGCATCTCCTGTTTGAAGAAAAGCCGCTGTGGTGATATCAGTGTCTCTTCAGAAATCCTGGTTGATCTTGTTCCTGTTCTGATTTTACTTATGTGTTTTTTTGTTTTCAAGCGCATGTCCTTCGAAGTCAGCAGATGTGATACTTTTCTTGAAGAAATGTTACAGTCTAAACAATCAAAGAGAGAATAAGTCTGAAGTCTTCAGCTTGATTGATATTTGCTGATATGTCAAAGGTGTAATCCAACAGTTCCCGTTTTTTTAATATATATATACTTTTTTTTTTTTTTTTCTAAATGTGGCCCATTCAGCTGCTGCCCTAAAAAATGAAGAAGATCATTGCAAATTAAATCAAAAAGGGGAGGTGGAAGTAGGGAAAGAGGGGGATATTTGGGACAGGGGAGAGACCTAAAAAATGAAAACAAAATTAAAAACAAGCCTGTTCATTTGGGCCCAATCCTGCTCCTGTTGAAAGTAATGGGTGTTTTCTTCTCCCTTCAATTGGGACAGGATGGGGCTTCTGCTTTGGTGGTTTGCTTTTGGACGTATTGGCTCTGATTCTGCTCCCACTCACGTCAACAGAAAGATTCCCCTTGACTTCAGTGAGAACCGGATCAAACCCAAAGTGAGCAAGGTAGTCACGATCATGATAGAGAAAAATACAATTGTTCCTAATAGTAATAATAATCATAAATCAAAATAATAGTAAGCCATGTCTATGTAAATCCATATCGCTATGTATGTACAGATAGCTGCATTTTAATTATTTTTAAGTGCCACTTTACAATGCCAGATCACAATTTTGCTTGGCGGGCTTTTGTAGCGTGAAAGGCATTGAGAAAGAATTGGCCTACATTTTAATGGGGTGCCATCTATGACAGTGTAGGAGCTTTCTGTGGAGACAGCTGCCAGTAACACCTACATCCTTGTGAATGTCAGAAAGTAGGACTTTGAACAGGCAATTTATAGGAGGTTAAATAAAAAAAAAAGACTGTTGGAATAAACTTTTTTTTTTCAAAAAAATGTAAAGCTAACATTTCTTAAATAAAAAAAGTTATTTAAAAAAATGTAATCATGATCCGACTAGGCTTGACATTTAAGTAGGATGCTTAATCATTAAGGATTAGCTCTTATCTCTTTCTAGCAAGCAGGTTCTTCTTACACACTTGGTGATTTATTACATCAAGAAACTTAGGAACTGCAAAAGGTCCACTCTGGTGGAAAAGTGTCATGCGGAATATCAATCCATGCTGGCAGGTTTTCACACTGTTGGTTCAACAAACAGCAAACCGTACACAGCAGTCTAAACAATTACAACACCAAAAATAATAATAGAATAAAAAAATAAAAAACACTCGTCAAGGACCCTTTTTCAGTTGTAAACAAAAAGATGCATTTTGCGTTTTGATCTGGATTGTTTTTTTTTTCCCACTTAAAACAAACCCTCCCTCCCCCTGAGCAATTAATTTTGGCTGGAGTTGCTGTAATACAGAACCTTAGAATTAGGAATTCTTGAAAAGACATACAATGAGGCTTTTCTTGGGGTTGTTTTTCTTTTTTTTTTTTTTTTTTTTTTTTTTTTTTTAATTTTTGGAGAGTGATTTGATATATCCTGAGGGGTAAAAAAGGTGTCAATTGAAAAAGGCCCCCAATTCTCCGGAAAAAAAATAAAATCACAAGATTTTCAGTGCAAAAAAATTAACCACACATTTTTTTTCTCTCATTTTTTTTTTCCAAATTATCTATACAGTTATAACCATCCCATTTTTTTCTAAAGAATTAGGAATCCATCTTTTTTTTTCCTTCTATGTGACATCTAGAGAAGCATAAAACGCTGACGAGAAATCAAACGACAAATAAAGAAACCACTGCAAGCACCAAAAACGAAACGAAAATGAGCACAGCAAAAAATTGTGGCAGCACAAAGTCAAAAAAGGCACATGTGATCATGACTGGCCAATCATCAACTGATACAACATCCAAGAAAAATGCTTCAATCACGGCACCTGCACGAAACTTGACGGCATGTCATGCAACCAATTCTTAGCTTGTTACATGACGCCATCATGTCACACTTTCAACTTCGAGTTGATTTGAACTTACGGCCTGGGGGACTGTATTCTCCACTTTCATGTCATTACGTGAACTTTTTTCCTAGCTCAGCGCGAGACTGTGGTGGATTTGACTGGCTCTTGGTTGGTTTTGTTGGAATTTGATTGAATGACAAAAGAAGAAAAGATTTTTTTTATATATATATATATTTATATATAGTGTGGAAAAAGGGAAAGGTAGGGAAAGAAGATATATATAAAAATAATAATCAAAAAAAAGTTACAAACACAGCATCAATCAAAAAGCTCTAATGGAAATACTTGCCATTAAACTATATAAAACAAAACAAGAAGGAAAGCAAAACAAACCAACCGAACGGAAAGAAATGAAAGAAAGGAAGAAGAAAAGAAAGAAAGGAAAAAAAGAAGGATGGAGGAGGCCTATCCAGAGACACACACATAAAACACACACTTAAATGTAGACACACGGTCAACAGTGAACAGTAACAGAACGCTGTGCAGCGGCTGTTGAGGAGAGCATGCACTGAATGAATGAGCGCAGACACAGATCGGTTTGCAAAGTCTGGAAAATAAATACATTTGCTGCCAACCAGAATGCTTTCGTTAGCACCAGCCTCTCCCGCACCACCCCGGCCTCCGGGGCTTCGCAGGATGGCTAGCCAAATTCCGCCGGGAGCCTTGCCATTTCCTCGGATGGACTTCGGAGCAGACACTGCTCTAATGCAATCACATCCCAGAAAGTTTAAAGTCATTGGGCAGTAAGAGACCATGAGCTGCTTTGGCTACTGAGAATTAAAATAATAATAATAATAATAATAATAATAATAATAATAATAATAATAATAAAGAAAGAAAATAAATCAAAAAAGAAAAGCAACTAGTGCTGATTGCTGCATGTCCATTTAGTGGTTCTCAGGACGGTGGGCTCCGAAACAGCAATGCTGGTATGGCGTATGAAGCAGACTTGTAGGAGGACTCAGATGACACGACAGTCCCTGAATCAGCGTTATTAAAGGAAGGGAAATTTACTCCTTTGGTTTTTGGCTTTGGCCTGAATTGAAAAAAAAAAAGGAAAAAAAGCAAAGAGAGGAGAGGAGAGGAGAGGAGAGGAGAGGAGAGGAGAGGAGAGGAGAGGAGAGGAGAGGAGAGGAGAGGAGGGGAGGGGAGGGGAGGGGAGGGGAGGGAAGGGGAGGGGAGGGGAGAGGAGAGGAGAGGAAGAAAATCATAAAGAAAGAAAAAATGAAAATGAAAAAAAAGAAAAAGGAAGAGGAAAGAAGAATAATAAAAATAAAGATAAAAAATAAAAAAAAGAAAAAAGAACGAAAAAAGAAAAAGAAAAAGAAAAAGAAAAAGAAAAAGAAAAAGAAAAAGAAAAAGAAAAAGAAAAAGAAAAAGAAAAAGAAAAAGAAAAAGAAAAAGAAAAAGAAAAAGAAAAAGAAAAAGAAAGAACGCTGCCAGGGGCTGGTTGCTACAATCTCTAGAAACACCCTGTTCCTTTCCTACCAGAGAAAATGTCCCTTTATTGGCCCAGGGAGTTTTGCCTCAGTAAACACCAAAAATCACTGCACACAACGATACATTTGTCTCATTCGGCAGCCCTGCACCCTGTTCCTCAGGTATTGCCTTTCTGTCACCTTGGCAGGGCTCATATCTCTCCTCCCAGCCTATTTCTAAAAAGTCACTGCACACAATTGAAATTTCACTTTGCGTTTGGGTGTCACAAGAATATTGTTGGCAGTTCTCATCCTGAAGTCATGCATGCTGGCTAGAGCAAAATTTATTATTTTTTTCCTTTTTCTTTTTTTGTCTGTTTCTATTTTTTCTGAGCTGAAACATGCTTTCTGGCTAGAGCTGTTATGCTTAGCTGACAAGAGACGGTGCTGAACTAAGCTCTGAACTGAGCATTGGCTTCAGCTCCATACTTTGCCCACAGTTGGATGCTGCCTTGGGCTGTTGACTCCTTCTTGATGGCCTTGCTCCAAAATTCTGCAGTTGGATGAGCTGGAAGTGTCAGCCTGAGCTTCCTGGGGTTTGGGTGAAGGGAATAGACTGGTTCCCCCTAGGGAGATGCAAGATTTGGGTTCACATTTATTTCCCAAGGCAAGAGGGAGAAAACTGTCTTTCTGAAGATGGCCCAGGGCAGAGCTGTTGTCACTTGCGCACTTGTGTCTCTGGGTACCCAAGGACAAACAGTGTGAACCATACAGGTCTGGGCTTTGCACGAGGATGAGAAAAAGGCCTCTTCCATCCCTCTCACCCCTCGGGGCTTTCTGGCTGTACAGCACCAGTCACAGAGCCAGGGGTGGCAGCACCATGGGCATTGCTCATATGATCATAGGCAGCACCCCACCTGTGCCAGCCTGAGGCAACCCTCAAGCTGAGGTGAGGCTCTTGGACATAACCTTGACTGGGGATAACATTTTCCCGTATGGCTGGAGCATGAAGGACCAGGTTGACCTGCCAGTGACCGGTGGCTTTGGAGCGGGTACTACCATCCCCCTGCTTGTCCTCCACACACACCTCCAGACGCTGTGGATGCGACATGCGCATGCGCGCCCACACACACACGTATGTACAGATGAAGGCTCAGAGCTTGCTGAGGCTAAAAGAACAAAACAAACAAACAAACAGACCAGAAAACATACTTTCAAATGAAAGTCAAACGTGGTCATCCTGTCTGCCTAACTTGAGTCTGTATTTCAAGCTGTCTTTCTAAAGCAGAGGCCTACAGCACCTACCTACTCAGCGGAGAGGAAGAGATCCTTTGGAGGTCTCTAGGGAGATATCATGCCCACACAGTTGATGTATCTCAGCCTGGACAAGGTTTCTAATAACCAGTAATATATTTAGGTCAATTGATTGATTCGGTTTTCACATCCTAAACTTGGTCAGACAGACTTTCCCTCTGGAGGGCTAGGCAGGCAAATGTCTTTCTCTGTTGACTAGGCAGAGGAGCTAGGTACCTATCTTATGAAGACTGCTTCACCAGTGGCCTGAAATTGAGAGGCAAGTTAGGCATCTGTGCTAGACTGGATGCCGGCCAAACTCATCTATTTAAGAAGAGCAATTCACTTTGCTGGGAAGAGGTATAAGCTTTGGGTATTGCTGAAGTACATTTGTGAGTAAAAGTATTAAGGTTATGAAGACAAGTATATACAGCCTAGTTCAGAAGTGATGCCTTGGAGATAAAGAGGAAGCTTACTTCCTGAGCACTTGGGGCCTGTGCACAAAGACAGATTAGGCAAAATCTCTTTGCTACAGGTAACACTGACCAGGAACTTGCTCTGCTGGAGCAAACCATAGCTAAATGCACCTGGTAAATGCCATTTTTCCTCCAAATCAGCTTCTTCTCTGAAGCATCTAAGTGAAGCCTGAGACCATTCTCTTTGAACATCGAATGGAGATAATGGCTGAAAGCCCTATTAGGCTTCAAGATGCAACATCTCCATCTGAGCAAATTACTCCAGGCTGGGTTTAGTGGAGAGAAACAGGGCTTGCTGTCCCCAGTTCATCCCAAAGGACCCCTTCTGATCAGACTGTGAATCATGGCCAAACAGGGCCTATGTCTCTCTTGATTATAATGAGTACCTTCAGTGACTAGATTTGGTGGAGGTAGTTACACTGTAAGTCTGTAAAATGAGAGGAAATGAATCCCAGCCAAAGCCTCAGTTAGAGCAAACATGACTTTAGTCATGTCCTTGCAACGCTCCCTACTCTACCGTCACCACAGCAGTCCTATCCTACAAACACCACTGTCACAGGAAAGCTTCGAACAGCAGCTTCTGACCAAACCCTAGGGATCTCTCTGTATTGCGGGAGACATTCATTGCCTGTGTTTAAGCCGGAGCAAGATTTCCTTCCAGCTTGGGCTTATCCAACCCAGACACAAGCACTCAGCTTAGGAATCTATTTTCTCTAAACTCTGAGAAGACCACGGAGGTGAGGAGGAACAATGACTCTGCTTAGCTAAGGTCTCATTGGGCCTTGAAAGTGTCTTTCTTACTCTCCAAAGACTACAAAGGAGATCTAGATGAACTCGGTAAGCCAGTTAGGCCAAGTAAGCAATGCGTGGAAAGCTCTTTGTGTCTGCTTTCTTTCACATGAGTGGTAACCCCAGAAGAGGACTGAGACATTTAATGGCAATCTGCTTATATCTTCCATCCCTACTTAACTACAACACACAGTCTTGCTAAAGATCAACAATATCCCTTGCATCTGATTCTAATTTTTCAGCTATTCCTACCTATTTTGTTTTCTCCACAAAGGGCTGCATCATTGCTGAGCCCTGATAGCCATAAACCTACGGAGATAGGCTAGGCCTTACTGCCAAGACTGCTAGATCATTTTTGGAGTGCTTTTTTTGCTGGTGCAAACTGCCCCAGTGTCAATGGGAGATAGATCACTACTCTTGCTAGTGAATATTTCTGTGACAAAGTCCAGCTTTTATACGTAGAAGGATTTGCGTCCAGCAGTACAACAACCTGTTGTACAGTCCAAAAGACTTTAAGAGCTAAGGATGTGCAGATGATCTTTAAAACTGTGCAGCTCTTGTGCTCTGTGACATTCACTGTATAGTCTAGAGTTGCTATGCTTGTGCAGCACCCTGCACACACCTCTCAGGGCATCTGCCTGCTGTCAGGGTATGAATGTATCTGCTCAGCTTGCAAGTACAACCAACAACACATGCAACATTGCTCTGTGTCTTCACAGGAGCACAAAATTGGCCCAACACTGCCTCTATCACGTTGCACTGCCAGGTTAATGTTCTACTCCTTCTGCTCCATACATATTCTGCCTTCTGTTTCTCATTATTTGCACTGTGTCCCTCTCCCTACTCCTTTCTAGCCAAGTCTCCATGGATCTTCTTCTCCATCCCTTTTTCTGTGCTGGCTTGGTGACATGGAACCTCTCCCTGAAGGAACTCAAAAGCCCTCAGTTCTTCCAGCACCAAAGCGACAACCTCCTGTGCTCACACCGAAGTCTCTGATCATGGCTGAACATTGCCCACCCCATATGTAGGTTTCTTCGCATTTATGCAGAATCCATTAGCTACTCTTTGCACACCCATCCAAAACTGCAGTCCGGATCCTGTCCCTCTGGCTGTTGGAGCCTGTGCCCGAGAGTAATTCTAGCAAGGTGGTGGAGATATTTTTCCTACAGGTGACAGATCTTTATAGCTGTTGCCTCTGAGGCTGATCAATATTATTTAAATTCCAACCTGTGTTTTTCTCCCTCGCCTTTCTTCTTGTTTCTATAGCAATTTCTCTCTCTGTTTAATGCCTCTGCACCAACTTTCTCCCAGTGCTGGATGGCTCTGCCTCCCCTCTGTCTCAGCCCTCCTCCTCACCATGCCCAGACACCAACCTGCACATATCTCCCCTTCTCCGGCCCCTGCCCGAACTGCCCAGTGGAGGTGGAAGAAAGAGGCACGGCTCTCCAAAACTGACTCCATCCCTGCAACAACCACTGCTAATAAGGCTGTCGTGGGGAGTCCGAGATGAGGAGCCCAAATGTCTTAGAGCAGGGAGGGCAGTGTGGCGAAGAACTTTGCATCCATGCTGGGATTAAATGAAGCCTGATCATTTATCCTAGAAATCAATGCATTTACCTGGGCTCTTGGGGTGCTATTTTTAGGAGGAAAAAAAAAAAAGAAAAGAAAAAAAAAGAATGTTTTTGTCAGATGCTTCAGTTCTAACATCTGAAGGTTAAAAAGGAGACAGATAGCATATATGAATCTATATATACATGAATATGCACACATACATATCATACATATGTATACGTACAGAGGTACTATATATACATACATATCAACAGACACAATTACACATACACAGACAGAGAAGCTAATGTGATCTAACAGGGAGATGGGAGTCCAGCATTTCAAATGCTAATGTTTTCTGTTTTCTTTCTTTCTTTTTTCTTTTTTTTAAGATGCTTGATATCCCTGCCTCATTTTTCCCATTTATAAATTAAAGGTGACGATAAAAATTAGCTTTTAAATTGTAATGCCCTTCTTTCAAATAATTGTATGACTTACTTGCTGTGCGGTGTTGTTACTAGGATTGTTCTCATTTAACTATGTTACATTAAGAGCTGGTTGAAAAATGACAATTATTTTCCAGGGGAAAATTGTCATTATTTTGGCTTTCTTTCCTGTGAATATTTTAGTTAAAAAAAACAAAACAAAACTGGGGTGGGGGAGGCAGCTAGTGGAAGAGATTAATTTTTGTCTTTTTTTAATCAATCTGAAAACCAGTCCATTTTTAACAGAAATTTAGTGTTTTGAATGCCAACATTTTTAATCAAGACAGTTTTGTGTTTTTTTTTGTGCTGCTGGCATTTCTTTTTTTAATCTACTAGAATGAAAATTTGCTGCGGAAACATCCAGTTTGGTCAAAATGTCACTTTTTGGTCACCCCCTCCTCCCCCAACCAGTTTGATGAAAAAATGTCAAGCAGCAATAGCTGTGTCACCTCTGATTTATCTATTTTTCTAGAGCCATTAGTCTCAAGCAGCGGATGAAAAAGCACTGCAACGGAGCGGCCGCTCCTCGGGAAGCCAGCCCGGTCGGTCAGAAAATGTCACTGGTTCCCCATGCAGTGTTGCTTTTTCCTGCCCTGTCCCCGAGCGGTGGTAGGAGAGGTGGGCACAGCATGATGAGGATGTCAGGGGGACACCCCAAAGGAGATGTGGAGGCGTGGGGAGGGACAGAGAGTGGCGCTGGGGTGGGATGGAGCAGGAACGCAGTGATGGGGAGCTCTGGTCATAGTCCTGGTCACCCTCCTCGTCAATGCCTGGAATTTATTTGCTCATGCAAACATTGCCATAGATCCTGTTCCTCTCTCAGCTGTGTTTTACAAACCAAGAGCTTCGCAGACAAAGATCAGTGCAATAAACTCAGGCCATTTCGGGAAGCAGGGCAGTAGCTGTGGTAAAAGTCAAACGTATGTCATGTGGCTACTCTTCTGGCAAAGCCTGTAGCCTCTTCCACTTCTGCTGGCCATCTCAGCAGGGCCCGTGCCCCGAGGAGCACGTGTCCTGCCTCATACTGGGCAATCACCCCTCCTTTTGCTGCTGGTGAACATTAGGTGGGAGAGGAAATTAAGCTGTGTGGAAGCTACCTTTCTGCACATAATGAAAGGTTCTTTATTACAAGGGGGCCTCAAGGAGTTTGCTATCTCCTGAGCATTGTACCAACAGTTTAATTAAAAAAATGTACATGGTTGAGAACCAAGTCTAATTGGGAAGCAGTGAGCGAGCCTCTGTGCCCTGTCTCTGCTGGTTCTGCTTTTCTCTCTTCATAGATTGACAAGAGCTTATCAAAATGCTGATGGACCCGATGCCTCACTCTCCCTTTCTTGCTGCTGAGTGTTAGGTAGGGAAGCAATGCCCACGCCCCCTTTTCCTTTCTTCCCACCAGACAACAGCACCTCCTGGGATGATCTCAAGAGCCCTAACCAAGCTCAGCCCCTGGATCTCAGCAGGCAGGGTTACCCTGATTGTAACCTCCAGGAAGGTTGCCTGATACAC
The DNA here is from genome assembly GCF_013377495.2 of Cygnus atratus. NCBI lineage: Eukaryota > Metazoa > Chordata > Aves > Anseriformes > Anatidae > Cygnus > Cygnus atratus. The sequence goes on along the minus strand of NC_066396.1, from coordinate 8,482,921 downwards.
CCTACCTGGGGCTCGAGTGAGACACAATAAGTCACAGCTGCCAGCCGGCCTGGGGATGAGGAATTTTATCTGTAACTCCTCACCAGGAGCAGGATGCAGTCACTGCAGGGTGCTCATGTGGCATTGTGGCCAGGAAATGAGGAGACCCCAGCTCTCCTCCCAGCTGAAGCCCCTGGCACAGGTCCCCAACGTGGGGTGGCAGGGGCACCCTGTGCCCCACGGTCATGCAAGACTGCTTGAGGGCAGCAAACACCTGCGTGCATTCAGAGGCAGCCCCAGCCCTGCAAGGCAGGACTTGTACCCTACAGCACATCCCGTGCAGCCTCAGCACTCATGGGTCCACTTCCCCTGGACCATTCCCTGGGGCTGAGACTTACCCATCTTCTGCCAAGTCTGTTCAGCACCTCTCCTAGCCTCTGAATCCCTCCAAATCAGAATGCAGCCAGGAACACATACTCCCAGCTTGCAACACTCAATTACTCCTTCTGATATTTTATTTTTTTTGCCTGCAGCTTCAAATTACCTTCAAGGTGCACAGTGCAATTAGCTAAAAATATTTCCTGCTTCGTTTTAATTGCACTAAAACTCTAATGCACCTCCAGCGAGGAGCAGTAAGGTGGAAATTGGTGCCCCAAATATTTCAAATTGATTAAAGCCCAGGATGACTCAATAAGCTTACATAGTTCTATTAATTATTAAATGTTATTAATTTTTTGTTAAAAAAAACCTTCCTGAAGCCACATTCTATAAGATGTTTCTGAAAAGGCTACTTTCACTAAGGAGATGATAACTTCAAGTTTGAGAAAGATAGAACAGGAATCCCTCCATATAGTTGGATCAGTTTCCATCTGAAGAATTCACAGCTCTTGGCAAATTTTAGTATCTCAGAATTTGATTCTGAAAACACTTATGTATGTGACTGATGTATGTGACTTACGTATGTGACTCATTTCACTGCTTTAGCTGAGGTATTTATATGGTTCTAATTCAGAGCTGGATCACGTTTTTGTTCAAAGCCTTTCTTGGTTGAAAATGCAGGTGATCAGTCAAACTCTATGATTGCTAAGAAAATAATCAAAACTTTTTCTCTGAGAATTTAGAAAAAATCCAAAGCAAAACAACTTTTTTTTGAAAGCACCGAGAAGCAGTGTGCTGATTTCTTCATTCCTATTTCCTATGGTGGCTGGTTCAATGTACTTTGAAAAGTTATTGAAAATAAACTCCAAATTCCACTTGCATTCAGTGAAGAGTGCGATCAGTTTCAGCCCTTTAGGTTTCGGATTCACTGTCACCTCAGACAGCCCATGCTAAAGATGCCTGTCCCCTTGTGCCTGCAGCTGCTGTGCTGGCTGGGAGTGTTACCACCCCTGAGCTCAGAGAGCTGAACCACAAGACTGGACCCCTTTAGCTCTGCCCCTGTGCATGGGATCGCTCCATTCAACCCATTTTATTCAAAATCAACCTGTGTGTCTTAAATGGCTGAAACAGGAAGTCATTTCTGGTCTAGCTGACTTTAAACATGCCAGAAGGCTACTGCACGAGACATTTAACTGGCAGGAGCAAGGTGAGGGAGGGAGACACTGCGCAGCTGGAGGTGGAAACCTCTCCAGCTTATCTTGCTGCAGCTGGAGGCTTAAGTGTGGCTATGACCATGAGCCGTAGAGGGATGTCCAATGCCCTAGCCTTGCATTCTAGCTGGGTAATTTCATTACCTAATGTTAATATTAACGGTCTCATTGGTTTGGTATTTAGAAAAATAGTGTAGTCATCTGAAGTCCTGAAATTTTGTCTATGGGCCTCAGAAGAACTGCAGAAAGGATTAATGCTTACTTTTTATTTCTAAGACTATAATCTATATATCTCTTTTTTTTATTGTTTTTTTTTTAATTATTTTTTTATTTTACATTTTTACTGCCAATGTGACAAAGACATTGTGAAAGGCGACCACAAATGGACTTTGGCAGTGAGAGCTTTCATTAGGCAATATATTTAGGGAGGGATGCAAGCTGTTCTCAGGTCTCTTCCTTCTTCCATTTCTCAGCTCTCAAATGCACTTGTTAGCTTCGGTAGCAACTGAGGCTTGTGTGTTGTGTGGATGTGCTTGGGAGGAACAAAGCTGAGACCAATGAGCTCATTTTACATGGGCCATCATGATGTCAGATGAGTAGGATTTCTGTGCTGCAATGAATTCAGCAAATTTCTCACTGATCTCATACAGATGACAGCCTTGTGTTAGCCTAATCTTTATGCTCCTCCAGTGCCCAAGGGCTGGGGATTTACCTGAGTGAGGACTGGTGGTGGGGTAGCGTGGGATGGTGTGCATGTCTCACCCACCTCCATGGCTGTGGGTGCTAGTAAATGTGGGGTCTACAACAAATGTCAGAAAGATGATTCCATCTCTTCAACCCTCTCTCCCTCTCCCATACTCTCCAGGGCAGGAACAACCTCTGACCAGCTCTGGAACAGCTCATGTCTGCAACTGATTCCCAGACAATTTTGAGGGAAATTGAAGGTGCTCAGCCTCTTGCCAAAGGGCACATTGAGAAGATGAGTCTCTGAAAAAAGAACCCATCCCCTTGCTGCTGGTCCATTCACTTGCTTGCTCTGAAGCAGGACTCCAGGAAGGCAGGTACTGGCTCCTCCTTCCCCATGGGAATACAGGAGACAGATTAAAGAGAAGGGAAAAAAAATCATTTCACAGCTAGTCTGCCCCGAACAAGAAAAGGTTCCTGACACCAACAAACTAATCAACGCTGAAAGCTTATGAGGTCAAGGTTTCCCTTCTCCTCCATTATTCTTTTGATTTTTTCTAACTGGCTGGGACTTGAGCACTGCCCTGGCAAGTCTATAAATATAAAAGCCTTTCTCGCCGTCCTCTGGAGCACACCAAAGACCATTTGAATACCTGTGGGGAGAAGTTAAAACTAAACCAAACAAATGCAACTCGCAAAAAACAGCTTGTCCAGCCAATCTTCAAGTGCTGACCATAAATTGCTGTGAGTCAGGCCCAAGAAGCCTGTCTCTGCTCAACGGGAAATGGGAATGGCAGCTCTCTCTCCCAAGAGCAGACCCTCTGGATTCAGTGTTTCATGTGAAGATGTATGGCCAGGAATGCTAATGCCAAGCAACTCACTGAGCTGGCAGTGGGGTGTGAGCTGTGCCTTAAGGAGGCAGCCTGGGACCATCAGGGCTGTTCTCTGAACATGAGGGCTGCTGTGAGCTCCTCAGGGCCTGTGCATCCTGCCCTGTGCTCCACGAAATGCTGCTAAGTCTGCTGGGCTGGCCATCCTGGTCACAGCTGGTTGGAGCTTCCCTGACCCAACAACCAAGAAGATCTCAGCCTCTGCAGAGTCATTTCCGCTGGCACCTACAGAGTGTAAAACACTCCAGAAGCCAAATGAGGAGCATGCACAAACCCCCTTCCTATGTTGAAGAGATGACAGACAATCTAGGAGTATCTACACGCTCAGACTGGTGCTGAGGATCTCTTTCTGAAGGCTCTTTCCGTGCTCTCTGCACTGCAGCACAGGGAATTTAGCAGCCTTTTATTGGCAAAGGAAAGGGTGCTTCCTCCACGTTGCCTGTCCCTGGACTCCCTGTGCTCCTTTGGTGCGTACACTTGCTCTGCAAGAGACTCTGTTTGGTAGAAAAGGGGAAAAGAAAAATGTCCTGTTCCCTACCAAGGCCTGAGAATCAGGAATCATAGCTGCAGTGCAAGCTTCTCTGATGGATTCTACCTCAGTGAAATGAAATTAAGATTTCAGCAAACAAGCCCCAATTCCGTGGTACCAGTAGAACAAATGACATCTGATAATTGCTAACTCCTTTTGCTTATTCTTTGCTCTGTTCACCCCATCAGTCTCTCCAGATTATATTTTCAGCTGAGTTTAATGAACGCCATTTATTAAACTAACACCAGGGTTCTGCTCTGGCCTCAGACAGATGTGCCTGCTAATATGAATCATTTTGTTCAATTGGATTATTCTGATGAAGAGCGGATCCCCGCCACTCTGCGGAGCACAAACAAATGGGGAACAGCTCGCTTCCAGTTGTGACCAGCCGCTCGCGTTCATTAGGAGGCAGCTCCAGGCTCTGCAGGCAGCTTGGCAGGGTGGTGTCCCTACTGTTCCCATCAGCTGGTGCTTCTGCTCCTCTCCATATCCCCCTCACGTACAGAGAGAGCCCAGATCTTAGTGTGGCCTGAGCATCCTTGACAGGACGTATCACCACAACCTTTCCTGTGTCTACCCACTGCATGGGCAACAGGATTCGCCTTCTCCTTTGTCACAATGTATGATCTTTACCTGAACACACACTAACCCCCCCAAACACGTATTCTTCTCTGCCTAGTGTGCAACACCTGACCTCTTCTACATTGACACCTGAGAAAATGTAGACTGCTTATTTCCTATTGATCCTTCTTTACTCTGATCTTCTCCAGTTTTTTGGGCAAAAGGACAGGGATGATATGCTTTTGAAGGCTTAAGGTAGTGTATGAGTCAGAGAAAAGGGATAAAACCCTTCTGAAATCTCCCAGACAGAAGTTTCCTCAGTTTATGGCTTGGGATTTTAGTGTTGAAAATTTTGGGTCAATCTCTGTAAAATGTTGTGTTCAGGCACCAGGCATTCATCTATCTGTCTATCTCAATACAAATCCTACCTTCTGTGAACCATAAAACTCCTAGCAGAGTGACATTACCACTTCTCACATCGACAGAACATACTGAGCACACATAACTTGGGGAAAAATTACAGAGGCACTGAGAAAGATCAGAAGAGAAAAGCAGAAGATTTCTACTCCCTGACTGTAAGTGGCCAAATCCCACAACAGATCTTTACTTGGCACAAATCATCATTGTTCCATTAAATTATTATTTTTTTTTTTTTTTTTCCCCAGCTGAAGGAAGGCCCAACATTTCCAGAGCTACCTTTGATCCTCAGTGCAACTCATTCTACACTGTTTCTGAAGGAAGAAATTGCTTTCATTTTAATCCTACATAACACCCAGAACTTACTTCCAGGAATCTCTGATGAGTGCCACAAGCCAGACTGTCAGAAAGTGGGGCTTTTCTGAAGGAGAAAAGGCCCCACAGCCAACCATGGTGCCAATCCATGTGCCATTGCTAACAGTCCTTGAGCAAGCTTCTCAACAAAGCCATCTGCTGAGGATTTCATGCCTGCATTCAGGTTTAAGTTTAGGAATGCTTCTCCAGGAGCGCAGTACTCCATTACTTCTGATCAGGATCTGTGCACCTGTCTCTAAATTGCATTACACTGGTATTAGTGGGGAACAGGAAAAAGACCTGTATGAATTCCTGGTGGGATTTTGTTTAACATGTTTTATTTTTTACTGAGTAATGCACTTGTAAGCTGAGAAGAAGACAGAAAACCCTCAAATACAACCCCTCCCCTCTTCTGAATGCACCAAATCTCTGAAGAACTGACATGTAAGATCCCAGTTTCCTAGAGCAGTTGTACTGCCTGCCTGGCTCCCCTTCCCAGCACCCTGTCTACAGTGGTGGAGCAATGTGTGCTGTGCCAGGAGAACGCACAGACGAAAATAAAGAGCATGGAACGCATTCACTTGTTATACGTCACAGGAGACGAGATGCCATATCTGCCAATGACTGGAGATGTCTCCTCAAGAGGGGAGGAAAAAAGTCAACCTGCAAAGACAAATCTGAAGCCTGTGGGTTTCATGATGTTCACACTGGGCTCAGAAACTGGCCCAGTGGCTTCCCAGTCCTTAGATATCAAGGCAAGGAAAACCTATTTTCTTTTTCAAAATCTGCTGTTTAGGGTTTGTATTTACAATCTGCTTTGTATTACAGCACTCTATCATGGCAACCAGGGTCCTGGTGCACAGCTCACCCAAATCATCCAAAAGGTGTCTGCTGGCTTCAAGGACTGGGCCTCACACAACCAGAAGTCTCAAAGGCAGCCATCTCCTTGCTATGAGAATTTTAAAAAGCTGCTCCAGGCTTGAAAATAGTATATTTCCCAGACTTGAAGTGAAAGTTGCTTTTCAATTCAAGGAGGAAAGACTGTTCCAGCTCCGTTTCATTGCTGGGACAAAGCATGAGGCAGCTGGGAAACACAGACAGTCATGCTGAATGAGCAATCACCCATCTCGGCATGGGATGGGTACTTCAGACAGACCAGCTGCTGGATGTGTCTTGCACAGAAAAAAGGGGACATTTGAAGAGGCAGGGAGGGAGAACATCTCTACCACTAATGGGAGAAATCTTTTTTCTGAAGAGAATCACTTGAGTGTGCAACCACAGCTTTCATGGGATGGCATGAGAATTTCTCTTGTAAGTCATTGTCATAAAATGGGTTTTTTAAAATAAGCCACAGGGATGTGTTTGGAGGCATGTTCATTCCTTAGGCTCTCTGCTCTAAAAACACCAGAGCAGACAGAAGAGTGACACTGTATCTCCCTCCAGAACTGCAAATGATTTAAATAGTTCTGCCAAGAGACGGTTTACAGTTAAATAGGCTACAGCATGCCTGGATCCTTGGCTGCCACACGTCGGTGTCACTCCAAGGACTTCAGAGAAGCAGGTGCCTGAGAGCTTCACCTGATCATGGCTGTGGTTAGTGCCTTTCTGGAAAGAGCATTGAGCACTTCTTGGTTGGGAAACCCTTTCAAAAGGGTTGGATGAAGTTCAGATAAGTGGAAAAATGACCAATTTGAAATAAAACCTGTCTTTTCTCTAATTACAGTAACAGGGCAGGATGAAAGACACCTGAGAAACAGTGTTTGCACTGTAAGCCTTCAATTCTCTGCTGCAACTGAATCAAACACTTTCGAGACCAGAGTTCTGATATTCACTTGTATCTGGCCAAAGTTACTACACCCATTAATTATTCAAATACGCAATTATTGCATTTGATATATCACTGGATATAACTGTGGGAATGAGAAACAGTGTTCTAGTGCAGCTGATTGTATATGCCTTCCAAACCATAAGGACATCAATTTAAGGTGCTTACATTGATGGAGCACTCTGCAACCCCTTATTAAGATTCTTGCCAGCTCCTGTAGCAGTATTCCCCTGCAGAGTAAATTTCATGGAGATTTTTAGCCTCCCTTTCCTTTATACCTACCGTGTAAGTGCCAAACACTACCCCATACAGCTTCAATTCATGGTTCTGCAGTAGCTCTGAAAGGTCAGTAGCAAAAAGATCAGATCATTTTCAGCCTACCGATCAATGCTACACAAGTGACCTGAGTCCTGTGAACCATGTGTTGGAGCTGACTTGTAACTTTGACTTTATCTGGAGTTTCCAGTTTCCCACATTAACCTTCTCTGATAGTTTACTTTTCCTTAGGGCTGGAGTGCTGTGCCCTGCCTTCAGCCTGTACCATCCATACTGCCTTTTTCTGGACAAAGAAGCATCTTCACAATGCTGATGTTTTCTTTCAGTTAAGCTCACCAAAGGCAGACCTATTAGTCTTCATGCTTATGAAGCACAGAGACATCTAAGAAGAACATCTCTTGCCTGAAGTCCTAGACCTTATGGTCTCTTACATTGAGATTTGAATGACTTGCCCTTTGCTCTCTCCCTAGGTACTTGTGTTTGTGAACTGACAACACGCTTCTTTCCTGTCCACTCATTAGCAGGTACTGCTCTCCCCAGTGCCCTAATATCAAAATAATTTGCTAGTGTGTCCCTTATTTTAAGATCCTGTAGGAAAATGACCATGCTTGTTTTTAAACGTCATCCTGAATTTTTCAATGACTCTCTCATCCTGGGTCTTTCCCCCCTCTTATTCTCTTTATACCTATTCTGTCAAAGTTTGCTGCTGCTGGAACAAATATTTTGGCTATGTTTTTGCCATCCTGTGTTTTTCCATCTCTGGCTCTTGTTTCAAATCATTGCTCCTTAAAGCATCTATTCTTTTGCATAAATTTTCCAGTTTTTCTTCAAGTTGCAGTCCCTTGTGTACCAGCCCAGCAAATCTTTGTGCTGGCTGAACCTAATGAAAAAGTTTCTTCAGAGCCTACTGCTTTATGGTGACTGCAGCTGCCATTAACTGAAGGAATTAGCATTGGGAGGCTCTAAATCTGCCCTACCCAGCTGGCGTGTATGATGTGGTCCATACGAGATGCTGTAGTAATCTTGTTGCTCAAGGGGCTGAATATAGCATCCCTTCCCACTCCCAGTCAACGCTGGAGCTTTGGGGTTTTCCTGCTGGAAGCCCTCAAAGGTGGCACAACCATACCAAGGTCCTGGCCTTTCCACAGCAGGGACAACTCAGCAGGCTGCTTGCTGCCTGTGTCATTGGGAGAAGTTCTCAAAAGCCTCAGGAAGTTTACTTCAGAGCATCAGGACAAACTGTATCGCAGTGGGATGAGAACTGGTAGGTTGCTTTCATATCTATTATTTAATTTTGAAATAATTGCATTATCTAACATTCAAAAAAAAATGGGGACATGGGTTTTAATGAAGAATTCATGCTCTGAACTGAAGGCAAGTGTTATGGTATTGCATTGTGCTGCTCTATCACTCCCATGACAAACAGTGCGGATCCGTTAGTGACCTACATGGACTCATTTAGATGCAAACACAGCAATACTCCTGAAAAGCTGCCCTGCTTTGAGGAAGAGCAAGTTCCAAATATTGCTGAATGGAATTCAGTCTCAGAGTAGTAATTACTGATTGTAATTTTGCAGTAAATGCAGTAATTAATTATTGTCGTTTTCCATCAGTGCATTATATTGTGTGCCAATCTTAGAATAACTACAATAATTAGCAAATGGGATTTTGCATGCTCTGGTATTGAAACTGTGGTTTATAGAACAGACATGAGAATTTTACCATAATAATATTATTAGCAATTTAAATGGGCAGACAGGTTAAAAATGAAAAGTAACCTGAAAAGTAAAAGGTTTTCTTGTCAGTTTTGCAAACACCTTAAGCAGTTTTGTTTCAGACTCCCCCAGTTACATTCACTTCCATTCTCTCACATACGCGCCCAACAGTGTGAAGTTTGGGTTACAAACACACTGTGAGGGACGTTTAATTTAATCACATTTGTCAGTGGAAATTAAGAGGAAAAGTAATCCAAAGAAAAAAATTGGCTGAGCCGATGTTTTTCCAGTACCTAAACAGACTTTCCCAAATGAAGCTGTGCTGATTTCATTCCCACTTTATTCACTTATATTAAAGCTTGTGCTAGAGTACTGTTTTGATGTAATTATGCTAGTGCAAATTTCCATAATGTAAGCAAGTCCTAAATGATCTAAATGATGACTAAAGGAGGGAAATGACAATAATCTGTGCAGGAGGAAGAGGAATTGGTTAGCATGATTGTAGGAGGCATAACTACAAGAAATGGGATTAGGTCCTGATAAAGGATATTTAGTCTGAATCTCAAGATGAAGAGCCTAGCAGGCAACAGTGAGATCAATGCAGCTGCAGAACAGCCTCTCACTGGAGGTTATACAAGCCTATCTAAGAGGGATAAGCAGCCCAAAATTCAGTAAAAAGTACACTTCCATTTGACTTTGCATTGAAGCAATCTGAAACGACAAAAGGAGAAAGCCATAAATGTTCCATTTACGTTTTACGTTATTTTTTTGTCATGAGTGGAATGATTGGAATTTTGCTTGTTTGTTTGATTTTTGTCTGCTAATGTCTGATTACTTTAAAATGAGTTTTTTTGGTTTTGTTCTTTCTCTCATCACAGAACAGAAAATTCAAAATGCAAAGTTTTCCTATTTGGTTTAATAGCATATATATTCCAATGGAAAAAATGGCATTTCCTATGGGAAAAAAAAAACACCACATCACCTATTCCAGCCAGCTGCAAAAACAAGCATCTCACATATTCTACAATAAGCCACACATCAGTACATGTTCAGAAAGCTGTGAGGGAGGATCTGAACATCTTTTCTTTTGTATTCAAACTTTGGCCTACGTTATTTCCTCTAGAATTTTGGAGAAGCAGGTTGCCTGGACAATGCATTCTTTTAATGATTTGACACTACTCTTCTTATGAGAGCAGCTTATAAAATAATCTTACTGATGACTGTGTTTTTTTTTTTTTTCCTTTTTTTTTTTTTTCACTCTTCTGCCTCATTTGCACCTCTCTCAGTTTGTCTCACTCACACTCACTTTGTATCACTCAGTTTCATAACAGTCAATGCTCCAGGTTAGACCCATCCAAACATCTCTCCATCTTTAGCTTTAAATAAAACTTCAACAGCAGTGTACCTGAGGTGGAAAATTTGCTAACAACCAGTGACTGAAACAGAGCCACAGAAGGGGAATGGACAGGATTTTCACTGTTCTTCTATGCAACTGCAATTTAGTCATACTGCAGGGTACCTAAGGGCTCCTGGGAATGGCCACCCAAGTGAGCTGTGGGTTTCAGTATTTTTATTTCTTCATTATTTCATGCATTTGCTATCTGAAAGACACATGAAGTGCCTCTGAATCTTTGCTTTCTGATCCTAAGGGGGGAATTATAATATAATATATTGATTTTGGCAGAGTTGCCTCAAATGATCCTCTTTCTTTTGCTTTCTGCTCCCCCAACCCCATTCTCATATATATATATATTATTTTTTCCCCTGCTATAACCACCTCTTTAATTATAACGAAAAAAGAGAACAGAGGCGGCCATTTTGGAAATGTTTTGCCATCTGAATTCTTCAGGGCTTTGCTTGAAGCAGCTTGTGGGCTTATCTGCCACATCACAGAGACCCTTTCAGTGTTTGACAGCAACTTTAGAGCACTTGCAAGGAAAACAAAAGACTTCAAATCACTGTGGCCTAGACTGCTTGTGTCCCAAAAGGGAGATTTATAAGTTAAAAAACAACAAAAAAAGTGCATGTATAATTAAAATGGAGCTAATATCTTTCTTCCTTGGTTGAGAAAAAACACTATGATGGATTACATCAAACTGGGTGCTGCCTGAGTTTTTTGTTGGCAGCTTCTTATTTTTGGAAAGGAGTTTGCTAAAACAAAGCTTTTCCTTAGAAAATCCTCAATGAAAAAGTTTCTTGAGCATACTCTTGAAGCACATGAGTAATTGCCCTGATGTCAATATGGTTGTTCACATGCTTCAGATTGGAACTAAGGACTTTGAGAGCTGTGACCAAAGTAAAAGAAGATAAAAAACATACGGGAGTTATTGTGTTTCTTCCAGTTAAGGGAGCTACCTGTTTTCTAGCCTTGCAGTAGATATCTGTGTGCTTGGACTTAGCTGGCTTGTACCCTAGTGGTTTTAGGAAACTTATTGTTGTATTAATGCTACTGTCTACTGAGTAGGTGTGTCAAGAGACTCCCAGTGGTATTTGGTGGCTGACTGGAGGCTGCACATGAAACCAGCCGTGGGGTACAATAACCCTGTGCTGAGCCAAGGACAACTGACCCACCTCTAAATAGGGCTAATTACTGAGGGGTTAGCCCTGTGCCCTGACTGGAAACTGCTTTGTATTGGGCCATCATGACTAAAAATCCTGTGTTTGCTTCTAGGGTGCTGGTATGGATGTCTCCTAGCACTGGAAAGCAAGTAAGCTAAAGAAAGATGTGTAGCTAAGCCCTTCTGAGCTTTTGACTACCCTTTCCTGTCACTAAATGTCCTCTTCAGTCTGACCTGACAACCTCCCATGCTAAATCAGAACCTTCCATGGGATACATACACTCCTTCAGTGCCCTCCAGGGGCCACATACACTTGACTAATCCCTTTTGTTAGATAGAAAAAACAAAAACAAAAACAAAACCGAACAACACAACCCCAACCAAAACCACAAAAACCCCCAAGCAAAACTTTCTTCCTGGATAACTCCCTCCTGCTACAAGACAGGTACCTCTTCAGCTCCTTCAATAGGTTCATCAAGGTGGGAGTCTAAAAGAGAATAAGGACCTTTGAGCTGCATTTACTACATTTTGACAGGGACTCTCTGTACCTCTGATAGAGGCAGAGGATGTAAGTAGTCTGGTGGTAACAACTGAAATGATTTGGCTGGAGCATTAAAAACAAAGTAAAAGCCTGGAAAGCTAAAGGACTTCCTAAACATAGACAACTACTCAAGATTTTTCTCATGCTTTGAATAAGCAAATTAAAAAAAATGCTCTAGGAGAGAGATTTGAAATTTTATTGCCATTTTACCAGCTGATTCCTTTTTGTATAATTTATTGGGAAAACAAACAAATAAACAACAAAAACCAAACAAACAATAAAAAAACAAACCAACAAATCCTAGTCCTATTACTGAGAGATTTTTTTGGGGGGAAACAAGTTAAGACCTCAAAGTCAGCCTGGTTATGAAAAGCTAGACCTGGAGCACCTCATGCTGATCCATGATAAGGAAAACACCACAAACTCTTACCTATGGATCTTCAACAACACTGGAGTATACAGCCCTGCATTTTCTTGCACAACCATAAGAAACAAGCATATCCTCAGTGTTCACAGTTACGCTACAATATAAACCTATTTCTTGGTGCCAAACAACTAGGGAGATACATGTGTTCCTTCATCCGTTTGCAGGTGCTACTGAAAATCTCCCCCAAAAAGACAGTCCCTGCTTTAACAAAATAGCATCATGCATGCATCTCCCGCTCTCTCCCAACACTTCTGAGCAAAACCTGCAGTAAAAAAGCCAGTGTGATGAAGCAAAAAGCATTTCAATATGGAAGCATATTTTGGTTTCAAGCTTCCAAGAAGCCTTGTCAAAAGCAAGGAAAAGAAAAGAGGTATGTGAAGAGGGAAATTGCATCGAAGATTATCTTTGTATAGTCACATATAAAGGATATTCTGGACTATGGAAGTTGTATCTTGAGTCATTGTTGCCAGAGAGGTACTAAAAGCCCCTTTGAAATTAGCACATGCACCTAATACATTTATTGGAAGTTTTCTTAGTCTGCTCCATGTTTTGTTCAGTGCAGCACCTCTTTCAAAGACATTTTAATCCCATTCCTTAATTCTCAATAGAAAGGATACTGCTCTGAAGACCACAATAAGGTATTTTCAAAGATATTAGAAATACCAGTGGAAAATTGGATCAGTTCATAGTTCTTTGGGAGGGTTGAAGATGGGGACTTTCTGCCTGAACCTTAAGTGTGTCAAAAAGGCCTGAATTAAAATCACTGAATCTTAGATGTTATGGTCATAATGGCCTAGAAAGCTTACCTAACCCATCTCTCTGTCATTAACTTAGGAATGCAAACTGCTTTTTGCAGCTTAGGGTGACCCTAAGTGCTGTGTTTGTTGGGGAATCTCTGGTATGGAATGGCTTTAACAGCAGAGAAACTTGCCATCTCTGCAGCAAACACATACATTTTGTATATTTAATTTCTCAAAGAATTATCTAATGGAAAGGCCAGTCAGCAGTGGAAAACGTTTCCATTTTTGGAAACATCTCCATTTTTGTTATTGCTAATAGGCTGGAATTCCAATGAAACAAGCTGCTGCTTCTGATAGTTTTGACACTGTTACATGTTTTCGAAGTTTCCTGGTAGTATCAAGCTGTCTCCTTTCCAAGAACACAAAGCACATGAGTCTAACAATGAGACCCTCATTCAGATACGTCTAGGTCCTCACTCAAGCAAAGCTTCCTTGGCTTTGTTTGGGTTTTATCTATACACAGAAGTTAACAGCAACTGAACAAGATGACAGCATGGATCCTCCTGTTAATTTCTTGGGTTTGGGAACAAAGAAATTAGGTGTTATTTAGTTGTCACGGAGACATTTACATATAGTTATTATGCTGGGATGAAATTGGATACAGACTATACCGCATGAAGAATGATGAATGCTTTGAAACATTTGCAACACAGAGCTATTGAGACAGACACTGTCCCAGTCCAGTCACCTGGGATTAAACTGCAGCCCAGTCCCATCGCTTAATTGCTGATTTTCTTCAGCCACCAGAAACGCTGTCTTTGGCCGAGCAAGGGGAATCAGGACAGCTGCTGCCTCCCCTCTAGTGACCAGGAAGACTTTGGAGAGATGCAGGATGCTACTGTGGTGGGGAACCCTCGTTAAGCATCCTTCCGTCTCTCTTTCTAATGAGGCACAAACAGTTCCTGGTTTATGTGTAGGTGTGTGTCTGTGTGGTGTGGCTCTAGCCAGAGGCCTAAGTGGAAAAGGCAGAAGCCAGAGAGTTGCAGAGCTGAATCTTTTTGAGGGTCTACAGCACAAAGGAGAGGCTACAACCACAGCTGACACCCCCTTCCCCATGCAGTTACCTGTGCTAGTGCTTTGTATCCAGTGTTTCCCATAACCCTTCAGTAGGGACGATTAGCATCCTTTGGCCTCTTCAGCTGCACCTTCAGCCTCTTCATGCCAATCTGGAAGCCATTCATGGCCTGGATGGCAGCTTGGGCACTGGCAGGATTGTCAAAACTCACAAAACCTGTCAAAACATGAGGCAAGGCAGAGGGCTTAATGAGCCGAAGGGGGCCAAGGCGTGTACATGCAACGACCACTGAGAATGAACATGGGGAAGGGGGTGAGGGTGGCGGGAGGGAGGGAGTGAGCAGGTAGGAGGGTGGACGGGTGGGCTGGAAAGTGAGGAGAGGATGGTTGCCAATGGGGGACGGAGGGTAGGAGGGGTTGTTACAGATTGGTGTCCCAGGACGCTGTGCCTGGTCTGAGTGCCAGTTCAGACACGAGACTATGTGAAGCATGGGGATCCAAAGGCTGGTGCCACAGTACCAGCACATGGAAGATTTGGGTCACCCTAGAGCAGATGTGATGCATGGTCTCAAGGCACTTGTTCTCTGTCTTGTTCTTTTTTCCTCCGCTGTGACTGAGTAACATCTCTTTCTAGACCCTCCTTCACACCCCAACATAACCTTTCCTTGCCTTCCAATATTCAAAATGAGGGGAACCTGATATACCTACTGCTATCTCCTTATTATGGCAATATAAGCAAAATGTGAATTTAACAAGCTCTCCATTATGGTATTCATTGGCACGAATAGTTTGATTGTTGGCCACTTAAGAATATGAGGAGCTTTATTAACTGGCAATTACTGCAGACCTTTACTTTATGTTGATGCTGCAGTTGAGAAATATGAACACTAGTGCTTTCCTAACATGGTTTCTGTAAGTAGTTTCATACCTTGCCAGCACACCATCTAATCAGCCATGGACTCCATCCAGCAGCAGAAGCACCCATAGTGATTGAATAATGTACCTACAGGCCACCCATTCTTTGTCTCAGTGGAAGAGGATCAGAAGAGGCAAAATAGCTCAGAACCAAGCTAGATGCAGTGCATCTGACTCATTCAGCTTTGACGAAGGTTTTTATTTATTTATTTATTTTCTTATGTTAGCTCCAGGAGGAGACCTCATTTGCACATACCATACATGACTTTAGCTAGAGTGACCAGGAGACTGAGATATGACTGAGACAGGGAGCCATCACATTGTACAAGAATTTCCTGTGCTACTTTTGCCAGAAATGTCCCTGTGTGCCAAAAATATTTCTGATCAAAAACTCTAGGTAAGTCTAGCCTGGACAAGCCTGCAGTCCAGACAAAGCCATCTGTTTTCCCACCCCTGCAAAGCTTTGGCAGCACAAACCAGCCCCAGGAACCCAGTGTCTCTCAACAGACAGGCTGAAATGAAGAGACGGCTTTAGAGCCCCTCAAAAAGATAATGCTGAGCATTTGCTGCCAGGTATACACCTGCTCCTGACAACAGCACCGGGCATGGTTTACAGCCTTGGGCTGTTCCGTGACTGCATTCAGCAGCACGTCCTCTCTGGTCTAGTTCCTCCTCAAAAGCAAGGCTCAAACATGACAGAGGGTGGCTTTCGTTTGGAAAAGACAAGCACACACACGAATACACAAATATACAGAAACACACCGCCTCATTCTTGCATTAAAGCTGTACTCCCTGCCTTTGGCTAATAACAAAGGTTTATGAGAGGTCACCTAGCCTATGATCTCAGCCTCAAAGTGAGACAACAGGTTTATTAAGTGTGGCAGATGTGTTTTTTAGAGGGAGGCCCATGAAATAAATAGGCATCCCTCCTCATCCTCCCCTCTTGAAGCTGAGGCTCCAAATAACTGGCTTTCCACACAGTTATCCTGCCAGCCACCTGGATGAGGAGGAACCAACACTGCAGCTCTGAAGGTGTGAGCAGAAGTGTTGCTCAAACCTCATGGCAGTCATCAATCTCTAAACAGAAAACTAGAGTTGTGGTGAGTAATGAGCTGAAGTATTATTAAATGGCAGTGGATCTGCATTTGCAATCACCTCTTTACCAGGTGCTTACTGGCTATGTTCCCAGTTTACATTTCACTAGTTGAATAATCTATCATTCAACAAGGCCCTGTGATTTGATCTCAGCAAAGGAATAAACTAAGCACTTCCTGATTTCACCTGAGTTGATTCAGCCTTTAAATACTGCTGGAAGCTCCCTTGGAAATACTTTACTTGATCTTCAACCTGAAATTTGCTGTCTAGCTACCTCATGTCCTTGAATATAGCTGCAGTGAAAGACAGTTCTTTTTAAAATCACCTCTGGACTGCTAATACTGCCATCCAAGACCCATCAGCTCTAACAGTAAACTAAAACTGTGCCAGGGAAGTTCAGAGAAACTGAAGCCCAATCATCTATACCACTGAATTTTTAGAAAGGTTCTTGACATAGTCTGGCTTATGCCTAACTCCAAACAATTCCTGGGCGCACTGTGAGTATTAGCACAGGACAGAAGCTGTTTTCAGTAGTTAGCTTGGAGGTTGCCATGATATTCTGGAAAGTAACAGGATTTAATAGTTTGGGTGTGGGCCATCCTGTGCCAGCTGGCACCAGTGCTCGAGAAAAGTGCCAGGTACGTTTACTTTACTAATATAGACACAGCTACCAAATATCAAAGCTGAGTTGGCTGCAGCTGCACAATTGCTTATATCATGTCGCTGGAGAACCTTGCCTGTGAACTTTGATTTCTACTCTTGTGACTGGTCCTGTTGCAATGTACCTCCTACTGGCTGGACATGTACATTTAGAGTGTGTCTACACATGCATCCATTTGTGAGCAAATCACCTTGGGATCCTAAAAGAATCGATGGAGGTCTAGCCAATACAGTCAGTGGAGTGTAGAATGCAATTTGTCTTTTTTTGGGGGGGGGGGCGGAGGGGGGAGGGGGGAGACAGCTAGCTGTGCCCAAATGAATCACACTGTAAATCCCACTGGTTGTTTAGCTGCTGTTCTGCAGCTGGGACTCACATCTCAAGGTAAGAATGTGTTAACTGGCTAGTGCCTATATGGGTCATTCCTCAAAGTGGTGTTAATTGCCGAATCAAAATCCTTATGTATACAAGCTCCACCAGAAATACTGCCAAGTGTGATAGAAGTCTACTATTTTTCTACTTTTGCCAAGGTGAGACCTTTAATTGGGTGGAAAGTCCTGGTACTGGGATGTTGATACAGTTGGACCCCTGCAAGAACCCTGCCATTAGATAAGCTCACAAAGCCACTACAGTTTTTACAATCATTTTGCTTTTAAGATGAAATTCTAAGGCCATTTCCTCATTCTGTGCAAAACTGTAAATAATACAGCATTTTAACAAATAGGACTAATAAGAGAGATCAGAAGTGGATTTGCTCACTGTATTTCATTTAGACCAGATAATGAAGCTGGGAGTTGTACTTTAATGCTATTGGTATAACAGTTGCCCACAGATCTGGACCGGATTTGGATTATTTATTTTGTTCTCCTTAGTTGTCCTGATATCCACTGCTGTAATATAAGAAATCTCTACTGCCTAGCTGCTGAGGGTGGAGGGGCTGTGTTGGGTGGGCTGTGGAGAGAGAAGGAGGAGGGCAAATGCCAATAATTGCACATTTTCCATGTAAGCACATCCTAGGGACAGAGCAGCTAATGCCTCTAGCTTCATTTGACTGTTTTAGTTTCAGGGGGCTTGATATGCACAGAAGTTGTTGATGCATTCAGCTCTCCCCCTTCCTGTTATTTATGTGGAGTTGTATTTCATGTTGTTGAAGATATCTGGATAGATTCCAAAAAGAAGAAATGCTATGGCTTATCCTGAGAGCTGAGATTTCACAATGATAAGGGATAAGCAGATAAACAAGCCATGCTAACAATATATTCCTTTCTCTTTGCAGATCAAATATCTACTGATAGATTATATGACATTTTATTTTTGTTATGTGCACTATTGACAGTTAACCAGCTTTGTTACTCTTCTGGTGCTATGCCAGATTTAAACATGTATGACTAAGGACAGAATGAGTGTACCTGGAAAATTGCTTACATGCTTGCTTTCTGAATAGCTTTAATGCTTGAGTTCATAACTACAGGGCTCAAAGAATGGTGCTTGCACTTCCATTGCTCAAGAAGCTATCTGTGTTTTGAACACTACCTCTGCATTGTCATCTATACTCTTGAAGGACAAAAGAGAAAGGGAGAGGTTAAAAAACTCAAAGCTGTTTCTGTGCATCGGTTAATTAATAATCAGAGAAATATATGTCCTGGTCTAAATGGTGGGTAGGAGGACGGGATTTTGTGATAAATCTTTTTCTTTTTTTTTTTTTTTCCCAGGGATTATGTAAAAAGGCTGCTCTAATAAATGATTTATCAAAGCAGCAAAGAATCAAGAAATGTGCTGGGATTGCAGCTCAGGGCACCTAATCTTCCTGAGTCTGCACAGCAACTTCCAGGAAGGTACTGACACTGGAGTCCATGGCTTCTCCTGTCCTGCTCTTTCCCTGCATAACTTTTTCTACAGGTGGAAACAGGGGTAACGTCCTGAAGGGAGCTGTAGTTTAAATCCTCACTTCTTCCACATGAAATCTTGGTAGTGCAGCTTGCTGAAGGAGCTTCATGCCTTCCTCATGACACTAGCACGATCACCATTGCCTTTATGTAGCTGATATTACTCACGGGTGGATTTTATATTTTAATAGGCTGAGATGATAAAGAAGGGAATTTGCAATCTGTCTCAGAGGGCGTTTGAAGACTGTTTTGCAACTGTAAACTTTTCATTCACAGCGAGTAGTGTCTCTGCATGGCCATGAATTAGTTTGTGCTCTAAGTACAGGCCTGAATGAGCACATCGTTAGGTTCCCATGGATCCCTAATTGGCCTTTGTGAGTTTTCTGTTTCTCTTTGCATGCTGCAAGGAGAATTAGCAGTTAATGTGCAAAACAGGCTTTTGATGATCTGCTACCAGGTTGGAATAGCATGCTGCCTCTCTTCAGCAGAAACCTTTCTCTGGATGCAGCCCAAAGCTTGGTAACTACAATGAGCATCCCCAAAATTAGAAGTCAAGACTATGGTCAGTGACAGGTCCAGATACAAACTTTTGATCCAGGCTCCTGAACTGAGGGCAGACAGTCCTATAGCAGGTCCACTTATATAAGTAGGCTGGTCTCAGGCAGTGAAAAGGAAAATAGGAACCTCAAAGAAAAAAATATTTAACTTGTCCTAAAACTAAGAAGAGTTATGGATGTATGGAAGAATTATGGATATATATGCCATGTGCATGCTGCACAGAACTAGTATCTCAGTGGTGCACTTCACAAGAGATTGCAATGGAAATATAGACATTGATGCTTATTGTTTTTTTTTTTTTGGCCAAAGATGCACTGTTCTGGTTCTGGCTGTCAGTCTATTTCTCTGACTGCCAAGAGGGATCTTTCATAGCACGTCTTGTTGCTTCAGTTAAGAACGTCACTAGCTAAGGAAAGGATCTCATTCTTCTGAACTCTTCCGCCTTGTCATTCAACCCATTTCTCAGCAAAGAAAAATAAGAATAAGAAAAGAGGAAATAGAGAAATAAAAAAAAGAGGGAAATACTCTGGTCTGCAGGATCTGCCTCAGTCTGTGGAAGGCAAATTTCCATGAAGTGAAAGAGAAGAAACATGGTGCACATAGGCAGGGTACCAGTGCAGAAGTCCATGCCCCTTGCTTCTCTTGCACCCAAAGTGTTGCTACCCAAAAGATAGGAGGGGGCCTGGACCAGACTATTAAGATGGAGGAAGCTGCAGAAAACACTGGAAATTGGTTAGACCAATGGTCCTGATCTTTTCCTTCTCCCAAACACTCGCATTAGTAGTTAAGGAATTGCATATTAATATAATTGGCTGTTAATGTCATTGTCCCATCAGAGCTTGGGTTCCTCGCTTTTGTTACTAACCAGTGAAGGGGTGGCTCTAGGAATGGCAAGGAGGCATTTTCTGGTGGAAAAGCAACTACGAGGTGCTCAAATCATTGAGGCCTTCTCTGGGGAAAGGGTGTCGGGGAGGAGATCCCACCCCTCTCTCCCCACTGGGAGCTCACCTGCTACCCTGCAGTTCCTCGCTACCTCAGTACATTTAATTTCTAAGACTGTTCAGTTTCTCTTTTCCCATGTTTATTAGTCTTATCAGAGAATAGAGGCTTTCCTTTAATTGCCTTGCAAGGTCTTTACCTTGCTATGTTCTTTACACAATGTACTAGCTGCTGTCTTGCATTTTTTTTAGTGCTGTAAAGAATTTCAGGATACAATCTGTATGTAAGTAGCTTTATAATGTATGTGTGCATTGGAAGGTATTGTATTGTAAGGTGATTTATGGGTACTGGAATACTCAATAAAGGAGTATGTCTGCAGATCAAGGGCATAGTACTTCAGCTCTTTTCCAGTGTCTAATAGTGTTGGATGACTTTTTGGAATATTTAACCTTCCACTGATGTTTAATCATGTCCAAGTGGGATCCGTCTATCCAGTTATCCAATCCATCCATCCATCCATCCATCCACCCATTTTGTAATGTATGAACAGCTATTAACTGATGACTATGCTAAACAACTACTATTAAATATTTCAAATCTGTGGGATAATTGGAACCCCAGAATATTCAAAGAATTGGCTAAGAAATTTGCTGAAGCATTTATGTTCATTTTATATATTTATGGAATATTAAAAAAGCTTCAAAGTGCTCCAGAAAAAATCTATTCTTAATTTTCAAGGATGTAAACCAGATGACCAGGTAAACTTAGTTAATCTTTCATAAGCCTATGTAAAACTATGAAAATATTGATATGAGATAATATGATAAAAAACTAAATGGTGTACAATTAATACTAATCAGCATGGTTTCATGGAAAATAGAATCTATCAAATGAATCTGATCTCATGAAATCGCAAGTTTGGTTAATAAAGTAAGTTTTCATAGAGTTTACTTAAACCCTTCTAGAGAATTTGACAGAGATTTTTTTTTTACAGAAAAGGAAAGCAGCCCATATTAAACTTCTAAAAAATTGGATAACTGAAATACCACCGGAAAAACTGTAAATTGTGACTTACAATATTGAGGAGTTTTTAGTAGGCTCCTCCAGGAGCATGCTGAAATCTCTGTGCTATTCAGTTTCTCTAAAACTACCTGGAAGATATCTAAAGTAATTACTGGTAAAATTTCCCAGTCATACCAGAAGGGGTAAATAATGACAGAAGTAAGTCAGGCTGACCTGGGTCACTGTGTAGGCTGGATTCAGTCAGAGAGTGCTCATTTTAACCCAACAAAATGCAAAATTAAGTATCCATGGGAAAAAGCAGGTGGATAGCTCATAAAAAGAAGAATTCTACAACAGAAAACAGTGCTTATAACAAGAATGTAAGTATCTTGTTAACAGCCAAGTACATGAGCTCTCAGGATTACACTGAAATACTTATAGGGCTTGGCACATTCTCTGGATAAAGCCAGTCTCTGGGGAATATCCTCTAGAAATAGTGAGGTGATGCTACCTATAAATATGGTTCATGAAAGTTCCATATTGGAATTCTACATTTAGTTCAGGTGATCTCTCTAAAAAAAAAAAAAAGTCTAAGAATTATGCAGAACTGCAAGAATAATTCTAGGTCTGAAAAAGTAACAAGAGTTGCCACAGTTTATTGAAGAGAAGGTTAAACAGTCTTCCAATCATAGTCTATAAATAATTTCTAATAGAATGTTTTTCTTTTTCTTTTTTTTTTTTTTTTTATATATATACAGAAAAAAAAAATAGCTTGATGATTTCCACTGGATGGAAGCAGACGTTTGACAAATTTAAAATGGAAATAAGACACTGAGTCTGCATTTTTTAAATAGTGAAGGTAATTAACTATTTTGGAACATCTTGTTTAGCAATAGGGGTGGAGCACCTATCACATGAAATCTTGATTAAGAGATTTTCTAAAAGGGATGCTATGACTCAAGCAGAAGGTTTGAACCTGTCACATGAGCCAAGGTATCTGGCATATGTTATTTTGGAGTTCAGTCCAAAGGATCAGAACAGTCCCTTCTGATACTGCACATCTATCTGTCTGTCTATCTACCGTTCATTTCACTTTTCAGATATTTAGAAAATCAGTTCTTGCCTACTAATCTGGCATGGACTGCAGTAACTGTCATGATAGAGGTGACAATTGATGCTAATGCCTTACAATAAATGGCCCCAAAGTGTGGGCTGTGGACCACTGAGACAGCTGACTGGTACTCGTTCTTCATCTTACTTCCAGCTGAGAGAAACTGAACAGATGGGAAGGGGAGATTAAATGAAGAGTGAAAGTAGATGGCATGATTAACTTTCTCTAAAGGTCAGAACGCCCAGTGCAGAAGGTAGCTAGAAATACATGAGCATCTTCCTGATGTCACCTTCCCATCTTCCCAAGCATGCAACTACTTCCATACACTGAGGCAGTGTGAGCTTGAATGTACAGAGAAGTGGTCCCTGGTATTGTGCATAGTCAGTTGGATGCTCCCCAGATACTGCTTCAAAGAAGCAGTTACTGAAGTTTGAGAGCTGTAGATGCTGACCCTGAATATCGTGGTTCTAACCAAGAAAGACTTTTATTTCTATTATTCTTCTCTTTTGCAATCTGTTCTTTCATATAGAAATTACTGACATAACTCCACTGAAAGCAAATGATTAAAATTCAAGATTAGACCAAAATTTGGACAGTTTAAATTACTGCATGGCCTGATCTGGGGTTTTGACTCACATACATCTGCAACCAGGGCACCTGATCAGGACCAACATTTTCTAAAAAGAGGAAAAGAAGAAGCAAAAATCTGATAACAGATTTTTCATCCTATGAATGGAGGTAATGTTAAAACTTCTCTTATTCTCTTATTTCCCTGTGTACACAACTTGTATAAAGGATGAGCAACTATTTCTCTGATGCTGTGGACTGTGGGTCTACCCATTTTGCTAAGTAGGAATTGAAGTCATCCAATGAATGGATGGAAGAAGTGAATGATTCAGGCTCCAGCTAGTCTTTGGAGACCTCATGAAACAAACGTTAGTCCAATATACATACATGTACACTGTGAACAAGAAGCACTGTAGTTCATCTAACTAACTAACATGTAGATCATATTCCAACTCATCTGATAAATATCTTCCTCATAAGGAACAAGCTAGCCAGCAAGGAATCACCTACAGATAAGCGAATGGTATTTGTTTCTTTCTTGGATGAGAGGAACTCTTCTTGACTTGCTTTCTGAGCCTTCCTTGTGAATATCTGAGGTCATGATGTGTCAGTATAGGGTTTATGGGGAAAGTACATGGTTGGAAAAAGTGGATGAACTTTTCAGGAGACAAGGTCTTCTGCTGGTGTAAAACTAGAAGAAAAGAATTAACTTAGTATAGGTTTTATGCAAGCTATGAGTGAGACCTAAGTAGGTGCTAAATTAAAGATGCATCCAAGGCTAGGCTGGCTGGGGCCTGGTCTTGTGGAAGGAGTCCCTGTGCATGACATGGGGCTTGGGACTAGATGGTATTTAAGGTTCCTTCCAACAGAAATCATTCTGTGATTCTATGAGTCTATGAGTGTCGCTGAATCAAGATGGTTATTTTTACATCGGTTTTGTTGGAGTTGTATCATATAAACAAGATGAAAGTAACTACTGAAGCTCCCATCAGAGGTGTCCCACTCCATTTCTCATGTTAATCTTCATTTCTTTGATGCCATGTTCTTTCTTGGAACCCACTGAATTTGCAGATTCTTGATAAAGAAGCTATATATGAACACTGCAGCTACTGAAAAAAACAGCCATCCTCCTTCATCTACAAGAGACAGTCACCATAAAATCACCCTCCTGTTGACAGTATTTCATGGTGAGAAGGAAAATTCCTTCCTGGATTAATTAAAGAAAAGAAAAAATCAAAACCAAAAAGAAACAGACAAGGAAGGTGCAATACAAATTGCACTAATGACTTTTTTTATCAGTTCTCTCCTGTCCTGGGGAGTCTCTGAAATAGATCTGTTCTGTTTGTAGCGATGTACAGAATGGGAATCTTGCTCCTTGCTGATCATTACTTAGATAGCAAACTAACCATCTCTCCCCTTTATGTCATTGCGTATCTGACACCTCATTATGGGTAGGTTAGGGCAACCTAATACGCATAAAAGGACTAGAAGCTTCTCTTGTTGGACAGTCCAGAAGTTTCTGTTCAGAAGGCAGAAACAGCGATGAATAGCTTTTGGCCATGCTTGTCAAACCAATACATTTATTTTTATGGAGGCCACTGTATGAAAAACAGCTAACAAAACTAAAAGTGAAATCAACAGGGAAAAAAACAAACAAACAACCTCCTCATATTCAGTGATTCATTTGGAAGAAAAAGAAAAGAGAAAATCTCTTAATATTTACATCAGTAGGTTGTGAACTGGCACTGAACCATGCTGTGTACCACCAGGAGAAAGGAGTTATACATTTTAAAATGTAAGATAAAGTACTGATCCAGATCCAACTGTTAAATCTGTGGTCCTTTCAGTGCCAGTGTAAGACCTCTGCATTTTTGATTACCTGCAATGGACAGAGATGATCAGCTAGCTTCTCTTGTCATTAACATCAATGAGAATTAAACACCTTCATATTATATTGTAGCTGCTGCTAAGTTCCTCTGGGTCTGCCAGCAAAGCATTTACCGCTAATGGCCTTCAAATGAGTACCCTGAATCCTGGAGATCTCTGTGAAGCCCTGTGAAAAGCCTTCTGCAGTCCCTCTGAAGAGTTCTACTCAGTCTGTGGGATTTGAGATGTATCACTGATTATCGAAAGCATGATCTAATTCTGGCTTTTGGGGCACCTGCACAATGACCCTCCTGAATGAACTCTTTATCCATCTTTGAGAGGGAGATGGAAAAATAAACTTGTATTTTAATTACTGAAATGAGAGGAGTAGAAATATCACTGGAAAACACATTTATGAAAATGCCTTTGGTTAAGAAAACTTAAGATTTAAGAAATGCAGTATGGCTTTTGACAATTTGGACAGGGATCTTAATTTGAAGAAGTGGGGTAAAAATGTAAGTTTCTCCTAAAAATGTGGGTCTTGCATTGATTGTTAAAATAAATAAAGAAAAACTATTCTCTCATAAGCATTTTTAAAATCTCAATAACACAAGAATCCTTCTGCAGTCTGTTCAGCCATATCAGGAGATGCACAATGACAAGGGAAAAAACCTTACAATTTCTGGAAACCTTACTGGAGAAGGACTTTAAAGGGTAATTAGGAACCTCTCTTTAGAACAGTCACGTAATTTTTCCTTTAAATGGTCAGAACACAAAATCGGATTTGTAGGTCATGTCTGCAAAAAATGGAGAAAGCCTATTGTCTGTTCAGTAGTCAAAGAAAGCAGCTGCTCTTAGATGTTAGCTCCTCCCTTTTAAAACATTAAATATGCCTCTCAAAATATCAAGGGGACTGATACCTGGCTGGTGTAAGAAGGCTGAGTCCCACCGTCTCTAGGTTTTCCATGGGTTACATTACTAGAGGATCTCATCAGTGGTGTGCCCTAGCTGCAAGGGAGGCCAAGAGTATTTTGAGCTCTATTAACAAGAGCACAGGCAGTCAAACAGGGAAGTGATTACTCTTCTCTGCTCAGCACTTACTAGATCACATCTGGATACTACATCCAGTTTTGGGCATCCTCCTTCCCCCAACCCTGCCTCCAGCACAGGAAAGACACTAACAAAGCGAAGTGAGTTTAGCATAGGTCCATCAGGATGGCCAAGGGCTGATGAACTTGCCCTTTGAGAGAGAAATGACATAGTCTTTTCACAGTGGTGGATGGTAGGACAACAAGAGACAAGGGACAGAAATTGAAATAAGAGAGTTCTAGACTGGATATAAAGAAAAGCTTTTTCACCATGAAGGCCAACAAGTATTGGAGCAGGCTGACCAAATGAATTTCCATCCTTGGAGGTTTTCAAGACTTGACTAGATAAATCCCTGAGCAATTCTGAGATCTGACCCCACAGATGACCTTGCTTTGGGCAGGAGGCTGGACTCCTCGGGTCCCTGACAGGCTCTGTGAATCTATTAATAGACAGAAACATCAATTTCCACAATTTATGATTAATAATCCCCATGACCTTAACAAATTATGATGGATAAACCCAAAATGGAATTACCGATCATAATTATAAAGCCTTATTTTCTACCTAACACTCATGCTTCCAATGATTATACACTCATCCCTTAGCTAATGAAAGTAGAAAGGATGTTATAAGAACACCTCTTCATGGAGTTTAACACAAAAGCATTTTGACCATAGGCTTCATCTGATTCCGTTCAGAATTTCTTATTCCATCTGGCTTTCACAAACTCATTTACAGAAATCAGCTGCAAGCTAACAACAGGCGTTTACTCAGAAAATTCACCTCCTTAAGGTTAGGCTACGATTTTATAGTCATTTTAGCATCCCTTAGCATCTTAAGCATCCCTAGTTCAGCTGTTTTCATTGTTTTTGATAATCTGCAGACATATTCCCTATTGGGGAAATATATATATATATAAATATGCATATATAAATACATATATATATACAAATATATATATAAATACATATATGTATATATATAAATATATATATACATATGTAATATATTACAGATCAGGACTGGGGAGAGTGGGGATGAGGTTGAATTTGGTTGTGGATTTTAAATAGTTGAAAGTAGGAATGGTGAGGAAAGGTACTCATTTTTATGGGGATCTACCAATTGTTTTTCTGGTGACAACCTTAGTGATGTCAGTGTACACTATCTGAAGATGCTCATCGCATTTTATGCATTGGTTTTGGTTTGCTTACTTGAGAAAGTAAGATATCACATGCACCAATACACTAAAGCAATGATAAGATTACAAAATGAAGCACTGAAGAGTTAAAAAATGCAAGAATTGATGTTATGTATAAAATTTTAATTTTGTATTGTTTTGTATATGCATTAAGGTATCGCTTCTAACCACGTTTCTGTATTTTTCTTTTTCATGGCATCCTTGTTTTAATTACTGTAGAGAATGAATAACAGAACAGGGTGAGGAAGATGGCAATGTATCAGACTCATTATTGCTAGTGTTGGAATATAGACAGTAAATAAGGCAGGGAAAGGATGGTTTTGTGGTGTAGTTGTACAACCAAATGCTGCCTTGGAGAAGTGGACTTGACGCCTATTTTTTGCATGACATCCCAATTACGCTGGGTGAACAACGTATCACAAAATCCCTTAATAAGATCTCCTAGGCTACTTTCTTATTAGTAAATAAAATCTGCAGGCTCTGAGTGCATATGGCACATCATGGCTTCTATCCTTATGACTAAACTCTCTTATCCCGAAGAGAGGGGTAGTCTTGTCTATACCACTGTTTAGGGATGATCCCTTGTATCTTGCCACCCCTGAGCCATGCCCCAAAAACGTCCAGCCATGAGGTAACTGTCCTGGACCAACTAGAGCCAAAGGCATACAAATGTTGAAAAGATAGAGATAGTTATGGCATAGTGCATGAGCTGATATGCGAGGCCTCTTTATTTTTTTCTTGGTGCTCAGTCAGTGTGTGACCTGAGATTTTGCTGTTATGGAAAGGCTGCATGCCTGTACTGCATCTGAAGTGAACATAAACATAGCATGCCCTGCATTGTGTTAGATATTTTGAGAAAACGCAAACAGACCAGTCAGGCTTGTGGCATCTCAGATGAGGCATCTAAGATTAATAAATAGTTTTGAATATCTTTCTATGTCTCACCATCCCCTTGGTGAAATGAGGATGACATGAGCACTGTGAAAACGCTGTTTCTCAGCTTCATGAACCTCTCAAATGCTCTGCTGGGAAGGGCCTTAGGAAAACAGATGAGGAAATAATAATAAATTCATATTCATAGCAGGGTTTGAATATTGTGCGGGAAGGAAGGCCTGGGGCCAAGCAGAGAGCTGTGAGGATCTATTGAACAGCTGCTCTGTAACAAGCTAGCTGACAGACTTCAAAATGCTGAAGAGCAGTCCTGTATAGCAAATGAGAAAGGACAGACAGATATAAAGAAGTTGAAGATAAATATGTGAGGATGGATGGATGGATGGATGGATGGACGGACGGATGGACTGATGGAGAAACACTTGTTCTACAGCTCAAATTCACCTTGAATGAGAGAGATTTGGGGAAAACAAAATAAAAACAGATGTAATGGAAAGCCTAAATGTTGTTGTAGGTCTGCAGTCTCACAAGAGCAGGATGTGGTAAGTCCATGTTCAGCAGTTCAATCACCTTGAGTTCAGAAATGGGCCTGCCTGTTGAAGGGGTCACTGTTTTCTGAACAGAAACTTCTGGACCGAATGAAAGTAGTACTAGGGCCTCTTCTCTGGCATTTCTACACATGGGAGTGTTTGCATTTGAAACTATGATATCCTTTGAGCATAGGGAGGACCAGCTGTATCTAATTAGGGTTCATCTACTCTATCTAAAATCAAAGTATTTTTAGAGGAGGTGGCAGTAAATAGCATGCTGTTCAGGCACATGTGAAAAACCCATCAGGTTCTTTTCCTAGTTCCCAAAGCTGAAGGATCGATTTGAAGCCCAGAGCATTAAGTTTTTAATCTCTTTCAAAACTTTTTTTTTTTCTCTTTTCTTTCTTCTGGCATTAACTCTTAACATCGGTCACTTCCATTAGTCACATAAATGGCCATTCCTCCTTTGAAGTTCATTAAATGAGTAGCCACAAAGACCCTGCAGTAATGAGTTCCTCTGTCTAATTACACCATGAGTGAAAATGTTTTAAATGATTGTGTGTGTGTGTGAGTAGGTATGTACAAACATATACATAACTTCTAGACATATTCTGGATGGACTACATCTATCACTTGGGTGCAGAGATGGATAGAATAGTGATAGACACAAGGACAGACAGATAAATAGAACATAGATTCTGCTAACATATTCTTGTCTAATAAATTGTTAAACTACAAAAGAAAGCAGAAGTCTGTGTGTAGAATGTATAGATTTTCTTTAATGTGAGTTATTGGGAAAAGACATAGCTATCCCTTTAACTGGAGAGCTGCAAACAGCTGTTCCTTATGCATACATGCTTGCTTGGTCTGAAAGTTTTGGTAAGTCAGTGCATAACTGACAGTTAGATTTATCTCCCCAATAAGCAATCAACATTATAATAAAGGAAAAATGCTTTCAGTGCACCTTTGAGAGTGCATCAGAAATTAATCTAAACATCAAATTAATTATAGTTTGTAAATGAATAGTGGCTTACAGCCCTAATACTTCTCCTGCTCCTCCTCCTCCCCCTAAAACCTCCCCCAACCAACTGCAGCGGCTGGAGGTGCTGTGCAGTGAGTTTGATGAACTCTTCCTTCACTTTCTTACTCACACAACTCTTTCCTTATCAGCTGGAGAACTGTCCCTTCCTCACTCTGTGGATCTGAAGTCTCAGAGCCTGGCTGCTTTGGATTATAATAATTTTGATATTTGGATCTAGTAAATATAAACTTCTGTATTTCTGTATTGTAATACACCTGGAAAATTTTCCCTATATTGTCCCAACTCAGGCACTAAAATTAGTGGTTTCTTTCATTACTCTCTGAACTTTGGCCTGAAACCCATGGCTGTACGGCTATGGCAATATGATATTGTCCAGGGAACTGAAACAAAATTAATTGCCATAGATCATGAAAAGCAGAGGACATAGCCTAGCTCTGTGGGCTACAGGGAGAAAGTCTGGGGCAGAGATTTTTCTTAGGAAGTTTGAAATCAGGTTAAAGGTAAAAAGGAAAAAAATCAAATTTAATCATAGTACTGGTAACACCAGCAAGCAGAGCTCCATCTCCATCCCAAGTGCTTTCTAATAATTATTTTATCTGGTGAGAAAAAGGAAGAGACAGAGGAAAAAAAAAAAAACAACAAAATCCTCAAAACAAAAAACCTTTGAGTTGATAAATAACTCTCCTCATGCATATGTCTCAAACCCCCATGTAAAGGAATCAGTGTCCTGCTACAAGAGGGGGAAACAGGCACACAGTTAACCCATCATCACCCAGATGAGATGGGAACATGGGGCTGGAATTTCTTACCAGTACATCACCTTACTCTTGGACATACTCATTTTCTTGGACGAATTTAAGGAGAGCTTTTTTTTTTTTTTTTTTTTTTTTTTTTTAATTAAATGAGAAACTGCCAGCTTTGGCAGGGTTTGTTGGAGGCACATTGCGAGCAGGTGCTGAGCAATATTTTTCTGATGTACCTCGGGGTCTGTTGTTCCACTCTTAGGTCTTATGGAGTGCTGCCAATGCTCTTTAGACCTGATGTGCAATGCCCCTGGTCCTGGGGCCCTGCATAGCCCAGTCTCTCGATGTTTCTGCTCTTTCTGTTTCAGCTTCCAAGCTGAAACTCTGCAGACTGCCATGACCTGCCTGCTGCCTTGCATCTCCCACCCCACCTTTCTGCCACCACGCTGCAGTCTTGAACTGCCACAATGTGTTTTTAATAACACAACACAAGCTCTACCTATGTCTCAGCCCCTCTCCTGAGCTTCATCCCCTCCTGTGTCTGGTCCTCATTCCTCACTGCTTTTCTCACCTTTAGTCTTGGTCCCTTGGCTCACAATATAGGAGCTAGAAAAAACTGAGTAGGGAATAGAAATATTTCATGGTGAGGGTAATTAACTACTATGACCCTCATCAAGTGGTGTTTTCTTATCTCTTTTGGCATCTTCAAAGAAGATTAGTTGTTTTGCCAAACTGGGGGCCCCATCAGCAACAGTTGGGTGGACTCTACGTGGCGCAGAGCTGCCCTTGCAGTGCCCACTGCTCAGTGTCACGCAGAGCTGGCACACCCAGGTGCTTGCTGCTCTTGGAGGCTGGAGGCTGGAGGAGGCTGGAGGAATGAATTTCCAAGTGCACCAGTACAGCAATTCCTCTGGCTTTAATTTATCTACATCTTATCTGACACCTCGGGGTAATCATTTGGCCTCTGCTGTTCCATCCACGTCCTCATTTTTCTAATTTCTGTCATGTCTTCCTAATTAATATTGCCCAAACCTATCCTTTTCTTTCTCTTCTCTGTTAAAACATTTTCTTAGAACATGGTTGTCTTTGCATTTCACTAGTTTAATGTCTTCAAATGCCTTCTTAAAGTGTGTTCTATGTGACAACGCTGAGTGCTGCTGAAATTACAACTGTATAGTAGCATCACCCTACCCTACAGAGGGAGAATTAGCTTTGTGTGGGCAGCATGAAGAGCAGCTCTTCTCACATTCACTACTTGCCTTAGCAGCTTTAATGCCATCATTTTATCCAAGTTTTCTTTTTGCCTTGTACACCAACTGGTCACAATAAAATTCTCTGCATATCTGAGAGGGAAGTTTTCAATAGAACCATTGTGATCAGCATATAGATATATTGCATGTCCTCTGACATTCAGTATATATACAGATGAGCTTACAGTGTGTAGTGGGAAGTGCATGCCTTGCACAGAGACAAAATGTAGACCCAGAGCCCTGCAGAAGCTGATGGTTAGGCTGTGAGACATTGTGCCTCTGTGCAAGACATCCCAGGTCAGCCTGCTGTGAGAATGGGAGTTGCTGTCTTTAAGAAAACCCTTATTAAGTGTAATTTTTCCTTAAGTGAGACAACTCCTGTGGTGGTCCTGCCATTTCACTAGAGAAGGACAGGAAGGCCCGGTGAGGAGAAACGTGCTAGTTGTAAAAGAAGTGGATGGGAAGAGGCTGCAGATTGGGCACTGAGTGAAGAGCTAGGGACAGGAGAAAGACAGACAGAATTGTGAAGGGCTGTGAAAGTGAAATTAATAACTCGGGTGGAAAGGGCAGTACCGGAGGAGAATCTCAAGGAGATGCTGATGTGGTTGGTGTGGTGGAGGCTCAGGCCATGGGGATAGACAGGGTGATGGACAGGCCATGGGGATAGATGAGTGTGAAGGAGAAAGAAGTGTGGTCTATACTGGGACGTATTTCGGCTGCATCAGGATAGGGGGAAAAATAAAAGTCAAGGGTCTGAAAAATTGTAGAAGAAAAGGGAGGATTTGGGTCTAGACTGGATGCATGCAGAAAGAGGAAAGTCCCAGGCATCGCAACTTCAATGGCATGACTGTTTTTCAGAGAGGTCAGGGTTGTTCTCAGGCAGTCTTACACACTGCAGCAAGCAGACCTGCTATGGTAAACAACAGACATATTTTGACCACTTTCACACTTTTTGCACAAGACTGGTGTTTGCTGTAGTCTGTGTTCTGCGCTGCTCATTGTCAAGCCAGGAGGCAGACTCTGAACTGAGGAAGTCCAAGGCTTCATAACTGCAGTGTGGTTTCTTCAACACACGCAGGTGTTAATGAGTCTCTGCAGGATGGTGGGCCCTGAGAAACTGGGAGCAAGGCTTGTGTCTGGTCTCATTTTCTCCCATGGCTGTCCCTACACAACCCTGCCAGCAGTGGCCAAAGGAGATAATGCACC
Organism: Cygnus atratus; assembly: GCF_013377495.2. Classification (NCBI taxonomy): domain Eukaryota; kingdom Metazoa; phylum Chordata; class Aves; order Anseriformes; family Anatidae; genus Cygnus; species Cygnus atratus. The sequence continues at coordinate 8,450,216 of NC_066396.1, read as the reverse complement.
CATCTTTGTGCTGGAAGTGCAGGGGAGGTTCAGAGATGAAAACAAAGGAATAAAAGTCTTTTTTTTTTTTTGGGGGGGGGGTGTTGTGAGGGGTGGCAGAGGAGGGGGTAGGCTGGCTACTTACTGGTAGTTCATTAGTGAGAAAAGAGCAGCAAATGAAGTATTTTCTCTTCCCCTGGTAGAAAAACATGGTGACATTTTTTCTTCATGGAATTTTTTGAGTTTGTCTAGAGCAGGACTTCTTGACAATTTCTTGACAACCTCGGGCTAGACTCTGTTATAGCAATTTACTTGGGATCTGCATAGCAGATACATTTTAAAAGGTCATATAATGGTGGAATATCTTTCTGGGGCCAGACAGAATTGTCCCCCCAGGCTACCAGTTGGAGAGCTCTGGCTGGTTAAAAAAAAAGTGAAACAGAATGCAAATGCTATGTTTTTATATGTTGAGTTTGGGGAAATGCTTAAGCAGAAAAGGAAAGAGTTTTCTTACTTTCAAAGTTAACAAAAATCCTTCTCTTCCTTTAGGAAAAAGTAATCTTTCCTTTTTTAAAAAAGCAGAGTTTCTGAACAAAGAATTATAATCAGCTCCAACTTCAGTGGACTTAGCACAACAAATGAAAGGCCTGATTATCTGCAATAACATCCACATTTTTACATTGCTCTAAAGTTGAAGGTCAGCGGGATGGGAGGTTTGAAGAGCAGTGTGACATACTTGTGATAATTAGTTACCTTCTGGAGGAGGTGCACATGGCAGTGTAAGTGTCTGAAACCAACAGTCACATCAGGCACTCAGCTCTATGGGAAACTTTGCTAAAGTCAGAGAAAACTGGGGCTTGATGCCTGGAACCCAAAACTGACTGGGTATTGGTGTCTCAGAAGCTAATATAAGGTGACTAAAGTCCACCAGCAATCTCTAATTCCTGCTTTTGCTTGCCTGAGTTTCCACTTTCCTGCTTTCAGGCTGGAACACCCCACTGTTAGTGTTGGAGGTTACTGCATCAAACAAGCTGTGGTTTAGGTTCTTCCAGTAAGACTCACAATTAAGAAAAAACTCTGCTAAGATCCCTCAATCCCTGCTCAGCTATCAGACACAACCTCATGGTACCTTGGAAACAGCAACAAAGCCAGCCCCACAACCCTGCCCCACATGCTAGGTATGTGTTACTACTCTCATTAAGCCTTGTAGCCAGAGAACCTTTGAGACAAGAGGATATGAGGTGAATATCTGTCCAGAAGATACTCTCCCTTACTGGACTTGGCTCTCACCTTGTTTCTTCTCTATTTACCTTTGCCGTTCCCACTTGTCTGTATAAGGGGAGACAGGCTCAGTACTCCTCTAAATATTATTTATGATAGTAATAGCAATTTCACTGCCAAAGGTCCACTTCTAACCTGTTGATATCCTTGGAGCATTACTGTTCAATGTCACCTAGAGCTGTGCTGGTCTGCTCGTTTTGTTATGAGCTTTTACACAGTTAAAGCTCTAAATCTCTCATTTGAACTTCCCAACTTCTTCTTAACAAACTCTTTTGTTCTCTATTGCTTGAACATGCTGCAATCCCCTGACTACTGGTGAAGGGATTGCTGTGTCCCCTCACGCTAGGGAGCAAGGCTTTTTCAATCAAAAAGCAGCCTGTTCAGACCCTCTGTGGATGGGCAGGAGGAACTGTGTACAGAGGAGGGGCACAAAACTCTTGGAAGTACTGTCTGTCATGCATCATAGCTAGCAAGGAATGAGGTAAGAGTTCTGGGAGGTGGGCTGTCTGGGAAGGGAATGGGGAAGGCAACATGGGAGGGAAGCATAGTGTGGAGACTGATGGTGACTTTAAAATCAAATGAAACTCCAACAAGTCTTAACTCTGGAAGTTTGCCTGAGAGACAGAGTCCAGATCAGCTGCAAGTAACAGGAAAAGAAAAGCAATAGTTTGTCCCGTTGCAATTCTCACAAAAAGTTTGCAAAGAGCACTGGGTGGTGGAGAACCAGAAACTGCACATTCCAGTGGCAGGTGAGAGGAGATCCCCCATCCACCAGGTGGGATGGGACCTTTCTGGGGCTGCCAGAAGGGATCTTTCACAGCAGCACCTTTGCAAACAGCGGGATCCCACTGAGACATCATGCACACATCAGCACGCTGCTGTTGGCAGGCTGAGCCCTCCCTTTGTGGGTGCACCTTGGGGTGTCCCTGCCTGGTGGCCCACATGCATCTGAGGCTGTGCTCTGCTTGTGCTCCAGCTGGTGGAGTTGGGCCCGGAGCTGTGTGAGCACAGCGTTGCTTTCAAATCCAGCCTCTCAGCATGGCTTGTTGGCTGAGGCACAGGGTTAGCTGGAGCTATTTGTACGTTCCGTGGTGCTGGCTCAGGTCTGGCGGGCTCAGAGCACAGCTTCCTGCTGTCCGCTGAGCAGCCATCCCTGCAGAAGCCCAGGCTTTCAGCTGATGGTGTTCAGGCTTTGTCCCTTTGCAGTTTAATGCATCACACCCGCTGGAGAGCTGTCCCTCAAGCTCTGTCCTCCCTTCAACTCCACAGCCTGTTTTTTCTTTCCCCTGGGTACAGAAATTCCCACTGCTGAACCCATCAGCAGTTCATCTACACCCTGGCCCCCTCCATTGTGCTCCAGGTGCTTTAGTCTTTTCTGTACCCTCCCCACCTCCCTTTCCAAGGGGAGACATTTTCCACCCCACCAGCAGCAACTGCAGCACCCAGCTGCCAGTGAGATGCCAGACCTTCACTTCTAAGCAGCGTACACAATTCTGAGCATGAGACAATTAGGAGAGAAAGAGGGAAGGGGGAAAGTATTGACAGGAGTAAATCAAGAGAAATCATAAAGCTTAAGCAGAAAGAAAGCAGTTTGAAAGGTAAAGTATTTAGAGAAAGCCCTTTCCTGGATGAATCTAATTGTTTTGTTATCTTTACCCACCAAAGCATTTACTTTGGTTTGTCGCCCGATCCACAAACACTTTCGAGGAGATGACATTACCGAAAGGCAGGAACATCTGCATCAGCTCAGCATCCCCAAACTCCTGGGGCAGATGGTAGATAAACAGGTTACAGCCCTCTGGTCCTGTCAAGAGAAAAAAAGAGCCATGAATGGAAATTAATAGGATATGAGAAGCACATGGTGGAGATTTACTTTGGTGTCCCCTCTCTCTGACAGCTGAGGGATCACTGCAAGGAAGCAGTCTGCAGAGCCCAGACTGGATTAATGGGTCTTGGAGAAAGGGCTCCCTTTGTTCCTCGGCATGTCTGACTTTCCTCAGCTGGGAAAGAATGGCTGTGGGATGTGTTTTCACAGTTTTTCTTGGATCATCTGTTTATTGTTACCATTTCATCTTCTCTGGAAAACTGTATGTGTTTAGCAATGTGGCATCTATCCTAATGACCCTTCCCTATTCTCCTATATTGGTCTTCAACACACTTTCAGATGAATAAAGAAAGCAGAAGACCAGGAGTTCAGAAAGTCACCCAGAGGCTATGCTAACCTTCCCAGGACAAACACCTGGATAAAACCAAGAGACAGAGGAACGCAAGAGCACATGTGGCCATGGAAAGACAAAATGGAGGAATAAGAGCAAAAAGAAGGAAAGATGCAGATCATAGTTTTCCTGTGCTCTCCATAATGTCATTTAATCTGTAGAGTATTGGGTGACCGCCACTAACGCTTGCCTCTTCTCAGTGTCTGCACGCAGAAGTTTCATTATCTTTCTCATGTCTGTGGGAGGACTGTGATAACAAGTAGAACGAGATGCAGAAACCCCCAGGCTTATTTTGTTTTTAGAATTTTACATTCAGCCTCCCCAGCTTGACTCAGCCCAAAGACTCCCCCAAATCCGGGCAGTTTGGTCACATCCCCCAATTCTACAGGGTTCTTCAAAAGAGATGATAAATGGATTCAAATCCAAAATACTAGACTTCAGGACAGAAATTGCCTTTTTTTTTTTTTTTTTTTTGCCTCAGTGCTGTAACAAACTTCAAAGGGTTACAGACTTCAGAGGGTGCTTGGAAAAATATCCAGAGAGGAGTCTTTCATTGGAATATGCAGTTTTGCTAAAGTTCAGACTCAGAAAATGTTCTGTTGGAATTGAATTTTGGGGTGGAAGAAGGAGAATCTGCCTCTGGCTTAGAACGAAGCTTAACAATATGACTTTTATTTTTAAGTATTGTGTATAAATACACTGAGCAAAAATCCAGAGGGAACATCTGTGTCCAAGTGGTTTTGTTGGGAAAAAAAAAAAGCATTTAAACCACTTGCAGTGTCCACCAGCAGAAACCTGTATAGTATCAGGAGGCTGGGATTGGTTTTTTTTGGTGGGGGGATTATTTCCAAGGGTACTTCCAGCTGCTGCCCAGCTCTGCACTGACCTCCACAGGTAATCCAGCTCTGGTTTGCTCAGAGGGGTCAAGATGAAAGGGAATTAGTGCATGCTCCTTGTTGTGATAGTAAGAGGACAGAGAGAAATAGGGTGTCCTCCTTCCACCCAGTCCCTGTGCCTACAACCCTGCGACCTGACTGAGCTAACTTTCCCCCATTTGCGTCTGGGGCACAGTGTGGGGAAGTAAAGGGTTTCTTAATACTCTCCTTTTCTTCATCAGGGCATAATTACGGTGTCATAACACAGCAAATTACAACTTTGCCTTTCCTGTTAGGGAGAGGAGTTCGCCTAGATGCTCCCACCTTTTATTAGCCATTACTCATCCCCCCGGCTGGCAGGAGAAGTACGGCGGAGTCAGGATTCTGACAGATGCCCATTTAAAGCTCATTAAAATTCCTGGGCCTCAGCGTGATTGAAGTCACAGGCTCTCCACATTTCCTTTTGGATTAATGGAAAATGAAGCCCTAATGAATATTTGCTAAGCACAATTTTCCCCACTAATTTGCTAAAAGGACTGTCATGAAGGAACAGCTGATCCTTTGCATCTTGTGCATTTCCTAGAGGTCATGAGGATGGTGACAGGGTTTCTTCCAAATGGGGTGGATAGTGGGATGGTGGGATAATTAACTAATTAGGCACCCGGTCATCTGCTTAACTAAATTACTTTTGAACCTCAGTGGCCCACAGTCAGGTTCCCCTATTTCATGCCAAGCTTTTCATTCTTCCCTTCACCTCCTGTCTGCCTCTTCCTTAGTCTCCCAACTAAGCAACTATCCCTTCCCCAGTCCTTGCTGCGGTCCAGTTAGATGCAATGTGAAGTTATTGGCATAATAAGCTAGATATGAAACAGTCTGAAAGTGTTAAACAAACACCGACCCCCTTAGGTCTCTGTTAGGGTTGAGAAAATTCTGCCCAGGAGAAGATCACGGTCCAGAATAGCAGGGAAAATTTCATTTCTTCATTTGAACGTGCCCCAGAGCACTTCTGCTGTGGGATTTGAGATCCACATTATTATAGAATGGGTAAAATCTTGGCTTTGCTGCAATTAGTGGCAAAATTCCCACTGACATCACCAGAGCCAGCAGTTTGCTCTGTAAAACTGGCAAATTCTTTCAAAAATGCCAGCTGCATTTCCTGGGGTCTTGGATGTGTTGTGCACGAGTAGGGATTCTGCCTGCATGGGCTGAGAAACACCTACTAAGGCATAAGGCAGATCAGAAGGCATGCAATTTCGTCCACACCAGGCTTAGAGGTTGGGCTTAAGGAAAAAAACAACCCTTAGCTCACCTTGAACTCAGCTTTGTCTCACTCACAGAGCTCGGAGACAGAGAGGAAAACACCAGGAGGAGGTGAAAGAGCAGAGGCCATCCTCAAAGCCCAGTTCTGCTCTGAAATGTGGCTGTGAAACCCATGCTGCAGCTTCCCATACTGACTCAGATATTCAAGGCCAAACTCACTCTGTTACCAACTACAGAAGATTTTTGCTAATTTCCAATGCTGAAAACTCCACCTGCTACTGAGAAACAACCTGCGGTAGTTTGATTTGTTTTATCATTCTCACATATGAAAATTCTGCTATTAGAATTTAACAAGCAATTTCTTGTTAAATCCATCCATCCGTAAGTTACCTATCACAGTTAGACTCCTTGATAAAGAATTCACAAAACAAGCTCTCTCTCTCTCTCTCTCTCAGCCCTTCTATCTTGTTTTTCCTTTATTCCTAGTCAAGCTAATCTAGGCAGTCCATGGTAGACCACACAGTTATGTGTATGGCCACTGCTTTGTACATATCTGTATATTTTCGAGAAACTGAGTTCAAGAGTCGTTCAGCTCAGAATGCTATGAAGAGTTAAGTTAGTTCTCAGTGCACACAGGCAAGGATGTGTCCAAGGGATCAGGATCACTGGAGCAAGATCCCTGTTGGTATGGCAAAACCTCAGTGAAAACTCTAACTGTCAAGAGAAAGGTCTTATTTTGGACTGAGTTAATGGATTATTGGAGATCAGTATACTTGGCAGTTCAGGGCTGAATACAATACTATAATTCTTTACTAAGCACTTCACTTTGGTTTTCGAAAGGGCTGTAAGTCAGCTCAAAATCTAACCCTTGCGACACTTTATGAAAAGAGAATCAAGGTTCATTTCTACCCTGACACCTACCATGGATTTTGGTTTTATCGCTTTAAGTAATAGATATTTCTGCTCATTAATACACTAGAAGCACAGATAGTCTTGGTTCAGACAAAGGGAAAGAAAAGCTGTAAGAAACACACAGTTTATGAATAGTTTTTATATTACAGGCAAACCATGTTGGATAATGGAAATGCTTGTATGTGGGAACACTGGAACACATAGCAAAGAGATCTGCTGTGGGTCCTTGTTGATTTGGCTTGGTTGGACCTGAGCTGCTAAGTTATTGCTCTGCCCATGCTCCTCACCTACCAGATTGTTCGTAATTACTTGGCTTGGGGACAGCAGCCATCCCAATCTATCCTGGGTGTTCACTGTCTACATGAGTAAACTCCGCATACCTGAGCTGAGATCAGCTGTCTGTGATCACATCCCCAGCACTATGAATCAGTGTCATAAGGAGAGCCTATGACCACAGAACTCTTCCAACAGTAACTAAAAACAGGCTGTGCCATAATGTTGCATGAAGTTTGCAGGCAGCCCTTTGGTTGGATGCACAGTAAGTGGCATATACACCTCACCTCTACAGCAAACACTCAGAGGCTGTAACTTCATTGCCTTCTCTGCATCTACTTGCTATTCAAGCCCTCAACATGTTTGAGCGCAGGAGTCACAAGCCTGCATCACTTTATTTTAATGTGTATTTCTGAGTTTCAGAAATTATGTCAAGATGAATAATACCATACAAATTTGAAATTACCCCCAAGTTTTGTCTGGTTGACATGGTCTGAATGAAGACTTTGTCTTTACCTTTGATCGTTGTCATCTCTACCTTTGATTGTTTTGGATCTGTTCCACCCTATGCACCCCATCTGCTGCCAGCAGCCTCAGCACTCATGTGGAAGCAATGACTAATCTCTACGGGAATGATGCAGCAGCCAAGCAGTTCTGGGCTTGTTATCCAACCAGGATCCAGGAGCTGAGAGTTAGTATAGTTATTAACAATGTGATCATCGATGTTATTGTTGTGGTAGGGCTGGTTCATTAACAAATCAATGTTTGTGCACATCCTTGCAAACATAAAGCACTCTTTTCAGCACCAAGCATTATTATTAGAGTTACCTCTTGCTGCATCTTCCTGTTAAAGGTTAGAGGGACTTAAAGGTCTTAACTCTCTGCTAAAACAGTGTTGTGCCTTAGATATTCTCCCTCTAGCAAACAGTAGAGAAATCCACAGCAGCTAAACGCTGCAGGAAAATGGAGGACACTGCGAATGGCAACCTGCATTGGACCAGGAGTTCATCTTATATACCTGGTCCTCAACCATCCTCAAGCCCAGCTGCTCATGGGAAGGAGCAAGGAGTTATAAGATAGCTTGTCCACTGGGTGACGCTCACCCTCAACCCACAGAGACACACTGTGCCTGCCAAACTCAGGGGTCTTTGGGCAGTGGGTGTTCAGAGTGTGCACAACAGCTATATCTTGCTTCTGAGTGTTCCTGGCACAATGCTATGCTAAGCAAAGATCTGCTCGCCATTTTGTCCTGTGCTTAATCTAGCCCCAGTAAGTAATAAAAAGCAAAGTCCTTCAGCATGGGGGAAACATCTCTGTAATGATACGTTACGTCTGTGCATCTGTTCTCACAGCAGGGACGTGTACTAGAGCTAATCAGGAGCTGGAAGTTGTGTTCCCCAGGAAATTCTGACATCGGAAAAAAATTAATTCCAAATTAGATCGAAATGCCAACATTTCTAATTTTCTCACAAAATGAGATTTCTCCCTCAAAGTAGTTCTAGGCCATCAGAATGTTTTAGTTTGATAGCACAATCTTGATTCATTTCACTCTGACTGTTACACTATATTAAAATATTAAATGTCACAATATATATATAATAGCACATATAACATAGAATATATCTGAATTAGTGACCTAATAGAGGATAAAAGCTGAAATTTATTTTTCTAAATGAGGATCTCTACAATAGGCTGAAGCACCTGACTTAAATGCCTCACTTAGGCAAGCAGTCTCCCCTTCTAGTCGAGTGAGAGAAGTGGACTCCCTGGAGGACAGTTGGGATTACCTGAATGTGTTTCCTCTGAGGATCCCACAGTTCCCTGCTGATAGTAAAGGAAACATGAGGGACTCCTCTCCTCATTCAGGCAAGCCTTTGGGTGCAAAGCATTACATGACATGGATATCTCCCAAAACATTTACATGCAATAATGGGAGATTCACCTCTCCTAACTTTTCATGTCTCCAGTGCAGCCTGTCCCATAGACTACATAACCCAGGCTCCTCTCACAGTCAATGTAAAGAAATAGGTACCTTTGCTATATGATTCATCTCATCCTGGTACAGATAATATGCTCTAAAAGGGATGATTTCTGTTTCCTGATTATCAAGGGAGGCTGAAAGGACTCTATCAGCTCCACTAAATAGCAGGTGTCCGAAATGACATCACTGGCTTCTAATAAAGGGCCACCAGTGCTTTGTTTCCTATTAAATTCTTTATTCTGATGCAATTGTGGTTTTGATCCACAATCTTGTTGGCTGTCTTTAACAACCCCCACTGGATGTTATTGCCTATGTTGCTACCAGGCCTTTCCATGGCCCATGCACATCAGCATGCTCCCATCCCTGGGGGCTGAGAAGACAGATCTCAGCAGCTATTCCCCACAAGGATGTTCACACGTATTATAGTTAGTGCCAATGATGCCACATATGGAAATTGAGAAAAGACAGTGGACCAGGGATTCAAAGCAATGGGGCGTTTAATGGATGCTCTCTAGGTGTGTGAGAAGGGGAACCAATGTGGTGGGGATGGCATGCTGGGTCCAGGAAGGAGAACAGACCCTTCACTCACCTTCTCTCTGTTGCTGTGGGATCATGGGAGGCGGCTGTGGGAACGCTTGGCTAATCTGGCCATAAGCAGCAGGATAAGCAGCTATGGGGGAGAGAAAGGGAGAGAAGAAAGGACAGATTTCAGTGCTGGGAAGCATGGAGCTTTCATGTCAACAATCACACCAAGCTGGAGGTGGGCTTTCTCTCTGTATTTTAGCCTCATATGTCCTGAGATGCAGTAAAACATCACAGTGGTGATCCAGGTGGTGGCACTTGGCCCCGAAGACCCAACCTCCCTTCAGCATCCTAACAGTAGCACTGAGGACAGCCACACGGTCTAAATGGGGGTCTCCACTGAGATCTCCCCCACCAGAGATGTGTAACCATCCCTGATGGTACCACAAGCACGCTTGCTGACGAGCTCAGCACATTGATGCCCGTGCTGGCAGTCACATGCAGTGCCCATGCACATTTCCTTGTGTAATCTCTTTTGCACTCTGATTATTTCACACGCTCATAGCAGCAGTTCACACATGTATTTCCTCTCTCTTACTGTAACCTTCATATGCACACACCCTGTATAGGCACACTTGTGCATACACTCTCAGATATATATTTCCTTTCATGTCTACAGACACTTTCTCTTTCACATAGACACAGTGGAAAGAGTGTGCGGCAATTAAACAATTTTCCCCACCTCAGCTCCCCCACCAAGCAGACAAGGGGAGCCATTCAGTACCACAGATGGTAGATGATGTGCCTTGCTGCTAAAAATACAGAGTACGGGTCGCCTGTGAGCCCAGAGAGAGGGGGATAGGGGCCATGTGTGTGCAGAGGGGTTAATTAACAGCTCAAAGGGTTGAGCTGCTTCCCATCTATCAAACCTCACAAGCAATAAATGACAATACCTAAAACACCGGCAAATGAAGCCCTACATGGAGAATTAAATTAAGTTTCCAGATACAGCGCTGACATGAGATAATAGCCATTGCTCAGCGGGAGCCCATGATTGCTCCAGTTACCACAGGAAATAATGACTTTGGGGTGGCAGCTTCCTCGCAACGTTGGCCATGGACACCTCGCAAGGGGAGGCTGAACACGGCAGGGTCGTGATCTGCACCAGGTCACTTTGGCTGGTGTCAGTCCATCAGCCGCAAAGGAGCAGCTCCGTGAACGGGGCAACGTGAGAGTCAGCAAAAGCTGACCCACTGGAAGTCGTGAAGAAGCTGCCGAGGAATCGGGAGTATGTCTGCAGCTTCTAAGCAGGCCTCAGACTAACTAGCTGGGATATGGCCAGTGGTGCAGTGAGGCTGACCCCAGAGACGATAGCTTTTGGGGTGTGCGTGGTAGCCCTGGGTTCAGCAGTTGCACCTCCAGCCACACCAGAGCTAGCCAGTGCTGAGGTGTCTCATGCATGGCCAACCTGCATACCCTACAACATGGGGATGTGCAGACATCCCAAACCCTGCCAGGGACAGCAGGGTCTGGCTGCCCATCTCCACTGCTCACTGCAGCACTCAGGAAACACCCAATTTTTTTGCTACAGAAAGTGGCCCCCAAATCAAGCGTCCTGATCTTCCACTTGTTCATTGTGCTAAGGAGATCCAACCTGGTCCTGTCAATGAAGCTGCACCAAGGCGCAGGTCAGTGGGAGCCTTTCCCTGGTGTTTTATTGTTGAGGATTGCCTCCTCAGGGGGAGAAGACCCTGGGTCTTTGTTTGTTTTCATGAGTAGTGCAAATTTAATCTGAGGATCTGTGGCCCTGGTGTCCCTGTCTCAGCAAACTCCTCGCTTGCCCCAGCCCCTTTAGGTGTGTTCAGAGATTAAAGGCTTTAGAGGAGAGAAAGATTTATTGGGAGAAAGTGTTAATACTAACGACCTGCGTACTGCTGCACTCCAGCGTAGGCTTGCTGCAAGGGGTCTGCTGCAGTGGGGCTCTGTGCTGTGGAGACAGAAGAGAGAGAAGGAATTAAGGGATTAAAACATGACGGATGCTCCCCCTTTCTCTTCCCCCATCGATGGGTGGTGTGGGACAGACAAACCCAGAGGCTTAAGCAGCTTGCTTGCCCTACAGACAGTGTGGTGCAGTACCCCCATAATAACAGTCCCCCAGCTGTCCATTACCCTGTGCGACTTCAGAGCAGAAGGCAGACAAACTTTTCCTCTCTTTTCCCAAGTTTAAATTATAGACCACCTCTACTCATACAGATTTTTGGCATTGCAGCAGTCAACCCCAAAAAGCCCTCATCTTAAGCCAGGACTGATGCTGTGCTAGGTGCTGCGCACACTCAGATCTCAGTGATGGCTACAGGCACATAAAACTTTCAATCAGAGCAGAAAACAACAGGGGCATAGCAGGAGGAAGGAGAAGAGAACAAAGCACCGGCTCCTTCCACCCTGACATCCCTTCGAAGGACCACGCTGCTGCCGGGAAGCCCCCTGCCTGGGGAGGAGAGGCTGCTTGGAGGGGAGGGGGACACCACTTGTCTGCTCCAGGAGGATGCTGGGGATCTCTGCGTAAAGCATGCAGTCCCTAGCTGGCTTCAAAGTGCATTTTTTCCCTTTACAAGTGTGCATTCCTCCCCCTAAAACTGTTTATTTTTGTGAAACTTTGAAGTCTAGCTCAAATACAACCAAAGCTAGTTAAGATTTCTTTTTTTTCCTTTTCCCCTTTGGTTGATAGGGAGAGAAGACAGAGCAAATGAGAGAGAGTGAAACGTGTTGGATAAGCTCTTTCTTTATCTGCAGCAATAAAATATTTAAAGCAAAGCTTGGCTGAACCTCCAGTCCAAATGTCACCTTGGCCCTAATATTTCACTTCTTGTTATGAGTTTAATTTGTATTTATTGGTGCTGCATAGTTCTACATTTATTCAGTCCCTCCAGCTTCATACTTTTAGGATGACCCCTAGGAAACTGCTGCTTTCCCCCCTCCTTCCCACCTTCTTCCCTCCTACAAGAGGAGAGGTGTAGCTGGAGGAAAGGGCTTGGAGGGTGCACCCGATGGGGCCTCTTGGAAGGAAATCTGCTGGTGCTGTTGACCTAGCCAAGGAGAGAGACTGGCTAGATGCCAAAGTGCGTGATGTGGTGGCAAACATGAGTGCTACGAACCCAGGGAACATGGACAAAGTGCTTTGTTACAGATGCAATTATGGATTTGATCCTTAATGGCAAAGATTACCATTGATCATGATGGCAGCTTGTAAGGTCTCCTAGAACATTTATCAACACAAGTGCAAAGAGGAATGGTAAGACCAAACTTGGAGGGGAGAAACTCAATTAGCTGGCTAAGTCTTGGAGGCTCCTGTTGATTATGGGTATTACTGGGTCATTGGGGTGGTCACAGGAAGAAACAGGTGGGATTGCAGTCTTAGGCTGGAAGATGGCTGGTTGAATTGCTTTGGCAAGAGGGACCTTTGGCAGGTCCCACAGTACGCATGTGAAAAGAGAAAGCACTGCATTACTGTAAGGATTTGCACCCCTTGAAAAGGGGCATGAGGAGAATTCCTTAAAACCCCTGGAGATCAGTGGAAGGCATAGCAGGGATGTAACGCTGTATTTGTCAGGTGTAGATGTTTCAGGAAACTGGAGGAAATGCTTGCAAAGTAAAAAATCTGTTTTCTACTTACTTCTCCCTTCTTGAAGAAGGGAGTGACCAAAGTCTATTCTTTTTAACCTCTGTTCAAACCTGTTTTCCTCTAAAAACAGGCTGTTGAGCATATTGCTCCAGAAGAAAACTGAATGGTTATGAAAGGCAGAGTGATACAGCAGTTCCTGTGCTCCCCTGGGAGAAAAGATCTTAATAACTTGGACCACCCAAACAGACCATGTGCTGTCACATAGAAGGTACATCCTGAGCAAGGTGAGAAAGGAGACATGGTAGAGGGAGCAAATCTTTATAAGAGAATTATGGTCTTGCAGTCTGAAGGAAGGAGATGATCTACTGTGCCTGCCCCAAAGGCAACTGCCCTTTCTTGGTGGTACCCATCTGCTTACTGAGATAAAAAAAGAAATTCTCTTTGCTGCTTGGGAGATACACTCGTAGCATTTCCTTTCCCTGCCCCAGGTTAGCCTAGCTGGAGCAGAAGGTCACACCTGTCAGAAACCACAAATCAGCTTCCCAGGAGGGCATGGTGTAGGACGAGACACCAGTCCCCAAACTGGGCTGCTGGGGCTTGCAGGCTGGTGCAGAGCACCTAGCTCATGTCCTGGGGTGTTACAGCAGGATGGCTGCTGAACATTTCTTCCAAGGTGTCCGTGCTGACATTGCTCAATCTGCAGGCCATGCAGAAAGACAGAGTAAAAGCTGAGCCTGGACTTTGGCATGCTGTTTCCTTCTCTGACATGCTGGCAATTAGCAATGACTGCCTCTTTATTGATACATGGAGCTGTACCTATCCAACTGTGGTCCTTTTCTTTTTTTTTCTTTTTTTTTTTTTTCTGTGCCTTAAGTTGGGCATGCATGGAAACTGCCCATTCTCCCAGCTGTACCTGAGTCTGCATCCTGTCCACGGGGTCCTACAATGACAAAACCCTCCAAAGAAGCTATTTTATCTCTGGCTTCTCGGGCCTGAGAGTGTAGGCTTTGTCTTTCTTGAAGGGAATCTGATGCTTCTCCTGATTTTGGTTTGAATCAGAATAAAATCTTTTTCACAATTAACACCTTTCCCTGGACCCAGCTCTGGTCTTAGACCTTTAAAATGGATTAAATCATGGTGGGGTTGATCACTTCCTCAGAGAGAATGGGTGTCAGCAGCTCCAGAAGCATCACATCATCTGGATGATGAACATGGTGTCCTAGGACAGCTGTTGTCTTTGTGCTAGTGCTATAAACTGAATGGGACCTCTCAGCTCACTGGGGAGCTGCTCTCCTTACCCCATGTGAGGATATCTTGCATCTCTATGGAGCCATACTCTGCCCATCATAAGTAAGCCATTCAGTGTAGGTAATATGTGCTGAAAATCACCGTTCACCTTTAAGATTAAATATTAAAACTGGGCAAATGCTTTATTTAAAGGGTTTGGAACAACAGGCATTTAAATGCAGCCTTTTTCCCTCCCACACAAAGCTTTTAGAGTTCATTATTTCCTTGAGCCTTCAGGACTTGTCAGCAAGGGGAGTATCTAACTGGGAGTTTCTTTCTCAAGAGACTGTTTTGTGCCCCAGATTACAGAGAGAACTTCCTCCTGGCTCACAGCACATGCAAGTCAATGAGATAACTCATCCCTTGATTTCAGTTAGCTTTGATCCACGCTGGGAATCATTTCCTCCCAGGTAAAGAAGATGCAAGGTGTCTGTGGCTGACCTGACACTCAGGACTGCAACACTGGCCCAAGAGTCCCTGGATGCTCTTGAAAAGGAGCAAGGCAAAAGCACCTCAGGGCTGTAGCACCAGATCCCATGGGGAGGCAGCAACCCCCCAGTTCGGTGCTCTGTTTTATTCAGAGCCTCATGCCCTACCTTGGCTGTTTGGGAGAGGCAGTTGTGGCAATTCACCACCTGCAAGGATTTAACTTGGGAGTTCTTAAAAATAAAAGTGATTTCCTTTGCTCACTGAAGAATTCATCTTCCTTAGCTCTGAAGGCGTGTTTACTCAGCAAATGAAGATGTGACTTCAGTACAGTGGATGTGCCCATGCTGGCCAACACGGGCTAGGAAGATGCAGGGACACAGGCTCCAGGCTGGCTGGGTACCCTGGCATGAAGCCAGGGTAGCTTGGGCAGCCATGAGCATATCTTCCTGCTGCCACTCGCTGTGCCAGATGAATTAAACTTAGTGAAGGGCATAACCGCCTGTTCTCCCAGCTGTAGTATGGATGAAGCCAATGGTTGGTATTGATCCAGAAATCTCAAGACACTGATTAGACATTTGAGGAAGTTGTGGCCATGCTGTGTTCAGCAAAGTGACAGCCCTCCTACATACTAATGACCAGTGTGAAGTTCAGGAAGGGCTCAGATGTATGAGGGACTCATGATCCAGAGCTAACCTGCCCCAGGGTTGTTTGTAACTGTAGGCTGGAGTGTAACGTATGCTAAAATTCATAGTGGTGGGGAGATGTAAATCATTTTTGTGTCTCAGCAAGACACAAGGAGGGAAGGCTGCTTTACTCTTTGGTAAGATGCACATAACGTAATATGATTGTGCTCCTTCAAGGTAGATTTACACTGTCTCTGTGACCCCTTCTCCCCATACAGCTGACAAGTCTTCTCTGTTACTGCAAATATTAGTTGAAGTTAGTGTGGCAACAACCAATGGATCTGATATCCCTGGGATATGATAAACAAAATTCAGAGGTGGGGAAACTTTCTGCATTTTGAGCTTTTCTTTCGACTCTTTATGAATAGTTCTGAATTTTTCAAGTATCCTTTTCAAGAGAGTGACCACTGAATTCCGATAACGGTTACACACTGTCAAAAAACCAAACCAAACAAACATCCATGCAAACATGCACAATAATGCTGCACCCCTGTTCCTGCAACTTGTCCTCACAAGCACTCCCAATAATGGTGCTCATTTCATAGACGACATGTTGTCCATGCTGTTTGTTCTGGGGTTCCAGTCCACCGTGATCCAGAAGGTAAATAGCTAAGTAAGGCCAGGTAAGACCTATGGGAATGTAGGGGACACTAGACAAGGAACAAGAACATAATAAAGGACCTGCAAGGGCTTTTGGACCAGAACAAGTGCACGTCTATGTTGTAACATCAGGCAAAGACCTCAAATGTGTACAAATTTGCCCATAGATACCACTTGAAATAGCTTTCCTTGTCGTCATATTCATGAAGATCTTATGACCAATATACAGACATTTGAGAGATCAAATTTGATGTAATGTGATTAAATGGGGATCAGCTGGTGAAGTGAAAAAAAGCAGAGAGGCTCCCGAGAGGCCAGAGGACAAGTATCAATCACATCAGTCCCACTGAAGTTAGTGTAGCTGTTCTGCTTTACAGAAGCTGAGGATCTGGCCTTGCCAGGGCAAACTAAAGGTGTACTGTGAAAACAGATGCTAATAGTAACTTCATTTGGCAGCTCAGGGCAAGAGCCTTATCCCTGGACATTGCCTCTATATTAATTTGATAATTTCCATATCTCCACGGGAAAAATTCTGCTCAGATACTATTGTCTCTTTGCAAGACTATCCTGGCCAAGATGCCACAAGGTGACCATGGCAGATAACCTTCCATAAACCTGGAGACATAAAACAAGCCAATGACCTACTATATAGCCATAAATATAAATTTAACGAAGGCAGCACTTATTCATTAGGCAGAAGTCAAGAAATGACTCCCAAGTCCTTCAAAGAAAGTAGATCTGTTAATGTCACTTTCTGAATCCTCTGCCTGATGCCAAAAACCAGGGATGATTTCCCAAGTCAGCACGAAATACCAGTGCTTTAAAATTAACACCAGGAAGCTTTCTTACTACTGATATAACTCTAGATTGAAGCCCAACTTTTTAAAGGAGCATTCAGCTAGTGTTAGACCACACATTTAGCTTTTGTCAAAGAATGAAAGGATGGAGGTGGCAGTAAGAAGCACACTGTTACAAAAAATAAAATTAGTTTAAGGGATGTTCTACAAGGAATCCCTTCTGAGATGCCTGTAGCCCGGCTATGGTACCTGCAGCTGAGCTGTTACATGGGTGTCCCAGGTGAAAATGGTTGTAGGACAGAGGGCTGGAGTCTCCTGTGGTGCTCAGGGATGAAATGAGGAGGAACTGCACTGAAGCCAGTGGAGGTGGTGAGGAACAACAATGCTGGTTACTGCCTGGAAGCAGAAGACCCATTTCTCTGAGAGACAAAATAGGGTCTGGCAAATTTTGGGCCCCTACACACCCTAGGATTTTACTGTGGTAGAAGGGGTCAGCAAACCTTCCACCTATATGATATACCCTTGAAACCCTTCTTTTCACTGACTGCATTTCCTGGCAGTCATGCTTTATTTCACCTATTTCACCCTATTTTCCAGCACTGCTCCCTTCACTGATCTACAAAAGCATGTTATCACCTCGATCCACAGCTTTGTGCTCTGCCCCATCTATTCATTCCTCTGACAGACCCAGGGGTATCTTACACCTCTCCCTGGACCTGTCTCTGCAGCCTCTGGGAGGGCGGATGCGGGGTGCGGGGCGATCAAATGGAGCCAGTGCTGCTCAGTCAGGGTGGGGGGGAAATAAAATAATGATAGCACGACAAATCTAAGTGAAGGCCAGGATTAAAATAAATAAATAAATAACCGAGTGGGAGGGCTCTATTCACCTTCTCCTTAAATCCAATTTAAATCACTCTCTACAGCCCTAATCTATATCCATAATTATATCATTTCGTACAACAAGCTTGCGAGAGGTCTTAAGAAATTTATGTAGATTAAAATTCATGGGTGCCATAGTACAGATTCCATATTATTAAGATTGATTAGGACAGCTGATGCTGTGATTAAAGAAGCCAGCGTTTACTGTTGTAATTAATTAGGTATTCAGACACAACAATAACTGCAATAATAGAAAGAATGTGCTGATCCGGCAGAAAACAGAGACTGATTCTGTGTTTTATAGTCTCGTTTTTGTCATTTAGGACACCACTCAGTCAAAGACATGTTGTCCTATTGTCTCTTCCTGTACAGATCAGGGGAGCCATGAAACCCAGGGAATTTGTGCCCCCCGCTCCATCTTGTGGGTTAGAAACATCTTTTTGTAGCTTCCTCAGGCATAGGAGATGCTTGTTTGGGACCAGAAACGGCCATACTATGTAATTCATATAGCGCATCCCTGGAAATCAGGATTATCCTTAGTATGTTCTTAATAGGCCTGCCTCCAAGCCTCATCCACAATAGGGCCCCTGCTGAGACGGGTGCTGTGCAAACACACAATAGGAGTCATGTCTGCCCATGAAGAGCTTCCAGTGGGCAAAGCAAGAAAGACATAGAAGACTCAGAAATGCGGCAAGGTGAAGGTGGTTGCCCAAGGTGATGTACTAATTCAACAGCAGAGACAGGACCAGGCTTCCCTCCTGTTGCCTGAGCCCATAAACACATAAATCGTGGTCAGGTTTTTAAAGCTATTAGGGCACTTAACTCCATATTTTTTTGGGAGCTTGCTCTAAGTCACCTCTGAAAAACAAAGCTCAAGGTGTTAACTCACTTAGGTGCCTCTGAAAACTTTAGCGCAGTGCCTGCTTTGTATTTACACCTTCTTCCAGATCAGAGGAGAAAACACTTTGGCTCTGGAAAGGCTCCCACAGCTGCCTTAAACAACCTCATTCATTATGGCTGCAGCGTGATCGTTGGAAGTACACAGCATCATTAAAGTAGCTTAGACTACAATTGAAGATGGCAACTTATTATATTTTTAATGAGTGCATTCCTTCACTTATTTATTTTACCAGTAAAGCGTGGTTTATGGCACGTGGCAGATTGTTACAAATGGGTCAAATAAATGCTTCCCAGTCATAATGATGTTTCAGGAGCTCACTGTTGCATTTTTTGAACTGCTGATACAGAATATGAAAGGGAAAGCTCTCACTCAGGGGCTTAGGGTGGACAAACACAATGAAGCTAAAGATTTCCTATAGCAAGCAACCTAGCCTCAGGGCTGCTGAGCCAGGTAATTTCTAGGGCATGGTGCATGACCAGACCAAATGCTATGGGGCTTGGCTTTCATCCTGGACCTCCTACAGGTGCAGGAAGGTCACTCCTTGTCTGTTCTTCTCATACACCTGCTCTTGAAACTCTGTGTGACCCCTTTGAAATGTCAGGGCATGTGCTGGGGCAGGGGAAGCCAGTCCCTTTGTCTGCCTGTACAGAGGAATCCCTGATCCTGGCCAATGCCACCAGATGGTGTCTGTTGTGATCGGGACCGACCCTGTGACTGACTGTCCTGGAGCAGCAGCCTGCCCATCAGCAGTGCTGCTAGCCAATTGACAAGCTAATAGATAAGGCTGTCGTATCGGCATGCCGGCAACTCCTCCCAAACAAAATGAGTTTGGGTAATGATAATAATTACAGGTGGAGTCTGAATCCCGTCTCTGCTGGCAATGGGTGAAACTGGTTACTGCCTGATAGCTCTTTGTTGAGCCAAGGAAAATGAATTTATTGTGTTGCGTCAGTTCCTAAGACATGAGCACAGGAATTCACCCGTGGGGGACACCTTTGCTGCCAGTCTCAGCTGTGACTTGGAAAGGCTTGGCTGCCTAGTAGTACTGACAGCTAGTCCTCACCAGAGAGGAGTGGGCCTCAAGTAGGGCATGAAGCGGAGTTAGCTGTCTTGCTAGCCCAGATGTGCCCACTGCATAAGCAACAGGGAGTGGAGGGACTTCTGCAATGTCTGCAATGCGAAGTTATAAAGCTATTCCTGGCAGTGATAGGCAGACAGAAACAGAGCCATGAACGAGGCAAAGTATTTATAGTGTATTATGGACAGCTGAGGGAAGTCTTCTTTTATAGTCCTCAGTTACCAGTCTAAGTGCACTGAAGAACCCAGCATTCTGGAAAACATTCCCCCTCTGAAGCTCCTCAAATTCGCCTTACCACTGGGTCCACCCCTGGCTCTAGTTGGGCTGGACATCCCCTGGCCCGGGATAGAATGGGCTATATTTATGCTTCCTTCCTGGGCACATCACTGGGCAGAAGATAACAAAGCAGCGCCCACTCTTTTCTGAGTGCTGTGCTCTGTGCCCCCTGCCAGTTCCCTTATTCTGAGTCACTGAACCCATGACAGCTGCTCCTGTCTCTCTCGTTTGATATCCTTAGATCTCCCAGTTTTCTCCTCTCGCTCTCCTCTTCTCTTCCCGAGGAGGCTTTATTTTTGCAGTAGGCATTTTGTCTAGATCCTCACAATGCAATCTAGTAGGGGCAAGACCCATTCCTTGAGAGCAGAATTTTGATGGTGTGAAACACAGCAGAAACCAGTGCAGATGGCCTCCACTGTTATTGTAGGTCACACACTGTTACAAGGGAGGCACCGGGTTCTTGGTGGCTGAGAAGTGTTGGCAGAAGAGCGCCATCCTTGTTACTATGATGAATGTGAAAATGGCAAATGCTCTTGTGCTGCTGCAAAGTGACTTGCCAGATCATGGCACAATAGATTATGCTCTTTGTCCCCACTATGTGTTGTGACACATTGCCATGTTCAATAGCTCTGCACGTTGAAAGATTAAAGGGCAGGCATTAATGCACAACCAGGCTAAATCTCCAGAAGGACTCATACTACTTGAAGGAGAAGATTTTGCTCCCTTGTGATTCTGTCCATGCCAAAAAGTGCCCTGTGAAGCATTATGTACATATTGGTTGAGCTTGGAGAGGGTGTGAGCATGGCTTGCAAAGAGTATGTCTGCAAGGAATTGTTTTCTGGTGGTGCTGCATGGATCCGTAGCCCAACCAAAGCCACAGAAAGAGAGAACTCCTGCAGACTGGAGCTGTGATCAGAGATCTGGTGAGTAGGGATGTCTGACCTACTCTTGCCTTTGCCCCAGAGTCACGGGAGTTTCAGTAGTGAAAAACCTAAGACCTAAAAGATAGCGTGTGTCTGTTCCTGCTCCAGACAAAGGGAATATTAAAAATAGCGTTGGTGAAGACAGAAAAAAAATAGTGAAACTACAGGGCAAATAGAATTACATGATTTGGACCTGCTTTTACAGTGCAAAGACTGGAGTTCTGAAGTCATTTAGATGCAACATCAAAAATATTATAGCTAGACACAAAGGTGGACATGTAGACAAAGTACACAATTAATGGGATTTATTTGGGTCTGAATGATGTGGATGTCATGCCTCTACAGATTTTGATGGTCCTGTTTTGCTATTTTCAGGCAACAAACCACATTCTGCTACAGGATATAATGGTCAGAACCCACATTTCAGTTTTTTTTGTGGAGTATGAAAGAGTATCTGAGAGCAAAATTCAGGCATTAAACAATATATAGCAAGTCATAACCATAGCAAGACTACTCTTGCTATGGTTACATACATAATACTGCAGCACTCTTGGCCACTTTCCGAATGAGAAATATATCATAAAAGAAAATTGTTTGGAAGGAAGATGCTGACTTTGAATAGGGACTGGCATGTTCTTTTCTTCTCTATAGCGTTAGTGCAATTGCATGCTTAGCTTTAATATTTTATTTCTACCCTTGCATTCAGAAATGCAGAACCACAGGGCAGTGCCAATAACAGATGCTACAGAGGAAAGTGCGAAAAATCCCGTAATGAACAATGATGAAATAAGCTGCCCAGTGATGAAAATTTCTTTCTAACCCCAAGCAATTAGTGGCTGGATTATATCATAAAACATGAAGGTTTGTGTCCTTTCTACATTTTTATCCAGTCTAATGTGACTGTGGATGTTCTCATTATCCACATAAATGTCTAATCCTTTTTTTTTTTTTTTTTTTTTTCTTAATGCTGGTAAGCTCCAGGCCTCAATAAAGCCTGTGGCAAGGAATAAAGTTTTGGAGAGTGCATTAATGCTCATGAGAAGGAAGAGAATATGATGGAGCAAACACATGACGTGTCCTACACCTAACCTGCTACAAAGGATCTTGTTGTCAGGGTTTCATTGCTAGTGGGGACAGGCAGAAATAAAATGAGCGGTAAGGTTCTGGCTGACCAATTTACACCTCTGCTATCACTTAGGATGTCACTGGGTTATGGGGAAGCTTAGCCCTAGGAAGGACCAATGTATTGCTGAGGACATGCCGAGATAAATTCCAACTTCACACAATACAAAATATTTGGAAGTCAGCTCTACTGGCAGAGAGCAGACCCTCATCCTGCAGGGAAGTGAAGCAAGGATGACTTTTACCTTTCAGTGTGTTAGGCTTTTGGTGTTTGTGCAGGGACTTACTGTAGACTGCTGGCTGAATGAGTCTCCAAAACTCAGAGAAGATCACATTAAGGCCATTGACTTCCATATAATCTTAGATGAAATACCTAACTCAAAGCTTTCTTTAATTATGGGAGTATTTGGAGGTAGTAATGAAAGCTCAAATCATTATGATTCATCTAGAGAGATCATATTTTCTCTGATATCTGCAGTAATGTATCATGGAAAATTAGCTAAGAAGCTAGATAAAGCAGAAAAGAAGATATATGTAGAAATGGATGGATAAACATTGAGATGACAGACTGGCAAACAGGTAGATGCTTAGATGAACCAATGGATATATTTATATCATCCTAAAGATAGGGTGTTTTCTTGCTGCGGTGGCTGATCTCACTGAGCACACTAAGGCTTCCTTCAGTCTTCTGATGCCTCCCCATCAGCTACCAAGAGCTCCCCATCCCTCTAACCTGCTACAAACTTGTACACATGTCTAACTTCTAGCACAGTAAGTCCCTTGATTTCAATTGTGCTTAAAGTTGAACTTATAGCTAAATGTTTACAAGGTGTGTGTGGGAAGAAATTATAACTATTTTTTCAATACTCTTGATATTTCTGGGCTTTCCTTTGCTGCATTCACAGTTGTTTTGTGTTCTTTTACTTTTTTTTTCCAGTGACTTTGAGCAGTAACTAGGCAAGACTTTTGTATTTCTGCGTTATGTGATATTTTTCCTTGTAGCTCATAAAGTCCCAAGTGATGTTGAATCTTCTGAGTTTTCAGGACTGGTTGAGATGGAAAGATTTTTTTTTGTTAGGGCTTTTGCAGGATTTTGTTGGAGTATCTGACTGAATGTTTGACTTCCTAACAGAGTAGGTTAACCTGAGTGCCCCAGGGTAAAATACACCTTTGCCAGCTGGTGACTAGGATCAATTAGTAACATTTATTTAGAATTTTATTGTTATGATTGGTATTATTAGTATGTGTACACCAACTGGTTAGGGAAATCTTTCCAGCAAAAGCACAGCCTGGAGCAGAGGGCTGCATCAAATCCTGAGGACCATGAAAAAATATTAGTGCACATTAAGGAACCCTAAGTTCTTGGTGATTACAGCTTCAACGTGTTCATATATTTCCTAAGTACCAGTACAGAGGCAGGTACCTATTCTTTAATCTGCCTCATTCATTCGTGACTGCTAGGACTTGCAAAATTACCCCTTCAATACTGGATCTTTTGAGCTTGTCACAGTCTGAATCCTAGCAGCTGTGCCTCAGTGGTGAAGCTGAGCCAGTTCTGTGGCTGTGTTGAAGGAGCTTCAGTCTCCAGACCTGGTAAGGCAATAGGGCTTGAATGCAGCTGTTCTTTTCAAGACCAGCACCCATCGCCTGTGCCCATGGTCTGAAAGTACAAGGTACAATCCTTCTGAAGCAGCTTACAGTACCTCAGATGTAGACGATTTCCCTATGACTGAAGGAGCAGGTTGTGGTCTGGCTTACCTGGATAAGGGTGGATGCCATTAGCAAACACGGCTTCTGCGGCGGGCTGCCCATTAGCCTGCGGCGGAAGGCCAGTGAAACCATTCACCCCAATTGGAGATGGGATGCTAGGCACCGCTGGTGCAGTTATACCAGGAGGCGTGCTTCCACCTGCAAGTGGGGAGAACACAAAATTAAAGCTGATGAGTACTCGAAGCAATAACTACCTGGAGAAAGCTACTGACACAACAGCTGTGACCACCACGCAGAAGCCCTCTGATAACTCAAGAAACGAAAAATCTTCCAAATTTTTTCACCAACAAAGGGACTGCTCACACCATCACAGGATAAACTTGTCATTGCTCCCCTATTTGGAAAGCACTTAACATAAGAAAGGCTTGCAAAGCTTCCTTCAACAGAGAGGCATGTTCTTGGTGATCTACCTCTAGACTAGATCCACAGCTAACATCAAGTCATAGAAGACAGTAGGAATATCACGCTTCCTCCTCTACTCTCTCCCTGGAGTACTACATGTTTAATGGCTTAATAAGTAGGCATTTCTTTCCTAGATATCATTTAGCACCAAAAGAAAATTCACAGTCCCACCTTTCTACAGTTTCTCTTTGGAGATGTCAGCTTTGTGGGCGTAGTGATTTCCAGGGCTACTCTTTCTGCACTCTCTCATGAATACACATTTAACGTGCAAAATAAAGTTCCTCAGCATCAGAGATGCTGAAAAGATTTGGCAAGTTGATTTATAGCCTAAAGGCATCCCTTGATACATTTTTTAGTGTTGCTGTTTGGCCCCAGCCTGACTTTGTAGAGTTTTAGTAAGGATCTCCCACTGAAAAGGGGCAAAAGTTGTGCTAGATTTGTTTTTTCATGGAGCCATACTCCTCCCCTTCTTCCCAGCTCCCTGCCATGGGGGGCTGCAATGCTGCTATTTCAGAGAAACAATTTAATCTGTATGTTTTGGGTGGGATCCTGTGAAGAAGGATCTTCACACTGGTGAAGAAATCTTAAATTTCTGAGGGGAGAATAAAATCTCTCTGCTATCTTATTGTCTTCTCCTATGTCAGTTTAAAATGACTGGACAGTCTGTGCTTCTTGAATCATTTTCAGGACGTTTCTGGACACCCCACATTAGTTTTCAATACATATGAAATCATACTTTTCTCTTGCCAACTGTGGATGAAGTTAAACTATCTTATCTTCAGCAATATCCTTCTGTGTCAGGGTATACTACTGACTGAAAGTACCATTTTTGCAGGAAACTCTTTTTTTAAACCAATTGAAGAAATTTTCTTTGCCATAGCAGCACACCGTGATGGGTTAGTCCAACAACACACTACTGACTACTTAAATCTCTGTTGGTACTTTAAGAGAGCCAATAAGATTCATGAGCTGTTTCTATATGTTCTGATTTGAGCAGCCCAAGAAGCAGGCAATATTTCATCTCTTTTCTTATACCCTGAGCAGACAAGCTGCTGCTTTCCCTTTGCTTATTTAAATGGTGTTGGCCTTTAAAAATGTCCTCAGTGGGGATACTGGGAGCCAGTGGTGGCAACCCCAGTCCAAAGGCAATGCTCAAAGCATATGCCATCAAATTGCAAATCACAAAGGCTAGTTAAAATTTCAGTTTCTTTTCTGGATCTCTCCTTTATTTGCATAGGCAATGTAAGTAGTTTTTTCTAAAATCGCAGCAAGGGATTTGCGCTTGCTATTTTGTGCATGTGTAAGGAAGTTTAGGCATATTCATTGCAATTCTTTAATTTTGTTCTTTTAAAGAACACCCTGGAGAGGTCAGATCTGTAGTCGGAGGAAGACTGGCATAATGCCACCACAGAGAACAAATGGCAGTGTCGCATGCCAGTTGTGCATTTCATCCCCAGTTTGAGGCATCTCACTGCAGCTACTCCAGGTGCAGATTTACAGCATGGAAGGAGAGTGGGAGGAAGGGAGGAAAGGAGGAAGGGAGAAGGGAAGAAAGGAAGCCTAAATGAACTTCCATTTCTAGCCCTCTCTTTGCAGTAAACAGTGCGGCACAAGCAACCAGGAAGACCCACTTTTCCCTCAGATTACACCAAAGATGGGAGAAAAGCAAAATATGCACCAAACTTTCAGAGACATAAAATTAATTTCCTTGCAATTGTGGACTATTGTGCAAGATAAACCTGATTCTTTTAAGGAATCATCAAAATGCTGGCAAATAGGATAAAGTTATTATGGTCTGAGTTACCCACTGGGACTGCCTACTGCTCTGCGTTGACTGCAGGCAATCCAGATGACTAGTTCAAACTGGATGTCTCATCTTTGTATGGTTAAAGCCACATGAAATGCACCCTGTCTGTTAGATCTGCCTGGATCCAAGACTCTTGAAGTTCCCAGGTCCCATGGGAACTCATGAACATCAATGAACTCATGGTCTTGGCCTGAGAAACCCACTGTCCTGGGGGTTGGATTAGGAGTGCTGCAGAAGCAGGTTCTGGTCTGAAAGGGAGGTGAGATCCCAAGGGGCCTGAGGATACCAGCAGAGAGGCACGGTGCCCAGCCAATATCTCCAATGCCTTTAGGAATTCTGGGTTACCAAAGTCTTTTTTATAGCACAGTTTTTCTTTTGCTTAGGAAAGATCAAAACATATTTTTTTTTCCTCAATGTTCCAAACACTTTTTCTAACGCCTGTTTTTCACGGAACTTTGAAATGTTTCATTTTCATTCCAAGTCAGAACAAAGATATACTTCAATGACTGGAAATCCTGCTATGAAGCAGAATGATCATTTTCCATTTGGCTTTCTGAATGCTAACAAAAGCCAGCAGGAGAATTCACTTTAGGCTTCATATATCTCCTGGCTACTCAGAAATCGCTGCTAGTGTTGTAGGCTTGCTTGCTCAGACGTATGTGAAACATTTTCTATGCATCTTATCACAAGCTTTGTGAGTGTGGCAATAATACAAGGAGTCATTTCAAAGTCTAAACATTTCACAGGATCACAGAATCACAGAATCGTCTAGGTTGGAAGAGACCTCCAAGATCACCTAGTCCAACCTTTGACCTAACACTAACAAGTCCTTCACTAAACCATATCACTAAGCTCAACCAATATCACCCAAGAAATAATTGTCAATGGACATTTCCACACCCCTTTACAGATGTTTTTCATGAAGTAAGCTACATATTCAAGGTAAATCTGCAATAATGCCAAAATGCATGGGCTCCATGATTGAAAATATGTCATAAGGAAAGTGCAAAATCTGCCACCATGAAAGAGATCAAGGGACCGTCTAAACCAGCATCTTATTTTCAGTAATGACCAGTCATGGGTGCTCTGGAAAGCATGTAAAAAACATGACCTTTCTTTCCTCTTATATTCTGAGAATAAGAGTTTAACAGTTCCCAGAAGGCAGTGGACACCTCAGAAGAGGAGCAGAACTTAGACAGAAGAAGAGCTAGGATATTTTCCATGTCCTGGATATCATGGCAGACCCAGGATTTGGCTGTTGTACTGGTATTTACACACCTATGTCACAGGACTGCTAATTCTCAAGACACTTATATGCAAAAGGGCTTGTGCTCTTTTGTGGTGAGGCCATCAAGAGCCACAGCCTGGATTCAGCTTTCCAGGCCCTGAGAGCATTTGAATTCCAGACATTCTTTGTTTGACATTCTCTCTGCTCCCACCAACACAAAACAAATCTAGCTAATGCAAATATGATAATCTTTCCAGCAGCGGGTTTAAAGGGTGCACATATAATTAAGCCACTTGTCTATTTGGATTCGCAGTAGCTTCATCGACTCTTTGTTTATGCATTTATCATTGTGTAAACATATATTTCAAAATGTATGGTGTAAGATTTTCAAGTCAAGCACTTTTTCTCGGTTCTCCATAAGTTCATGTGGAATGAGATCTATCTTTCTTTCTCCCCTTTCACCTCCACACCCTCATATTCTAATACAGTCTGACCCAGTAGCTGCTGACATTGTTCCCAGCTACAGATTGCAAAGAGAAGCTAATAGGTGTGCTAATGGGGAGGTTTTCTTTGGCAGATAGAGGTTAGCAGAACTGGATTCACTAGGACTGGATTCAACAGCCTCCAAGCCTGCTCTGCTGCAGTACCTTATCTCCCTGCCATCCAGTGTTCTCTGCCATGAGGTATCTTTCCTGGCTGCTCTGTCAGTTGGCCCTTTCCTGCTCCAGTGCTGGGGCAGACTTCTCCACGTTCAGCAGTGAAGCTGCTCTCTTACAACCTTGCTCAGCAGGAGTCCCAGATCGTGCCGTCCTACCACTCACTGCACCACGGCTGGCTCAGGCCTAGCTCACTCCTGCCACATCTCACCCCAAACCCATGTCAGCCTACTCCTCTCCAGGCTAGCTCAGTGCTTCAGCGCATTGCTCACTGCAATGCCGTGTCACTGAGCTCAGTCTCACCTCCAGGACCTCTCATAGGAACAACTGGTATCACCCCTGGGACACTTCAATCCCAAACTGTCCCTTAGAAATGGTCCTTCTCTGCAGTTACATCCTTGAACCTTCTGCTCCCTTACCAGAGTCAGCAGTATACTGCAAACCTCTCCAAATTCTCACTTATTTTACAGTTTGGCCCTGCTTCCCCAGCTGCCACCCTAGTCCCCTGCTGTTAGGCCATCTACCACTGCATGACCACCATGACCACCTGTCCTGTCAGTTCCTTGACCTGTTCCTGCCCAAATGATTTCCTTTTGCTTCAAGCCCCCAAAAAGCCAGTCCTGTTTCCACCCCAGCTTAATTCTCTGCCTCTGAATAACATAACCCACCTCCTAGCACAGGCTTCTTGTGACCTGTTACAGTCTAGCCAGACCCTGGCAGCCCGTCACTGACTACCTGTCTCTGCTCCAGGAGCAAGAAACCTTCTCACCAAATGCTTGCATTCCAGGTAGCACCAAAGGCCTTCCCTGAGCACCTCCAGTCAGGGAATTTCACACCAGCACAAGGCTTACGTGTTCCAAAGACACAGCTCATCTCATTAACAACATAGCATCTCACCCCAAACCTTATTTTGTTTGTCGTTGGACATGCCTGGCTGTGACAGCACTAGCACTGACCCTTCACGTGTCCATACACACCACCAATAAACCAGCACAAATCACTGGGGGATGTTTTGTGATGTTGTGCCGTTGATGGTAAGAGAAACTGACCCCCAGCTGGCCCCGGTACCAGCAGAGGATCCCTCCTTCATCCCCAAAAAGGATCTGATCACCTCTGCTCCTTCCTTCTGGTGGCCTTCACCAGCAAGACTGCCATTTTAGGACACACCTCCTGGGGAAGAAGCTAACACCTAACACATCCTTCCAGGTCTCCTCTGCCACATGGCCAGATTTTCTTGCAGTTTGCCCTTTCCACCCCTCCCGGCCCCTTACCTGAGGTTGGTGTCATGGGGGCGGCCGCCAGGCCGTTCATATTCAGAGCCGCCATCTGCTGCATCTGGGCTGCGGCGAAGGCTGCCATGGGGTTCAGGTAGCCGCCCTGTGCCACCGAAGCCATGATCGCGGCCTGCTGCTGCATCAGCTGGAACAAAGAGAGCAGGGAAAAAATATCACGCGGTCACCAGCAGAGCAGCCTGGGGCACCAGCACCAAGATGGAGGCCACACACCAGGGTGTGAGGGATCCCTCTGGTTTGAGATGTCAGCTCACCATGCCTGTGGTACCCCCCAACCTTGGCATTCTTTCTCACTACAAGGGGCAAAGTTTATCATGGCAGCTTGGGGTCTTTATGTCCCCACATCCCCAGTGTGCTCCCCAGTGTGGAGGTCTCCTGTAAGCTGGACTCAGCACTCGGACTGCCAGACCCTTCCTTGATGAGAAAGGCAGAGAAAACACTTTATATGTTCCTGAGCAGAGAGGTTTCATGGCTTATGTTGCTTGTATCAAAGCTCTGGGAAAGCAGCGGTGGCTGCTGAGGGGAGACCAGTGTATGTGGAGCAGTGAGGACTGAGGTTCCCCTCTCCAGAGCAGCAAGCTTAGCTAGTTCTCTGGGGATAACTTGACCCATTTTCATCTGGTGGTGAGAAAAATCACTCTTTATCATGTTGCTGGGATTTCCTTAATTTTTATTTTTTCTAGAATGTCATCAAAATACTGCCTCTTCTAAAGCACCTACAAAAGGCAGAAACAAGGAACCTGGGCAATATTTTCAGGCATTTTGCAGTAAGAATTTTGGAAGAGAAGGGTGGCAAATGGATAACTGTGCTGGAAATGCTTCCTATATTAAAACCACACCTTGCTATCATTATTTTTCACTCTGAGCCTAACTTATGAACAGTGTAGTTCATGTGTACAGTATAGCTGCAGTGGGCCAGTAAAATGCTACTGGTGAGAAGGAGAAGACAGCTTAGATGAAGCTGCCTCTTGTCTCACTTCTCTGGAGCTGTACAAAGAGCCAGATGAGGTACATCTGAGGTCCTGTGAGACAGTGTCCAACCCCCAGTAGTGACTGACAGTGGATGCTGAGAGAAAGGGTGGGGAAAGAGGATGAGCAGAGACTGAAAACTCACTCTATTCATTCCCCAGCCTTTGGTAACATATGACTTGATGACAACAACAGAGAAGGAAATTTTTTTTTTATAAAGATTTTAAAAGTGACTCATGTCTTTGCTGTCTCCGGGATGAGTTTTGCTGCTCTCTGTGATTTCAGTTCCTCTCCCATCAAGAAATCACCCTCTGATGCTGTTGTTTAAGCACACGGGATACGCTTCTCAGCATTAAACAGACTTCAAAAGTCACGACAAAAAAGTCACGACAAAGTTGTGAGAAAATCTGACGGTCACGACAAAATCTACTCCTTACTGTTTAATGTTGAAATATTGGCTAAATTGACAGTTCTTACATATACAAACTGAAACAAATCCTTGAAATCACCACTCTCACTCAAATACCGAAAATTTCCTTGTCACCATCTGTGAAGAGACAAAATTAAAGGATGTTCTGCCACTGATCCGCTGTATAACCATGCACAAATTGTACAAACTTGCCCTGGTTTCTCCAGGTATAAACTGAGACGCAGGATATCTGTCTCCCCATGCAGGGGTGACTTCAGATCTATAGATGAAGAGTGCTGTACTAGAGTTGAGTACTATTATTTTTTGTAGCCTCATGTAGATTGGTGCCAAGGTGGTGGCTTCCCCTTTGATTGTTAGTTACCCTTTTTTATTGTACCCTGCATAAGACACTTTCACATTTTAATTAGTGATATCCTGTTCTTTGTAATTACTGATGGAATGATTAGACTATCTTTTCTATTATAGCACAATGCTGATTCCCCTTTAAGGAGTACATTTGTATCGTACATTTGTAGGCATCATTTGAGTTTATTCTCCAGATGAGGCACTGAACAGGTGATTTTATTAAGTATGCCAATGAAGTGAATGAGGAAAGGGGAATCCATCCATCTTTAATGCTGGACTGACTCCAGCACTAGGTGTACTGACCCATATCTCATTTTCTGTGCCAGGTATTTTCACCTGGGGACAGCTGAGGATATAACTGGCTGGTTGCAGAAATGATGGCCAAGATCTGTGCCTATAGGATCCATTTAGCATTGCTGATCCAAGTAGCATCTCTCTGAGATGGATGCAGTTGCAAGGGCTGGGATCAGTCCCAGTCTGGCCTTTGCTGACTTTTCTCTGTGTTCCTCCACAGCTGATCAGAGCTGCACAAACAAACACACCCCAAAACATAGAGTGACCTACAACTGGTAATGTGTGTGCCATCGTCAGTCTGGCTGGCAGATAATAGCCTGGAATTTGTACCAGGGACTTTCCTTAGGATTTCTAGGGCAGACAGTGGACTTTGACTTTGACATTTCCCTTTGTTAGATTCTGTAAACTAAATACAGATGGGGTTACCTCTGAGTTAGTCACCCATTATGGTTGATGTGATAACGGGCAGAAGAGTCTAGGCCAAGATTCATCTCTCCTTTCTGTACCCAATTGCCTCTAGGCAGATGAATTGCAGCTTTGTTTCTTCCTATTGACTGCATGTGAAGCCCCTGGTGATCAGTTCAGCTGCACATACTGACACAGTCAGGTGAAATCATTCCCACTCCTTACTTGGCCCTCAGTGGATATTTTTGGATGTTGGTTCCCAACCATATAAAAGAAAAGTGTTAATCCTTTTTTTTTGTTTGTTTCACTTTTATGTAAGAGACACAGGGCTCTATCTAGAAGACACTGTGTTGCCAATGATAGTACAAGTGATTGTGCTGCTCCAAAGACAATCTCCATTTTGCACTCAGCAGAGCTAAGCAATCACTTGTGACATTATTTATGGCTTTTGCAACTTCCTTTCCTGCTTATAGATGTTTCTAAGCTGTTCAGAGTTAACTCCACAACAGCAGGTGCTTCTCCTGGTTTGCACTGTGTGGCTTCTTGTCTATTCAGAGGGCTTATAAGTTCGCACTGGAAGATGTGTGTTGGGAGACAATACCTTGGCTATGTGTGTACCACCTTTTGCAGTATAATGCCATGCATGCATTTCTGTCATAAATCTTCAGGAAGAAGAGGAAGATATTTTCTCTCATCACGAGAGGAGCAAGATATTCTTAACCTGCTCATGACTGCTGAAGGTGCAGGGACTACAGCCTAAAGTCTGGTGTGTTTCAAAAAAAAAACCATTCAGATAAAACTGGCCATACTCCCATAGTGACTGAGTTAGGAGCTTGTGGAACAAAGAGGTTAAATACAGCTTAGGGTTAAAAAGCTAATGCAGTAAAAATAAGGTAGTAAAGGCCCTAAACTGTGATTTGGTTCAGTTGCTTCTGCTCTAGCAGGCATCCTGTAGGGAGTGGTCACCCCATTTCTGTAATGCTCAGTGCTCTGGGGTTACCTGGGCTGCCCTGGAGAGCTGAAAGCTCCCCTGGCATAGTAAAATGTGGAGCTGGGGACTAGTACCTCATGGCCCAGTGGACATACAGCTCACTATAGTCTTCAGAGCCTCCCCATGGGGTAAACCTGGATCTCCTCCAGAGCTGGAAGGAGTATAGCATCCCATACTTGAACACAGCCATGCAGCCCAGCTAATTGACTTTGCTTCATTGGCTGGAGAGGGGACCCCAACCACATCCCATCCTCACCCAGACATCACACCCCTTTGCAACACACCAGCACCCTTTTGCTGTCATGTTTCCCATTCATGCCTTGAAGATGCAGCCCTTTCTATTAGGTCAGAGGTGCTCAAGGGTAAGGGCTAAGGGGGAAGAGGAGGGGGACTTTCCCAGCCCAGCAGATGATGGTCACAGCATGGCTGATGGTCACAGCACTGCTGAGTGCAGCGGCATTGCAGGGGTGGGAGGACAAGAACTTGGTCACCTTGAAAGAAGCAGACGGCACAGGCCTACCTCCTTCCCCCCGCGTGGCTCCAGGGAGATTTACAAAAAGAGGGCAAGTCCTTAAGGGTCACTGGTCTTTCTTATAAAACCAACAGGGCATTCCCAAGTGAGCTAAAATAAAAGTCACCCTGCTCCTTCCCCAGCTCCCCCCGAAGACAAATGTCCCATCCACTCTCCTTTCACTTTGAAAGAGGCCCAGTGTATGATCCCAGTTAATAAAGCTGTAGAAAGCGAGGCAGTGACCCCACCAGAGGCAAATCAATAGCAGCCGGGCCCCTGGGTGTTGTGTACTTTAAAATATGCCATTTGAAATGCAGATTTTCCCTGCCTGGGCTGGGGCCACAGAGCACTAATCAGAAAGGCAGCAGCCTTATTATCTCAGGCTGTTCCAAGGGGACAGAGGGGAGCTTTTCCCTTCCTCGTCTGAAAGGACGTATTTCCTTCTGCTTCTCTCACTTCCTTGGCATGATCTTTGCCTCAGCATTTAGAGCTTTTTCCCATCCGATTTTATGGATTTGTTCCCTCTTTCCTCCAGCCTGGTCATTATTATTGCTCAAAAGTTTATCTTCTGAGGAGACCAGGAGTTGTTATCAAACCGGTCCATGCATGTGGACAGCATTTGTAGAGCTATGAACTTGCAGTCCCCTTCCCAGGGCTTGAGAACCAATGGGGCGTCTGGACAGGCACTGGTGAAGCCGTCTAAAGCATGGGGAGGGGTAGTACATGATGGCTGGTCAACGGGGAAAGATGGGAGGGTTCACCTCATACATCTTTTGCTACCTCACGTTGAGGTGGTTGAACTTCAGATGGCTATATCATCAGTGGATGCACAGGTACCTCCACAGGGTTATCCATCATATCCTACCATGGGAGATTTAGATGAGGCACAGCAAAGGGTAGTGTTTTGCAGCACAGTTGCACCAAAGTAAGAGCTTGCTTGGTGCTTGCTGCCAGTCCTCCTCCCAGAAGTGGGTCCCTGCGTGGTCACTGCCAGCCTAGGGGTGGGGACCCGTGGCCAGAGGTGGTGTTGGGAATGAGACGGCCACCTCTGGCACTGGGTGGCTGTCAGACAGCAGCAGGGTTGTACAACTGCTCTCCAGGAAAGGAAATATCCTTTTCCTACAGGAGGAGGAACAGATGCATGGAGACATGAAGTGACTTACTCAAGGCCAAAAACTCCTGCTAGAAATAGGACAAGGATGCTACAGTCAACATTTCCCAATCTCCAGAAGAAAAACGTGAAATTGAAGGAGGGGAAGAGGAGAGAGAAGGATTATTTCTGATGCACTCTTTTTGAAATAGCGTGATCATTGCCCTTGGAGAAGGCTTACTCTGAATGATCTGATGACCTTCTCATTTTTTTCAGTGTTATTTTCTATCCTCATATCTGAATCACCTGATGTTTTGTTTGACTATTCATATTCTTCATTCAGTAATAATAATAAAAGTAATAACAGCATCCTACGCTTCTCACCTCTAACGATCTATACAAACACTTAGCTAATTAATCCTCATGGTATCCCTGTGGTAGAAAGAGGTAAGTAAAGCGATCAATCAAGCAGTAAGAGGACTCGTATTTGGTAAATCACAGAATTGACAAATTCATGACTGTTTTACCTAACTGGCCCTTGGGAAATAAAAACATCTTCCAAGCCTTCAAACAAACTTAAGGTATTTTGAAAAATATTCAGAAGGGTTCTTCCTTTTTAAATTTTATTCTTTGAAACAAATTTCTGCTTTGAAAATATTATTTAAATTGTATTAAGACCAAAAAATTAACAAATGTGTTATGTATGGATTCATGTGTCTTAGTGACTTTCTGAAAACTGTTACACGATAGTTTGGTTTTCTAACTTCCTGAAAACTGTGAATAAAAAAAGAAATATATATATGGAGCCTGAATGTGCGAATGGCTAAGTCATGGTTCACTCCCTGCTACTCAATTTTTCTGAAATACCAGGGAAATGACAATCAGAAATATGATATTGGCCCTGCTACAAAGTACCATGACTTCAAAACAGCTTCCTCTTCTGGAACAGATCAGACCAACTGATATGCATAACTGGTAGTATTTACCAAGTATACTGTCCCATTTTTCTCATTTAAATAAAATAATTATATGGAGAAGACAGTCTATCTATATAAAGCAAATTTTCCCTGATTTTGTAGGGCTAGATTTAAAAAAGTGTATCTTTCCAAAACAAATTCACAATATGAATTGCATAAACGCTGGAGAAAGTGATTCTTCTCTTCAGCACTACCTCAAATCATTTAGCAGAAATAGCCTTTCAACTCCTCAGGAGCTGGAGCAAGGAGGCAGAGGTGGGCAGCTAGGTTTCATGGTCAGCACCATAGAGTCATTGCCACCCCAAAATCCAAGGTGACCACTTCCGATTATGACTGTGATCTATGCAGTGCTGCATGTACCCAGACACGTTGCAGTTACTGTCTGCAGCTCAGGAGCCAAGGCCATTTGCACTTTTTTGGAGTGAGGGGAGCTGTGATTTACTGAGGGGAAAGGACTTGCTCTAAGCCAGAGAGCAAATGTTACCATTGTCTGTGCTGCCTCTGTCCCCCATCTGTCCGTTTTCACTCAGTAAATCTATGCCTGTCCCCTGCTGCAGGATACAATCAGTGCCACAACTGGAATTTGGCCAGGAGACCGTGGCTAACACTCCCACCCTATTTTTTATGCAAACTTGATTTATGACTTTGATCTTATTTTAAATAATTTTAAAATTAAATCATTTATACAGTATCTGTCACTTTCCAAGGCTCCTTCCTTTGTTCTTGCTTAGCTCTTCTGCATTTTCCCATCTTCCCAACCCTTTTTGGTCTCTGCATGTTTCCTGTTCTTCATTGTGGGGCAGTAGTGACCTGAGACAGTCACTAAGCACTTGCCACTTTCTACATAGAAAGAAGAGCTGGAGGAACGTCTTCCGCTGCTGCTTATTTGGTTCAGGACTCTACTACCATCATTCATAGTCTGGTTTGACTTTTACTGCTCATGATTTCAGGCTTGGCCACACCATTGCTTATCAGGATCTAAGAGGGTGCATCGTGCTGCAGTATGTGCCTGTACGTTCATTCTCAGCTGACAGCAGATCAAAGGTAGTGCTGCTTAGCATCAGCCTCCTCTACAGGCTGAGTTCAGACCTGTACCTCAAGCTGGCTTTAACTGAGACTGCAGAAATTGATGCCCAACTGATGTGGATCCACAGAAACCTGACAACGAAAAGGGCTGGTGGCCATACATGCATAAACTAAAATAATTAATTGCCTCATAAAAAAATAATAAAAAGAAGCAGCTAAATGAATCTGGGAAGATATTGCTGGGAAAGGGAAAAAAAAAAAAAAAAAGAAACAACCCAAACAAACTGAAACAAATTAGTAAAGGGACTCTGGGAGCTTTAGGGAACCATGAAACCTGACTTGCCTTGAGCTGCATACAGAAGAGGTGAGGTGGGTCTGATATGAATTTCCGCAACCCTGATACAGCAGACAGAGTTTGTGCCAAGCTTTGTCCTGTTTTCTTGCAGGTGGCACAGGAGGGGGGGAGGCAAAAGCCCCATGCAGAGGAGAATCCCCTTTGCTTGCTGATTTCGTTGCCTCTGGAGCTGAGGCCATATGGCCACTGAACCTGAGGACTAGTTGCTTGGCCGACACGGGGCCGTTGCTGCTATCAAGGTTAAGGTTGCTTAAGCTGAGGTCGAGTGGCTTGGCAGGGAGCAGCAGCAGGGAGTGAACCATGACACGGCCATTTGCTGAGCTGCTGTGGAAGCAACTAAAAGAGGAGCTTGGGCCCAGAGCACTCTTGGTAAGCACGCTAACGACTGTCAGTCAAATACTGATGGACTGAGACCCTTGCCACCTCTCCCCCGTGGCGCTGCGTGATTTGTTAATCCAGGGCTGCCCACTAATCTCTCAAACAAGTGCACCATGTGGGTTTCTGCTGAACTGGCCACCTTGATGCACAGAAACCTCTGTGTAGGAGCTAATTCAGCCCCGGTGAAATGGATGGGGTGAGGGTGACTCTCTGGGGGATTCAGCACGCACCCACTGCCTAGGGACACCACAACCTGCTCCATGGGACGAGCCACTGGAAGGTGCTGGTTAACCAGCTCTTGTAGGACTGCTTGGTAACTCATCTGGCGATGTCAGTCAGGGCTGGACTGCAGTGGGATAGCTGGGAGGACATGCTATGAGTACAAACCAATGTCTCATGCTAGTTCTGACCTCACTATTAAGCACTGAGACAAGTTCTTAAACTTGCATTACCACCAGGTCCATGTGTGAAAACCCGTGGAGGGATGGCATGAGAGAAAGCTATGTCCCTGAGGGAGACTGGAAAATAAACAAATATGGCCATCATCTTCATTGTAGATGAGAAAATGAGACCAGGGGGTCAAATGACTCACCCAAGGTCACACAAGTTGCTGGTGGCATTGGCAACAGCTGTCACTGCTGTCCTGCTCTTGCCTTTTCACTGTTTCACCTTCCCTCCTCTTGACTTGCTTTAGCTCTTAAACTTCAGTTCGGGCTGAATAAAACTGCCCCCCCCATTCCCTCTCTTGCTATCGATCTCTCCATCTCCCGCTGGCATTTACAAGGTGCCAATCACCCTGATATCTAAGAGCCGGCAGTCTGGGGTGGATTAATCGGGACCGAGGGAACGTCACACAGCCTCGGCGCTCCCTTCCTTTCCTTTTGTGTGAGCCTGCGAGATGAAGCAGATAGGGAGAGACACAGATAGGGATGCTGATTGAGAGACAGCATCTGAGCAGGCTCTGGGTGTACAGGCGCCACACAGAAATGTGATCCCATCATTTAGACAGCTCTGAAGTCCCCAGGGTAATTGGTGTCACCAGCTTGTCATATCCAATGGGTCAAGATCTAAAACTTATTCTTTCCCCCTTATTAGCATATTTACCAGGAGAAAAAAAAAAGACGGGTCCAATTCCGTTTTCACAGAAGTCAACAGGAAAAATATTCATTGGTTTCAAGGGGAGTGGGAGCAGACCCAGGAATTTTTTCCACTCCTTCTTCAGAGATAAATCCTCACTCAAGTACCTATCCCCTCAGAATGCCCTGTATTGTCTAGTGAGAAAGAGATGGAGGGAACTTTTGTGGTATAAGGATGCAGACCTCATCTACTTTTGTATCAGCATAACTCTGGGCTGACTCTTTTATTGTGGTAATTATAGGAATTAGTCTAGATTAAAAATGAATGTAGCTAAGAAGAGTGCAGTTAAGAAGAGATGTCCAGAGCATCAGGACAGTGGTGTCTTTATCACCTCTCCAGCTACCTGATTGATGCCTGTAGCGTAATGCTGCAGCCACATCTTTTGGCTGAAAAACCTCTGCAGATGTTTGTCCCCAGCTGCCCATGGGTATCCCTCCTGTTTATTCCCCTGGTACATGGGAGCACAGATGCTGAATCCCTCTCCCCCTCCCCCCCCACCCCCCCAATTTTTAGCCTAAGGAAAGTTTCTACTTATGCTAGAAGCATCCATCCTGGTGCTATGTCAGGAGCCCAGCTCCCTGTCCAGTCATGAGTTGTCCCAGAGGACCAGCGTCCAGGTTAGGTGTGTAAGATGGATACCAAAACTTAAACATCACAACACTGCTTTGAATAGCTGATGTGTTTTCCCAGTGTGCTTAAACAATATTGCTTTTGGGAGTCAGAACTGTGTGTGTGCATATATCTACTTTTTCATTTTATGATGACACAGCTCAGTTTGCTCCCATCATTCAACTATTGAAGAAATCACTGGTTCCTATTTTGCTGTTGTACTTGTTTCTCTGCTCAGATGTGTTTTTGTGCTCTCTGCGTGCTATCTCTGTCCCCATGAACATGCACAGAGCCAATGTTTATACTTACTGCCTGTGCATAGGCGCCATAGGCTCCAAACTGGATGGCCATGGGGTTGAACATGCCCATTTGTCCCGCCATTTGCTGCATGCGTCTCATTGTACGCTCCTTGTCTGTATCTGCAAACTTCACCACCAGGCTTGAAGAGGCTCCCTGCAGGACAGGAAACAAAAGGAGACATGCCAGGGAATTAGCCAGGTACACATCGGCTCATGCAATCCATACAGCACACACGGACTAGGCAGTGTGGGATCCAGCCGACGCTGATTTTTTCCACACAAACTCACTGGCCTTTTGAATCGGACCTTTGCAAGAGGCTGAGGGCATCAGGAAGGAAAGGACTCTCTGGGGGGTGAACAACTGAGGCCAGCAGCCCAGTTCCTACTTTCCTCCAAAATTCAAACTTCCAGGCTGTCATAAATATTCTCTCTGCAAAAGTTGTTGCCTTACTCTTTCAAACTGTAGAAAACGTTCTGGCCTGTTAGCTCTCAGCAGAGGGTGAGGATCTGGACTCAGTGCTGCAAACTGTAGAAGTTTTTGCTGGAGTTATGTTGTGGGATTTGTGAATTGACAGACTTTGATGGAATGTGATAGCTCTGTGCATGCCAGACCACTAAGATGGATCAGTCTTCCAACTGTGATGTCTTGTAACCCCTGTGTCCAGTGAGAAAGCCCTGCCTAGCCTTGGAGGCAGGATTCAGTATGCTGGGTAGGGCAAAAGTCCCCTCACCAAGCAGCATCTAGTCAGCACTATTAAATCAGGGGAGCAAAAATAGGACCTTCTGGACCTGACTTCCCCATCCAGGAACAGCAGGGAATAGAGAGGCTACCACAAAAGAGCCCAAATGTAATGCTACATTTTTCTGGGCAAGTTATACAATGTCTGGGTTCTGTCTGCAGTCAACACTGCTGCAGAACTACTGATGATCATGAGAGCTGGCTGCAGGAGTCTGAAAAATGTAGAGCTTTTGGGAATGAAAGGAATCCCTCTCCTTCCCAAAATGAGAGGAAAGGTTAGTGACTAAAATTCTTAAATTTCTGATATGAGGCAGAGATAGGAAGAAATAGACCTGCTTAGGAAGGCATGCACTGAGATTGTTTTGGCTGGCTCCAAGGCCTTCCTCACTTCATGGGTTTCTTGATTCCCTACAGTGCGGTGTCCCCAGGGGGATACGGATGCAGCCCCGACAGCAGGCAGACAGTTGCCTCGGGAGCTGGGCTGCCACCGCGCCTGGGGAGAAGGGCAGGTGAGCTGTCAGGAGACTGACAAAAAGCAGCTGAAATCATCGCATTCCCATGGTACGCTTCCCTTTTGACACTCTGGTATTCACTGATGGAAATACAGTCAGCAGGATGACGGCAACAGGGGAGCACCAATTCCGTGCCAGAGGAGCTGGGCTGTTGTGGGGCTCTCTGTTTTCCTTCAGAGGTGGGATTACATGGGATTGCACATGGGAGTGTAGTTAATTTGTTTACACACACACCTATGTACCCGCGACCAGAAAAAAACAGTCTCATGGAAAGAAGAGTTGCTCCGTGACAAATTGGGAATAGTGTAGTAAACAACAACCACGGACGTACATATATATAAGTCCAGGCTTTGCATATTCAATAGCCTCTCCAGATCCTCAGTTATGAATAAGGAGTTGAGGAATTAACTTGCTAAAACAGAAAACAATCTAAGGCCACACAATGAGCAATGTTCCCCTGGATTAGCAGCCTGCTCTGGGAGAAAGTGATTTTCATTGGCAAAGAATTTTTCTTTTTGACCTGTAACTCTTTCTCTAATAAATCTATAACCCACTTCAACAATGTGGTGAAGAACAAGGGGTTGAAAGAAGTGCTTCAGGAAAACAAAGGCAGGGAGAGATGAATGCTCTATTCAAGGGTGGAAAGCAGTCTTCAGAAGTTATTATGAGAGCAAAACAGAACACAGGCGTGAAGGGGGGGGTGGAGAAAAAAAAATCCAGCCAAGATTCCCCTGCATTTCTGCTCAAGACTGGGCAACTTTTCATTTTTTTCTAAAATCACATGATGTAGTTATTGATCCTTCCCCAAATCACACTCTTAATTGCAGCTCATCGACAAATGAATATTTTAATGCATACATTTCCTGCTAATTATCACCTGGACCAGTCCTTAATTAGATTTCAACACTCATTTAATTAACCCTGATCCAAGAGACTGTTTGGTAACCTGAATATAATCATTTAAAGCTATTTGTAGCTGTATTGGAAGGAGGCAGTGGTCCACAGCAGATTGGACTGTTCAGAGCTGTTGTTGTGGTTTGCAGAGCAGAGGCTGCAGCATGGTGGGCACGATACAGTATGGAGGATTTTCAGACTGAATAAGCTGAATGAGTATTCATCTCTGCAAATAGGTTTTGAAGATGTGACCTGTTCTAGATAGCAGGACAGAGAAGTGTAAATAAGTTGGTGTCTTCTTCCTTTGCCTTTTCTTTCTATCTCTGTTTGCCCTGGAAGTCTTAGGGCTGGAGACCTGCCTTAGGAAATTGCTGATCCCTCACATTTTTGAAAACCCAGCCTTTATTGTAAATGACATCATGAAAACGTGGGTAAGCTCCATATGAAGTTCTTGCCCCTGGAGTGTTCTTCCCTCCTGATGTGAGTCACAGTGACTGCACAGCAGCCGTTTGACCCAATGGGATCCAAGACTGCCACTTATGAGATGTTTTTCTGTGTTGCCTGTCACAGCAGGACTTCAGGCCTCTTTGAACACCACTATCATATACACAGGGCAGAAAGGCCATTGGCAAACAGAATCAAGTTAGAATACAGACTACAAAGAAGAAATAGAAAAGGCAGCTTTTTTTCAGAGCACGCTGCAATGAGATGTACATGCAAGCAGTTCAAGATAAGTAGCCAATAGAGATGCTGCTCTGCTCTTGAATATGAACATTGACTTTGGGATCGATGCTTTCAATATGTGGTTCCTCCTGTGCAGCCCTTCCACATGGCCTGAAGGAAATCAGGCAGTGAACTCTACCGGGCCACCCAGTGCAGGATTTTTAGCAAAGGAGCCAAACAGCATTCATCTAAAACAGCCACAAGACAACTTTCTACTCCAGTGACTCCCCATAATCCACTAGATAACATTAGAAATACCACAGAATGGGCCAATTTTCAATGGGGTAAAAACTACAGAGCCCTTCATCTGGGCTATTTATTGCTTCTGTGAGCAGTTAAACCATGGTGTAAATCATCCGTTGTCTGCTGACAAAGGCAATAGGTCCTGTCTGCCTGGTCATTTATTAGTAATACATAAGCCTCACCCTTGCTCTCTCTGGTTGTTGGACTGGACATTACATTTCCCCAACTCCCAAGAGAGCTACAGTAGGTAAATCAATAGTGTTTGAAATATACTTTGAGATCTGTGTTAACTTTGCATTTTACTGAGGAAAAGACCTGTTTATTTCTCTGCCTTGCAGATCCACACTCAAAAGAGACTATTATGAAAGTGAGCCTTCCTGCTGGTGCCTCTGCAATAGGCTACTTGGAATTGGCATTTATCTCCTTTCCCATCAAATCAACCTCCTTTTTCAAGTGCTTTGATATCTACTGATGAAAAGAATAATATAAGGGCTAAGTATTATTATGCTTTCCCCATTCTCTCTTGGGCCAGCAAGTCTACTTAATATGACTATCTTGCTTCCCGTCCCCCTCCCGTGCACGGTAATGAATTACTCCCCTTAGTCAGCAGTCAGATGTTCTCCAGGCTGGCGGGGCGAGGAAAAAGATGGAGGAAAAATCACCCTGCACCACACTCACTTTGTAATCCCTAATCAGAGTCCTCTGTGGGAAAAACTAATTTCCCAGCCTGTCTTGACGTGTGAAATAAAGTCATTCTTGAAAACAGGAGCTTGACAGGTCGCTTGTGAAATTTCATATTCAACTAAAAATAAAATATCCATCCATTGATATTTCATTTAAAGGCAAGGGAAAACAAATCTTTTGCCTGGATGTTGGGACTGGTTCCCATTAGTTATGCCCTTCCAAATGGAGGGTATACACAAATTAAGTTTAATGTTTTCAACAGACCAAATAATACTGCACAGCATCAGGGAAATCTGCCTCTCCCTAGAACAATATTCATAGGCAGAGTTTTGTGAAGATGTTTCCTTGCAGAACATATTCTTGATTTTTCTTTCTTTGTCAGCTCTGTATGTCTTCTCTGACTCAGTATGTTACCTACCTCTAGAGACCGTTAGAAATATTTTTCTTGCAAAACTGATGAATTTGGGCCCAATTCACCACAGCCATTAAGATCATGTTTCGCTTTAAGCTTAACTAATGTCCCATTGGATGTAAGCATATACTTACGTACTTTACTGCAGGGATGTTTGTCTCATACAGGTGGACTTTTATCTCATGGTTAGCTCAAATGGAGCCACTAAAATTTTGGACCAAAAATATTTTAAAATGGCTTGTTACATTAAAGCTCTAGTGACTAAAGCTCTTGAGTATAAGAGATCTGAATGCGCAGATCCCACTAAGTAGCTTCCAATATGTCATCCATGCATACCAACTAAGATGCTTAAATGAATAGATACTGCTGGATACTTCTCATTTGGGCAATCAGACTACCTTCTTAAGTGTCACCATGTGAATGGGGTTGCTCACGTTGGACATTTTGCCTTAGCACTCTTCCCTTGAAGCATTCTTTGCCTTAGCACTCTTTCCTGTTTCCA
The DNA here is from genome assembly GCF_013377495.2 of Cygnus atratus. Taxonomy (NCBI): domain Eukaryota; kingdom Metazoa; phylum Chordata; class Aves; order Anseriformes; family Anatidae; genus Cygnus; species Cygnus atratus. The sequence goes on along the minus strand of NC_066396.1, from coordinate 8,406,640 downwards.
CAAAAGGATCCCTGATGTTAGGCCTTGAAAACCAAAGGGGGATTTTTTGGCTTCTTGGTTTCATGTTCCATCAGATCAGGGTATTTGGTATGAAGTCTCCTAAATTTGAAAGCAAACTAGAATGGGGGGATGGGGAGGGTTGATTTTGTGTATCTCTTCCGAAAAAAAAGTGCTGCTGAATAAGCCAGCAGGGGGCTTGAACCCAAACCTGGGATTTTAGACAAGTGAGAAAGAAACTACTGTCCAATTAAAACTGTAGAGCAGAGGGAATTTTAGCTAGGTAGAGATGTAATTACCCATGTTGGAAGATGGCCAGAAGACCAGGACTAACATTCCTCCCCTCTTTTGAGATATGCTATGTTTTTCTGTACTCAGGGCTTCAATTTCATGTCTCATCTGAAAGATGAGTAGGACAGCAGTCACTAGAAGCGATTTCAACTGTACGGTCCTGAGAGCTGGTTTAGACACACTTGAGGCAAGAGTGACAGAGACAGAGTGGAGAAAGGAGGCATTCATCCAGGGCTGGAGTGACAGACCCTTTGATAATGCTGCTCCCTCGGTAGAGGGGATTCTTCATGCAGTGTCTAAGCAGAGAGAGTTGCTGCAGGTACTTCCCTTCACAGGTCTCCAGAGTTGTAATTTATTTGGAGTGGAAGCTTGATTTAGGTTTTACTTGCCCATACACTACTTAGCAGGTGTCTCTCTGAGCTAAAGTTATTGCTTTCCACAGGGCAACAGAATCATTGACTTCTAGTGACACTGTACCCAATTCTAATTAAAAAGAACTCGATATATAACCCAGGTATTAGTATGTCCCTCAGATCAAAGTCAGGTATCCAAACAACCTAAACTTCAAAGCTGAGTTCCTCGAGCAGGTCTGCATTTTTCAGCTCAGTCTATGTCCTCGCAGATTCATTCACCTTCTTTAATGCATCATGAAATGGTAAGTGTTGTTACACCAGGAGGCTGGAAATTCTTTCCTGCTATTTAGAAATATGAAAGCAATAAATAATTCTTTTTTGTCTATTTGAAGAAAACCTACATTCAAAAAAATTCAAAAAAAAAATTGTAGGTTTCTCTTTCCCATTAAGAGTAACATGGTTTGGAAGATAAGGTAGTTTTAGTTCTGTATTTATTAAAAATGTACTTTCCCTGGAAATATTCTAGCAATGACAAATACTGTCTTGCCATAGTTTTTTTATAAATTATTATTACTATTGAAAAACTATTTGGTAGTTGCAGTATAGAACCACATTAAAGCTAGTGTCTGAATGATCACAACTTAGAAGAGACAGTACCTCTCCTTCAATCTAAATAGAAAAGGATGAAAACAACAGAAGTAGAATAATTCCACTGCCATAAAGTGAACTGCCTGTTGTCACAGCACAGTAGCATCACACCGAGATACATTTCAAGTGTGCATGTGATGCAGAAGAATACCGCAGTGACACTGAGCTGCAAACATGCTGCACACAACTGGGCATCCCAGATCACTGTCAGGCCTTACCACTTTGGACTGCTGCAGTGTAAAGCATGTTGCTTGACAGGGATAGTAAAAAGAATTTGCATTTGAGGCATGTTTAAACTGAAGATCTCAAAGCACTGTACAACTGCAGGGTCACTAATTGACATGCAAATATGCTTGCAGGGAGGTACTTGCATGCTTTAGCATGGTGAAACACGTGGTGAACTGAAACTATGAGATGAACTGGTGTAAAGCTCCAGTTTGGTGGCTTTGAAAGAACAAGAAATTTGTTTATGCTGAAAGATCTACATGTACTGCATCCCACTCCACCAAGACTGCAATGTCTCCTTGCTGCTGCGTGAGGCTTGGCAGCCACTGTTCCCTGTGGGTACCACAAAGACCTTTAGGATGGGAAGTCAAGCATATTTCCCTACCTGATTTCATTTGCCAGCTAACAGCTGAGGCAAAGACATGGGTGTTTGATAAGATGGTTTACAATTGTAAATTTCTGTAGATTTTGATTGAGGATCTTATTTGAAAGTTATTGTTTTGATCTAAACATATTTTTGCCCTTTAAGTATTCATTTTGATCTTTGCATAACCCATTTGGGTAAACAACTACTGAATCACAACTCTGTATTTTGGAAAGAGATAGTAGTCTGCCCAATAGGTCTCTCTGCCTTCCGTACAGATCACCAATACCAATCCAGATCACATGTCTGAAGCAGGGCCAGGAAGGAGTGGATTAAAGAGGAACAAGCAGAAGCATCCAGAGAGATTTAAACTTGATCCAGAGGCCGCTAAAATAAAAGAGATGGTTCCAGTGATTTAAGTGAGGTTTGGAGCAAAAGAAAGAAGGGGAGATGGAGGAAGAAAGAAACCCCCCTCAAAGCAAGAAGAGTGGTAAGGAGCTAACACTGACACCTTCACTCTTCTCTGTGGCAGGAAGAGCCTGTTCTTATTACAGGATGGCAGTGCTGCCTGCTGGAGCACCCTCCAGAAAGCTGGGAACTCCTTTGCCGGTCAGGGGGTGTTTTAAACCATATAAATAGCTCTGATCTCCTAAAAACGTCAGTGCTTGCAAATTATTTTAGCCCCCTCCCAGCTCCTAATCTCATCCAGATGAGATGGGTGTTAAATGTGGTGAGCCTCACGGGGCCTCACTTGGGCAACACATGGCTGTGGCACAGTCCTGTACCTGCTTTCCCCCAGCCACCTCCACGACTACTGATTTAGTTCCTAAACCCCCTTTGACCTGTGAAGAGGCATTACGGTGCCAGTTAGCTCCTTCTGCCTAGGGCGAGGCTGTGTAGCTCACGAGCAGCTACGCCTCTCATCCCATTTGGAGGCCATGAATCCCGTGGTGCGGAGGGAAGAGGTGTAGTGAAGAGGCCGGGGAGGCCGGCCAGCGAAGCCCGTCACATCCCACAGGTCTCTTCACTGTCCTGCCAGATGCCTGCGCAGCTATGGAGATGTGACTGGAGAAGAAAAGCAGCTCTGAAGAGTGCTCCAGCCCCCAAAGGCCGTCTTCGGCGCCAATATGATTCATACCCCCTGTCAGGCAGCCGGGCTGCCTGGATTTCTATTCTGGGACCCAGAAACGTGATTTATTAGTTCATTTATGGAACAAGGGGGGAGGAAGGGAACATGGTTCTGTGATTTTATTTTATATAGAAATTATTAAGGGGAATTATGTTAATACTGGGACACTGTCAGCCCAAAGGACATGAAATCAGCTGTCTTAGTGGCAGCTGTGGGGTGGGACAGTCCATGAACCCAAGTCCCCCTCTAGCCCTAACCTGCTGCCCAGAGGAAAACGAGCCTCAGCTATAAGGAATCACAGGATTTAGATAGAATAAGTGACTGCAAATTAACATCCCAGTATTAGGTGTCTTGTTGTTTCTTTCATACCAATGGCCAACACATGACTTTATAAATGGTGTTTAGGTAGCATATTCATAAAAATAATTCATTACTGGAAGGAGGGCCAGGCCTACTGCTGTTGAGCTATGAATGGACTTCTAATGTGATGTTATTTTTTAATAGAAGGAATGGATGTGTGGTGTCCATTCCCGAGTTAATTAAGCCAGTCTGTGTGTTACAGAAAGCCATTACTTGGAATGTATGCTTTTTTACAGAGCAGAAGGTCAACAGAGAAGAGAAAAAAGTGAGTCTGAGGTGCTATCTCCACTCTTTTCCATTAGCTCCTCCAGCATCACAGTGTAAAACGAAGCCTCAACCTTCTCCATTTGAGGAGATAGACTTGTGTTGGTGATAGCCCACTCCACCTCAGTGACCTCAAGCAAGTAAATTTAGGGCAAATTCAGCTGGGAGACATGGAGGGCACTTACATGCCAGAATCATCAACTTTCACCAGAGTTACCATTTGAAAATTCCCTCAGCCCCATCTTTCTGTATTCATGTAAAACATCGCTAATGACTTTCCAAGTTTCCTATTTAACCCACCAGCCTGAGGGGGTCAGCAACTCTATCCATGTGCTGACTGGCACAAGGTGGCTTTTATTAACTGAGGACTGGAAGCACTGCTGGAATCCAGATGAGACTAAATTTTGTTGGTTAATTAATATTCTGAATCATAGTCTGTTTAGTTGTTATCTACTTGTATTATGGATTTGTCTAAAGTTCTGTTTGTTACCTACATATTTTGAAGACACTCCTGGGAAGTGAGGTGGTGGACTGATGTCTTTAAGTTTGGCCTTGTTAATTCTACATTTTCCAGACTTTTAAGTATTAAAATGTAGATACCTAAGAACCCACTAGTAATTACTTCTCTGCTGGATCAGGAACAAGAATTGCTGTGACTGACTACAAACTGACTAAATCTACTAATTGTAAGACTTGCTCATTCTCAGACATTGTTTTTTTTTTCTTCTTCTTCTGTCTAGTGTCTGGGCCCTTAAGGGAACATTCAGATGACCTACTTGCAGCCATTTTTGGTGTCTATTCTAAATCATCAGTTACTTGAGACCAACAGATGTCCCTCTGAGTGGCAAGGGACATTAACTCTAAGAGAAGTGTAGATGATGATATTAGTAATGACACTGAAGTTTTATAGTTTGACCATCACTTTGATGTAATTCAGTCACATCAGCCCTGGCCTTGGTTGATAAGCTACTGAACGTAGAAACTATTCTGTAAGAGGTATGCATGGTGCTCAGTACAGAGCAATTCCATGCAGGGCTGATGATAGCCACATTTCTAATAGTAGCCATTGGTAAAAATCACCACAGAGTTGTTACGCAGAGGAAACCAAATAGAATCTCTACGAGGGTGAAGAGTTTGCTCTTGTTGAGGTGAGATACGCAAACATGAAGCTGTGGCTTCACACACCCCGCTCCCACATTTGCTTAAGTGACTAATTTGGTTGATTTCCTGAAGATGTGTTTTATTGGAAGCGTAATATGCTACAAGTTGTGAAGGAGTTGAACTCTCCCAACTTCATGGAAATGACAAACCCTCCTTCCAAGCACTAAAGGCTGCCATGAGCCCAGAGGGAGAATTGGATTGTGCAGCTGGATGTGTGTGTGTTTGAGAAGAAGGGAGGAGAGATGAGGAAAGTTTCTCCTATGAAAGAAATGATCCAATTTGAAGCAAGTCCCTCATGGGAAGAGCTGTGACAGAGGCTGCTCTGTTCCTGTTAATTTTCACAGTGCAGCTGTCAGCGGGTCTGTAAATAGTACTCCGCGAAGCCAACACTTCCTATCCACACATCAACCATTCAATTAACAGAAGAACAGAAGAAGGAAATAAAGTGCACCACAGCCTTCTATCACGGCTTTGATGTTTCCCAGCAATTTATGAAAGTGTACACAAATCTAATTACAAGCCCCACTGCTTCCCATTTACATGGAGCTCCTCAAGTTCAGAGCTGTTTATATAAAAATAATTGTTAAAAATACCTCCGCTGATCTACGGCATTGTGGCCCCCCACTCACCGGAGCCTCCATGCTGCTCCTCCCAGGGAGTTTCTGCCGACTCAGCACTTTGGTGCCAGCATGCACGCATAATAAAAGCTGCTTCCCTGCCGCTCTGCAAGTGAGACGCCTGGGCTACAACTTCATCATGCCCACGAAGGCCTATTTTCCTTCTTTCCTCCACCTGCTCAGTACTCCTTCTGCAGACTCTCACAGCTTTCTCTTCCCTCCCTAATCCACCTAAATATTCCTCTGCTGTGTTGACAGGGGGTGAGAACAGCTGCTCGGCCAGCTTCCGTAATGGGGCTGTGTCTGAAGTTAACTTCACAGTGCTTTGCAAAGCTTTAACTGCACTGTAGGAACGCAGAGCAATAATAATAGGAGTAATAAATATGAGCCGGGGTTGGTTTCTTTGATTGGAGACCTGAGCATCCAAACCCAGGATGGCAAATGGTGCCCCATTTCCTGTGAGTCAGAAAGAAGCCAACTCCACATAATGACAATGACACTTGTTTCCTGGGGCAATTTTTGATAATCTCATATTTAAGTCACTCTCACTTTGTAATTCATTAAGCTAGATTGCTTTTTTTTTTTTTTTAAACTTTTAATTTCACAATCTCTTACAGTATCAGAGGGTAGACTGAACATTTTATAGGGCAAGAAGAGAATCCCTTCACCTGACTGTTAATCATGCTTGGTTGGGAATTTCAGTGCCATGGGTGAACTTCCAAGGAATATGGTGGGTAGAGGGTGAAAGTCGACTTTGTTCATGGTGCTGTCACTGGTATTTGTAGATTAATAAAAAAAATAGTAAATATAGTAATTAGAGATCCAGTTGGTCTGTAGCCTAATAACACTGAATAAAAACTGCATGATTTCATAGAATTATACAATATCCTGAGTTGGAAGGGACCCAGAAGGATCATTGAGTCCAACTCTATCAAATCACCAATTTGATACAGGTGGCTACTGAGAAGACATCTGAAATCGTTTTTCCTATTAGTGCAGATAAGAGTTGCACAGAAGATGTGGAAACGGAAGTCCCCAAGTTGGCAAAGTTTGGGGTTGCAATTTTTTTTTTTTTTTTTTGAAGTTCAACGTAATTTGAATCTTCCTCTGTAAAGCAGACATCTGTTCAGTGCTTGTATCCAAGTCTCACATTTTCCTTTCTTTTCACAAAACCAAAGATTCCATATGAAAAGTAATTTTCATGGAAGATTTTCAGCCAGGCATACATAGACTTGGGATGCTATTTCCTGGATGCAGAAGAAATGTTGCAGTTTGACCAACCTGGTGCAGAAACTTTTACAGCTAAACAAAAAATTACTTGGTCTGCGTAATGAGGGAAGCCACCTTATAGCATTCTGGATGTCTTAACAGTTTAAAAAGACTAATGAATAAAAAGAGATATAGAATGAACATACTGTTGACAGTTGGAGTGTTAGGCAAGTTCAAAATACACCCAATGGATCAGGTATCAGAGGACTCTGACGAGGGGATGCCTGCTTCCTGAATCCCGCATTGCTTTAGTTGGGCAGCAAACACCCAGAATGGGATTCAGCTCCCCTTGCATTAGACATGAAGTTAGGTGTACACTCTAAGCTGCTTGCTCTTGGCACACTCAACGGGGAGGCAAATACCTCCAAAGCTGAGTCGGGTAATTTTAAGGTAGATGTCTGAGGTATTTGGGAGGACTCACACTCTGAAGTGAGGCCAAATTAAGAGCATCGACATCTGATTTGTAGATGGCTAATCTGGGATAAAGTTACCGAAGAACTTTATCTCCAGTAAGATTACTGTGGCAGTGGCAAGTGGAGCAGAAGGACTTCAGGTGGCAATGGTGTGTCACCAGGGAGCAAAGGCAATTGTAGACTCCAAGACATCTGCAGGAAGCAAGTGGTTTTGCTTTTGTTTTTAAGCAGTAAGGGTCCTTTTTCATTCTAAGTTGCACTTCAGGTGACTAACCACTATTTTGTGTCTGACAGACCATGGGAATCCAACACCTAGAATTAGCTAAAAAGCACACCTCTACTTGGGCTTTGATTTGACAGGTTTCAAGATCTATTTCTGTACAATATAATACCTCCAGAGGTATCTATTTCTCCCTATTGATTGTAATAGAAACTTAGATGACAAGCACTTAGACAACATGATCTCAGTTCCTAAACTTTTAGATGTCTTCAGTTAGGTGAGACAAGTCCCACCTCAGTTATTCAGTCTAATGCCATTGCAGAGATCTTCCTTATAATTAATGAAAGGAATTTCCATTATAATTTATTAAAGGGACAGACATGCCCAGAAGGTGATTTATATCATCCTTGCACAGATAGGTAATGGGAAGAATGTACAAATCTCTAGAAATCTCTCTCTCTCTCCATCCTTTGTGGGAAAACATTTGTAATAGATTACAAATTTTCAGGCTGTTAAAGCTAAATAAAATGAATTACATTCTTAATTCCTCCTTACCTTATCTGCTTCTGTGCAAAAAATGTAGGTAACAGTAGTTTTACCCCTTTCAGGAATTTCAGGAATTAATTCATAAGAACAAGAAATTCAGAGGTGGATGAGATAGTCAAAGAGATGTAACAGTAGTATAATATTTAACCCCATGTACTTTATGGGTAGCATAAAGGCTGCTGCAATTTTGGTATGAGTGATGAAGCATGGAGGAGAGTTTAATCTGCATGGGTGGATGGACAAGGCCGTATCTTAGATGTGTTGTGCAGGATGACCCCTCAACATTTGGCTGTTGCCCGGACGTGGAGAGAAAGAGAAAACCAAGCTGAAGATGATGCTTAGGTAGGAGCGTGACTGACAGGTAGGATGATAATGTTGTCCACAGTAATTGAGAATGGAGGCGGAGGAGAGAGGATTCAGGGTTTGGGAGGAAAAGTTTAAGAGCTCTGCTTTATGCATATTGAGCTTGATCTGACAGCTAGACATCCATCCACTAGGAGATGCTGGAAAGACAGGCCAAGATTTTAGTTTGGACAGGAGTCAGTCCTGCAGTAGAGAAGTTAGATCTGCAAGCTGTCACTATAGAAATAGTAGCTGAATTCATGTTGGTAGGTAAGGCTGCTAGGGACAAGGCTTGGATGAAGAAGTAAAGAGAATCAAGGGAAGAGACCTGTTTATGCCCGCAAATCTAAAGGTAATGGGAAAATCACTATTAAAAAATTATGTGCAAATGTACATGAAAATGATGATCTCTCACAAAGGAGGACATGAAGGTCAAGTAAACTCTATCCTAAAGCTGACAATTTTAAAAGGCCCCCAAAAAACACTCTTGGAGAGTGCTCTTAAATACAGAAAGAACTTCGGGCCTGCTCAGAAGTAAGGGATTTTGGGAAAGTTATTTTTCAAAGCAGTTGCTTTGTGTGAAAATTTGAAAGTTGTAGACATGCTTGGTAGGCCCTTTGGAGAAAAAAGAGCCTCACATGGAGAAGTGGACTTGTGACGGATGGCAGTCAGGCACCTGTCCAAGGAAAGGTTAATAAAAAAAACTTTCATAAAAGAAAGTTGCCTTTTGAAACTATTAGGCAACATATGTTGTGTGAACAGGAAGTCACAGTAGAGCAATAATCCTGACAGCTGTGGAGAAACAGGAGTCTGCCGCACGAACGAATGGCTCGAGACCTGACAAGAACGATGATGGATGCCCCGTTGGTAGTACACGAGGACAATGCAAGAGACATTTAAATTGGCTGAACCACAGGAACAACTTGGAGTTGGCATCGCAGCTGGACAAACGAGGCCAGTTCTAATGGTGAAAGAAATGGGAGGGGGAGCTGAAGAAAGATGGCAGCAACGCACCCCTCCTTTCCAAGGACGAGGGCTACATCGTCATCTCACCACGAGGTGGCTGCATTTCTCTGTGAACATCCAAGCCCTGAAACATGCAGTGCACCCTGAAGCACCATGAAAAGGAGAATTGGAACAGCGATCACTTGCAGAATTTGGCCCATTTCTTTCAAAGTGTCCGAAGCATTTTGAGGCCCTTTGGGAAAAGCAGTGTGTGCTCAACGTCTTGATCAAGCGGCAAGTCACTTGACAGGTCCTCACTAGTCTGCTGAGCCATGGTAACTGCCTGTGTGACTGCTCATAGCTCATGGGAGATACGAGGCACTGCCACATAATTTGGCTCAAAACTAAAACTAAGCTCATAATTTTCTCCTTGCATTTTCTGTGAACTAGCAGTATTTATATGGAGTACTGCTGAGGTTCAGCCAATTCATGGAAAGTTGTCAAGCCATGGACATTTGAATCTAGGATGTATCTAGTGAGGGTGAAAGTACAATGCTTTCTCAGATAACCAGAGATCTGGTTATTCAAGAACATTTACAAAACAGGTATTTGAGTCAAATAAGTCAACAAGAAAAATGGTCCCATAAAAATCTGACTGATGAAATGGGCAAATTCTTCATTATTTTGCAATCCTAAATTCAGTTGGCTTCAGCAGGATGAAACAAAAACTTGCTATGAAGTGGTAAAGAGAGGAATATTTTTTCTTATATAAAGTGTTGAAACTCTCTACATAAATAAAATAAATAACTCTCTAAATAAATAAAATGAACAAATTCTCTAAATAAATAAAATCTTCAACACTCCTTGTGTTTTGTCTGTTTTCTTCCCTGTCTTCATCTCAACGTCACCCAAGTTTCTAAGCTTTTTGGGTCTGGAACTGACTTTATTACACCTTTTAGTAGTACCACACCCTGTGGAACTGCAATTCCTGGTGTCAGTCTATAGACACTATCACTTTGGGTCAAAGTTTTAAAGACATTCAAATACATCTTCAGCCTTGCTCAGGAAAGATGTCCACAATATTTCACTGTGTGATGTTGTGTCATCAAGCCCAGCAAGTGGTTCTGTTAGAAGGAATCTCCTGTGAAGAGTCTCCCAGTCTTGACTGTAATAATTCAAAAAACGGAGATCCCACATTTTAAAAACCTCACTGGTAAACATTTACCATTTCCTAATCTGACTTGTCCGATCTTGAGTTCTAGAAAACAAGATCTTGATTATTTGCTACTACCAGAAACCTCTTCCTGTGACAAACTTTCCACTTTCACCCCTACACAGACCTAGAGCCAATCCGCCAGGCCCATTTTAAAATTATTTGGATAAACTTGTGAATTGAGACCAGAGGTTCTTATTAACAGGGAGGTTTTACAATCTTAAATATTGAATATTGAGATTCCCTGTGTCCCTTACAAGTCTTCAGCATGCTTCTTAGCCTTTCCTTATTTACACTGTGAATAATTAGTAATAAAAATAAAATACTATTATAATAAACCAAAACATATTGGACCAGATTGCCTTTCTGTGCTGATAATGGAACATCTTACATTCCTCCAGGTCTGCATGGTGGTGTACAAGTATCGTTTTGCATAGAAAACACATTTTGATTTTAATTTCCACTTCCCTGAACTATCAGCTTGGAAACGTTGTATTAGTCCAAGCAGAACGATACCTCAAACATTTCCTGGAAGATTCAGTAGTGTCTGACTGTCTTTCAAAAGCTGGATGTAAGGGACCACATTTATGCCCAGGTAGGCACTTTAGCAAAAGAAAGGCAGTGAGAGTGCACATCACGGTGTAATGTGTCTCTATCTTCTAGTGCTATCATGTGAGCATGCTGCTTTCTGCTCAATTTTGGCAAAAAGTTCTTTATCCTTCATATAGAAGAAAGGACTCTTTGGAGAGGGAAAACAAAAGCCTTTAGACATAAGTTTGTGCTTGATTCGTCCCTCTGAAACTTAAATGTTTAAGCTCATGGTGAATTTGACCCAATCTTTTTGGCCTCTGTGAACCATGTCTTTTTTTCAGTGCATCAGAACTGCTGTTGATGGAACACATCACCCCTTGGAGTTCTGTGCAGGTGTGATGAACTGACAGTGTCATCCTGGCCTTTCCTCTGATGAGTTAAACACCCCCGAGGTCCCACATGCCTAAGCCATCCTTCCCAGAAGATGAGTAGCAAAGCATAGATAAATAACCCCTCCTCCTCCATCAGGCCACAGAGCAGCAAAGTCAGGACTGATCTTCACGTGCCATGTTACAGAGCTACTCACCGGCATTGTCTGGCTGCCATGCAAGGCATTGATAGCCGCTTGGGCCTCCGCATGGGAAGAGTATTTCACAAATGCACACCCTAGAAGAGGAAAAAGAACATTAGAAAGGCTGCAGAGGTACCAACAACAGTCCATCTAGCTAAGTGTCCTGTCCTCAGAACTGGCAATAAAGAAACTAGCGGAGAAAGCATAGCAAACCAGTTATTCCTTCCCAAAGCCCAGCCATTAAACACATCTGCATCACAAAGTCCTATGCTACCTGCAGTGGGCACTGGTGGACCCAAACTTGGCAAGTACTTTTTGAATCCACTTATCTTCTGACCTCCATAGCTTCCCATGCCAGCGCTGTGCAATTTTATAATTTATTGCGTGAAGATGATTTTCCTTTTACTTGTATTAGACATAATGCTGAATGCTCCTCCTTCTGGTGTTATGGGAAAGAGCGAGGAGTTGTGTGAAAGTCAACAGAAAGCTGCATGTGCTTGTTACAAGCAACCACAGGCCAGCTGTAGAGAGGCATTCTGCCTGCTCCAAACACACAAGGAACTTGTCTCGTATCACTGCCTGGTACAGCTCCATTACACAGACTTCTCAATGCTTGTCCAGGCTCCAAACAGCTTTGGTCTGACAAAGCACCAAATACCTTCTAATATAAAAAAAAAAGTAAGGGCGGGACAGATCTACATATGATGACTGCCATCTTGCTACCACTGAAATCTGAATCAGTCTTTTACAGTGACTATTATATCACAATTTGCAGAGCCAGTGCCTCTATGGGTGCTTTCCTGCGGACATCAGAGACATGCAGGCAGTGCTTCTCTGGCCTGCACTACCACGTGAGGAATTTCACACTGCCTGAACTCTTACATAAGGTTTTAGGTCACAGAGGTGCATTTATGAATATGTGCTACAGTGCAGAAATGATCAACACTTCAAAGGGTCACATGCACCACTAGAGTGGGGGAAAGTATTGCTAACACTCTTAGCTACAAGCAAACTGACTCAGAGAGAAGAAGAGTAATTTCCATATGCTAAGGCGGTTTTTGGAACAGATTGGAAGAGATCTGAGAAGTTCTGGCTTCTATCCCCTTCTATTACTACTAAAGACTTTTGAGCTTTTAATCAATTTGCAAAGCCCCAGTTGTTTCCCTGGAGGGGCGCAGATCACTGCACAAGGTATGCCAGCCCTAACAATAGGGCAGCTGTCCTTTATTCCCTTTGTAGCATCTTCAGAAGGTCAGCACACCCTCACAGATCCATACAGTGCATGGTGGAAACTGCAGTGCTAAAACACCTCACTTGCAAACTACAAGAATGAGCTGCAAAAGTCCCTATAATCATCACTACAGGCTGGCAGAGGTGGGATCAAAGAAAACAATAGTAGCCCCTTCTAAAAAAAACACACACATGCAAAAGTAGCTTGCAGTTAGGAGCCCCTCACTTTGCATTCCTCCTTACCATTGTGCTAAGACTGTGTTTCAGGAAGAGCATAGCAATTGTTGCTAATAGTTGGATCTAATTTATAAGGAGCTGAGAGGAGACAATCATGAGAAAATGAGATAGATAAACTTCAGCTGGAAACAATACAGATCAATTATGACATAATCGCAGCCCAGCATTCCCGGGCTCCTGAGATACTGCACCTTCCTCTTCATTAATCAGAGATAATCCAGAATTAGGGTGTTTAATTATTTGCAGAGATTCTTTTGTACTTTATGCCTCTAAAAAGAAGATGCTGATTAGCAAATATACAAAAGCTTTCCAGCTTCAGTCACCCATTGTATTTAGAGCAGGATTTTTGGCTTCAGCATTGCTGTCATGTTGAGGTCTCCTCAGGTGAAATTTACCCCTGTGCTGAGGAACCTGATGGATGAACAGAGCTGGATAAAGATGGGAATGAAGGGAGCAGGAGGAGTTTATCTTGTTTAATACCTGAGATGCTAATGAGACCCCTCCATTGCTTCTGTTAGGTTTTCAGGTAGAAAGAAAAGTGGTAACTCAGCTTTCACCTGTGTATGGTGGCAAGGCAGTAGCAGAGAGCCTAACATTTTGATCCTTTATTTGTGTGTTCAGTGGGATGGCTTCTGAACACAACACCAAATGTGTACATAATCTTTCTGCCCCTTGTCACCAGAATTGAGGTGATCTCCAGGATCTCATGAGCCGAGGACACGAGTCATACCAGTCTTCAAAATAACTGTGTCCCTATGACAGGAGCAGCTCTGGAGTTTGAAGGGATTTTGACACACAGAGAGGTATATAACCTGTGCTGAACAGAGAGATACATGTGCTCATACGTTTTTTTCTTTCCTTATTTCAGGATTATAGAACTGGAAGGGCTGCTTTGACTGTCTTGTCAGCTCTCCTGCAAGAACGGAGGAGAGTGCAGAGTCAGAGCCTAAGGTTATGACTGCAGAGGGTGTTAGACTCCTATTGAGGGACTTCTGGTGTTGTGGGAGATCTTTATTTTCTGAGTTACTGAAGTAGACAACTGCTGAATTAAAAACAAACAAAACAACACCAAGAAGCTGTCCAGGCAGCTGCAATCCTGTGGGTCCTGCTGGATTACTAAACTGGATTGCATCTCACTGTGGCTTCCTCACCTGAGTACTCCTGCACTTGTGGATGCACATGGGTGAGCTTCACCCAGAGAGATACAGGCAGGCTCATTCCTCTCTCATATCTTCCAGGACAAACAGACTCTGCACTTCCCTTAAGGCAGAAAAATGTTCTGGCCCCAGCTCTCCTGCCACCCAGTTGCATGCTCCAGTACCTGTTGTGTTTGACCCTGGGTGACTCGTGCAGGAGATGGAGCCTGCATGGAGGACATGGATCCGGACATCCACTTCAGGAAAGGCTCAGATGCCTTTCTGGCTATGACTGGGCTGTGGTGTTATTCACTGGGAAGCTGGGACCTACCTCCTCCCAGCATTGCTTTCATTGAGGTATCTTGGAAGCTCACTCATCACATGATGCCTGGTGAGGCTTCATGTAATGGGTTTGCTAGGATTGAAGTCTATGCACTTAGTTAATCTGTCTAAAACTCAATTTAGGTGGAATTTATGCCTTATGGGTTTTACCCAAAATAAGTAGCTCACAAGCAGTATGTGTCATGTTGGTTTCTAGCAGATGGAAAACATTACAGACTGGGAATAAGTTTGTGGGAGTTGTGGCTCGCCTGACTGTCTCCTAAGATAAGGGCACTACCCTTAAGTTTTCTGCGGGATTGAATGCTTTGTGTGTGTGTATGTATCTGTGTGTGTGGAAATTGGGAGCTTCACATTCTCAGTAAATAGCACCTGCAAATGGAAGCTGGTAATATTAACTCCGTCAAGGCTCAGTATTGATCCTGAACATCTCACTGAAATGCAAGCCTGAGACTGCAGCCTGCTAGCACTAATAATTAAACTGGTTAGCAATATGGAGCTGCCACTCAGATTCAGATTTATAATGAAATTGTTTAAGAAAAAAAAGAGAGAGAGCAAGAATGAATACAAGTTTGGGGGTTGGATCTCCTTTGGAATCTGTTTCCTACAGATCTCAGGCATTATTGCCTTTATTATTACTCTGTTTAGCTCCTTTGTCATAGATTTTGTTCTGTACAATTCCAGGTGGAGGCAGATAGAATTTTTTTTTTTTTTTTTTTGCTTTTCCCCAATTTACTGATTCGTTCACTGAAGGGAGTGTTGAACTGCCTGCCATTTATGATGGTTGAAATTCTTCTTGGTGAATCAAACCTTTGGGTGTTATGAAACTAAAGTAGCCATAAAATCAAAGGAAGTTGCCCACAGTTTATTTTCAGCCATTTTTATCAGGAAGGCTGAGCTTCGCTGACGTACATCAAAATACTGCCCTATAATGCCAGAGTGAAATTTTTCTTGGCTAACAGTGATTTTACAGAATAGCAATATCTTTCTTCAGTGTATCACTGTGATTTGGATTTTTCACCTCCCTGTTGCAAAAATATGCTGGCTGTTGTTGTCACATGTCAAAATATCCAGTGAGATATGAACTGCATCAGCAAGACTGGTCTCTTCCCTGGTACTGCACATTCCAGCACAGTTTATGATGTATTATATGCAGATCAATATTTAATGGACACATTATACTGTCAAGAGAAGAGGGCTTCCTATTCAAATTGAAGTTACTTTGTCTGGAAAGTGACGGGGGGAAAAAAAAACGACCTTTATGTTCAACAGAGAAGTCTCATTCTTCTACCTGGACTCTAGAAAAGGTTTTCTTGTGCTATCCAGGTAATGAGGGATGCCAAAAAGTGGCAGAAGGAGGTAAGACAACTAGTTTTGCAATTAAGCATTGACACATTTCAAGCAGCAAATTCCTATTTACATAGGTATCCTCTATCCTTGAAATAATTTACATAGGATCCTGTATCCTTGAAATAATGGTCACTGGTTGGTGCATAACTATGCAAGACCCACCTAAAGAAGAGGAGGACCTGGGGCTGGTGGGTGAGAAATAAGCAGAGGCCACGGTGGAGCCGGTGAGTAAGGATGTAAAACAGAAAAATACGGTTTTGTTTAAGGAAAGAATGAGTCTGCTCAGTGGGGAAAGAAACTCCCAACTTTCCTAGGGCTGGTGGGGAGAGCACACCTTCAGAAAATGTAAAGGTTTGCATTCAGAGGGGAGAGTCTGTCCTGTAAGCAAACAGCAATAGGCAGCAGTTTGCACGTGGCCAGACACAGCTTGTTGTGGAGGGGGATGTTTTTAGGTGCAATCAGCTCTTTGTTCTCATGCACAAGCAGACAACAACCAGCAAAGAAATGGCCTCCCCTGGCAAATGTGACCCTTCCTAATGTATGAGATGCTGTCCTGGCAGCCACTTAGTGACTTTGTTGTGCCAGGAAATAATATATACACCAAGACTGGGTCTAGCTTGGAGCTAAAGCCACAGTGTGCCATAAGCCATTGTCTTACCTTTGCTGTTGCCATCGGGTCCCCGAAGGATTGTGCACTCCTCGATGTTGCCAAATGCCTCGAATAGCCTGCGCACGTCATCTTCTGACTGCTGCTTATTGAGCATGCCCACAAAGAGTTTTCTGTCTTCTGGAACAAAATAAAGAGATGCTTACCATATTTCGGGAGGGATGCAAAAGCCAAGATAGCTCAGTATCACATGCAGAAGAAACAGTGATTTCATTGAGGTGACATATTTCAGAAGCTGCTAGTCATTTCAGGTGCCTTGCTCAAAACACCTTAATAACATCTGACTTTCAGTGAGTACTTGAAAATAATTTGACAATTTCAAAGAAGAAGGAAAAAAAACTCCCAAACCCCAGAAACATCTAAAATGTTTTAACTGCTTCTCAAAATCTAGGCATTGAAGTCTTCCAAATCAGCTTTTTCTGATCAATTTTTGCAGTCAGCTTGCAGTAACTGAAATGACAACATTGCTCAGACTGCCACCCAAGTGAAATGTGGATAAAGATAGCATACATAAATAAAGTCCAACTGAAAAACAACATAAATTAGTAGCCCTCGCAATACTAAATAAGTCGCAGGAAAAAAAAATGTTCAACATAAGCTGTTTTGAATCAGGATATAGCTGAAGCCACAGCCAGTAAATTGAGATTTGTTGTTCATACCCACTCACAGACACATACCTACCAGTTTGGATGCATTTATATATATATGTGTACATATAAAGTTAATTTGAAATAAACCCAAAGTTTTTGAAACATATATTGTTTCTTGAAACATAAAGTTAACTTATATGAATGCTAATATCTGAGGTTGCTCAAGAAGATGCTGTTTCATGTCAAAGCAGGATGTGGTCTGCTGACAGATACCTTTTTTTGAATGAAGAAGACTATTTATACTTGGACTTATACCAAGTATGGAGAGCGTCAGTCCAGAACAAAACACCTTGAGAAAATGTTTGTGAAAACAGACCAAACCAATGGCTACTGAGTTGGTAAAAAGGTCTCAGGAGGCTCTGAGGGATGCCTATAAATCAGGTTTATATTTAGAGACTACTACCACTACTCCATGAATGAAAAAAAAAAGAGAGGAAATTTACATAGTTTACATCTTGTATGTAAACAGGCCATTTGCACATGATTCATAAATGTCTTATTTATCATTCATTAAACACTATGTAAATGGGTGAACCAAGATTTTTTTTTTTCAGAGCAGTTTACAGAGCAGATGTAACCAATTTGAATAAATATATGTAAATAAATAAATAAATACTTTGAATTTTTATTTATTTATTTTTAATGCACATATTAACCTAAAGCTGAACAAAACATTGGTTTGCAACAAATCTTTTCTGGCTGACTAATTGGGTGATTTATGTCACTTTCATTCACTGAGAAATCATTGGTGTAGACAATCTGTTCTGCTTCAACCAGTGTTTGATCAAAATTCCCCTCTCCAAGATGCACCTGCAAATTGGCGAATTACTCTATAGCCTTGTATGAGGATAATTTTTCATGCAGTTGATATCTACTGAGGATATTAGGAGCTTTCAGTCCTGCATTGGAGTTATCCACGTGAACCAAGAGTGCACTGACCACAGAAAACAAAGAGTTATGTTGCTTTCAGTTAGGCTGCTGAAATGGCAGGAAAAATAGGTTGAGGAGGGTATGTGTGCTTTTCTGATAGGAGAGAAAAAACATGAATAACCTTCTGATAGACATGTTAAAAGCAAGAAATATGCCTACTTTACGTTGGCATTGATTAGGCAAAGAGATTCTTTGAGGTCACAGAATCACAGAATCACAGAATTGAAGGGGTTGGAAGGGACCTTGAAAGATCATCGGGTCCAACCCCCCTGCCAAAGCAGGTTCCTTAGAGCAACCTGCCCAGGTAGGCGTCCAGACGGGCCTTGAATATCTCCAGAGAAGAAGACTCCACAAGCTCCCTGGGCAGCCTGTTCCAGTGCTCCGTCACCCTCACTGTGAAGAAATTATTTCTCATATTGGTGCGGAACTTCCTGTGCTCCGTCTTATGGCCATTACCCCTTGTCCTGTCCCCACAAACCACTGAAAAGAGGTTGGCCAAATCCCTCTGTCTCCCACACCTCAGGTATTTATACACATTGATGAGATCCCCTCTCAGTCTTCTTTCCTCCAGGCTGAACAGACCCAGGTCTCTCAGCCTCTCCTCATAGGGGAGATGCTCCAGGCCCTGTATTTGCTGGCAACAAAAAGTTGAGGCTTTAATGATGCACAAAGCCCTGACTAGCCCTGTGTATGTTGTCCCCACCTCAAGCTAAGCTGCTTTGGATATTGTAAAGGTTCGTTTTCAGGATGGTTTTCGTTCCTGGCTTCATCCAGGAGGTAAAAATGGCATTGGTGATTAGGCTCAGTGAATGGGCTGTGAACCCCAAGGAACTACATCAGGGGAACCCGTATAATCACAAGATGTTTTTCCCCAAAACGTGCTTGTCAGTGCTTTGCCCAGTATTTTCAGAAATTATTTGAGTAATTTCAATCCAGTAAAGGCAAAGAATGAATTAAATAGTCAAAATGCTCCCTACAGACCATATCCCTGAGGGCCTGAAGGACCTCCTTGGCTTTCCTTGGCCTATGATGGACCAATGACATTTCTCAGTCAAGTAATCAAATGATGGGGAGCCAGGTGGGAATTCAGCTTTAGAAACATCTCTTCTGCATGACCTAACTACCATTTTCAGGGAACACTTTGTAGGTTCCAGCAGAAATCACTTTACTTGATGGCTAAGCTGATGTGCAAAAGAGACTCTCAGAGGTGAGGTATAAAGTGTCAACTGAAGCTGAATGTGTGCTGTGCGGTATCTTTTAGGCTAGGGAAAGACAAAGCCTTGGAGAAAGAGCTGAGTCCAAACTCCAAGGGTTGTCCAGATACCTGAGAAAAACTCACCTGTGAAGTGAGAACAGCTGTCCTGGAAAATGGGAGCAGAGGGGTGTGAGTGAGCTGGGAACACCACTGGCAAGGGGTTTGCCGAGGGAGTTTGTGTCTAGTAAATACTTCCCGCACAGAGGAAGTGTCTATTATATTGTACGCTATACAGTTTCCCCTGTTTGAAATAAGCTGCATCAGCAAAAGCACTCCTATAGCTCTGCAACTTTATTTTCACCAGACTTTTTGCTAATATATATGTATCATTAAAAAAAATCACATCCCTCCTCTGTCAGCAAAACTCTCTAGTGTGGAACTGGCCTGAAACTGCCTTGTCTGGTTTAGTTTATGCAAAGCTTAAACCAGGTATGTTAGGAAACGCTTAATTTTATATTTCATTTTATTTTATTTTACTCCCCTTTTCTGTATATCTGCAGGACACTGGGAGGGGTGACGCCAGTCCCTGGAGCTGGCTGTCAGGAGAAGCGGTGCTTTGTGAGCTGCCCACAAGGTGGCCATCAGACCACCAGGAACAGGCTCCGATGAGGGCGAGGACTACCTTCCCCAGCGGCTGCTGGCCCAGCTGCTGCAGGGCAGGTGGCCCAAAGGGGTCCCCCGAAGTGTCCAGCACCGCCCGGACACCACCTCCAGCCCCATCTCCAGATCAGCGCCCTCTCTCCCTCCCAAAAAAAACGTGCCTTGGGCCATCGGGGGAATCATTTGTCACATCTGCCACCGCAGAAATCTACACGATCACACACTCGACTGATAAAAAATGAGTCAGTTTAACATGCTTTTTTTCTTGGAGAGGTTCTTCTTACAAAATACTGCGTTTACCTTTCACATCCCAGCCCTGCCAGGGCGCTTGGCAGCGCGTTTTAACAGCACCCCTTGCATGGCCAGGGTGGGAAAAGAGAAGGAGGAGGCCAGCAGCTGGGCCAATTCATCATGGTCCCAATCTTGGCTAATGAGTTTACCCCCTTAATGTGCTCCTGTGAGCCTCTCACACCCTGAGTGCCACTCTGCCAGGGTCCAAGACAAAAAGTGTCATGGAAGAAATCTAGCTAGCCTCTCTCTAGGGGCAGCCCTTTCCAGCAGCAGTCTGGAGGCTCAGTGGGGTGTTCATGTAAGCCTCTTCTCCCTATATATTTGTTTTCTTTCATTGGTGTTAACCCCATTATCAGTCTTTCCCAACAACCTGAGTCCATCATGCTTAGTTGGCCAAGGGAAATAACCATGGATGGTTATTTCTCTGTGCTGTCTTGCCCAGAAGAGCGAAAGAGACCCTCACCATGAGTGACCTGAGGCACTCCCATAATGTTGGAAACTAAATTCATCTCAAGTCTGCCCCTTTTTGCCATAAAAAACCCACAGTGACCAGAGGATCCAGCACCCCATGTTCCTCCCAGGGAGGAAAGGGAGAGAAAGGCTTCAGCAGTTGCAAGATTTCAGAGGTGTCCCCTTGGTGACATTTCCAATATTCCCCCAAAACTAGACTATGCCTTTTCCTGGCCACTCTGCCAGCCACAGTGGCTTGCTCAAATCAGGACAAACTGGCTGCAAGGTGCAGTGGTGAAGAAATGTAACTTGTCAGATAAATATACACTCTCTATAAATCTCCCCAGCCGTGTTTATACAAAGCCTCGGCACCTTCTCCAGTGCAAATAGGGGTTAAATTATTCCCTGTTCTATTTGTATTTAAATGTTATGTTTTTATGATAAGCGTAAGGCAGAGGTGTCAGACAGGCCCAGGCGAAGGAGACGGCACGCGTGAAAGGTGAAATAATAGAGCACTGCAAACCAAGTGCCGGGAGGAGATGGGAAGGGGGGACACGGGAGCGAGGGGGAGAAGGGGGAGGACGGGCACTAATTAAAGAGACAGAAGGGACAATGAGATGCAGGATGTTTGACCCTCTGCGGAGCAAAAGGACAAGAGCAAGAATCACAGCAATTGTGGAGGGACTGGGGGAAAATTAGGGTCACTCTCAGAGAGACATGACACAGGTTTGTGTTTATCCAGATAGCTCTCGCTAATGTATGTGTGCGCGTGGGGGTACATTTAGATAAGAATATATAAATACACTTGTGTTCTCATATTCCTCATGCAAAACAAAGAGGTTGAATCCCTGTATCAGGAAAGCATAAGCCGGCTTTACCATCTAGAACATCACATCCAAGGCCTTGGAAATAAAGAGGGACAGATCCACCACCTTCGTGGCCCAGGCTAATAAGGAGGGCGAACCAGAAGATCACTACGGTCCCTTCCAACCATCAAACCTCTCATTCTAAAACCTACGAGCATCCCTATTTTATTGTGAGTTCATTGCTAGGGCATCACAGATGGATGGTGCATGTGCTTCTCCATGCAAGAGCAAACCTCACATTTGTGTATTTCTGTATGGGAACACTCGTCTTCTGTCGGAGCATGGTATTCACCAGAGCAGTTCTCTAACATTACTCAATGCCTTTGGCTTTCTAAGCATCAGGACCAGGTTGCTGTATGGCTTCATTTCAGAAAGCAGATGCTAATTAATTCCATTATTTGTATAGCTAATAATTATTTGTCCCTGCTGCTGTTTCCCTCCTCCCCAAACACTGCTTGCACACACAGTGAGGGACCAGCTGCAGAGCCTTGGCCCTGGCACTGGGAAGGCCTTTAGGCTCATCTCCTTGGCACCATGAATGAGCAAAGGAGCAGCCCAGAGATGTTTGCCATGCAGGTGTGGGTAAGAAGAAAATGCCAGTACACGGGACTGAGGGGCACATCGACCACAGAGGAAGCAAGAGGCAGAGTGGGTCTTCCTTGCCTGATTTCCTGACCAGTCCATCGGTAGAAATGGGAGAGACCATGGCACTAAGGGTGTGCACCAGGGAGGGAGATGGACCAGGGAGACATACACTAGGGTCAGGGATGTGCCAAATCCACAGAGGAGCTATAAACATGGGGTATTTCAGACAATTGCGGTATCCAAAGAAGGAGCTAAAGAGCAGAGGGGTGAGCTGTGAGCCCCTGAACGTTATCAAAGTTTGGGTTGAAGTCCAGCTGTGAACTCCAGGCTGCAGGCTCAAACAGCTGGAGTGCCCCGCCGCTCCCCTCACCCCGTGCTAATCAGGCAGATCAATAGGCTGAAAGCAGGGCATTTCCTGGGGCCTGGGCTGCACACTCCTACTGCCATTTTCACAGCAGTCCTACAGCTCCGTGATGATGATTACAGCCCTTTCCACAGGGGAAGCGATTACGAATTCTGTTGTAGCTAATTGTAAATTAGCTAATTATCTTCTCCATGGTACCTTGCTGGAAAATACATGAACCTTGTAAAATGGAGGTGTTTCAAAAATTAGGATGGGGGAAAAAAAAAAAAACAACAACAACCAAAAACCCAACCCACACTGGGAACAATAAAAACCTACTGCTACCTAACTCTGAACAATAGCAACCCAATCCTCCTTCCACCCGCATGGGCGCCTATTTCCCCCCTTCTCACTCCCCCTCTCTACATCCAACAACACCCACAAGGGGCTAATTCTGCTGCAGGCTTTAAAATGTTTGCTGAGTTCACCTGTTCCTCGCAGCTGGGTGTTGTGGGGCATCCCTAATCACATCTTAGCAGGAGTGATTTCTTTGTGCTGATCTCTTCCCCTCCTCCCTCCCTGGTTCGGTTTTACTTAACAGATTCTTTATATCCCATACGTTAGCAGATATGATTGCACAGCTGCCGGTCTCCAACTGCTGGAGACAGAGGCTTTGAGACACCCGGGCTAGAGAGAATAACAGCTAATCTGAACAGCTGTGTGATGGGGACAAGCGCAAATGAGTATAAGCCCAGGTGTGGGAGTATAATTCTCTTGCACAAAGAAGGAAGCTTCATCCCACAGGTGTGTTACTCTCCACTGTTACATCTGAAAAACTTAGTTTGAAGGATTTCTCTTGTTTAATTGCTTGGCTGCACTCTGGGCCTTGACTTGGATGTGGATCCTGCACACAAAGTGGAAGAACAGCTGTACAAGAGATGGTGTGTCTGACTCAGAGCGCTGCCTCTGACCATGGCCAACTGCAGATGTCTAGGAAAGAGCAAGAGAACAAGGTAAGCAATTTTGTTAATCTCCCCAGATATTCTCCAGGCTTCAGCGCTCTGCAGTTTAGGGGCTTCCAGTGTCTAAAGTGGTATTTTTGTATACAACAGCTCTCAAAGTGTCTTTCTTCGATGTAACTATTCACTGGGATTTGAACCCATGCAGACTATAAGCATCCGGCGCATCCCGCAGCAAGATGTTCTGCAGCTTATTCATGCATTGTGTTACAAACAAACCCCTTCCTTTTGTTTATGTTGAGCATGCTGCTAACTGGTTTCCACTGACAGGCTCTGCATCTTGTTTTGGGAGAGAGTGGAAATCACTCCTGATTCAGTTATGGAAGAGTGGACCCAAGAGGATATGCAAGAGCTTCGCCAAAGTTTCTGTCTGCACATTTTCAACTGGTATTTGGGACTCCTGGGTCCCATCTCAAGCTGTGATATGGATATTATGGAAAGCAAAATTACTTTTCCCTTAATGTGATTTGTTATTCCTGGCACTAGCAGGATGGAAGACCATGTAGTTACTGTTACAAAAGACTTACAATACATCTCTGCCAAGGACAAGGGCCTCAGTGGAAACGTGGTATATAATAATCACCCAGGGAAAAAGGCAGCCTCAGTTTCCCCATCTGTAAAAAGAATAGATGGGTGTTTCCACCAGGCATAACTGGGTGTTGTTGAGGTTCTTCAGTGTTTGCCAATAGCCACAAATGCAAGCAGTTCTGGCAATAACACTGAATGGCATCTAGCCAACTGGTGGTCAGATCTCTGGCTGAACCCGCTGGTGGTCTCTCTCAGATTTAGGTGGCTGAAGCTTCTCCCAGCTCCATGGTGAGGGTAAATCAAGGCAAGGCTCATTTCTGAATGGAAAGCCTTGCTTCTGCAAAGGACAATGACCATGCATCTTGGAGGGGTCTTCTGGGGAGAGATTTTTAAGCCCTTCAGTGGTATGATCCATGAAAACATTGTCACAGTAATTTAGGTGTATGTCTCCAAGAGAACACAGATGGTGACTACTGTTGGCCTCATGAGTAGTTGGAAAGAAATTTAACATGTTGCCAATAGGTGAACCCGAAATCTAAGATTATGTTGTTAAATTAAATGTGTCGGGGCCTATTCTTTATGTTGAAGGCCCTCAACCATACTGCTGGCCTATCCTCCTGAGCCGGGAGACCTTTTTGACAGGTACTGGAAGAGCTTGTTGGTCCTAACCAGCTGCTGAACCACATCCAGAAATTGTTTGGGAGAGCAGGGATGTGCAGAATGGAGCTGGGACAAAAAATGGAAGGAGATGGAGAAGTAAGTTCAGACTAGGAGGATGATCACTCTCTAGACTTTGCTGGCCTGGCTCCTGTTGCAGTACCCACTGCCTACCTGCAGAGAAGTGACATCCAAGTGTACACCTACAGACTTGTAGCTCAGAGGAAAGCACACTTAGGCTTCCTCTGTGTAGATATGGGATAGATAGATACGACAAAACCAGGGCAACAGGCCAAGCAAACCCTGCCATGAAGAGAGAGCCCGATTCTTCTAACAGCAGAATCTCCTTGCACAGCTGAGAATATTATAACCCCAAGACAAATATCAGCAGTTCTGGCTGGCTGAACAGTGCCGTCACAACTGTCCATTGCCAAGAGATGCTACTCCCTGTGCAGATCTTAAATGACAGGTTTTATGGTGTTTAATATGGAGCTGGGAAAACAACTCACAACAACTCACTTTATTAGTAGCCTTTACTTAGGAAATCTGGTGGTGAGTGCAGTCTTAGAGCTGGTGTCATGCAAAGCACAAGGACTCTGCCTGATTTGTGCCTGGCAGATCGTAATTCTTACAAGTTTATTCATTATCTGAAACCCTCAACTGGAATATTTCTGAGAATGTTTCATGAGGCAGTGTTTTTTTTTGGGGGGGAAAAGACTCAGGATTCAAAATTTGGTCTTTTAAAATTTGATGTATAGCCCAAGAACCCAGTTTCTCTTCTCCTTCCCTTCACAGTAGGAAGAATAACTGAATTCGTATCAGCCTTCCAATAATTGGAAAGAAACAAAACAATCAAACAAACAAAAAAACACACATCTTTCCCTAAATATTAGTATCCTGTGCTTACAGTTGCAGTTTCCTTGGAATAGCCCTGGCCATGAGATGGTGCAGGGGGATATTCATGGCAGAAAAGCACCTAAGGAGACCCAGCATGGAATCGTGGAGGTATGCACCTGTGCCGTATCTAAGCTTTGCTGGATTTTCTATGACTGTCTGGGCTTCCAGCTCCTGCAGATCTACAGATGCCTTCCTCACCCAGCTTGATGGATTTCCTGAAGAAGGAGGTGAAGGAGAAGACTGTCTCGTACTATCAAATGACACCTCAAACAAACGCTGAATTACATCATGCTTTTACACTCATCTTTTAGAGACAGGTCAGATTTGAATACAACTCTTGCAGCCTTTGGTTCTGGGGAATTTAACACATCTTAATTCCTATGTGTAAGGTCCCTTTTTCACTCTGTGGCAACACTGGGCTGAGGCTGAGCCTGAAGGGCTGTTTGGTTTTCACACTCGTTCAGACCAAAGCTTAGAAGCTTCTTGACAAACTCCGCAGGGTCAGTGGTGTCAAGGCTGGTATGTCAGGAAAATAAGTTTCTGTTCCTAAACTCATCCCACTGGTGACCTGTCGGGGCTTTGAAACCTTTTCCAGAAGCCCAGAAGGCCACGACATTAATCCATGATAACACTCAAGCCTTGAGCACTGAGGGTTGTTGGAACAGCAAAGACATGGGAGAAAGGGGGGTGGGAAGTACATATTTTCTCTTGCAGGAGCTGTGACGACATTTCAGATCAAATTAAACTTCAGTTTTTAAAGACTTCAGTGGAGGTAATTGAAACACTTCCTCACAATTGCCTGAACCTAAGTGTTATCTCTCTTTTCCTCTGTATATCATCCCTTTTCCCCCAAGCCTGAGACAGCCCTGCACGGCCACAGCCTCCTTAATATTAAAGACGGTGATTAAATGGGATTCGCCAAAAGACAAAGGGCTGAAAACCTGCCAATTGTTAATCCCTCTTTCGCTGTGCTTAAAAATTCCATTTCCTTCATTTGAAGAAAGGGGGGGGGGGGGGGGGGGGGAAGAGAATTATACGCCTATGTCTAATTTAAATTCTGGCGTCGCGGGTCCTGTTCCCTTCTCCCTCTCTTGACGTCTGAATATATTCCTTTATTACCATTATTACAGCTTTCTGATTGCATTAAAATTCAT
This sequence comes from Cygnus atratus, assembly GCF_013377495.2. Classification (NCBI taxonomy): domain Eukaryota; kingdom Metazoa; phylum Chordata; class Aves; order Anseriformes; family Anatidae; genus Cygnus; species Cygnus atratus. Next base: position 8,379,997 of record NC_066396.1, on the reverse strand, counting down.
CCACACGCTTCTCTCCACATTCCACTTTTCTTTTGCCAGTTTTTTTGCTAATTCCCTTTTTCTCTCCCCCGTTCCCTCCCCACTTTCAAATTATATAGAATGTCATTAAAGATCTCCACAAAAATGCCTCAACTCCTTTCTCTCTTGCTTTTATAAACTTGCTGGCTTCCTTCCTCTCCATCCCTTCGTCTACAAACAAACAAAATGAAGAAGGAGAAGCAAAAGAATACAATAATAATAAAGGAATCCAAGCAGCATGTCTCATAGGTCTCAATAACACCTCTCCTACATCATTCAGCTCCGGGCCTAATGCTCACTTCAGTTATGAAACCGTATTTCACACAGAAGTTTTGTGTATTATTTGTTTGACGCTTGTATCTGGAATCCACAGCTAAAATCAGAGTGGGGTGTGCCAGGCTGTGTACGTAAGCATGGAAAGAGACAGTCCTGCCTGCGACTATAAGCAGAAAAATAGGAAGGTTTGAAATAGAAATTTGATTTCACCCTGCTTTAGTGAGCAAGAGCTGAAAAACTGTCAGGATTTACCTACGGATGTGAGCAGCAGAGCTGGGCATGGGGTGCATGTTGGGTGCAAGACCTGAGCTTAAATGGGATCCACCCATTGAACCCTTCAGACATCCCACAGACTGCAAGAAGGCCTTAAAAGTGATGTTTTATCCCCAAAAGACAAACCCACACCACCTAAAAATATCTCGTGTATCTTTCCTGAAGCTTGTCCTGCTTTACCTAGGTGGAAGTCCCACTCTGGGGATTTTGTAGATAAAAATGAAGGGGAGAATCGAACTCCTTCCCTATAACAAGTACCATCTGCCTTACAGGCATTTAAACTATAGAGTCGGGGCACGACACAATGCCAGTATGATCAGGTGGGGGTGACTGATCCCCCTAATGTCCCTGTGACCTTCCTAGCCCAGCTGGGAGGAAGAAGCTGCTGCTGTGAAACTTTCATTCATTCTTTCCAGCTCTTCCAAGATGCTGAAGTGGGTTTTGTTTCTTTGTTTGTTTTTATTTTTTTTTTTTGCCGTCACCCTCGATTACACTGATATAATGAAATGACTGAAACTGGATGAAAAATGGAATTTTCTTTCTATGGGAAATACTTATGTCTCAAAAAATGTGCTTCCACTTTGAATTGGAGAGGCCAAAGTTCTTGTGAAATGGAAATTCTTCAGTTGTGAAATGTTACAGGGTTTTGTCTCAGAGGAATACAAAGGCTTTGTCTTAATAACCTCAAAACATAAAATATATAAAGCAGAATGGCTGTGGTTTTCAGCCAGACAAAAGAAAGTACATTTTCACACACTATATGAATAAAGGAAAGAGTTTCTGCCATGGGATGTTGTTGAAGGCAAAAGTCATAAATTAGATCCAAAGGAATGAGAAGCATCCACTCACTGCTACTAAACATGAAGATCCAGATGCAAAATCTATCTTAATCACTAAATCCGTGACTGCTGGAAGCTGAAGGATATTAAGGGAAGGGTCACTCTTTATAAAAGCACTGTTCTTACTCTTTCTAATGGGCACTGCTGGAGCAGAGGATGCCAGAGTAGAAAAACCTTTGGTCTCTCCCCAAACGGAAACTCTTATGTTCTTAGTGGTTTAATACAATACAGACTTGAAAGAAAATTAATCAAAAAGATTCTGTTAAAATGACAGGTTTGTGCCTCCTGAAATGAGAACTCGATGCATTAATTTCAAAAAAAATGTCCCCTGGCAAAAATCTCATTGAAACGGACCCGTTCCAGGGGAACGCTTTGCCTTTTACAAAACTTCACATTCGGCTAGATAACCGTTCCTTTGAAATGCTTTGGCCAGCTCAACAAATGACCCAAGAAATGAACGGGTCTGCTTCAGGATGCTGCCTGGCAGGATCTGGCCTAACTTATCCACATACTCATTTAGAACATTACCCCAAGGTGCGTATGCGAAAGAACATTATATTCCAAGCAATGCTACACCAGTACTTGAAATAAACATCGGGGATCCAAGGTTAAAGCTGAAGCTTATTGAAGTTAATGAAAAAGAGTGCCATGGAGCATTGCAGGCTTTGAATTGGACCCTCAATTTTCTGAAATGCTGTTCGGTGTGTCCCCTTCCCCCCTGCTGTTGGTATCACACCTCCCAAAGTCTCCCTGATGCAGAAGGCATATTACAGCGGTGCCAGGAGAGGTCTGGTGACAATGGAGGAGGAGGACAGCAGAGCCTGAATGATGCTGGTCACACCTTTCGTGTGCTAGGGTTTGGGAATCTATATATTTCCTGTTAAATATTTCCCTGATTCTGCCTCATTTCTTAGCCTCCTTTCACCAAAACTTTTCCTTCCTCTGAGTGGAAGAGGAAGACTTTCCTGCAAGCCTGACTCCAGTGTTTAAAACAGCAGCTCAGAGCATAGAATCACAGAATATCCTGAGTTGGAAGGGACCCAGAAGGATCATTGAGTCCAACTCCTGGCTCCACATAGGACCAGCCAAATATCAGACCATGGGGCTGAGAGCATTGTTCAATCACTCCTTGAACTCTGGGCAGGCTTGGTGCTGTGACCACTTCCCTGTGGAGTCTGTCCCAGTGCCCAGCCAATATCTTGGAGAAGAACTTTTCCTAACACCCAGCCTGACCCTCCCCTGCCCCAGCTCCATGCCGTTCCCTCAGGTCCTGTTGCTGTCCCCAGAGATCAGAGCTCAGCGCCTGCCCCTCCGCTCCCCTCGTGAGGGAGCTGCAGGCCACCATGAGGCCTCCCTTCAGCCTGCTCTGCTCTGGGCTGAACAAACCAAGGGACCTTAAGTGCTGCTCACACATCTTCCCCTCCAGGCCATTCACCATGTTCATAGCCCTCCTTTGGACACTCTCCAACAGTTTTATGCCCTTTTTACACTGTGGTGCCCAAAACTGCATGCAATGCTTGAGGTAAGGCTGCATGAGCACAGAACAGAGTGGGTCAATCCCTTCCCTCAACCTGCTGTGCCTGATGCACCCCAGGGTACGGCTGGCCCTTTTGGCTGCCAGGACACACTGCTGGCTCATATTCAGCTTGCCATGAACCAGAACCCCCAGATCCTCACTTTCTGTGGGGATGCTGTGCAGCCTCTCATCCCCCAGTCTATACATATAGCCAGGGTTGCACCATCCCAGGTGCAAAATCCAGCACTTGCTCTTGTTAAATTTCCTACAGTTGGTGATTGCCCGTGAGCAGTGAGGGAATGCAGGAAAAACTATGACTAAATAGTGTCACCTGAAACACCACTGCAGAAATGGAAATACATGATAAAACGTGGGATAAAAACAGCACACCTGTGGCCACAGAGGAATTTTCCTTTACCAAAATCAACAATCAGCGCAAACCTGGACCTGCTGGACCCAGTAAGGAGTTACCCATAGATGTGGGATGCTCCCTGCCCCAGGTTGGAGCCCCCCAAGCACTTCTTCTCTCTAAATTTGGGCACGCTTCAGATTCAGGGAAGTGTAGCCCTCAGCACACAGAGCCAAAGATCTCTCACTGGGGAAAGTGAGATTCCTTTCATGTCACTTAACATCCCCCTGCAAACATTTTATTGAAGATTATTTCTTCCACCCTCCCCTCGCACCCTCCCAACTTTCAACTCTGACTGGCTGTAAATGCCACTGTCATTTCCATCCGCTGACAGAGCTCTTTAACTGCTGCGCCGAATGGCATTCGCTAAAACCAACTAATAGAGGGAAATGAGGTTAACCTTTAAGAAAGGTGAAAACGAGCCCGGTGCTATGCCAGCAGTAAAGAATAGTTCATAAACAGCCTCCTGCTGCAAAGGCAGTTTACTCCAGGTGCTGGTCTTGCTGGTAGCTCCATTTGCTGCTGGGTTTCAGGGGTGGGCTTGGCCAGGAGAGAATATGGGACCTCTCTGCTCACACAGCTGCTCCGGGTACACAGAGGCTGCAGGATCAGTGGGCTGTGATGATGTCACTGGTGGTGGTTTTGTGGGCCTGAGTGAGGACTGGGGCCATGCAAGGTTTAGTCAACCTTTGTCTGACATGCCTGTGGGGATAGTCCCATGACTCTGAGCTTGGGCTACTGTCCTTTGAACTCGCAACAAATTTACACTGACTGTAGTGGATGTGTATGATAGCTTGCACCAGTAGAGATTTTCTCCACCCTTTTCTTCCCAGGCATGCAGGGAGATGGGAGTGTTCAGGGCCAAACCCTGCTTTGCCTGTCCCCTTAGTGAGTCTCTTCTTTTAAAGTCCTTCACAGCTCAGCCCAACACGACCTACTAACTCTTACTGACTGACTTCGGTACAGATAGTATTGTTGGGTGGTCCTGCACTCCCTGAAGGAGCATTACTGTCCTTTGGTTTCTTTCAGGCTTTATCCACTAGTCTCCTTACTTATCCAGGAGCTGGGTAAAATCTTGGCCTTAAGCCACAACTTGATCCTACATGTGCCATTCCCACACTCATACCTGAGACTCCATAACATACAACTCATGAAGGAGCACTAGTGGAGAGAGATGGGGACCAGAGACTGCGTACTTCCATACAATAACTGCAAAAGGAGAGTCATCTCTTAGTCGACGCTGAAGGGGAGTCTTACAGGAAGGAACTCAATATCCTACAAGTTTGGGTACCAGGAGTAGATTGCAGAACAATACTATGATAGGAACAAGATAAATATTTGTTGAGTAATTTTCTGTTGTCAGTGCTCTGTTTCATCTAATTTTAATTAGACCAGAGAGCCTGAAGGATGCTTCTACTACCACCAACTATATTAACAACAACTGGCAATATAGGAGTGAGTCCATATGAAGCGGAGATGTTGGTCTCCTGTTTTCAGTCAATTTTCTCCATTCGGTTTATGTAAGATTCATCTCTGTACAGCAGGGAACTGAAGGAGGTATTCTGTCTTGCCCCCTGCCCAGTGCTGACACTACTACTGTCTTTCTCATGCCATGGAAATTGTCCATGCTGAAAGTACTTGCAACCGAAAACCATTCCTCTGGAACAAATGATCAGTAAGCATAAACCTACAAAGCTTTGTGAAACAAGGTCTTTAGCTGGTGTAAATCAACAATATAGACATATATCATGCAATGATAGAATTATTTTCCCCACCAAAACTGCTATGGCCAGATTAGCAAATATAAAAGCCCATTATCTCACTCCTGCCTGAGGGCAGTACCTGAAGAAATTAATTCCCAGATTCAGGGTAAAATCTGAGTCTCAAAAATGCCAGTTTCCAGCTACTGGAGCTTCACTGTCCACGTGGGAAGATATAACCCTCAGAAGGCTTTTTCCACCTCCAGTTTCATGATCACTAATAATGCTTTTTGGCTAACAATGCTTTTTTGGGGGTCTGGAGAAAGAAAAGCTGTGCAAGCCAGATCTGAACCTGGCTCCAGTCCCTATTACTGCAATCGTACTGTAACTGTGCTAAGGGGAGTCATCTCTTCCCTTCATCAGTAGCAAGGTCTCAGAGACACAGAGAGAGACAGAGAGCGAAGGTGCTGTTTTATAGCAAGCCTTTTCTGAGCTTGAGAGCTCGCTGTGCTATTATTTCCCCCTTTTTCCCTCATTTCAGGCCTTTTTGTGTTTCATGTTTGGCCCTCGGCAGGCTGAGAGACGTGCTGACAAGTTGTAACTTTCACTCGGCTCTGCAAGGGCTTTGTTCTCTGCGTGCATGGCACAGGCTTGCTTCCTCTTTCGAAATGTGACAGCGAGCGATAACATTGACACGGGGAGCCAGCGCGTGGTCTCGGCACACTCCCTATGCTAAAGACCCTCTCTGGTGATCTGCAGCATCAGTCAGGAAGCAAAAGATGGGCATGGCAAGGGAAAAATACTAGGAGCAACAACCCCATCTTCCTCCCAACCCCCCCTTAACCCCAAGCTAATCAGAGATTCACAAGGTTATCATCAAAAGGGCCTTTCAGTGGTCTAGTTTTTCCCACTGCATACTGCAGGTGCCCACAGAGCTGCTCCCAAGCATCCTCCCATCCCATGGACCCCGTGGAGGAACCACCATGCTTAGCCATTCTGTTTCTACTCTACAGGTATCCCAATAGGTTGCATTTTGGCTAAAACGTGCATCCTGGAGAGGGGTCAAGTCTTACTCCCAAGAAGCAGAACAACCCTCGGCATCATAAGCTACTTTGATGTATAGCCTCTTGTAAGAAGAGCCTGTTCCTGACTTTTCACTTCAGTGTTTTTGGCAACGCCTTTAAATTAGAAAAGTTTCTGAGAAAAGTTCAGTGTCTCTCCAGCTGATTAAAGCACTTTTAAGCATTTAGGCTTTTTTTCCCCAGAAAAGATAATTCCATAAGGATCCAAGTTGCTTGGAGCTGTGTGCAATGACGACCACAACTCTTTAAGCCTGACACTTTGAGGCATCTGTTTCATTTTTCCATGTCTTTTCAAAATCGTTTACAGCTTTTAAAAGGTGAACACTGGGCTGGGATCAGTTTGTCAGTGCACTCCCCCACCCACATTACCTACTAAAAAATCATCTTTGTCCTCCAGTTTCCTTGTTTATACAGCAAGAGGTCCCATTAGATGGTTTTGCCCACCACCATGCTGGGAGCTAATGTTGACTTCCTCAGCCATGCTAACCACTTTTCTAGGTCATTGCCTAGGTACTTTTCTAGGTCACTGTCTTATGAAATACAACCCCTCATTCTTTAGGTCTGGTTTTTAGCCTTATTCCTCCATGAGTCAGCTTCGATTTGGTTCTGCAGAAAGACGCACATAATGCCTCAGCCAGGCAAAGCCCATTCAGAGTGACCTAAGTGACTCAGATAACTCTGTATCAGAGTCCTGTCTGTACAATTTCCCATTTTGTGTTTTCCACAGATTTTATCAGCTGGGATATTTAATTCCACAACATTCATGACAATGCTGACTAGCATCAGATCTGATCCATGGTACTGATCCATGCAGAAGAACCTTGCTACAAATACCGTCACTGTATCATGCTTTCTCTTTGACAACCACATTTTGGGATTTGTCCATTACCCACTTCTTAATCCATTTAATGTCCACCCTTTTGAATTCTGTACTCAGCAGGAACTACAAGAAAGTTCCAATTCTACAGATCCAACCTTTGAAGCTCATGATAGTTTCTACTGATAAAGAAAACTCAATCAGTTGGTTTTGCCAAGGGGAAGATAGGATCTCAAAGACACAGAGCCTCTCTCCTCCCTTCCCTTGCCTCTGGAATTGTTCTTTCTTGGAGGCTCGAACATCAGGCCTTCACCTCTGTTGCAACACAGTTCTCTAACACTGGCATTTAAGGAATGCTATATTTTCCTAAATACTAGCGATGTTCTCCAGATATTGCCACATAAGCTGGACACAGTCCTTAGTTGTGTCTATTCCTCACTTTTCGTAGTTACTGCTGATTGCTGGTTCACTCACAGGTCGCATCTGCTATGCAGGCATGGACACGTAAAAGCTCTGACTTAACTACCAGAAGAAGGACCCTGTTCTTCTTTATCATGCTGAGACCCTTGCCATTATTACGTCTGTAGGACACTGGGATGAAAAAGCCTCTCTGGGTGTGAGAACTGGAGGAGACCAGTAACTAAAGGAAAATAAAGTCACAGTTCTGAAGAGTGTTTCGTGAAAGGGGGAACACAGGACAGTCTTTTGCCTTTCCTCACCTCAACATCTTTTTCCTGGGAGCAGAAGTAATTGTGTTGAATGCACTTAGAGATTTCCCTGCACAGTGAAGCAATGTAAGGCAATAGGATTCTTATCATTCAGCTTCCCTGAGCATTTCTCTGAGCTAGAAACAAAGTCCAAGTCCCAGTTGGGATGACATTTATTTAGCATATGTAATGTTAACCAAAAGAAAGTCAGGGAGCATTCACTGAACCCTGCTTTGACTGCTCTGCTGTTTAACTGTTGGCTTTCCCTCACTGATTTTTGGCCTGTTGCAGCCACTTTGCGCCAGACAGAGGGAGGTCTGGCTCTGCGTGGTATGGATGCAAACCAGGATAGTCCTTGGGCTTACAGTCAGGTACTGACCCATCTTTCTTTTAGGTAGCAGCACACGCCGAGTCTGAGTGGAAGATAGGACTCAGAGAACAGAGTCTTGAAGGACGTCATGCAGATTTTCTGAATTTGAACAAAATCACTGAAAGTTTGCCCATCAGTAACCCACTCAAGAGTAAGATACAACAGCATGTCCCCTTCACCCTAGGGTTTGGTATTACATCCAGGAGAAAGCCTCTCTCTTTATCTGCTATTAAACTGGAAAATCGTTCTGGAGAAATCCCTCTGTTTTCATCTCTCCATCTGCAATCCAGAGGAATTCTAGCCTTGGTTGTGTTGAGATGTAATTCTGAAAGAACATGCTTTCACAGTCATAAAAGCACAGTAATAACACTGCTCTAGCATATTCACTCAAATATTGCCCAAATAATAGTAGGTGATGCTGTTAGCCCCGATTAAGGTTTGGGGAAACTGAGGCATGGTGAAGTTAAAGAGAAGCACAGTCTGGAATAGACTCTGGGAATTGTGACAGTAGCCTTGCAGTGCAACCCAACAGAAAGCATGGCCTTCTCCTTTGGGGCTGGATTTTTCCATGGTGCTTTCAGAGCCCTAGTCCATAATCCTGACTCCAAAGAGCTCTGCACAGGCTGCTTAAATTATATTAAAGCACAAGATCTGGAGTTCGGTTCACTTAGAAAATGTGTGTGTACGTCTGTGTGTTTGCATATGGATGCGTGCAGCGTGTGGGTGTGATTCCCTAAATACGAGGCGAAGTGCCTATCACAGAGAATAGACCTTAAAAGGGGTTTCTGAGCTGTAAGTGAGAAATCAAAGCTGGAAAGAAAAAAGGCAACCTTCCCACTACCAGCAGCAACTCAAATTAAAAAGCAATTGTGTATGTAAGAAACAGAAAGCTTTGGAAATACAGGGATAAATGACATTTGTTGTGAAATGCTTCCCCCACTCCTGTCCCCAAGTGATAAGGAAAAAAACAGGATGCTGGGGGAACTCCAGGTTGGATTCAGGCAGCAGAAACATTTTCAGGTTGAGCTTCGTTTGGTGCTCATTTGAGTTCCTCCATTAACTGACACTGGCAAAGGTGCTGCTGCCACGGCTCTCCAACCCCTTGCAACCCCACAAGAGCTTGAGGCAGATGCAGGCAGGCACCCATGGCTATGGTTCACTTCATGGAGGAGCAGGGAGCCAGGCAGGCAGTGCTGCCAACATTGGGGCACCTGAGGTGGCTGACAGATGTCAGTCAATGTTAATGCAAGTGAGAGGGACCCGACTGAAAGGTGCACCAGAAAGAGCAGTGGGTGCCTAGCATGGGCAGAGGGAAACCAACTCAAGTATTTAAAATGCTGCGGAGAGTGTGAGGGAGTATTTTTCCGTTGTCTTTGGTGGAGTGGAGGTCGCTGCTTCATCTCCATTCCCATCACCCAGCAAGAACTCAGAAACCCCTGCACAGAGCTGGACCCAGCCCGGATTCTGCCTTGGAGGTGCTGAGGGGCTGGCAGGATGGGGCTGCTGCTGATTTACTTCCTCGCTGCTGTTTGGGCGAGCGGCAAGGTAGGGAAGGGGGGATGATTGAAAGGATTGGGGAGAGAAGAAGAAAGGGGGAAGAAAAGATAATAAGAAAGCCCCCACTGCCCTCTGCCATTGAGCTGTTCACTAGAAGGCTCCCTACAGAATTACGCTGTCGTCTTGCAGGAAAGCATGTAATAACTGAAAATGCAGTGTCAAAAGGAATTTTTCAGGCTTTGACAGCTCATAAATTACAGTTCGTTGACTTCTTCCTGGGTCTAGATTTAAATTAATAGGCAGGCAGATATATATTTCTTTTGCTCCTTTCTCCTGAGCAGTAGCAGTTGTGGAAGTGACGCAGTTTCTCACATCTCCATCTCCCCCTTCTCTCCCTCCTTCCCTTACAAGCAATCTTACCCTGATGCAGATCAGCTCGACTCAGTCCCAAATGCCAGGGTTTGGCAGAGTGGTCCTCCTGACACTGCCTCTCCCCAGCACACACACAGTCTGCAGTGGGGAAAGCAAAGGCCAAGAACTTCACTGTTCCCTATAGTAAATGGTGTCTTTAAAAAATCAGGAGGACAAGTTTGGCAGAAAATAGTCATAGGAAAGTACAGGTCAGAGTACAAGTGATGGCTGCTTCATCTGAAGTGAAAGCAAGTGAAAAGAAGGGACCTGTCTTCTAAACAAGTCAAAATGAGATGAGATGGCCACCAGTGAACAAACGTGCACTGCCCTTTCCATGAAGTTGTAGGTGTTCGTGTGCTGGCTGTAGCGAGAATACAGGTAAGTATGTGAATAGATAGCTGGACAGACAGACTGCTGCGTATAATGACAAACAGACTGGACAGGGATCATAGCTCCAGAACAGAGAGTCCTTACAGAGATTACACTGCCTGTCCTAAACCCCTTGCAGATACTTCCATTTGGATGCAATGTTAGCCTGCATGGCCAGTCTGCCTGGCTCAGATGAACAGCAACCAGCATTTTCCTGTGAGGAGAAGTGGTGTGGGAAGGTGGACGCTCAGAGTCACCCCGTCTGCACAGGTCTGGAGTGGTTTGGTGGTGCATCAAAGCACCATAGGTAGCTGGGGTACTGGAGAAGATCTGTTGTTCTTTCCTGTCATGTGGTGATGGATTTATGAGTTTGGGATAGGAGAACCCGAGGTCTGTCTGTACTGTTTCTCTGCAAGTATGAGGAGCTCAGCCTGCATCAGTGACAGCTTTGAAATCCCTACGAGGCTGTGGATTGGCAACATGCAGGTAGTAAAATGCGTCAAGTGCTTTTGGGTCCTGCGCTTTGAAGAGGCCTCTTGTAAACAGAGGCTATTAATAGCTTCAGCAGCTCCTGCCACAAGGTGTAGTCTGTGGCCATCTAAGAAGCTAAGGAGAGCACTGGGCTGTGTGCTCGGCAGCTCCTTTGAAGGAGCAGCCCAGGACACATTTGTGTTTGGGAGGGTGGTAATGACTCAGAGCTGGCAGCTGAACATTTCCCTCCTCTGCTGTAGTAACACAGCGAAAGGGAGCGCAAAGTGCAGCACCAGAAGGAACATGGCTCCTGGCTGCCCTTAGGGGGGTGTGTGAAGGGACAAGTGCGATAATCACATGTTGGGACCGCTGGGGAGAGCTTTGCGCTCCAGCCGTCACGTCGCACTGGGGAGGCAGCTCCCTGAGAAGTGCTGCGGGCTGTGGACGTGGTCAGCCTTCAGCTCAGCTCCCAGTGCGATGTCCAGGCCTGTGGGGATGGGTGAGCCCAGGAGACGGAGGGGAGGCCTGTCCGGGGTGGCGAGGGTCTCTGGGGGATGTACCAGAGCTGGGCAGAGGGAGGGCAGGACAGCCAGCTGTCCCAGGTGGCACACCTCATGTGCAGTGACACGGGGATGTTACTGATCAACCGCCTCCACCACAAAATGGCCAGCCGCTGTGGTGCGAGCGTGATTCAACACGATCCTTGGGTGCTCTGTGGGCTCTGGTGCAATGACTGCAACGATGCAGGAGGAACAGAAACCCAATTTCAGCTCATCCAGGAGGAAAATAACCTCTTTAGTGCTTAAGGCTTCTCATTCTACAGTTATCTAAGCCCTGGGTCTGACTGGTTAAAGGGAGGTACAGTGTGGGCCTGCTAGTGGCTTGAATGGGGAAAGTATTGGGGCAATTTGCTGGATCAGGGGAGGATGGTCTGAGTGTGGGTGAAGCTATGCCAGCTCCAGCAAAGGAGTGAAACCCTCCTGGCAGCACATGGCTGCAGGCTCCACTGGTTTTACTGGGGGCTGTTAGAAAGCTGCATCCCCCAAACAGTGCTCTGCTGACTTGGAAGTAGAGTCAGGGGTTCCAGGTGCTTACATCTACTTGCCGTGACTCGTTTCATGAAAACCTGTTCTGGGGAAGACACTTATTTGCAATGCCTTGTTCAAAGGAATACTGAATACCCCAGCAATGGTGATCCTATCTTTTTCTAGGGCTAAGGGATCATTTGCATTTTAGATGACAATTTGTGCAGAGCTGGATCAGCCTTTCTCACAGCCTCACACATACCTGTATCAACACACTTGCAATGGGAGTTGCTAGAAAAATGGTGTAAATGAGTTCCAAATAAGTAAATGAATTCCTCAGCAGTCTCAGGAACCCACCAGAGGCACTTCTCTGTAGCTTCCAGACCACCGCTGATCTGCAGACCACAGCAGTAGAAAACTGCTTTCAGCTAACAGAAACCACTGCCAGAAAGATTGCACTGGTATCCAGCCTATGTCCTTTTGTCTTAATTTCTGCTCACGACTGTTTCCCATCAGCACTCGCTGCTGGCCCCTCACTGGGACTATCTAATCTACTATGCCCCTACAGCCCTCTGTGCCTTACTCTGATGAATACTTACTGCAGTCCCCTGCTTTATGATTTGCAAAACAGCATTTTGCAGAGGACGCAAAGGCAGAAGTGACAGAGGAATAAGGCAACCTTTCAATCCATTTATCAAAGTCCTTGAAGTTCCCATTTCAAGGAAACAATCAGAAACAGGGAGCATAAAAATTGAATATGAAATCCAGGGCATTTTAAATAAATGGAAAGGTTAACAACAAAGCCGACTCCCCTTGATGATAATAAGAGAAAATCAGTCCAAAGACCTGTTGATCCTGGATGGATCTTGTTTATTAGGAAGAGCCAATTGAATGAACTGATAGAAGAAAAACACAGAAATATAATGTTTATTCATTTCCTGTTTCTGTTTCCTTAATTGAATGTTTTGCTTTGCAAAGTGCAAAAAAATGTTTCTAATATTATGCTGTAGCCAAGCGAGACCCATTTAATCACACTCAGTGGGTCAGAGTCTACATTAGGCCATGCGCTGTTGAACTGCACCTGTATTCCCCTGGCAAAGGCATCGTTAGCTGGCAAAGCTCATCCTGATGTTGCTGAAGACCGAGCAGCATGTATGAACCACCCCATCCTCACTCAGAAATGGCAACAGTTAATGGAAAAACACGGCAGGAACCCCACAACTGGACCTGGGAGCTACCAGCCGCAGACTCTATTTACTGCTGCCCATTAGACCATCTCCTGGCTAAGGAGAAGTTGGTTTCATGATAGTTGTCTGGCATAATTATTTTCAGGAATAGAAACATTTAAATAATGAAGCTCAGAAGGCGTGACTTTTTGAGCTGAGATCTCATCTATTTAGGTGTTTGCAGCACATGTGTCATGATAATCTCAGCTTTGGGCTCAATGAGACCTTTTAAGGGGGCAAATTACCCCAAGTCTGTGAGCCTGTGAGATTTTCTGCATCTTCTTCTGGAAAGTTTGATGCTGTCTCTTCTTAGAAAAGTCATGCTGGGCAATGGGACCATAGGTCCCAGCTTCTGTTCACTGGATGTTACAGCTCCATGTTAAAATGAGGCATGAATGGAGCAAACCCACACCTCTTCACCTCTTCTGGAGAGGGAAGTGGTTAAATGTGGGGCAGACAAAGGCTGAGTAAAATTAATCTCCCCGTAAGGGATTTGCAAAGGAGCCTATGGGGAATGTGAAGCTACCCCAGGAAGAGTTAAGTACCAAACTCAGGGGCTTTGCAGAAAATCTCAGGTGCTATTGTTATTGTTTTCATTTAATATTGATCACAGTCTCAGAGCTGAGTGCCACCACTTTTTCCACTGACTGCAATAGTGATCTTCAGGAAAGCCACTAAGAAGCATAAGTTTCTCTTTCCTTTTGTTTGGATATCCTGCTCTTAACTTCTCACAGACTCCCTTGGTAACCTTCACCATTAGTTTATTTCCCCCCAGCTTGCTGCCACTGTTTGAGGTCGTGATGGCCATGCTCAGTTCTTTGCACGAGTGTGCATGGTGACACCCTGAGCTTCACACTGACTCTGTTTGTGTGTGACCACCTCAGTCAAGCAGCCGAAAACCTCAAGAGTGAAGCAGCCTGAGCTCTGTTTGACCCTTTGGTTTCAGGTCCTCCAGGTGAGGCCAACAGGATACTGGGGGTAGATTACTCTGCCTGTTTTGTGACTAAGCAGAGGACTGCTATGCTGAGGGCACTCAGTCTAACATCACTCACCATCATGAAATGTTCTAATTGTTTTTCGTGTGTGTGTGTGTATTTTTTTTATTTAATGGTCCTCTAGGACACTGAACCTACATTATGATCAGGGGCTGATGAGTTAAGGATATGGGAAATTAGGCTCAGCTGGGCACCTCTGCCAAGGGCTACAATAGCTTATTACAGATTGTACAGTATTTTCAGCAAAATACTTTGAAATCAGAGAGCACCTTCTGTGTGAGGGACAGGGAACTCTTTACCATCAAGGAGGCAATGCAGAAAAGAAAGCAGGAAGCTTTTAACCCCTGTCAGTCATCTGTCTGCTTCTCCAACCAAGGCCCAGAAAATCTCCCCTTCTAGCTGATGGGATGCCTTTGCCATGACATAGTCCTGACAGCTCCTCACTCCCCCAGCATTGAAGAACTTGATTGTATGTGTTTGTGTGTGTGTGTGTGTGTGTGTGAACATTTAAACCCAGGCAGTTACAAGCAAAATCTGTTACCACCTACTCAGCATCCCTTTGATAACCAAATAACAACCCCCCCCCCAAAAAAAAAAAAAAAACAACTTGTATTAAGGTCCTACCAACCCCCTACCTCCCCACCCCGAGTTGCAGAATAAGTTATTTGTTTTGGCATGCGGTGCAAAGGAGTTTTCTCTGCTAGAAATCGTTCCACAAGGACTAGCTGTTTCTGAGTCTTGGAGGGAGACAAAATATCTATTGCACAGGATGAAAGCCAACATCTAATTCAGGAAAACTGTCAAGGAACTGGTTTGGTGTTAGGCTATCTTAAAACTGCCTTCTGCTTCTTCTAGAACACCTGGTGCTACTGAAAATCTTGATCCAAACCAAGCTACTAGATTCAGTTCCTATCTTCTTTATCCAGTGTTGCTTTAACTATTTCACATAGTGTGCCCACCTCCATTTCTCCTCTGATACGTTTCTGCAACCTCGCTGAGCACACATGCTCTGAGAAGGAGTCCAGTGCTGTTGGAGGTGGCAGCTCCTGCTTCTTGCCAAGCAAAGGACAAGGTACCCTGCAGTATATGCATGCTTGGGAAACCTAAAGCCACGAACCTCTGCACATCATCTGGCGTCAGATACAAACAAACACAGAGTTTAGTGAGGTGTGATTAAAGCAGGAAATGGAGTAAGGAAAAGAAAGAAAGCGAGAGAGAGACAAAAAGAGAAGAATGAATGTGCAGGGAGGAAAGCTTGTAGCACTCAGTCCTGCATTTCCCTTTAGTACAGTGACAAGCAGCACGACGGTGTCTGTGGCTGATAAAGTTGACAAACAGAGCCAGGTCAGAGAACAACCGGAGCTTTAATCCCCTTGCTGGTCTGCTGGTCCACTTATTGAGGTTCAGGCTCTGCACAGGCTGAGAGCAAGACCTAGGAGAGCAGGAGCTCCTGGGTCTCCCCACATTTAGTATTCTGTTAGCTGTGCAGAGTAGGTGATACCCTCTAGCAAACTAGAAAACTTGATTTTTTTCAAGAAACTGAAGAAAAGCTAGGGTGTTTTGAAACATACTGCTTTTCTGTGTTTTTCTGAATTGCACAGTCAACCCCATTGACTCCTGGGGTCCTTGGGGTGCAGGAGTCTGCAGAGAAGCCAGGCCTTCAGAGCAGGCTTTGAAGAGCACAGAGGTAACAGCTATGTGGCAGGGCCCAAGCACATGCCTCATAACCTCACGGCCAGGCTGAATGTGAAGGTGCTCTTGTCTTTGGTGGACACTGCCGAATGCAACAGAAACCTGTGATGCAGGTTGGTTGGCATGGTTTCAGCTTAGAGCAGGGTGGGACATATAAAAAATGAGACAACGTCAGTTCTGTCCCTGGATCTAATATTGCAGGGTCCCCCGTCTATGTCGAAGGGCTGGGACAGAGCCAAAGTGAGGGCCTTCTGTAGATTGAGAATAAATTCAGACGTACTTGAATCATCTCAGGTATTGTACCTTATCATCTCACCACATGTACGTACACACTCACACGGGCTCCTGCCATCTTGCATATGCACTGGAGGGTGTACGTGCATTGCAGCACCTTGGTTTATGTTCTACAGATCTAGCACATTGTGCTAGATGAAGGCAAATTCTCCCCTTGATTTGGAGGGCCAGAACCAATTAGCATAGCCCTTCCCACCTCCCGGAGGGCAGGATGGGGTGTAATGTAGCCAAGGACTGATCTTGCCACGCAGTATCATCGGGGGTGACACAGCTGAGTCCCTGATGAGATGTTCGCTGACATGTGTCAGGAAGGATCATGGCATGCTTCCCTACACGCCCAGGTGGATTGTGGGGCTTCCAAAGGAGGTGGGGGGCTCCTAACATTTGGTAATATGGCATTTAAGATGAAAAGGAGTGAGCTGAGGCAGAATAGGACAAATTAATGTGGGATGACAACTGCCTTAAGGAGCATCAGATGTCCAGAGAAAATCAAAAGAATTCTTCTCCCCAAGTCTCCAGTGCAAATTTATATATATATATATATATATGTATTTATATATATATATATATATATATATGTGCATACATACGTCTGTGTGTGAGTGTGCATATAAAGGCAGATTGCCAGTTGGCACTCAGAAGTAGACAAGGTATATGAAGATTCTTAGATATATGCTACCTGTTTGCTTCCTGCCATGAGCTGAACACACTGGCTACAAATCACCTGTGTATATAGCTGTATGCATGTGTAAATATTCTTTTCACTCTCTCACAGATCTTGGAGACAGAAATTTTGCACAGGTGACTAGAATGAACGTTATTAATGGCAAACATTAGGAAGAAAGCCTGTGTGTATGGATGTAGAAGTTATCTGGAGGTGTATCTATAAGCACCAAGAGATGGAAGAATTGGATGATGTGATTCATAGGACTTTAACTGCATGTAAGAGGAAAACTAAGGAAGAAAACTTCTGCTGAATGGCTTCTTCACGTTGAATTCTGAAGACAGGAAAATTATCTTAAAAGAAAGTGGGTGGAAATACCACAATTTAAGAACTTTAGACACAATAAAACTAAAGTGCACGATTATAGAATAGCTGAAATAGGCAGAGATAAGAACTGGTAAATGCATATGGGTTTTGTGTTATCAAGTCCTGCCACTGTTTGAAGCTGATTTACAAACACTGAGATGCTTACAGACTACTCAGTAGTGCAGAAGCCATTGCTGTTTGGCCGTAAGAAGTTCGGCACCCTCAGTATTTCTGCCTGTAGCAAATAACTCAGCATTCGTCCTCTTAACAAAACCATACTTCTGGGCTGAGATTGAGGTTGCAGGTTTAAACACATACATTTTTGTATCTACAGATGGGCTGGCCATTTCGATTGCCAGAGCTGGCAGAGAGAAAGAGATGTACGAGTC
Source organism: Cygnus atratus (assembly GCF_013377495.2). Taxonomy (NCBI): domain Eukaryota; kingdom Metazoa; phylum Chordata; class Aves; order Anseriformes; family Anatidae; genus Cygnus; species Cygnus atratus. The sequence continues at coordinate 8,362,591 of NC_066396.1, read as the reverse complement.
GGGGGAGCCCAGCTGGCTATTCTGCTTACCCTGTGGTGGACACCTCTACCAGCCAGCTGCATTGATCTCTAGGCTCCATGCTGCTCTGCCAAGATGTCCACTGACTGCAGTGGGAGCATAAGCTCCTCACAGTCATGCAGACACCTCCACCTGCAAACCTACAGGGTGGTGTCTCGATCTGGAGCTGCATTACTGCTCAGACGAGCCACCCACTATTCCGATGTAATGCTGCTTCTCCTGCCAGGGCAAGGACCATCATTAGGGTCTACGGAACAGGACTCAGCCTTTTAATGTCACATCAGACAGCTGAATCTGCGTACATCACTCCTACGCCCCTTCACAGTCAACAGAGGTATTTGTGCTTCCAAAGGCTGATTCATCCTATCAACACTGTTATCTAAGAAAGGTTGGGAAAACTGCTCTGGGCAAGTGCCCATCTCTTTCAACTAAGTATGAAGTAAGTTTGAGTGACTACTTTGGACTTAGTGGTTAATATTCAGATGGCTCAGTTTAGGAGAGCTGAATCCCACCCATAGCATATAAATTAAACACACATAATCTTTGATACTTAACTGTGCCTGCAGGTATGTTATGCTGGAAGTGGTACAGATATCTATCATAGTTTATCTGACTGACCACAAACAACCAACACAGCTGGAACAACCAATATCAGATAAATACAAATTTTCTTTGTGATAAAATCTACAGAGGTAAAATAAAATAATCTCAAAAGATATGTCTTAATAACAATCTAAAATTACTGTTCAATGGACCCATAATCTTCTTGTACATAGTGCATGAAGAGGAAGACAAGTCAAAAGGAACTGGGAAAAGCTATTATTTGCAAAGTATTCCACCATTAAAACAATATGAAACTGCTACCTACAAAACAACTTCCTTAGACAAAGAGTAAAAGCATTCAAAATGTGGTGACAGCTGGTAAGACTCTGCAGCTCCTGAGGCTTCAAGATATTTTAGAGAAATAATATTTTGCACATATGCAGCAGGTTTCACCTGAAGATCTCAAAGCACTTTGTAAATATATATGCGTTAATTAATCTTCACAGCAGCTCTATGAGGTAAGCACTGTAAATATAATTATCTTGATTTTACAGATGGTGAACTTGAGACTCAGAGCACTGAAATAACTCCCCCAAGTTCACACCATGAATCAGCAACACCGTAGTGACTGGAATCCAGTGGTTTCACTGCCACTTCTCTTTGCCGTCGCAGATGACAAAAGTCCCTCTGCTTACAGTAACACATGGAAGAAAGAGCTACTTTGGGGCTTCACACTTTCTTGTTGGTAAAGCATTTTCAACCCTTTGAATAGGGGGCATAATAAACGCACGCACTGACATTCATTATTAATGTGCTCATTAGCATCTGCATTATTACCACTGGAGGAACATTATCAATAGATGGTGCTTGGTAGCAGGTCAGATCCTATCCCTACCACCTAATATGGCCAATTCTGGTGTCTGTTTGCTGCTTAAAAGGACGATTTCCTTAATAAGCAGTTCTTAAGAAGGCTCAGACAGCAATCACGCTTCCTGCACATCTTTCGTCTTCATTTAGTGTGACATTCCTGTTGTATCTTGTAAATAATCTGTGGTTGTCCCCACCGGGGAGAAACACAGTTTGATATAATGTCAGCCGGAGCTGAAACTGAGAAAGCTGAGCTTGCCACGAAGGGGAGGGTCTCCCAAGCACCCACATCTGGAATCTTCAGCCTACCCTTACCTTAATAAAAAGTCAACCTGCCAGCATGTAAATGGCAGTGAACAAAGGAGGATGACATATGGTAAACAGGAGTGGTAGTCAGTGGTAATGCCTCTGTATGGTGGGCTGCCAGAGCCAAGGGGGTTCTGCACAGGCACCTGGTGGTCTCTTTTCTCCTTAAAATAATAAAGGTACTTCATATGGTCATGCATTTTGAAAGCATTACTTTTTCTCTCACTGCATTAGCTAAGCATTTAAAGAGGAACTGTGCTGTTGTTTTCAGGTAAACCCAATTCCTTCAGATTATTCTATTTGATTCTATTCTACTCTGCTCTGTTCCTTACATGGAGCACGTCTCCATGGGCTGCCTTTCCTTATGGCAGGCATGCTCCAGCAGCATGTCTTGATTTTTATTTTTGGTGAAACTTACGTATTATAAATTATTTTCTACTATTACTTCTATTTTGAGATTCTCACAGGTATTCTCACCTGTTTAAATCCAAGGTGTGTCCATGCACACATGGACTGGGTATCTGTCTGGGAGCCTTGGAGGTTCATACCCTTTCAGAATATTCCCAGTATATTCAAAACAAATAGTACTACACTTCACCCACTTCCCTCCGTACATGGCTGCTCAACCTCCATAAGAATATTTTAATATTATCGTTTCTGATATGGCAGAGAACAAGAAAAGAAAGCATCCCCCAAGCCACTGAAAAGGTAACTGGATCTTTTAAGGGTCATCACACAGGGGCACTTTGGGCTGACGTCAAAGGCCGCAGCTAGTTCCCATTCCACTCCAGAAAGACAACTCCCCTGCAGCTCAGAGATGTCTGGATGTGAAATGGTTCCCAAGGCCACTTCTTCAGGGGGTTGTGGTGACCCCTCACTCCCAGCCCCATGCAGGCACTTGTCCCTTTACTATGGAAGTCAGAGGGGCAGAACCTGTCTGCCTGCGTTTCCTCGTCTGAAGACAAACCAACTGAGACACTCAGTTTGGCTGCGAAGGTTAGGAGGTGTTCCTCCTTCCCTGGAAACTCCTGGGTGAGGACATCAGTTCTGTGGGTGGGAAACCCTGAGGACAGAAGATTGTGAGAGCCATTCAAAGCCAAATCCTGCCTTGGGATTTGCACTGTGCTGCCCTCATGAACGTGTGCAGTCCTGGCCTCTCTGTTCTTCCACCACGCTTCCTTTCTTATTTTAATATTGACTTAGTTTAAAATCCGCCTCTCAGCTGTGCCTGCAGGGAGTTCCCAGCTGAGGCCAGTAACAGATGTGTGGGCACATCTGAAAGCAGGAAATGTCCCTGAGCTCCCTCCTGTTCGCCACCCCACTGGGGATGGACCCCGGCTGCTGGGCACCACTCTGGCTCCCTGAGGACAGCACATGCCCTTTTCACTCACTTATCTTTCTGGAAGTATATTTAGGGGAGAGGGGAAGGGGTAAGAGAGAGAAAAAAAGCAAGAGAAGCCTCCAAAGTCAGGTGAGAGATGTCTGCAAGCTCTGGCTGAAGCATCCCGGGACTCCTTCCCTGCCATTTCTTTGCTGGGTTTGCAAGATGCCCTGAGGTGGGTTGCCATATCTGCATAGATTTACTCGTGAAGGGAAAATTGTGCTATTGCGCATATCCCTGTTGATTGCCACATTGTTATGGGAGCCTGAGGAGTCCGTAAAGAAAAGCAAAGAATAAAATAAAATATAAAACGTACAAAAATTGTAAACAACAAAAGCCATGTTGCAGTTCCCAGGAAGCCCTGAAATCAGGACGCCTCGGAGAGGAGGCACAGGGGTAAAGCTGACACAAGAACACATCTCTTGACGTAACTGACAACCCCAGACCTGCATCCTACTCTAATTACCACCCTTGTCTGCATGTGTATCTGCTCATGCAGATCCTTCCAACTACTTTAGCACTGTTTCATTTTAGTGCAAATACTGGTCATCTAAAACAGCTTGAAAAACAAACAAGAGAAGAGAAATAGGAAGAGAAGAAAAAAAAAAGAAAAAAAAGAAGGAACTCCCACCAAAACTTAAAAACATCCACCTCTTCTAAAGAGCAGAGCAATCTCCTTGCTGTGAGCTTGTGCTCGGTTCAGGAGCATCAGTGCAGCCTGCGGTATGTGTAACCAGCACTGCTTGCTGCCTGTTAGACAATGCTGCTTCTGGACTGCTTGCACGTGGCAAAGATGCCACAAGACCTCCCCAAAACCCTGTGATCTTTGTCTGGTGGCTCTCACTTGTGGCTGAAGGTGGGGGCTGGAAGAAGACACTGGTTCATCTGTGCCTCCACCCAAACTTCCCTTGGAGGTTCCCCCTGCTGCAGGTCTGCTGCAGTTGTTTGTACAACAGCTGCTGAACTCCTGCAGCTTACAGCTCTCTGCAAAGGTTAATCCAGCACCGATTTGGGATTCCAATCCCAAACACAGTTGTGGGATTCCACCTTGGGTGCTGACACCCAGTAACCATCACTTCCCTCTGAAGCCTGAGCAGGACCCCCTGCTCTGAAACTGCTGTGCTATATGTCTAACCCTCTACCTGGCAGCATTTTGGAAACTGAAAAGAGACTTCAAAGCATTGTTCTATGATTGCACAAGTTGCCAGTCTCAAGGTTCTCTGACTAACTTCTACCTTCTCTGGGGACAAATGGTCTTCCTTAAACAATCAGAAATGTCAGTGATGCAAAACTGGTATCTAAAACATCCCCATAAACTCAAAAACAACAGGACAATTCATGGAAGAAAAATCCATTGAAAACTACTGATACAAAGAAAGTACCTCTGGCTCAGGAAATCCCCGAGCTGCCAACTGCGGGAAGCTAGGAAAGTACTGCTCTTGTAGCTTTCCCTCGTTTCATAATTGACTACTACCGGAGATGGGATATGTGCGAGACAGACTGTTGGTCTGACCAGATATAATTGTTCTTACGGTCTTATGTTATATTCTTGTGTTCCCTGGGAAGAGTATAACAGAGCTATGGGGAAAGGGTGATTACGGCAGCACCATGGGGAGAACTGTTCCCAGCAGAGTGCTGCAACATGGCAAACTGGTAGCCATCTCCTACGGCTGCTGTCCACGTTGTCAGGAACGGGGGATAGGAAAGAGCCACCCACTTGTTGGGCTAAGTCAGAGGCAAGAAACAATGCTACTAGTACAGGGGGAGGTAGACGTGGAAGGAAACAGAGTTTTCTTCCTGACATTTTCCCTCCAAGAGTTGCCGAAAATCTTTTCATGAAGAATATTTACAAACACCAGGCATTTAGATTGACACACAGTGTCACAGAAGCGTCTGCTTCCCAGAGGGAGTCTGAGGTTTATTTTTTAAAAAAACTGAAAACTCAAAAGCTCTTTGCAGCTGGAGGTGGGGAATAAATGCCTAACTTTGTAGGAATTCTTTGGATAAGCAGGAAAAAATATCCTATTTTATAAGATCTATTTGCAACATGTGTCTGTCATCAGGAAAGGTTGCTGCAAAATTGGAAAAGTGCTTTGTTGAATCATTAGAAGGTCGGCATGCTAATCTGGGTTTGCACCAGCATTTGCTTGAAAACTATCAGATGAGAAATTTCTGTGTGATCACTGAGCTCTACTGTTCTGTTAACAAATGGAAATGATATTAGAACTTGTTAACATAGAACTAATTAACATCCTTTCCCCAAGCCTAGAAAAACACCTCTTGTTTTTAAAGTCCTCAGAATATTCACCAAGTCCTCAAGCACCGGCTTAAGACAAATTTTCTTAAACAAAGCACACACTGGATACAACGATAGTCATGGAAACAAGGAAATAGCCTGTCCACCTCTCTACCCCTCAAAAGTGGTCTTGATTAATAACAAAAATCTTAAACCCAGCATTTGCAAAGAGGAAGGTGGTTTAGTTCAGGCAGGTAAACTGAAAGATGGATGGATAGAGCTGGAGATGGTTGGGCTGACGTTGGATCAGGATGCTGCACAGATGAAACCTGACTTTTGAAGTCAATAACTAGGTACAGACATAGCACTGTAGACAATTACCAAGATAAGATGCAGTTTTACCAATTGTACATCTGTATGTCAAGCAGAACAAATGAAATCCTTGACAGTCTCTTATAGGATACCAATCCAATTTAAAGTGCATGGTACAGGGATGAGAGCAGTGGTAACAGGTTAAGATAAATCTTGCCATTTTGCAGTTCAGTCCCAGCTAATTTATTCAGTCTTTTTATTTATATATTTTTTTCATACTGCAGAAATTTCTGAGCATTCCCCTTCAGTAATAAACTTGAACAAGCAGTCGACATAAGAATAGGGATTGACAGATTGATTCTGCCTTTTGTGATGAGCTTTTTTGACTCTAAGGATCAACACACAATTCACTGTCAGTCCAAAGCATTGTTAATTTGATATTACTTTATACTAATTTGATATTAATTTACACTGAGGATATGCTCCCTTGAAAGATGCAGCTGTTAGAGCAAAAGGTGAACCTTGCTGTACAGCTCAAGAAACCGAAGCACAGGCTCACAGCACAGATAAGGTCCACAGCCTAAATACACAGGGATATTAGAGACAACGGGTTTGCTTCAAACCTTACTTTTGTTTCAAACTTTTCTGCTGACTTCAGGTGGAGAGAGCTGGGGAATAACTGTGAGGCATTGTGTCAATAAAATCGCTGTAGATTCAGTGTGGGAGAAAGAAGTTCCTTGGCTCTGAGTTTACTCTGACACAAGTTGTGCTCTAAAAGCAATATCCTAACTGCTAGCCATCACTCCAAGGTCTTCATTAAACACAAACTTGGCCAACTCGATCTAAACCTTAAATGAACCAACTGAGTTCATTCCTCCATTGGTGTAAAGTGGCATTTGCTTTTTCAAATCTGGAGCCTTACACCAGTTCCTACCACTACAGAAGTGCTTTGGACAACCCTCTGTAACTTTCCCTCTCCCTGTTCTTTTTGGAAAAGAGTTTAAATCCAAAATATTTCAGTGGGAACAAATGACTGCCTTCCACTTGGAGGAAAGATAACTCCCATTTAGTTTCTTCCAGATGAAAGCATCCTTTGGGCTTCCTTTGGGCTTACACTTCCCTCTCCATTGTCACGGAAAGCTGAAGGGATGGAAGGGGAGGTTGGCCTGAATGATCAACTCCAAACCAACTACCCTACATCAGGTGTGGTCACTTGTGTGACACCAAAGCCCCTGGGTGCTCCTTTCCAGCATCCTCCTCAAGAAGTTGTACTAAGGGAGGGTAAGAGGGTAGACCCTGCTGACTGCAGCCATCAGTTGTGGGTTGGAAATGGCATCCCAAGTGCCAAATGTTGGAACCTCACTTTAATGTTTAATTTCGTGTTTAATTTTTAAAATTTGATTTGATCATTACCATAAACATTAAACAATATTTCCTGTTTAAATATGAATAGGCTGCATTATTTGATTGAAATGAGTGTTCAGATGGCTAATGCGTTTTATTACAGCCATAGAATTTTACTGTTATTTCCCCTCCAGCTGCTGCTGTTCCAGGGAACTCGAAGGGATTCAGTTTTCAATAGGATGGGCTCTATCCGATGGCACGGCGTGGTGCACAAGCTTGCCAAGAAGAGTCTTTCCCAGCCTGGGGATACTGCTGCTGGTAGTTTTATAGCACTGATGAGTAGCTGTTATGGTTCAATGTCCATACAGGGACCTCTGAAAGGCTCTTCACTGCCTATCTCCCCTCTACCTAACATCTCTCGTTTGCTATTGAAATGCCAGCTCCCATCTTTGGTTATCCTCTGATAACATCCCCTATCACTCAGTAATTGAATTTTTCAGACGAGTATCTCGCTGTTTTCTCCCATGTTGCCCCTTCATGCATGGTAGGAGCTCCTTAAAGAGAGCTGCAATCCCATCTCAGGATGTTCCCTGAAATTCCTCCAAAATGTGCCCCCTTGCTATGATGCTCACATACAGCTTTGACAACACTGAGACTGTACATGTTTTGAAACCACTTCTCTACTTGCTATGAAACTTTTCTCACTGTTTCCTCTACTCACCTTTCTGTTTTTGTTTCTCTGTGTTCTTCTCTCTTCCTATCCTTAAGATGTGGAAAGTTTGGAGCTTTTTTTGCTCTCTGTAAAAGCACTTGCATGGTATGGTACTTACCCATGACATGCCTTTCTCAGCATAATCTTAATTAGGGTGAGGTGGAAAACAAGAATTCCATTTAGCAGAAAATGTCAAGGCTTCGAGCATTATTTTGATTCTGGACCATGTCCTTTCCCAAATGCATGGGCTGACATCCTCACCCTCCACACCCTAAAATTCCCATGAGCACCGCTGTTAGGACAACTCAGCTGCATGGGTGTCTCCCATGCCATCATAGCATGGCTTACATGTTGAAGCACCTGCTGTTGCAAAAAAGTCCATCTTGGGAAGTCCACCTAAGAAACTTATCCAATAAAACTTTCAAGTCCACTACTTTTGTGTCCTGAGTCTGAATCATGAAAAATTATCATTTTTGCCTGAAAAATTGTCTCCCTCAGCACTCACCTTGTGGATAATAACCATTTAAGAAAGTAGCTTTCTAGCTGGCTGTTTCAATCCAGACCAAATTTTGCTGGCAGAGAACAGTGGGAAATGGAACTGGACATCTTTCTGATTAACAGTAAAAGCATTTCCACCTTTGTTAAAATAAAGGTGTATTCCAGTTAACCCTCAGGAAGGATTATAATTAGGAAACAAATCCTTGCCATAAGGCCATTCTGAAACTCTATCAGAAGAGATTAAACCACTCTTAGTGGCAGGCAGCATCATCCTAAACGTTTTACGGATGACAAGCTAGTTACAGGTCCTCGAATTCAGAATTTCCTGAAGTTAAAGGGAACGTCTGCATTTCTCCTATGTGGAGGGGAATTAGATCCAAAGGGAGGCGTTTTTCTCCTCTAACTTCTGTTTTCTAGGAATTTACTTAAAACTAGCTGGCCAGACTCTACAAGATATTCAGAGAGATGCTGGTGAATTTCCATGAAATGATTCATCCTCACCTGTCTTAGGAGTGAACTGAACACCCTGTGAGAATACCCAGCTGCTTCTTCACTGACTGGTGAAACATTTCAGATAACCAGCTTGGAATAACCACCTAACCTTCACAAGACAGAAGATAAGGGGGATGAACCCTGCCTACAAGCTACTTGCCCAAACTACATGGCAAGAATAAGACCAGAATTCTGCTATTCTGATTTCCAGACCTGCGGTCTGCTGTCTGACCAACTGTGACCTCAGTAGTGGCTATACCTTTCCCTGAGTAAAAAAAGCAAACAGTCTATAACATTTCCAATCATGTACTTTGCAGCATCTTCTTTTCAGTACCATCCCCATTTCTGATTGCTCTGAGGTCTTCAATGTATGTGCATTTTGGTGCGTCCACATTCTTTGTCCACAAACAGAAGCAAGTTCTGAGTGAGCAGAGTGAGGACAAAAGCGTCAGGGAGCACTATGGCGATGAGTCACAGCAGTCAGAGGGGAAAAAGACTTCTTAGGTTATGTTACCCATTAAAGACATGGGACATTTCCCAGCCCAACATTCCACAACATTTTTTCTATCCTCATTTTAAGTTGCCCAAATAATAAGTTACATCTCCTCCCCTTGGGACCCACCTCCACAATCTACAAAGATTCATCATGAGGACTTTCTTCCTTGTACCTAGTATAAATTCCCCTTTGCTTGAATTTCTCCAACAGAGTAGGGTTTCTTTTACTTCCTCGGAGACATTAATTAATTACATATCCCTCTAAACTCTCTTACTACAGAAGTTTGAGTTCACATGTCCCGTACAATATTGTGTTTGCCACCCATGAAAGCCACAGATGTCCTTATGCAACAGCAAATGTCTGCAGCAAAAACAACGTAACCTGCTGAGTCTCTGAAGATACTATATGTCGGTAACAAATAAATATGATTTATCACACGAAGTGAGACTAAAACAAACAAACAAACAAAAAAAAACCACAACAGATCTGAGCCCCTGTGAAGGCTTAAAGCAGGTATGCCCATGCACCTATGTACTCCTTGCACAAGACGTGGTCTTGTAATGTTGTTAGAGCACTGAGATGGTCACCTTTCTGTGGGAGGGTGAACTGGAGAAAATCACTGCAAGTCCTTTCCAGCAGCAAGACAGAGTATGTAGCCCACACGATTGTGCTGTTGCTGTCTTCCAGACGGATATATGCAATATGCACTTACATGGCACTCCACATTGACAAAAACAGGTCTTAATTGTATTTGATAATCAAATCTGCTGCTCCACTCAGGTACTGTATGGCTGGCAATTCAGAATGAATATAACAAATAGGCTCAATTTTTTTTAGCGCTCTCCTTGATTTTCCCCTAAACCCAATGCAAAATACAGTAGGTTTATATGATCCAGGAGGCATTCCCAGAGCCAAGATATTTATATTAATAAAATAATACTAGAAATGGGATTATGTTAATGGAAATCAGTCCCGCTTGCATTCTGAAACTATCTTCTCTTCCATCTTATGAGTAATATTTGAAAAAGAACAGATTTCCCTCTCCCTCTTTCCCTCTCCCCTCCTCCCTGCTTTCTCCCTGTGTCTATTACAAGGATTTTAATAGAAAGACATTCAAATTGTAACACTCAGCAGCCCATGAGAATCAATTATTTTTTTTTTTCAGTTGCTGGTTACCATATTATTTTGTATAATTGTTGATGTCTGTCGTCTAAATTATCTCACCCAAAAAGCGATCACATACATGTTGAAAAATATGAATAACAATAATAATAAAAAAAGTCTAACAACCCTTCACAACCCAGACACAACCTTGAGGGAAGGAAAACACTAAACAAAAGAGAAAATAATAATAATATATATATATATGTATAAAGCACAGCCCATCTAGCTAATTCATCTGCCCAGTAAGTGCATGTGTGTGGTGGATCAGATAGGCTTGACGGCAGGTGATGGGGTCAGGGCTTTGCACACACCCTGAAAGGGTTTTGATGATTGCAATTACTCGCCCACGCTTTGACATAGCACACAATGAAAGACTACAATTAGACAACTATTATTCCTAACTGCTGATACCAATGATGTCCATACAAATGCAGCTCACTTTGTCATTGCATTATTCATCCTTGAGGTGCATTTGTGTATATGAGTTTGTGAAAGGAGAGGGGTGGCAGCGGCTGTTTGTATTTGTGGCGCTGTATAAATTATCCAGATTTATGCACACTGTCTCTGAAATCTATATTCAAGCACACAGCCATGTACATGGTTTCCTTGCCTATATCTGCAGACTTGCACACACGTGGAGATGCAGCAGCATCTCAGGATGGCACGGAGCAGCGCTCCTGCTCTGACATTTCTGGCTTTGGGATGAAGCCTGGGATGGGTCTGTGGGAGACAGGGAGGCGATGTCCTGTCCTTAGCTTGTTTATTTGCAGGCTCTCTCATTCTTTGCACCTCATTTCCCCTGTACTGCTGTCTTCTGGGCAGTGGTTTCTGAATATGCTCTTGTTACAGAAGATTTTTAAACCAGCAGCATATTAGGACAGAAATTTTTTTAACTGATATTTAAACTGAAGTGCTTACCTCTGCTCAGCAGACACATCCCATTGCTGTTCAGGACATAACTAAATGTGGGGAGTTATTCTGGAATCATTAATTTCTAATAACAAATATTAATAATACTTAGTAATAGGAGAAAGTAATAGCTAGCAAGAATATCCAAAGTCGGTTAATCTAATTTGGGCTACAGCACTCTTCCTGAAAAAAAAAGAGCACCCGGACAGGGAATTAATTAAGAAAAGCTATTCCATGTTAAATGCACACCATACCTTAATCTGAATGAACTTCTCTGTGTAGAGAGCCCTTTCAATTTATTTTATCCTCTGGTAAAGGGAATTCTAGTCAAATGTTGCCAAAAGGAGTTAAAGCACCTGTGGGACGGGGCCCTGTGCTCTGTGTGGGAGCAGCGCTGCAGGATATGCTGGTGCTGGTTTAGCCCTTGCTCCTGCCTTAGCTGTGTGCACAGCTCTTCTCCCCACAGATACCAGCCAGACAATCACTGCACAGGTAATATATTATTAGATATATACAGCCTGACTTTGGCAATGTGAAATCCAGGGGCACAAGCGAATTTGCCCCAATCGATCATGTTTTTAATTGATTTACTACTGCATCATCAGGATGAAAACACGCCTGTAGCCCTGCAACACACACACGCCTTCTGCCACTAAACATTTATTCATGAACATTTTTGGACTGCACCGAGAATTCCCACCCCCAAGAAAGTAAGTCACAATGAAATGAAATGCAAGTGTACCCATTAATGATAAAATCAAATCATAAGGCACAAAATAATACAAAACAAGAGTAATAAGCCTCTCCGGGGAATTGCATCATTGTTAATGAAGCAAGTAATCAATAGACCGTTGTTCGAAAGTGTTGCTTGTTGCATGACTGCTTAGATGGAGACTGAGTAACAGCGGCGGCCTGAAAAACGATGTGCCCTGTAAGCAGCTACTGTGTGAGAGCTGCTTGGGAATCACGAAGCCTGGGAGACGTCGGTCTTTTGCTGGTGGCCCGCAGAGATTTACTTTCCTAGATAAGTCAACACCCCGCCCTCTTGAGCCCTTAAGTCCTGGTTGGTGATTTATCAGCAGGAAATAGCAATTTGGGTACTGAGGGCAATGAACCCAGCAGGCTGGGACCTTGGGAAGATGATGGGGTGAACTGCTGGTGCTGATGGCCCTGCTGCCACTGGTCCGTGCTGTGGCTGCAGAAGACAGACCAGGGGCAGGCAGGAAAGGCAGGACACAAGGGGTCACAGCCCTGGGGAGCCAGCTGCAGAGATCACCTAACATGGATGTGTTTGGCCCGAGCAGCAGCAATTACTTGTCCTAAGTCCCTGGGGCTTTCTTTTGGGAAGCTGAAGTTGCTCACAGCACATCTGGCTTTCCCTGCTTTGGGGTGGTCGCATCGGGTGGCAGTTGATGGACTTTTCACCACCTGTAGGTGCCATGCTGGGGCAGGGAGGCCAGGCCTCAGCACGAGCAGGGGCTGGAGTCTCCGCTCGGAGTTCAGGGCCAGAAGATGTGCTCTGCCTCCTGCCATCTTGCAAGCTGTCCAGGCTTCCTTCAGCTCCCCAGCGGGGTTTCCAGCCGCAGACATCCCCGAGACCTGACAAAGCAGTGACAGCCCCGCTGCAGGGCAGGCGAGTGCACGGCAGAGCAGCGAGGGACATTTCTGGGACAGGGGGCTGTGGGTGCTGCCATGGGCTTGCTGTGGCAGAGCGAGCAGCACCCCGTGCAGCTGGGCCCACGTGCCAGGCTGGGACCTTTCCAGCAGTGCTTTGCTTTTGCAGCACTAGGAGCAGAGATCTGTAAAACACCTGTCTGTCTATTTAAGAAGTAATGCACCGTGCTTTCAGCGTGGATGTTTAACTGCGTGTGAAACTCTGGCTGTGACCACGAGAAGGAAACTTTCAGGCTACAATCACCAGCACTTGAGAAGTGAGGCCCTGCTGGAGAGGGATTCATCAGCCAAAGGCTCGGCCCAAGCAGCTGGGGCAGATGTTCTGCCTCTGGGAAACCTTCTGGCTTTCCAGGACCTGAGCATGGAAGCTCCGTGGAAAGGAAAGGGAAAAGGGAAAGGGAAAAGTAAAAGAGAAAATGGAAAGGAAAGGGAAAGGGAGAGGGAAAGGGAAAGGGAAAGGGAAAGGGAAAGGGAAAGGGAAAGGGAAAGGGAAAGGGAAAGGGAAAGGGAAAGGGAAAGGGAAAGGGAAAGGGAAAGGGAAAGGGAGAGGGAAAGGGAAAGGGAGAGGAAAAGGGAAAGGGAGAGGAAAAGGGAGAGGGAAAGGGAAAGGGAGAGGAAAAGGGAAAGGGAGAGGGAAAGGGAGAGGGAAAGGGAGAGGGAAAGGGAGAGGGAGAGGGAGAGGGAGAGGGAAAGGGAAAGGGAAAGGGAAAGGGAAAGGGAAAGGGAAAGGGAAAGGGAAAGGGAAAGGGAAAGGGAAAGGGAAAGGGAAAGGGAAAGGGAAAGGGAAAGGGAAAGGGAAAGGGAAAGGGAAAGGGAGAGGGAAAGGGAGAGGGAAAGGGAGAGGGAAAGGGAGAGGGAAAGGGAAAGGGAAGGGGAAAGGGAAAGGGAAAGGGAAAGGGAAAGGGAAAGGGAAAGGGAAAGGGAAAGGGAAAGGGAAAGGGAAAGGGAAAGGGAAAGGGAAAGGGAAAGGGAAAGGGAAAGGGAAAGGGAAAGGGAAAGGGAGAGGGAAAGGGAAAGGGAGAGGAAAAGGGAAAGGGAGAGGGAAAGGGAGAGGGAAAGGGAGAGGGAAAGGGAGAGGGAAAGGGAGAGGGAAAGGGAGAGGGAAAGGGAGAGGGAAAGGGAGAGGGAAAGGGAAAGGGAAGGGGAAAGGGAAAGGGAAAGGGAAAGGGAAAGGGAAAGGGAAAGGGAAAGGGAAAGGGAAAGGGAAAGGGAAAAGAACTGCCATTGGCTGATGGGACCTTGGACCCAGAGCAGCATCCCAGCCTGTACCCCAGCACTGTGCAGATGAAGATGTTGGGGGTGAAGGTCCCAGCACTTAAGCCAGGTGTGTTCGTCTCAAGTGCAAGAGCAGCTCCCTCGGCTTCAGGCAGACAGGACGGGATTTAAGCTATGCATGTGTTTAAGCACCTGGCACACGAGTCTTTCTCTCCAGTGCATTTCTCACTCCCCTGGGCTTAATTTCAGCTCCTTCCACTTTATAGTCTGTGGCCTCTGCTGTAAATTCAGGGAGCCAGGGAGCTGATTTTTAAAAAATACTTTCTGCTTGAAATATTGCAAGTAAAGAGCAGATGAGAATATATATATATCAGTTAAATGCTTTTTTAAAGGCATATAAGACATGACACGACACACTGGATTCCAAAATTAAGTACAGTAGCAAGGAAACCCCAGCTGGAATTTCCTAAAATATGACTTTCTTTCTCTGAAACCACTTTTAATTTTAAGTGCTGACTTTTCTGACCCAGAATAAAGTTACAGGCAATGTTTACTAGCCAGCATAGAAGGGAATTGCTCCCTTATTGCATTCCAAGTGTGCAGGCCACTGAAAATCAATATAACGAAGTAGGAAAGAAAGAATAAGAGCATGCCCACTCGTCTCCCCCTTTGCACGCACAGACAGACACATCCATAGACCTGTCTCTCTCCTCCCCACCATGACAGGTAATGGCCCTCTCTAACCTTAGAGGTTGGCAGTGAAGAAAGATGAAGTTTGTCACATTGTTCCTGAGCAGTGCGTTGTACAGCTAGGTCACCTCTGATTTTTAGCCAGTCAGTCAAGGCTACCTTTCCACAGGCAGCGTGCAGCTGCCACTCCCTAACAAATAGAGAGATGATGAATCTGTGTCACAGCGTCCGAACTCCTGGTGCCCCCTTCACATGACGGAGACGACAGGGACATCAGGCAGGGTGATGCGAGCCAGGAAGCTCCATCACAGGACTCCTCGCAGGGCCGGCGAGGGACCAACCTCCGTGTGTTTCAGGGGCATGGGGAGCCGTGGAGATGTGGAAGGTCATGTCTAGAGGCTGCTTCTGTGGGGCAGGGGGCTGGAGGAAGGAGGCTGAGCATTTGACACTGAGCCTGGAGGCAGACAAGATGCTGCAGGAGCAGCAGAGATCCAGGAGACGTCTTCCAGACATCTCGCTTTCTCACCTCACTTCAGTACTGAGGCAGGAGGGAGACAGGAGGAAAGGAGGAACAATTCCCTGGCCACTTCTGCATCACTTGCTCAGCTTTCTGCAGAAAGGCCATGCTGCTCTTACAAGGGGTGAGATTTTGTCTTTAGTAACAAGGGCCCTTTTGATTTATGTGTGGTTTGCAGACTTGTCTGTGGGAGAAACCCAAGTAACTGCTGCTTTGGGGTTTATTTGGGTGCTGCTCCTTCAACAACAATGTTGAGGCACAGGTCAAAAGTGATCTCCACTTATGCCTCCCCGCAGCTCGCTGTATCTGGGGCTGTGCTCTTTGAGAACAGCTTCTGTCTGTGGGAGTGGGCCAGGGAGGGGTTTTCACCCCTGGCAGCTTGCAGGGCAGATGTCTTGTGAGCCAGACATCAGCTGCAGGGTCAGCAGCAATCAACAAGGGACCAGGAGCCCTCCCTGAGCTGTGTTCCCCTCAGAACCCAGACTGTGTGATGGTCAAATGCTGAGGCAGGAGCACCACACCAAAAGGTGTGTGACATCAACATAGGTGGCTCTGCCATCTCCAAAGTCTTGGGGTCATATAGACTTTTTTTTTCTTTCCTTGATAAGGAAGACTAAGGAGAAAAGAAACACAGAGCCCTGATTATCTGCACTAAAGACTGACCCAAGATGAAGTGTTTGCGAGATCAGCAAACCTGAGTGGCTCAGATCCCTTAAAACGTCTCCCTGGAGGTGTCTCTGTGCGATGCAGCCCCTGCTGGTCCTCAGTGGCCACAGCCTTGCCTGCAGCTGACAACTTCATCGCTTCCCTCTCTCCCTCCTGCTCTCTGTCGCTCGTCCTTTGGTGCGTGGGGTATTCAGGGCGATGGCTTGTGCCAGTGTTAATGGGAATAACACTTTGAGGCTGCTGGAGGGAATCGAGGCCTCTGTCTTCCCAGGCCATCACTGCTTTGTGAGCTCTGGCTCTCACCTTTAATGTGGAGTCAGCTTTCTTGGCACATGGAGGATTCACCCTGTGGGATACTTTGCTGACTTTTCTCTTCACCTTGACTCAGACACGCACAATAGAAATAGCAGCTGCGGACTCCTATGGTTTCAGACCCTGCCCTGTTTCAATTAGAGAGGCACATGGGTTTGCAGAGGAGGCTTTCAAGGAGGATTCGTGGGTTTCCTTCTGAGTCTTAACACACAGAAAAAAAACAAGCCTTGCACTGAGCTGCCTGCTTCTCCTGAACACCTCCAAGCACCTGGCAAGCAGTCAGCAGTACTGCTCCCCTACCTTGTCTGATGGGGGAGCACAGAGTGCATTCATCGACACAAGAGGGTTGCATCCTGGCAAAACCTGTCCCCACAGTTGTCCCAGTAGGAGAACAGCACTAAGGGGTGAAAGGCACTGCTGAGAAGACAGCAATGTCAGGAAGGCAGAGTGCTTCCATCCTGGTGACCACAGATAACTCCTCAGGCTGGAGCATGGCTATTGCAGTGGGGAGGTCACCTCTGTCAGCAGCTCAGCCCTGGGGCTGCGGAGGAGGTGGCCCAAGGGCAGTGGAGAGCACTCTCCCAGGGTCTGCCAGCACCCAAGCAGCATTTCCTGGGAGTCTTGCTGTGACCCCTGGGCAATGCTTTCCCAGCCTGGCATCATCAGGCTCCCGGTGTGGGGCTGGGCAGGAGCTAGTTTGGTCCCTCCAACCTCCGTTGCTGCTGCAGAGGAGATGGTAAGGAGCTGGAAGGGCAGTAGGTAACTGCTGACACCTCAAAACCTTGCTTACACCAAGGCATGCTCCACCTTAGGGATGTCCTTGTGTCCTGGCAGGGCTCTCAGAACCCCCCAGCACAACACAAGAGGAATACCCTCACCTAAAAGAAAAAAAAAAACAGTACCACAGTTTCTTGGAGCTGTTCTTGTTATTGAAGCAAGAGCCTTCTCCCTGCCCTACTCCTCCAGCTCCCTCACTAGGCTGGGGGGAAATAGCACAGGTCACCTTCCATGAGAAGCACCATCCTCACCTAGGGAGAGGAAGAGGAGGAGATGCTGACTGCAACAACAGTGAGCTAGGGTAAACTCAGAAATTGTTTGAACACTAGAGATAATTAGTCGTGTACATTTAGCTGGCCTTTTTTTTTTTTTTTTAAAGAACTGACGTAGAATTGTTCTAAAAAAAAGTTGAACTAGCATCTTCCCCACGCCACGTGCCCCTTGGCCCCATGGAAATGCTGTGTGCTCTCCCGCTTCCCACGAGGAGTGCAGCCGGCTATGAGGGGTAGTGCCTGCTAGAGGGTTGCGGCAGTGATGGGGCTTAGAAGCCAACCAGGATTTTCACAGCATCTCAAGCTGTTTGAGGCCTTGCCCTCTGCTGTCATGTGCACACTTGAGATTTTTTTTCCTTTCTTGCTCAATAAATCCCCTGTTTGCTAGACCTCGGGAGTGCACGAAAGTTTGCAAGTGACCCAAGTTCAAGCTAAAGGCTCAGCAGGAGACAAATAAAAGGAACTTTAAATCTATTATTAAATACGTAAAATCTCACAACATCTTTAGGTCTGACTTGCATCTTCTGAGCCCTTGAAGTTGCAAATAAAGACCAAGCAAATGGCTGGAACTTTGATCCCCGCTCTGGGGGAGGATCTGCTTTGCCTGGTAATACTCGGGAAAGTATCCAGAAATATACTTGTTAACATTTGGAGACTTTGGAAAATTATCCAAATTTTCAAGCTGGGACAAGACTGTGTATGGGCAAAGCTGGATGCACATCTTGTTTTTCATATCTCTAACAAGGAGCCAGTCGTAAAGAGAAACCGAGGAGTCTTAGCACAGAAGTAACAGAGTAGTTTATCCCCAGAGCACATTTTTCTAGGTTCTTATTATTTCATCTGTTGACCAGCGATTAAAAAAATCTAATTCTTCCTCAAAATCTTCCACATTGCTCTACCTTTCAGCCCACATTTTGAAATAGCCTAAATAAAATGCATGGCCATATAGAGAACCTCGACCTACAGATATTCAAAATTTAGCTCCTACTCAGAATTTGTTCCCTCAAGGGCAGGATAAATTGAAGCAAGCATTCCTCCTGACCAGACCTCAATACAGACCAACACCTGTTTCACTACAGGTATCACAAGGACCATGTTGTAGAGTAATTGTGGCCCAATGCAAACTCTGAAAGTCCATGAAATAACTTTCGGATTGTTGAAGTATTTTGCACATATTAACTGAACTTCACATCACCTGGCTTAAATGCGAGCAGCAGAACTGCTTCAAAACTAACTTTGAAGTTCTTCTGCTGGGAGTGGGAGGCTGGCCTGCCTGTCCTTCAGAGGTCTGAAATCACACGATTTTGTGAAAATGGTGCAAAACTGTTGTAACCTGGGAAGTCAGCTGCGGAGACAGAAAGAGAAATTGGAAGTTTCTATCACAGGCCATGCTATTCCTCAAGGGCCGGAGACTGAGCGTGACAGTCCTGGCTCACCGTCCGCAATCCCCATCGTTCAAACGCCAACCAGTGCCCCCATCATGAGCCTGGGGACACAAGCTGTCTCTCTGCTGAACAATTGCATTACTTTCAGGGGAACGGAAAGCATGAAGTGTTTGAAGGTCTCTCTGTCTGAGCAGATTTGCATGACCGGTTCTGTTAGCAATCACGCATCTCTGGCACGCCTGGGTAGTTAGACGCTCTTCAAAGATTTGCAGTGGGCAGTTTTAGCCATGCATCTTTTCATCTTTTATAGCTACACTCCTTATGTCGGAGCCATTAGCAATATCTCTAAACTCCCTTTCAATCATGTTTTACGGTGCCTGTTCAGTGCATTGAGGTACCTTTTATGGTTGCGATGACACTTTCATTATAAGCCGCTGTTTTCAGTGGTTTATAACTTTCCCCAAAAATTACCTTTGGGGGCTGAAATTTTCTCACGCTTTCTTATTCACCGGCCAGCAGTGAATTTACTTAGAAAGTTGGAAGATAATCTCCTCAGCTATTTTGGAGTTATCAGAACTTAGAGGGAAAAAAGGAAAAAAAAATCAATTTTTTTTGGCCATTAAAAAGAAAAGGTAATCATGTATTTTCAATCTCCGATAATGCAAAAACCTAGGGTGAACGCAGGTTCCATGAGACATCTGTTTATTGTGATTAAGTTTGGGCAAAGAAAAAAATTTAAACACAATGAGAAATTATAAGCCATTCAGATACCGGGCAATCCTAATAGTATGAGACAGAAAATGCATTTATGACTAGTGGGGGCCGAAGGATCTTTGTTGCTGGCTTCAGCACTTTGAGTTTCCTGAGCTTTGTGCAGTGAGCCCTTAACACAGCATCAATAAATGCCTTTTGATTTCATAAGCCAAACAGTCATAGCCACTCAACAAATATATAGGCAAATGCAACTAAGGTATTTATCAACTGCTCTAAAGGTATTTGCTCACTTCTCAGTATGTGTGTGTTCCAGCTGGCCCTAGATAATACCTATTGATGCCAGTTATTTTCAGAGTTTATTCTGGCTGACTGATTACAAGAACAGTAGTCATAGTGCGGGCATTTGCTGTTTCCAGTTGTGTTTACTTCCCTTTCCAGGGAAAGAAAATGCATACTGACTTGTTTCCTTTCCAGTGTGTAAACCTCTTCTTTGGATGTATCTGCTTGTTTGTGTGATAGAGGCTTTCATCTGAAGACCTGAACACTGTCAGAGAGAGGCTGCTGGGTGGGATGGACACCTGCTTTGATGTAAAGTGAGATAATCTTCACAACAAACAGGTAGATACTGTTATGGCCGCTGCAAATCTACCTGGGCTTCTTTTAGGTATATATCAAGAGGAAAATAAATATGGAGACAGATTCAGTTTAGATTATTCTCTGTGGATCTGCTCCAGTGCTGGCTCCAGCCAGTGGGTCCCTTTTCATTGGCTTTAATGGCTTTCCAATCAGGCTCTAGGGTCTGATTTTATGTTCAATGACCCGGCTGTTCATGATGAGGTTTCAGCAATTTCCAAGTAACTGGAGTTGCCAAATAGTTTTAGATATAAATGGTCCTCTTCTCTCATAAATTTTACAAAAGCAGCTCCACCTACAGGATCCCCCAAATTAGCAGGAGTTAAGCAACTCCTGCAAAAGGGGCCATGAAAGCTTGCTTGAGCTTTTAAAATTTGCTTTAGCCTTCTGTTAGGATTCCCCCGTGCATTTTAACCTGTACACGGCTGCCTTAAACAGCATGTCATCCAGACTTGCAATAGCATCTCTCTAATAGGACTAAAACCAGAAATCACCACTTTGAGTCTAATATTCGAATTCAGAGAGCTCCTAACTATGCCACTTTTCAGCACAGTACTTAACCACGCTATTTAAATTTTCAAGGCAAGGAAACCTGAGCAAACACACTTAAATGCCAGGTAGAGCTGAGCGGTACCACAGCTTGACCCAAACTAAACGAAGCTAAAATCCCTCCACTCACACCCGAGGTCACGAAAGAGATGATGGTTTCTCTTTAAAAGGCGAGTTACTTCATCCTGCAGAATGATATGCTGTATTTAACGCTTCATTTTAAGCTGTTTTGAGCTCAAATGAATATAAATACCCAATGGTCATTCTCTTTATTAAACTGGAGCTACACAAAGGACTAATAATCTGGTTGTCTTGTTGTTCAGTCTAATTATAGTAGGGAGTGTGAGGAATCCCATGTGCCTCCTAACTTTGGATGAAAACAATTAGTCTGCAGGTTTCTTTTTTTGGCTTTTATTATTATCATTATTGCAATTAATAAACTTCATCTTCCACTGCCAGAGTCTACAGAAGGGCACACTGCAGAACCAGGAGAAGAAAGGGAAATGCGGTGTTCTGTCTGCTTCACGTGATTTCTGCCTAGCTTTTTGGATAAGATTTGTTTTCTATATCAGGGCAGTTAGCTCAAGGGCTGGATCCTGGAGAAGAATATTAGAACAAAATGCTCAAAAATGGTTTTGGGAATGGAGGCTGCTGTCAACATTTCTCAAGAACAGGCCAAGCGCAAACCTTGAAGAGGGGCCCTAGGGAGTGATTTATAGCACGGACTGATACAGTAAACGCAATTTGTTTTAATTAAGGCGATGGGTTATTGCATAATTCACATTGCGCTGGCTGAAATGACCGCACCAGGCAGTTTTGGAGAATTACAAGCCGTTCTCATAAATTCCATTAACTGTAATGCAGCAAATGTTGCAGGAAACAGAGTTTCATCAAGAAACATAAATGCAACATTCCTACTTCTCGCAAGTTTACGCCAAAACTAATTCTGCACTATATATGCAGCTCTTAGCTCCTATACATAATGAAATACAGGTTTTCACTCCCTTTCCCTGGCACACCTAACAAACCTGCAAGTATGATCATCATTCAAAGCACCAAGACAAATCCTTAAGTAACAACCAAGAGCCTGGTGCAAAGGATACGACACGTCCCCAGGCCCACCCACCCAAGCGTGGTCCCTAGATCCGCACAGGCTGTTACATTGATGAACATTGATGTACCTACATGCATCAGTAACAGTCTGATTTGGAAAACTGATGGCTGTTTTTATCTGGGAGAAGGGGCTGTGCACAGCCTGAGATGCCCGTGCTTTTCAGAGTGAGCACACCAGCTTAATTCACTCCAGTGTTGGCTTTTGTAATCTCAAGTTTGGTAGCTTTCAAGAAAAAGCGTGTGATTATGCAATTAGAAAGTGAGTCAGAATTCATGAAACAGATATACAATTGAGCAGATTTAAATTTGCCTGGGTCAGCCTAACATTGACATTGACAAATTTTCTGAGAGACAATTTTGCAATATTTACATTCATTTAATGTTACTTTGTACTTCTAAGACAAATATAAACACAAAAAAAATAACTGTCTATTATATATCGTATAGTAAATAGAGAGATTATACTACTATGCATAGTATTAATAGAGCGAGAAAGATTCAAGGGATCTGTAAAAAAAATAAAAAAGATGTGATTGCATTGTTAAATATTTACAATTTTAAATGAATCGCTCAGTGCACTTCAGTTACTCCAGCCCCAGAAAACTGCAAAAATCATACACTTGAAAGAAAACAACAACAGCAAATATCTTACCATGATAGTGAGTTAATTAAAGAGAGAAAGGAAGGAAAGAAAGAAGAAAGATTTAGGATCAGCACTGGAATTCATGATTAGATGCAACCGTTGTATATGTTTCCGCAGTGAAACAATGATAACCCTAATAGATGTGAGCATCGGATTCCTAATACCCTGTCTTGGATTTAGCTCTCTTAACACCCACTGCATAACACTTACGTGCCCATTCTCCGCCTGTTATCTGGGTCTGTCTATAGGCAATAGCTATGGGTTTCCAGAAGCCTATTGCAAATCTTGGGATAAGGTTTTAAAACAGGCAGGGTGAGCCACCCATGGTAGCCAACAGAGAAGTGATTTGGGATGTGACCTTTTCTGTGCAAAGACGCAAAGCATAGCTAATGTTGTAGGAAAGCTACTTTTCTAAGGTAGGTGGCTGCAGAAACCTGCTGTGACCATTTTAAAATGTGACAGCCCTGAATGCGTGGCTGCTGGTGTCAGCAGAAAAACTTTCAAGGCCTCCAGTGAACCTGGGTGATCCCTAGACCCTGGTGGCCAACTGAGCCAGCAGAGCTCCTGCTCCTGATCTACCGGTGGCAGAGGAAGGCTGGGAGGCATGTGGCAGGCAACCTGTGTCACTCTTGGTGAAACAAACCAATGGAGCTGGCTGAAGCTGAAATTTCCACCTTCTCTGGGCACTTAGCCCATGGCCAGCCCAGCCCCACCTGCCATCTGAGGGCATGTCAGCGGTCGCCTTCTGCCCACGGTGACTGCTCACCTCAGGGCCAGTCCAGCAGGCTGAGAGCACCGACGGACAGACAGCTCAGCTCCAGCACACCTCTGAGATTATCTCTGCCTAACAGGGTGGTCGTCACCAAGGCTCCTCAACCCCAAATGATAGGATTTCCAATCCCTGTGTTCAGCTTGCATTTCATCTTCCAACTGGCGGCCGAAATAACTCTCCTTATTGTGCTGCTTCAGTGCCTGCCTTATCTATTTATTTTTTTCTCTGCCGGAGGACACGGACCTCTCCTCTGTTTGTATTTGGGCAATGCCGTGATCTCAATTTGAGGAGGGAGAAGAGGCAGATTTAGGTGCTGCCCGGCTGGAGAGGAATGTCAACCTATAATAAGTTGGTGGCTCTGCTCTTTCCTTCCCCTCCCACTCTGCTGCCTGTGATGTGGTGTTATCAGTTTGCCTCCTGTTCTTTCTTGTGCAGCATCGTAAATATAACAGCAAGCCAGAGCTGCTTTTGAGCAAAGTTCCTCACTGCATTATACATGAGTTTGGAAACAAGAGGAGTTTGTTCTGAATCCCATTTAGCCTCGTGAACTTTCGTAGGTGAATTTCAGGCCTATTTGGCTGGCTAAAGCTGAAGTTTGAATTATTGAAACAACAGGGGGCACTTTGGATCTCTTCTGCCAGAAAGGCTGAGAGAGACAGCATTTTATTTTCAGCCTTATTAAAACTTCTCTATAGAGAGGAAGTCGATCTTTTCAATTGCACTTAATCTCCAGAGAAATCTCCCACTGATCCCTAAAATGCCGAACTTGCAATCCTGGAGCAGTTTTTAACCTGCAGCACTGGAACGTTTCTAATGTTTCCAATACTGCTTAAATGCATCTCCCTCCGCCGATTACCCTGCTGTGGCCGGATACTGCCGAAGCCTACTACGGTGTTAATTTGCACAAGGACAGTAATTGTTGTCCACAGACTTGGGGGCCACCCGCGCCAGCCTGTGCTCAGTGCTGGGCCCTGGGCATTTGGTCGGGATGTTGCTGTGGTGCCTCTGATGTGATTCCAGGTAGTTCGTGCTCAGAAAAAGGACTTGTGTCACTTAACTCCAGGAACAGGGCTCAGCCTGTGCACATCTAATGTGTAAAATGTCTTTGTGCACACTGACTTTGGACAAAAGCCTTTGTTTTTATTTGGCTGGCTCCAGGTTTTGACAGACAGACTAGCCACACGTCCTGCAGCAAGGTGTCATGCTCCTCTGCAAACGTCTGTCTGGGCAGCACCCCTGAGCCCGGGCAGATGATAGGGTGGCAAAGGGAGGGGGCAGAAGGGGAAAGCAGCAGCACCCCTGGGAGAAGCTGGCTGCCGGCGCTGCAGATGGGGGGTTTCTCTCCTGCCAGAGGGGGTGGAAGTGGGGAGCAAGGGGTGGCTGCTTGTCTGCATCCGAATCAAAACGTGAAGACAAAAGACAAGATCCCGTCCTGTAATCTGAAGGCATCAGCCGGGTCTTACCTACACTTTTAATGTGTACTGTTTAAAGATGACGAGCATGAGATTAACAGCCTTTGTTTCCAGATCCTAGCTGCCTTCCGTCCCTGGCCCGGAGTGATTCTTTATCTCAGTTGCCAGCTTTGCATGTCATTCAGTTCAACTTAATCGCAAGGACCCACAAATCAAGCGATTTCAGGCTGGGGGCTCTGCCTTACAAAGCCTTTGCACATCAGCAAATAGGATTTTCTTGCACTTCCTCATGGACTTAACAAAGACATTTGCTCTCAGTTTACCAAATTTCCATAGTGCAATTTGGGCATTTCGCAGCACGGTTTGCATGAGGATCCTTTTGAAGTCAGGGAGCTCGGATGGCCTGTATGAATGGAGCGGGATTAGCACTGCAAATACCAGTTGCATCCACGTTGGAAAGCTCATAATTTAATGGCCAAGCAGTTTAGCCAGGTTCAGAGCCAAGGTCCTTCGCTGATTGAAAGGATAGAAATCTTGCAAAGGTACAGATTAGATGTGGAAGTGTACTAACAGAAAATGATATCCTAATTTTAGGATGTTAAGTTATTAAACTGAGCTGCTATGAAGCATTCACTGTGACTGCTGCACACATCCTTGGATCTCCATGAGACTTGTTCAATACAGCCCAGTACACCTGGCTTACCCAAACATTCAAATGTGGGAGAAAATCTGGACCTGAGAACATTGTGAAGTTGGACTCTATCGTTTCTCGGCAGTCATCAAACAATACCAGCCCTTTAATATCATATGCAAATCCAAGGATATATGAAACAGCTGGCTGAGAGTTATATATATATAGAGTGTATTTTTTTTTCTTTGTGTGTGTGTGTGTCAGTTGTTGCATTCAATAGAGAGGAGAACTATGTGTGAAAATTTAAATTATGCCTGATTTTGGATAGAGGAACACTGAGTAGTCTTAGCTAAAAATTTTGCCCTTTTTTGAGTAAATGTTTGATCTTGGGTCAAAGAGCAATAGTTGGTCAATTCTTGTTTCACAGTAATATTTAAATTTTTATCTAAAACTTGACCTAATTTCTAGAAATGCACAAATGGGTTAAATAACCCCTACATTAAATAAAAATGTAGATTTAATGTAAAAAAAGTACATTTTGGGTTGACCCAAAAAAAGTTTTTTAAAAGTATCACTCCAGAGAGCCCTCTCTAATGTTCAGGGGATTCATATCATTTCAGCAGAAATAAGCAGAGAGATGTAAACCACAAAGACTTTCAGGCCTTCTGATCCAGCATTATTATGTATCCAGCAGAGATCAATGCCTCAAAGAAAAGTGCAAAATCCCCTGAAATGCCCCATTAAAGACTCCACATTTAATAGTGATTAGTATATGGGTATCTGGGGTTCCAGCCCTTCTCCTCGTTATTAGCTCCATTTCATGTCACGTTCCCCATGCAGGCTGCTGGGATCACATGGATTTGTGCAGAACTGCACTGGAGGAAAGCAGGGAAGATGTCCACATCCCAACCAGCTGTAGGTTGCTTTGCTGTCCATCCAGTGGATGGCCTATTCTTCTTTCAGGATTAATTACTCTTCTCTAAAAACTCAACTCCTTCCAAGGAATTGTGGTAATGCCTCACACCAACATCACTGAGGGTTTAGGACATAAAAGGCTATACAGATAGAAAGACACATGGTGCCTTGGAGAGTCCTGGCATTTTATTCAGATAGGCTGATTGTCTGGCCATACTTGCAGCTCATCAGAACCAATATTACACTGCAAATGAATGAAGGAGTGATATAGGAAACTTCTGTCATGATGAGAAAGCCTAGTGAGTCTGAACATCACTCCTCCAACCCCAGCACCTCTCTCACAGATAGCAGAGGAGATACCGCACTTGCTTACGTGGATCCCTGGGAATCACAATTTCCCTGCTCCATCCAGAGCTTCAAAAAAACAACTGCTCCCAGATCCTTGAGGAAGAACTTGTCTGGGGGCAGAAGCTGAGAGTCTCCTGTGACTCCTTCACCCAGGACCTGTGTCAGGTCCTGTACAAACATGAGGAAGATAACCTCACCCCAAGCTGAGTAGCCCTTCAAAACAGAAGCAGGAATGGGGAGAAGTGGGAACGGGGACTCTGTGCAACAACCTCACTTCTGAACATGTGTCCCACATTCCCTGGGAGAAGGACACCAGTCCTGTTCTCCTCCTTTTCCCTTGCTGAGCGATACTTTCCCTTCTAGTGCAGTGAATGCAGATGCAATCACCTTGCATAACCGATCAAGTCTCCATTTCACAGCTGCTGAAGTACGGTCAGTGGCATTGCTCTGCCCCATGCTCCCTGCAGAGGCAGCTGAAGGAAAACCTCACAATTCCCAGTTCAGGGTGGTTTTGTCAGACAGTCCGAGCATATGTGGGACTGCCTCTCTTCATACCAATGTCTTCTGCTCCAAGGACACCACAGCACAAACTGCTGGCAGCTATACAGAATCTGTTTCCATAGAAGAGACATCCCACTCCTGGACCCACAGAGCAGTCTATCACGCGACTTCACTGCATTTTGCTTTTCCACATCAGCTTTAAGGAAAAGCAAACTGAAACATTACACTAGCTGCAGACATGGAGGCATGCTCATACATCTACACGCGGCTTGCAAAAACAGCTGCTGTGCATACATGCACACACGGAGTTCACCTTGCCCAAGCCATTAGCAAAGAGTATTTTCCGAGGAGTTTACATACCTTCCAGTGAGAAGCCCGTTTTGTCTTTGAGAAAAGTTGCTTTTCTTTTACAAATAGGGGCTATTTGTTTAAGCTGTTTTTTGAGGTGTCAAACATAAAAATGAGAAGAGACGTCAATCGGGGCCCAGGGGGACAGGGAGGGGGAGACAGAGAGACTGAAAAATGCTTCTAACGCAGGCGGCTTGTTTAAGCACAGAGTGTGCTGCAGCCAGCTGGATCTTTGGAGAAAAAGATGAATTTCTACACATTTAAACATGAATAAGGTGAGATGAAGGGAGGGGGAAAATCCATGAAGGTGAAGAGCCTTTTTTTTTCCTTTCCCCAGTTGTGATGGATGACTTCAGCCTAAAGTACTGAGCCTCCCAGTGAAGAAAATATCTACAGTGATTTTGATAAATAAATGCTTAGACCTTGCAGTTGCCACTTTGATGTTGGAGGGAAAGAAGTTTATACTTTGCAGTGTTTTTTTTTTTTTTTTTTCTTTTTTTTCCAAGGGACTGGGAAGGAGCAAAGCTGGTATGGACCTTCTGCCACCCCTGCAGTAAGAAGAGGGACTTATCCTGGGCATCATCTCCTACCGTTTTCTTCACTACACAGGAAAAACTGAAGCACCTGCAGAAGTTAGCATTAAGATAACAACAGGCAAAGCTAGGGTGACATGAGGCTGCCAAGTGCTTGGAAAAGGGAAGGAAACAAGGCACTTCATCCTACTGACTGACCTCCAGCATTGGCTTCTCCCTTTCCCAGTGCCAGTAGCATGAGCAGGCTGGGTGCAAAGCATCTCTGGAGCAGAAATAAACTCCCAAACCTCAAAGGGTCTGTGGAGGCAGACGTGGACCCCTGGCAGCTTGCAAGGCCACCAAGGTGCAGGTGTTCCTCATGGCTGCATTCACGCACCGCATGGGACAAGGCAGTCTCAAAGCTTTTTCTTGCCTTCAGCCCCTTACTCAGGGGAGCTGTTTCACCACATGCAAGATGTGGCTGCTTCTAGGGCAGGACATCAGGGGATGCACTTAACACTATTACAGTTCCATGTGGTTTTGCAGGAAAGTAAAAAAAAAAAATACTCAATTCCATTGCAACTACAACTGAAAAAGCACAAATGCCCACACTGGAATCTAGCTCAGAACATAAAGAATAGCCCACAAACGTGAAAAGAGAAGTCTTTCAGCTGCTAACCAGGACTTGTGTTTTACATCCCAGCTATGTTCCCAGCACTGCTCTGGAGAAATGTACCAGGAACGTGGTGTACAGCTATTCACTAACTCTGATTTCTGCAGCAGCAGTGTTTCTTCCTCTGGAGCTCTCCCAGACCTGCCTGGCCAGATGTAACACTGCTTTGCTGATGAGATGTGAACAGACCAGAAGTGTCAACCTATGTCTTGGAGAAACGAGACCCTGGCACTTCTGTGAGGCTCTGAAGTAGAAGCAAACATTGCTGGATTCCCAACCCGACTTTCAGAAAAAAAAAGTATATATATATATAAAATTGAAAAAAAATGCATTCCTTAGCTTTCAGTATACTGGGCATCTGCTCACATCACTTGTACCCTGACTCTTGTTTCCAAAGCCCATTGAGACTGTACCACATCAGCATGTGGGAAAGGGCAAATGAGGCCAAAGACACATTGAAGTGGAACACATTCCTGGTCCTTTCATTCGCTTCCCCAGCATGGGGATCCTTGATGGGGATAGCCGCGCTCCCACAAAAGGCAGTTGTAACTCCTCTCCCTCACTCCTGCTCAACAATGAAGGGTTTGAGCCTGCTCAGCATGAGTGCGGAGCTACAGAGGAGCGGATGAAAAAGCCTGAGCTAAATGGAGAACACAAACACATCTCTGAGCTACACTAATGAGAACATAACTAATATGTTACATATTCCCAGCAGCGCAAAGGAAACCTAAGGGAAGCACAGGCAGTCAGAGGTATTATTTCACTTGCTGTAAGCTAGTTTTATTCGCACAAGGGTCTATCTGTCTGTGTATTTAAGTCCCTCTACTGATTTCTTACATCCTCAGAAATGCCCTAAACTTTGAATCCATGACTAAATTGCTTGACTTGCTATGCAAAGCTGCACGAAACCCATGTTGTGAGATATAGTGGAAGAGGTGAGCTTTGGTTCAGTAAAAGTGTGGAGAAACTCATGAAATCCTGCAAGACTGCTTTTATTCCCTCTGAAGTTTGCTCAGTTCAGTTAGTAACCAGAGAGCTTCTGAGAGGCTCCAGATTCGCCCAAGCTGCAAGATGAAAGGAGGGTTAGAAGGAGGGCTATAAACAAGATATATATCTATTTTTTCCCCTCCGCAGCAAACTGTGGCAGAGGCAGCAGCAGACAAGAATGCAGATGTCCGTGTCATTTGCTACCCAGTATATCAGGGGAATGACAGGTCAGCACTTGGGTTTGCAGTGATTTGCATTCCCGAGCTGAGCAGGGTGACAATTTGAGGTGACATGACAGCAGGCTATGTTCGGAGCCATATTGGCCCTCAAGAAACCAGGGAGAGGACAGAAAATGTGACATCTCTTATTGGGGCCAACGGACAGACCCATTTGGGGGATATTTCCAGAAGAGAATGCACGTCCTAACACCTGAAAAGGATGCAAGGAAACTTTTCGGTGGGACCTGTCACACAGTTTCCGTGTTGTCTGTGAGAGTGATGACAGCGAGAGGAAGACAAGAAACAGAATTTTATTTTTTTCTTCCACGCACAGTGGAAGACATCGTCACCAGCTCACTTAAGATGTGGGTACACCACACTGTGCCCTCCTCTCCAAATGGGTGCAACAGGGATGTGCCCAAAAAGCTGCTGGTCCAGCGGCTTGCTGGCAGACACTGTATAAGATCACCCTTCCAAGACTTTTATTTTTTTATTCCCTTTCCATCCCAACGAGGATGACTTGCACACTGGGCTCCACCATCTCCATCAGTGCTTTCTGTAGAAGCAATTCACTTGTATTAAAAAAGAGGTTTTACTGCAAAGTGCATGAAAGCAGGAGGGAGAGGAGTGAGACATTGGAGAGAGACAGAGTGCAAGCTTCTTTTGGTACCGCTCTTCCCTGCTCCCCCTTACAAGTCCTGCTGATGTCTGACGCCTCTCTGCATGCAGCCAAACTCTGCTCACCAGTCTTCTGGGGTTTTGCACCACCTCCTTCAAGGATACTTGCCCTTAAACAAAGGGTCTTAAGCTGGCCAAGGGAGAGGGAGAGAGTCAGTGATCCTGTTTCTCAGGCTGTGAGCTGAGAGATCAAAAAAAAAAATGAGCCAAGTTTACGCTTGTGAGAACTTCCACAAGAACATTTCTACATTTTCTAATTGGAATACAAGCTTCTGAGAGGGGGAAAAGTTAATCAAAATTGTGAGAGTTTTCCTACCAGCTCTAGCCAAGGTGAAAGATTCTGTCCAAATTGAATCACATAAATCCCCTCAGGCCTTCTGGCTGGTCTGCTAAGCAGGTGGCTCATTGGCCGGTTAAAAAAAAAAAGTCACATGAAAATGCCCTCACTGTGTAGGCTGCAAAGGCTTTTCCGCTTTGTTCTTTGCGTCATGTTTAAGGGATTCCTTTTCTGCCCAGTGGAGCATCTCCATTGACTTATAGCAGCTGGAGAGCAGACCCCTGGGCAGATATGTGACTTTCCCTTGCTGAAACAGCTGATGTATTTCATCCCAGAGGAAATTGCCTTTGAGTATCTTATAAAGCAAATCCAGAGTATACACAGGAGCATAGTTTGAAGTACTAACTCAAGCAAAAGCCCATGGCAGGGAAGAAAGATGTAGCTGAGTAAGAATGAAGAATCCGTGCTTTAGAGGTAAATGCATTTGGGATGTACTATGGGGAATGCTGGAGTGGAATGGGCTAGGCAAATGGAGGGTATCATAACTATTATTTGAAAAAAATCTGCATCTAGAAACCACAGCTGTCATTAATTAAAACACTCATCTGAGTTTCACAGAGCTTGGCACTGTCAGAGTTTGGGAAGACACGGTCTATCTAGCTCTTCCTTAAGCAATCTTTTCACGTTTATTTAGTTATTTTAAATGCCACTAGAAATTAAGCTAATTTACCAAGTTCCCCAAATCTTTTAAAACACCTATTACAGAAAATAACATTAAAGACAGGAGGAAAGGAAACCAAAGCAAAGAGGACAGCAGAGACTGGGTTTGCCTGTTCATATCCACTTGTGGAAAACAGACCTGCACCGAAAAGACTGCAGTCCTGAGCAGTGGGTTGTGATTCCTTAAAGCAAAGCTCAGTCAGAGAGAGGTTCTCCTTTTCTGAGCTCATAGAAAACCAAACAGGCAGGGTCAGGAGGAAAAAAAAAAAAAGGTCCAGGTGGCTAAAGAAGCTCGCTTTGTACTGAAAAGAAAGATTTTGAGGCGAACTGCTGCCTGGGTAGCAAAGCACTGGGCAGTTCTACACCTTTCACTGTGATTCCTCATAGGGTTTTCACTGCATGGGTTTGGGAGAGAGATAAAAAGTATCTTGCCAGAGCTGACCTCGTGTGGGTTAGAGAGTGATTGCAGCAGAGGTAGCGCCTTGGGTGTGCAGGATCACACTATGCATGGTCTCTTCATGCACAGTTGTACTGTACCTTCGTCCTTGGCTTTCACACTACCCAAACATCACCTGTCTCCACACTTCTACTCATAAATATAGACACCTACTCAGCTCCTGCCAGGGAATTACTGAACATGTGGTAACGAAGTTAATCCAACAGCGTCTCCCTGAAATGTATTTATTCTCCAGGTATTACTGGTGAGGAGCAGGCACAGACAACCCTGTCAGCCTGACCAAACAATCCTCTCTAAGGTTTTCTAGGCTGCCCATACACTGTTAGAAGCCCGTCTGAATTTCATTTCCCTCGACAGGGCCAAGTGCTTCAGGGATTTACCCTGGTGTAAATCTGAAACAGCACCACTGATCTCAGAATAGCTGGGCCGGATCCACCCCAGCCTATGCAGGCTGTCGAAGAAAAAGCCTGTCTTCCAGAGGCACTTTTATGCTATCTAAAAACATTTTCCATCACACTACCCAGCCAATTAGCTGGAAGTGATAATTGTTCAAGGTAGAGGGGTCTGACAGGTTCTCGGCCTAGCACTGCCCTGGTCTCAGGTAGAGCACCCACTGCTTGGACTTGGTGCCACGCAGCCCTGGACTGGGGGAGAACTTATATTAACATGATGGTGGCACCAAGCTTGCACACCTGTAACTCTAAAACACTAAATTTTCAGAGGAACAGTATCCCCCAAACTTCCCTGCCACATGAGCATTCTTTTTGTCAGTCCTAGCAAAAAAGGCTAAGAGCTCAAATTTAGCTTTGTCCATATCTTCTCTTATTCTCCTGCACCACCAAGAGGTTGAGGTAAATTAGTGGGAAATAGCAAAAAGGAGCCATGCTGTCACTGCTCATTCAGTGCATAGATGGAGGACACCGGTCTGCTGGGGCTGGGTGTTCACGGACCGGCTAATTCTTACAATAGGGAAGGGCAACTTGAAGCCTGTTTGTATCTGTTCTGGAAAATTAAATTGCATCTGTTCATACTCGCACACGTGTATGCATGTTATGTATGCAAATGCATGCAGAAACACCCCCAGAGTTTCATTTGGCAGAGCCCAAAGGTGTGTCTCTATTTCTGGATGTTTTTTTTTTACTCCACAATGGTGGCTTTTTATGTGCATATCCAACAGTTATATTTGGTCCTTTCCAGCTGGAATGAAATTTGCAGACCAGAAGAAATAGAAAGGAGAAAAGAGAGAAGGGGAAAGTGAGTGAGGGAACTGCGGAGAACTGAGTGCCAGGGGCTGCCATCCAGAGATTTCTTTTGGCTCTCCCTTCCCAAGAAAACCAGAGCGAAGCAGTGTGCCAGTGCTGGGCTTCAGATTCCCCTGGCACCGAAGGCCTGGCTGCTTGGGAAAGACGTCTAGGAATGCCGTGAGCATCTGCACAACCCACCTCGTTCCCAGGGAGAGGATGATTTAGAGCGAGCAGAAGAGCAAACTTTCTTCCTCCACCCTCCCTCAGTGCTAACTTGGGCTGGGACTTTCGAGCACGCTTGGTACAGCTATTCTCCATCACAGTGAAACAGCATGGCCCTTTCCTGTAGCATAATTAGTGCTTTCCAGCAGTTATGGCAATATTTTGGGATTTGGAAGGTCTGGAATTAGTCCCTGGCTTGTCCACAAGCTTTGCTGGCCTGAGGCAAGCTACTTTTTGCTTCAGTTCCTCAGCTCTAATTTTTTATTTTATTTTATTTATTTATTTTTTTTTGTGACCAGCTTGGCTTGCTTCTCCTTTGGAAATCAACAGGATTTACTCCAGCCCTGAAGTGAAGCATGTGCATACATGCTTGGCTGGGCCACGGGAGATTGCTCAGCATTGAGTATCTTTGGATGTGCCCAAAAGCAGATGATTTTGGGGTAGGCCCTGTTTGGGTGTTACTGTTTCAGCAGGAATCTGCTCAGAAGTTGGGTGCACAAGAGCACCTCCTCCTCACCTTGCAGCACCTCCCTTCCCCGTCGTGATATCACTAAGCAAGCCAAGATCAACAGAACTGTTTCTGATAGACTGCCGTTCCAAACTTGAGCCCAAAGGGTGATGATCTTTACATATGTAAAATCTATATGAAAATCATTTTCTACTGTAGAGTCTAGCAGTGTGCTATGCTTTATTACACTTCCTGAGTTAAATTCACCCCCCTATATGCTCTTGAATTGCAGATGAAATGCTTCTCTGCCTGTACCTCTTTGTAGCAAATAGAGGAAAAAGGGCAAGAGAAGAGACTGAACCGAACTCTTGATGATTGTCCAGCTCTTGAAGAGGACAAACACAGAGATCTGGACTAGGAAGTCAGTGAACAGAGTGTTATCTCAGAGCTGGAAAATGAGCAGGGCCTACAGCATCTATGTGGACAACTGCTGAAGGTCAAACTGAGAGATTTCTAACAAAGTTGCTTGGTAGATATGGACTATGCATGGCCTTACAGACAGCATTAACTACTGAAGAAGGTATTTTCTGGGAGCTGACAGGTACAGATGTGGATTCAACATGCTTCATTTGAACACCACACACTGCATCATATGTTGAGTATAAAAAAGCTCTGAAACAGTCAGACTGAACTACAAATAAAACCTACTTTATTTAATTTTGTAGGTTGCATTTTATAAACATTTAGTGTGACAGTTCATATCTGTGATGCCTAGTTATAGATGCATTTGTGCCTAGGTAAATATACACACAAACACAAGCACACTGCCTATGATATATGCACATCTGTATGTAAACATATACACACAATACGTAAAGATATTTATGCATTTTACACATATATGTATACACACACGTGTGTGTATATATCTCCCTGAAACACCTGTATTACATTTTCCTCCTTACCCCTGATGCAAGTCCTTTTTTTAACCTCCTCAGAAAACACCTCTAGTGCCTCATTCTGGTGCCTAATTGGCCTTATCATTAAGATTTTTTTTTAACTAATGTCTAAGCTAAATGTTTCCTTTTTAGGATTCAAGCCATTGCTTCTTGTTATGCCTCTCTCAAAGATGTCTACATAATATGGATTGATATGCTAGCCAGGGATGGCTTCAAAAGAAGCAAATAGCATCCATTAAGGAAAGGCAATATAGGAATGAGTCATAAAAATATCCATCTATCTGTATATATTTCTGTCTGCGTGGAGATGGACACACAAACCATTTCAAGTACACACACACACACACACACACACAGAGTAGACTGCTGATTTTCATGGATTCACAGCATTTAAAACCCATACACCCATACAATCATGCTATCTCTCTCCCTGGATATCCCAAACTATGAGGTGTGCGTATACTTGCACAATCCCAGTAAGTTGTGGCTGACCGAAACACAGCTTGTCGACTGCTAACCATGCCAGTCATGCTCATTTTACAACCTTGTGCTCCTTGTTTTCAGATAGTGAAAGTTAGGTGTGATAAATCCCACCCAAACCCTGTCAAGCTGTAGGTCTAAAACCAGCCATTGTTTTAATTATATAGATTTGTGGTATCTAGTGAAAGAGACCTCCGGGCCCTGATTAAGATCTCTATTTGCTGCTCTAATGCAAAACAGTATTATTAATAGTGTTAGTAATAAGCGGTACAGAATGCAAATCCCAGGAACACATGTTATCAAAGCCTGTGCAGACTTTAATAGTTGAATGTTTGTAAAGTACTTTTTGATCTTAAAAAATATGTGCCAGGAAAGTGACTTATTATTATAGCTTCAACTCCACTAACCATGGGTTTTTCCCCCACTTTCCTCATTATTTATGTAGTATGTGACAGGCTGGTGATGGCTGCAGTCTTTCCTCAGACAGGGCAGGATTCTGCAAGTATTGAGAGTAAGGAGTAAGAGATAATTTTAAGATGGGTAATGCAGCTATTGAGATCAGACTCCGCTTTCCATTGTAGGTGGCTGGGGTGTAAAATGCAAAGGAGACAACAGGTAGACTAAGGCTGAGAGCAGGGCTTTTCTTGCTGCTGCTCAGAAATGTTTAAGTATAATTAGATAGAAGTTATTGCTGCTTTAATGAACAATTTGTGGCACAGTGATGTCCGAACTAAAACTCTTTGATCATCACAGTAGACTCTTCCCTCTTTCTGTTCCCAAAGCCCATTAGAATAATTTAACTCACCTCAAGTTTCTGCACAGCTTGTTGTTACTGGAAATTAGCTACTTTGTCCGATCCAATTTCATATTAGACAACATAATCAGAAGAGCCTCTGCCACTTCACTGGAAGAACCGTACTTCTACCATCAAAAAGATCTCATCATTCTCATACTCTCTCTAAGGTTTTCTTGATTTTCAGCCTTTTCTTAATTGCAATTTGTTTGGACCTCACAAGAATGCCACATCTTCAACTTGTCCCCCTACACATTTATATAGTTATCATGTCCTCACTCTTTGAAGTGATAACTACCTTTACCACTTTTCTCATGCCTCTTCTTGAATATTTTTGCTATGCTTTCTCTGATTTGTCTGTTCATTTACATATTTTTTTTTTTGACCCCACAAAGAGGACAATCTTCTATACTGTTCTATGGTAATATCACAGCTACACATAGCTGCACTTTTATTCTGCATACAGCACGTATCTATTATGGAGATGCTAAAATCCCATAATAATGCAAACTATTTCATCGCTCTGTGGTTCACAGCTGATGTGTTTCTGGAATGACAGACAACAAACTGACCTGAAAGGCTGGACCACATGAGAATGAAATGTGAGCAGTATCTTTTCCTTCTAATCTTAGACTCTTACAGAAGTGGAAAAAAGGTGCTTCATCTCCTTGCATCTGACATAAGAGGGATACAAAATGAACATTCAACAAATTTCATTTCTGAAG
The DNA here is from genome assembly GCF_013377495.2 of Cygnus atratus. NCBI lineage: Eukaryota > Metazoa > Chordata > Aves > Anseriformes > Anatidae > Cygnus > Cygnus atratus. The sequence continues at coordinate 8,325,833 of NC_066396.1, read as the reverse complement.
ATTACCTCCCGCAAATCGGAATATAAGATCTTAACTTTGCTGCTGTAAATTGATAAAAAAGCCCTGTAAGATCAAGCTATACCTGCTATAATCCTCCAGTAACCACAGCTGTACTGAACAAAAAAATCCAAGTGAAAAGTGTGACAGAGGAACACAACCCCAGGACGAACTTATCTCAGTTTGGTCCAAAAGATACAAACGTCACCAGGAAAATAATCTCTAAAACATAACCAAGGCAGAAACAAAGAAATTTATGACAGTCAGGAAAAGCATGCAGAGCTGCGATGCTGCAAAACAGCATTGCTTTCATCAAGAATTTCTCATCCTTTCAGATAGGTGACTATTAAACGTTGCATTTGAATGCTGTTGGGTATGTTGTGTGGTTTCTTTTGTTTCTTTGTTTCTGGATGGAGACTTAGTTGTCTAATATTGGAAAAAGTGGAAAGAAAAATAACCTGTTTCTACAGTAGATCATATCGACATATTGGGATTTCATCTTGCATAGCTGAATCATTTGTATCTGACAGGTACTACTACATGGAAGATGTTAGACTTCAGAGATAAATTAATTCTAAGAAATGTTTATAAATCTGGACAGCTGCACCCATTGACTTCTGCTCCAATCTGAGGCAGAGTAACCGTGTTTTCAGAAAATGGCTCTCCTGTTGCTGTGACAAAGGAGTTTTTGGTGGAAGTCATTCACTTTTTATTGCTTGAAGAAGACAGGGCCAGGCTGAAAAATTTCACTGTAATGTTTATGATGTTAATGAACATAAATCAGAAGGCCATTTGGCCAGCCGTAGTGGCTCTGGGAAGGGATGTGTTGTGCTTTTGGTATCATTCGATTCAGAGGGCAGAGAAAGGGGAATAAACCTCCCTTCATGGAGTGCTGAAGAGTGGTTGCTACTGGCCTCAGCTGGAGTGGATGAGGGGAGAAGAGTGAGGTACCTGTGGCATTGAGTGGGGGCTCTTATTTTGCTGGGGAGCAAGGTAGCAGGGACATGTGACAGAACACGGTGAGGAGAGGTAGGAATGGCCTTTGATTTCAGGAGCTTTGAGTATGTGGATTTCAATCCATTTTGACCAAAACGAGCTGAACTACCTCTGTCACTGTCATGGTCATCTGTCTAAAATTTGCTTAACTCACCCATGCAATAGTTAATGGGATAAAGATTTCCCTGGGTTAAATTTTATGGTCTACATTACGTAATGCTGGACATGGAACCCTTAAGCTGATGCCTTTGTTCACCAGTCTCTTGATTTTGGAGGGAAAATGGTTCAAGGTTAAACCACTTCTTAAATAATATGTATGACAAAAGGGAAGAAAGGGGAAATTAGTTTTAAATGGCATAAAATTATGCTTTTTCCTGGTAAGTTGGAGCTGCTGCAGGATGTTTCTGATGCATTTATTTCCATCTGAAATACAACTACATTAATACACATGTGCAGGCACACACATACTTCATTTTTTTTGTACAGCTGTTCATTCCTTCAGTAAGTCCATAATCACTTCTGTTCTACTTCTCACATTAACAGACTACAAGACTTTCATGGCCTGAAAACAGCCAAAACAAAGTTTTTGTCTAATTAAAAGCTGCAGTTGAGAGAATCAAGCTGAGTATGAAGGTAGAGAATGAAAGAGTTGTAAAGTACCTTTTACGGTCTACTAGCTAAACTACACTGACCCTCCAGCATTTTGGCAAAATTAATGCATGAATCAGCTCTTACTTAATTTACAGGTGCACATGGGGGCTGCAACTGTAGTGAATGTCAGTTCTCCGAGGACTAAGTTCTCTGAATAAGTCCTGCAGAGGCAGAGAACCACCTCAGCATGCCATAGCGTTGGCCTCTATGCATGAACACAGACTAGAGAAAGGGAACAAGGAGAGAGGGCAGAGAGATGTGAATAAATTGACGTTTCTATTCTTCATAGGCAAGAATATGAACGTGAAGAAATGTCATCTTTCTCCATGACCATTTTAATGCTAAACTGTGTCCTGAGACAGGAAGAAGTCTTGGTGCACATGGTCCTGAGGAGCACACTTCCAGCTTGCTTGTGCTGGAGTCCAGGCTGTGAGTTAAGAAGAGGGGTTAAGAACTTAGACAAGAGAGGCTTGACCTATGTCTGGTATTGGTCTGTGAGAGGATGTCCAATAATTTCAATGGACTTTGCGTCATACACGATGGAGTTAGAGATGAAAAACAAAAGATATTTATCCAGTGCAGGAGATACTCAGGCAAGTTGTGCAGATAAGTTGAGCAGAAAAGCCAAGTCAAATGGCATGACTGAGTTTACCAGATGCCAACATGGTATAATGTATGGCATAGTATCACAGACAAGCAATGGACTGAAGGTCAAAATACCCAAAGTGATCAGAGATCCCTTCTGCAGATTAAAGGCAGGCTCCAGTATAGAACTGCCTGTATTTTTGCACAGTCACAAGACATTGCAGAGAGAATGTTCACATCTACCTGGTAGACAAAACACTTGAGAAATTCCCTTTTCCAGTAGAAACTCCTTACATAACAAAGAGAGTTATCATTTCAGAGAGAGGGAAGCGGGACTTTTATAATTTCTTCTTCTCCCTAAACCCGTGATCTCCAGTCAACCCAGAAGATCTTATTGTCAGTGAATCTTCTCTACAAGGAGAAATAGATACCACAGTCCTGCTGGAAGCTTTCCGTTATGTGAAGAGTAGGGAAAAGGTGGACAGAAGACAAAGAATAGGTAAGAAGCAAATTATTCTCTTACAAGGTGTAAGTTTATCTTCCCAGAAAAGAGAGTCTGGTGTGACAGCAGTGAGTAATATTCAGGAAACGTGACTGCAAGTGCCTCAGGTGCCTCCGGAGTTGGTGGGTTTTACTGAGTGCCAAGTTCCCTCTCTGGCTAGACGGTCACCTACAGGAATCTCTTGGCTAGGACAGTATTACTGCTGGGCAGACAGAAATCAGCAATGCTGAGAGGATGGTCCCACAGACTGGTAATGAAATGTCTTGCTAATGAGAGATGAGTTGGGCTGGGTACAAAGATCATTGCAAGGTGCTGCTGTATATGAGGACATCTGTCAGGTGCAGTTCACCTGCCAGGAACAAGCCATTTTAGTTGGATGTGACTCAAACTTCCTCTGTCTCTACATGATATTTGTAGGTTTTATAGAATAAATGCTTCTTGTTACCTTTGTTAGCATGTGTCATTGAATATATAATGTCCTGTCACTTTCACTAGTATGTTCTATTGACTATATTGTTGCTTGCAAAGCTCATGTTGAGTTAATGTACCCAATTTATTTATACAATTCATTTTGCTTTATTTCCAGAGACATGCTGTGACCATACTGTGATGCAGATCCTGTGGTAGTGACTATAATAAATAAATCCAGTGAACAATTATCTCCCAAATACAGATTCAGTGACACAAATCAGTGGAGTATAGTTCTTCGCTTACATTTAAGAGCTGGTGGTCGCATACTAAATGTGGAGTTTGACCAACAGGGATTACAAGCAATGCATTTGTGATCAGAACTGGGGGGAAAGGAGGAAAAAAAACCTCAGCTAAATGGCTCCACTAGTAATAATTTGGAAAGGAAAATCAGTTTTGTGGCATGGATGTACTGATAAAAACAATCTTTCAAAATATCAAGAATTTTTCCCAAGCTTGCTGGTGTATTGATAGATAGATAGATAGATAGAGAGAGAGATAGAGAGATAGAGAGATAGATAGATTGATAGATTGATGGACAGAAAGATGAATGCAGGGATAGACAGATAGATAGATAGATATATAGCTTTTTAAAAATGTTATATATTTTTTTCTTTTCTTATGATGCTTTCATTTGGAATAAAAAAAAAACACATTATCCTTTGGCAAGAAAAATACAGCACATATTTCCTTTGTCTGCAAATATTTTCTTTTTACCTGGGTAACATTTCATTCTCGGAACATTTTCTTTGGAATATCCTTGCTGTGAAAGTGCTCTCTATACCAGCTGAGACAGTATCATTCTACTGTTCATGAAAACTGGTAGGTTCTCTGGAAACTGGAAGAAATTTCAAATTTCCACAGGCAGAGTGCTTCAAAACCAAAGGAATCCCATAAATCCTTTATGGGAGAGACTTGTTCTCTCTGTAGTTTGAAATAAGTCTGACAGAGCTTAAAACTAGGTTCTCCAGACATGGGATGATTGTGAAACGGATTCCACCTAGCACTAAGTTTCTACAGCTTAGGCGTTGATGTTTGAACAGGATGTTCAGATGTCCCAGCTGGGAACAGATGTCCCAGTTGGGGAGATCTCATCAATACAGTTAGTATTATTTAGGACATAATTCCTCCTGCCAAATGATGGAATCTACCTTGGGCTGAAATGGATCTTGAGCAAGCTCCACTGACCATGTTGCCAGGCTCCCTGTTAACTACAGAAGCAGCCAAGAGAGATTTGCTCACATACAGACGCAAATACTGTGGACACACAAATTAAGTCAAATGAGTCACAGCCCTGATTTAGAGATAGGCAAAATTGAGGAAGATGAGGTTTTACTATGTGGCCCTTCCTATTATTCTTCTTATTCAACAGCCAGCAAATTGGGAAGTCTTTGCTATTCCATTACTTAGCAGTTATTTTACACTATCAGCACTGGTGTTTCTAGTTCCTCTAGGCCTCGTGGTGACAACATGGCATCAATGAGAAGACAGCAGCTTTGATTGCAAGATTGCTCCAAAGCCCTGAAAACCTAACAAACGTCTTATCCACTGTCATTCTTGTCACTTTGAGCTTTGTGCTCTGAGATATTTAACTCCCACTATGCTGTTATGCCTTTGCAGAAGATCTGCTAGGAGATTGACAATATCTTCACATAGGCAAGAGCTGCCACCTGCGAGAGACCCACATGGCTGTTTCAAAATGGATGAATTTCTTCTCCCTGGGTATGACTCCATTCATTAAGTCATGTCATGGTAGAGGAAAGGAAGAAAAGTAGGAGGAAGTCTTATGAGAAGTGAGACCACAATACTAGGAGGAGTTTTATTCTAGTGGGCCTAATTTGACGCTTGCTAGGTGATAAACTCAGCACTGACAGCTGAGGCTTCTCCCCACACGCTCCAACCCCGCATACCCAATGAGTGGGTATTAGCTCAGCCTGTTCATCTGCATCAAAGTATTCAGGGTTGTGGCATTACAGACCATGGTACAGCCTCACAAGCACATGTGACATAGGTCCTGACCTCAACAGGGCTGGAAAGAGTGGGCATTGAGTATCACTCAAAGAAATCCTGAGCTCTGTCCCTCAAGCTCCTGTTAGCGGTTGTACCACGGCTTGCTGATACTTGAGCTGCCGGCAGGAACAAAAAGACTGCTTCATGACGGCAGTCGTGCACAGCGTGTCTCCTGACAAGCCAAGGCATGGCAGGGTAAAGGGAGGGTAGGATTTCAACCTTCGCTCCAAGTTGCCTCGCTTTCCTGGGTTTATGTCAGGCCCTTAGCGTTATTTGAACATAGTTTTTGTGGTTTAATTTGCATAATTGATGAGATGGAAAATTATCTCGATGATTGATGGATGTTCTGCATGCACCAGAGTTTGTCACAAAATATAATGCATCTGTAGGATGAGCCTGCTGCTCCTGCCATGTTATTTCCCAATAGGGCTATAAAATTCTAACTTAACCCTGCAGGTTTTTAGGTTTCTTTTGTTTTTAATCTCTTACAATATAATGCGCAACATGGTAAACAAACACAGAGACACAGCATCAACTAAAGTTACCGTCTTTCTTCATTGTACTCCAAGGACATGCAGTAGGAAAAGGAAGAAATGGTATCACACTTGTGGAACTGATCCAAGGCTTTCCTACACCAGGTGCTCTCACTGCTCAGTAGACTTGCACTATAGCTGTATCTATCCATTTTCACCTGCTTTGGGTATAATGTCTCTCTCAGAAGTCTGCATTAATAAAAATTAATTTGCAATTGGTTAACAGTGTGTATACTGTCCTATACCACAATTTGCTCAATGAGTGCACTTTTTTTTTGCTAATTGCTTCTAAAAGATCTTTTTCACAATTGGAAGATGATGACAAGTGAAAAGTACTATTTAGCAATTAACAACACTTCTTCCCTTGGGAAGCCCAGCTCGGTCCATTGCTGTTCAGCAAAGCATCAAGATGCATGGGCGACCTGAAGCGCAGCTCTAAGTTGAACACGGAGTTGCATATGCTTTATGTCCAGAGCGTGCTGAAGTTCTCTGCTGAGCAGAGACAGACTTAGGGGCACCTGCAGCTTCTTTGCTGAGCAGTGAATGTGGAGAGATTCAGCAAATAGTGGCCAGGCACAGCAGGCAGCTACGCAATTTCCATACACCTGAATGATGTGGTGGCTGGTCAAGCTCTGCTGTGTCCCACCTGCACCAAGTACCTGTCCAGCCTCCTGGGCACTCCGAGGAGGCAGTTCAGGACTGCCACTCCAGGACACTGTGCTTTAGAGAAAGGAGAGGGAGAGACACCATTTGGTCCTGCATGGGCCATATTCAAGGAGGATTTATGAGGGAAGAGGGAGCAGAAAGAGGTGAGGAGTTTTCTTGATCCGCAAACTGAGCACATCTGGACCATGAACAACATTTCTAGAGCACTTTCAAATCATGATTTCAGCAGACTGAAAGCATAGGCTAAGCCTAGGATTATCACAGCCCCTGATGGACAGTTTTGCTGTGTCAGGCGAGTTTTCTAAACAACTCCAGTTGTGGTGCAAGGACGACACAACTACACTAATGTTATTGAGGCTGGGAAAGATGAAGCACCCTGCTGTCCTCTGACCAGTTAAGAAAAAAGCATCAGAACAAAGCACTTACCCCAGGAGCCCCTTACTGTGACAACTCATTGCAGTGAACAAAAATCTGCTGCAATGGGAATTTGTTCTCTGAGCTACATAGAGATTCCTTCAAACTTTGAATAGGCCTAACCTGCTTTCCTCAGTGACTTAATTTAATACACATCAGTTTGCATTTCCAAGAGGATGAAAACATGTGTGTGGCTTTAAGTGTGTATGTGCTACTGTGCACTTTTTTCATCATCTACTGTATGTCATTGATGTTTCCTGCAGAAGTATAAATCATGACTCCTTCGCCCCTCAGAAAAAGAGAATAACGAAGAACCATGGACAAAGTTGTGTCTATGCCCTTAGAAAATGACTCCAAACATGAAACAATTCAACTTCTGAACATTGATGTAGAAAAATCATATGGCAATGGCCATGGTTCTTTTCCAACAAGGAACTTTTCTACCAAGGCAAATGAAAGACATTCTCTTTCATCCATCCCCAGACCACACCAAACGCCGCTCCGGTTTGAAGTGACAAAGGGCTGATTAGTTATGATCGGCCGCTACAGCCGTGGCAATACAGAGCTCCAATCAATTCCTCAGCAATCAATTCGTTACACCAAACTCTCCTTCCCTCCGTCTGCAGCTGCCTGCTGTCCGTCAGGGCCCCTTCTCCTGCCTGCGAGTCCTGAAGAGCATCCTCCGAGGGGAGCTCAGCGGGCCGAAATAGAGATGGCTGGCTCGGCACGCCGTTGGGCAGGCATGCTCGCTGCCTCACCCCTCTGGAGCTGAGCCGCTCAGCTGCGCACTTCAAGTTTCCACTGTGATATTATATTTGACATTCAATTTGAAACCCTAAACTCCTTTAATGCAATATCTCGGCACAATGATAGTAATAAGGCAGTACCACTTGCTTTCGATTTAACTACCAAAGGCAAAGTGGAGAGAAGGGGGAAAATGGCCCAATTATGTTAACCCCTTCACTGCTAGCGATGGTACTCGATTTGCTTCATAGGTATAATCTTCCATGTTAAAATAAACTGAGCAGAAAATCAAGGGAGTGCTTTTTCAGCTAACAGCCAAAATGCTTTGTTTTGTTGTGTTCTGCTCCCTGGAAGTCCCAGAGGCTGCCATTTTGCTCTGTGAATCTCAGAAAAATTATGTGGAGGTGGTACTGGTTCTTGGTAGGGCTATCACCTTACGTAATTGGCAGGAAAGAAGCAATTAAAATCCTACATTTCTAAATGCAGGGCCACGATACTCCAACACTTCAGAAATCTACCGCCATGGTTTTGTCATGATCCCACATCCACTGAGAAAACAGCAGTGATTTAAAGTACTCTAAGGTCTTTTCCATACAGACGAATGGGTGGAAAATCAGTGGAGTAACTCTCAATACCTCTATTTTACTAATGGGGAAACATGTCAAAACTGGGGTTTGGTTTAGATGGGAGATGGAAAATTTGTTTACACCCCGAGCTGAAATACTCAGCGTAGACAGTAAACCTCTATGGTTTCCAAGGCTGAGAGCTGGGGTTGTCAATTCTTGAGAGCTTTGAGGCACCATTTCCAGCCCAAATTTTCCTCTTATCCTAAGGCACCACAGGACTGTCACCCAGACTTCTGTCAACCTTCCAGGCTGAGAAAATATAAAGTGTTGTTTTGTTACACCAAGTTTTGCACAGCTCTTCCACTGGAGTTCACCATTAGACTCATTAGATCTGAGCCAGCTTGCACCAAAGAAGGGATTGGGGTGGGAGAAAGAGGGCTTAGCCCTAATGAGTCAAGTCTAAAGTTATTTAATATTCCTACTTTATTAAGGTAAGGTTTCTCCTTCTGGTAACATCATTTCTTTCTTTTCTAATCTTTTCTCATCTTTTTTTTTTTTTTTTTTTTTTTCCCCCATGTATAAAGCTGTGCTTTATACACCACCTCTCTGACCATGTTTTTAGACATACGACTTGTACTGTTGTGGGTGGTATAAAACTTCCCTTCCTGCCTCTTCCCAGCTTGTCCTCAGATACCAAGTGAATGTCAGATCTAGACTCGAACTATTTAAAAGCATTTAGGCAGCTTTACATGGCAACACTTCGGTCAAACTTTCTCTGCTTTAGGAAAGGACATGTTGCCCCTCTTGGCAAATCAATTATTCAGACGCTGTGATAGTCCGAGGCATCGTATCAGTAATAAAGTAGTGAATTATTAATCACGGCTTGTGCCGTTTCGATTAGATTTGGGAAATTCAGGATTAAATTTCTGGCACCCTGTGTCTCGGATTGAGCTCAGCCCAGCTGGCCTGACAGGCATGAGCTGGCTTTGTACTTCAGAGGAGGCTGGTAGATAAAAATTACTTGAAAAGCCTAAGAACTTCAATTATTATTATTAGTATTTTGGAAGGAACTGGAATGACTGAAAATAGATTTCCAATCTGCAGGGCAGTTTTGGTTTCACACAAAACTTGTGCTGTAATAGCTCAGTCTTTTTTTTTCTAGTTCCTCTGAGCTCATCTGCTTGTTGCAAGAAAGACTAACTGGGCTTGAAAGACGAGGCAGTCTGGTGAGTCTGTGTGCCTGTGTACAGTATTTACACTTTCCACATTTTATCTGGGCTCTGAGGACACTCCGGGAGACTGAAATCATATTAATTAGAAGCACAGGACCAGCACTCCTACTGCTCTGGCACTACCAGCTGTGGGAGGGAGGGTCTGAATGCAGGAAGCACAAGCCTTGGTTTCAGGGAGGCTTTGCTTGCAGCCTGCCTGGGGGGCACAAGGTGGAACATGTGTGCCTGCATGGCACACAGAAGTGCTGCTTAGGGATGAGCCATGGCATGAGGTGACAGTGTTCACGGGAATTTGGTACTGCAGCATCTGGGGAAGTGAGCAGAGGGGCCCTAAACCTCAAACCATTTGGAAGAACGGAGGGTGAATTTTAGGTGCAGAAAAGGTGCCACAGAGCTGTGAAGAAAGCTCATTTCCTCTCCAGTGACTTTCATCCACAGATGAAATTTAATTTTTCCTCCTTGCCTATAGGCATAGCAGATTTGCAGAAGTTGGTAACTTCTTCTGCAGTTAGGCTGGGAAGTTAAGTAACTTTGTCCAGGCCTTAAGGAAATCAAAGGAAAAACCCAGGTGACCTGACCCTAAGCTCACATCCTTGTCAATGCGAACTGATAGCACAGGTCTGAAATGAAGCCTGCTGGGTTTCTCTCTGTGAAGTTGGCCTTTTGCTAGACATACAACTGAGGGAACAGCTTTTGCCACAAATGTAGTCCAATTCAAACCCTGAACAGGACTCAAAAGTGACCGAGTTGAAAACCCTTGACATGAAGGAAATAACATTTCACTCTGTGCAGTTTTAATTTCATCTCTCTGCCCTGGAGTCAGAGGTTTCTGAGCAGAACAGGGACTGTGGAGTGCATGTGCATTGTGGGGAGGAAAGTGTGTGGGGAGATGCTGCGTGGAGCTACTTTCTTACCCTTAGAAGCCTTCATGACTTTGGGGGAAAGGAAAAGAGAGAGAAAAAAAAAAAGGTTTTAAAAGATTTTTTTTGAAAGAGGAGCTGAAAAAGACATCAAAACAGATCAAAGAAACTCATGGAAGTGGGAAAAAAAAGCAGAGAGAGAGGGAAAAAAAAGAAGGAAAAGCTCCTGCAGTAACATTGGATGAAAATTAAGCTTCTCAGATCTGTTTAAAAGATATTCTGTTTGATCTTTTATATCTTCTGCTCTGATTATCCAGGTTCCTTTTGATGTTGCTGAGCCCTATAGAACTGATATGTAAAAATACACATACATATGTATTAATATAGTGGGTACACATGCACATGCACGCACCCTCTCATGCTGTCCTCGCTGCCTATGAATGAGAGACGTGGAGCCAATGGAGACGAGGCTACGTAAGGTGCAAGCTCTGGTCCTGTGTTGTGTGGCTCATGCCATGGTTTCTGTGGGGAAAGAAAAGCCTTGCTTTTCTCCAGGGCAGGAAGCACTAGGAAAACGTGTGCTGAGTGACGCACAGGTTTGGTTGATGTGTTGGCCAACATTTTGAGTTAGGAAGCTGCAGTTTGGTGGCACACCATGTCCTCACTCTGGACTCTCCTGCCTTGGGAAGTCCTGGACTGACAGACACGAAGACCTACGTTCTGCAAAAACACCGGTATCACTGAGGCTGTCCCAAAAGGCACCAACAACTAAAGGGGCTCGAGATATCTGTTTCTGAGGAGCCTGGAGCACTGTGTGCCACCCCATGGTCCCAGCAGAGACATCCCCCTCAGGTCCCTCCTGCCTCCCTGCTGCTTACCCTGCCTTCCTGCTGAGGTCAGCTGCAGGCTCCTCAGTACCGTGGGACCCACTGATTTCTTCTGCCCTCCCCTTAGGGTGAAGGGCCAGCCCTAGGATGGGTCACACACTATCAGGAGGACAAGGAAGGATTTTACCCAGAGAATCAGAGACAGCCCCAGCGTGCCAAGCTGGCTGCTGTTGCTGAGGAAGGAGGTGGACGGAGGCTGCATTAAAATCTCCTCTTTGTCCAGACAACGAGCCTACCTGCCTCAGTTCCCCCGCCTGCGAAGCACTTCTCATGCTGCTGTGAGACGAGGCCACTTTTGGAGGCAGCAGGACCCAGCCCCTGGAGGCTGCGGTAAGCGCTGTGTCCTCCTGAGGCCGGGCTGTGCTGTGCCGGCCTCTGGTGCCCGCTGCTGCGGTGCCCACGCGCTTCCAAACCTTTAATCTGCTTACCCTCCGGAGGCCCTGGGAGGCAGGCAAAGTGGTGTTAAGCTCATTTTACAGCGGGGAAACACAAGCGAGCTCCATACAAATACTGAGCAAGTTGGCAGCAGAGGTGGGATGCGCTGCACCTCTGGCCCTACCTCGGTGCTCGGTCTGGGCACGAGGGCAATTCTCCGCATCACACCTCCATCTCTCTGTGCTTGGCTCTGCATTGCCAGGTGCCAGCTTGTGTCCCTCCTGTTCCCCTGCCACAGGGACCTGTCATTTCTGCACTGCCTCCCTTACCCTGTATCCTCCCAAGAGGACGAGCACGGCAAAGCACTCCAGCTGAATTTGGGCTCAAACGTGATTTTGTGCAATTTCAATACACCAAAACATTTCTAATGGTTATAAATGTTTGGAGTGGAGTGGAGGCATCTGGGTGCAGTAGGTTCAGTATTTTGGGTTTTCTCAGCTGGGGTTGGTATGCTTGTTTGTTTCAGCCCTAGGCACTGGCAGTCTCAGCCCCCCTCAGTAGCTGCAGTACTGTGTGTTTATTCTCATTCCTCCTTGCCCTGGTCTCTCTCTCACCCTTTTTTGGATTTTCCCTTAGTAGACCTATCTATTGCCACTCCCCTCCTAATGTTCCCAGTTTAAAGAAAAAAAAAGGAAAATACATAGCAAAATTATTTTAGTTTTACAGAGAGCAATAAAATGATCAAAGGCTTATTTGTAGCTAACAGCGCACATACACCATTCATTGAACTAAGATGGTGGGGGGGAAACATTTTCTTCATCTCCCTACAAATGTGTTTCTTTAAAAAAAAAAAAATCAATAGAGGCATATTTTTTAATTAAAATAGATACTGATCCTTCCTGCCCCTGATGCTGCTACATGTTTTGCTGTTGTTGTGGCTGTTGTTATCTAATCTGGGCATTTATTTTTTTATTTATTAGCCCCTGACAATGGGAGATTGTAGCTCTGATTTTCCTGCTAGACTTGGGGGAACAGCAGGGAGCTGGACCCATTGGGGGAAAAGCTTTTGTTTTGGCTCCAATCTCTTTTCTGTGAAGGAGAGGGTCAAACACCCCCTTCCTTGGGCTGTCCCCACCTCCAGCTCTGGTGATGGATACAAAGGCTAAGCCTTGCTGTCTCCTTCTCTCCGTCCTTTTTACAGATGCAAATCCCTGCTGCTCAAGAGTGTCTCAGGGAATAAAATGTGCTCTGTGGAAACGCGTTCATTTGAAAGTGTTATGGAGATCTGGAAGTGAACTGCTGAATGGGGCTGTTTTTTTTCACACCTCTCTCCCCCCCCCCCCCCTTTCTTTTTTTCCCCTGCCTCTTTTTTTTTTTTTTTTTTTTTCCCCCAGAAGAAAACACCAACTTAGGTCTCCAATAACACGACCAAGAATGCCAGCGCCTAAAGCTGGCTTCTTCCAAACCCAGTAGATCTGAGTCTCCCGTTGCCTTCCTCTCACCTTCAGACCCTGCTCTGTGGACTCCCATTACACGTGAGCTCAAAGGGTTCCCAACGAAGCTCCTGTAACTAGTGTTCATGACAAACATGTTTGCTTTGATTATGTTGCAGTTGGAGCCAGTGTGGGACTTTGGAGACCAAGCCGCAACGGGCACATGGTCCATCTCTGGTCCCTGGTCTTCTGCCCCTCAGACTGAGGCAGGTGCACAGAGGTGGAGGCTCATTTGCTGACATGGCCTGGCAGTGCCCAATAGTTTTAAGCATCCTAAAATCTAAAGCAGAAAGATGAAGCCCCAGAGAGTCTAAATCAAGGGCAGATTCATTGTCCCTTTCAAGAACCCTTTGAGCTATGATCAGACCATGATGGAGGGGGGTGTCCTGGGCCTGAGCTGTCCCCTGCTGCAGGCCCTTCCTGAAGGCCATCCCTTAGTCCCCTCAGATGTCTTTTGTCTATGGGTCTCCATAGAGTGAGACCCCATTTCTCTCTTCATAGAGAGAGTGGCTCCGTTCACGGGCTGTGCCTAGACATAACCTAAGGGACTCTCTCAACTCCCACAGAGCAAAGGCGACCTGCACCAGCCAACAACCTGTCCCAAACATTTCTCTTTATGTGTGTCAGTAGGACACAAGGTCAGGGCTGCAGTGCCTGGGGAGAAGTTCATCCTTTCTGTCCCTCAGAAAGAAGTTTGTCCTTTCTGTCCCTGTGCTGTGGGCCAGATGCTGCCGCGAGGGAAGGCTTCACACACCTATGTGCACCAAGCACAGTCCGCTGCTGGAGGCACGGTACCTGATGGGATGGATCACTGGTCCCATCTGCTATGGCAAACTATACCTTTGTATGTAGTTAAACCGGTAGCTAAACTTGCCCAGCTTTAACTGTTTTGTTTTCATCTAGTATGTATGCACGTAGCATGCATACATCTCTCTGAGCTGGACTTCCCAGGCTCTGCACACCCCTGAGCTCCCCTGATTTCAGAGGCTGTCCTGGGCACACAGCTCCTCCCCAGCTTTGCTTCACTGGCCAAAACACACGTCAACAAAATAATTTTAAAAAAACTCTTCCCTGTTTGCTGTATTGACTCTCCTAACCCCACAAGGAACTTTTTTTCATTTTGTTTTGCTCCTTTTTCATTAGAAGTAAGCAGATTAATAAAGGAAATTGCAAAGAAGAAAATGAAAATGCTTAGTTTAAAACATGCCTCATCAGCAAAATCAAGTTTCACATTTTCACTCTTTTGAATTGATTGTGGTATCTTATTATTTGATAGGAGCATGCACATATTTCCATTCTGTGCTTAACTACATTTTTCCCCCCAATGAATAAAATATTTGACCCAAACCCTTTCCCTCTTGTAATCCAGCAGAGCATCTTACATTATGTCTGCAAAGAAAACTAAATAATGCTAGAGAACAGTCAGTACGGTGCAGTCCGAATATCCAGCACGAGACTGGTCCCTGGAATGGTTTGGGTATGGGCCAGCCAGTCCTGTCCCACATGAATCCTGGACGTGGTATGGAAGACAGCACAGCAACCTTCCACAGGAGATGGACCAGATTCGGCCATCTTGTTCTGGAAAAGGAGTTTTGCAGCACAGCTGCAGGCTCTCCTGTGCCAGCTCACCTCACTCCCAGAGGAGGTCTCTGGCAGTTCTTATTTACAAATATAGATATAGTCATACTCTTTCAACTGTTTCGGTAGATACTTGGGATCATGCAAGATCTAAGGCAGTTGTCAAGGTAGGTAAGGCAGTGGAAGCTATTCCTACTCCTCTATCTAAACACAATACACATAAAGGAAAATAAACTATACTCCTGAAGTCAGAATCTCATTCTCTTTGACTTCAAGAATCTTCAGATTTAGAGACTGGTGATTTAGAGAAAGGGCGGGATACACTTGAAGAAACTAGTTTAAAAGCAAGTTCCTTCTTTAAAGCTGTTCAGGATACTAACAGGATTATGCAGAACTGAACGGGGCTATAGTTTCCCATAGCTGTGCAACAGCACATGGGAATAAATTCTTCTAATTTCAGATCAAATGCCTATGGGCAGAGGCACCAAATGTGCACAACAGTACACAAGTTGCTATTTGCATGTGCAAATATTCACTCTGTAGAGGAAACACTGTTAGCTGTATCCATTCTCTGCTGAAGTCTTCTTTTTCTTAATATTTTCAAGACCTTAAAGTGCATGGAAAAATTAGAACAAGGGAGATATAAACAGCTCCCCTTCCCCCACCACCCACACTTACATAAGCACACACATTGAAAAGAGGTAAACTATATATATATATATCTGCAAAAGATAAAATCCACTTAAAAATGCAATCTCTAACCCTGTTCCAGCTTCTGAGTTTATCAGGTGGCAAGAAAAGACTTTCACACCAAAGGAATGTACGTTCTGTTAATAAATTCTGCTACAATATCTTTGAAAGTGTGAGCCAATAAAATGTTATACCTGGAGATTAAATTATATCCAGCCTCAGCAGAACAACAGTGACATCTTTCCAGAGGACCGGGGTTAGGATATGGGCTTTTTAAGCATCTGTCTTTACCTTTCAAAGGCAGCTGAAGAAGGACACTTTATTCACAATACCTTGGGATAGATGTATCTTTCACGGCAGGCCCTTATAACTGTCCACATTTGGGTGTTATCATGGGAGTAGCTGCCTTGCTATATGCATCTTTTCTCAATTGCACGTTATCGATTGATGGTGTAACAAAGTTTTTGAGTGATAGCTCAACAATGGAGAAGTTCCAGACTCCCTCTCGCTTTTCCTGTGTCAGTGGAGGGGAAAATGCCTTATCCTCAGCATTAATTAAACTCTATGAAACCTGATCCTGTGATGGAAGACCTGTGTGTAGATGCAGACTCTTTGACAACATCTTAAATTCACTGACAGACATTTACTAGGTAAATAAACAAGAGGATCAATCCAGTGTTACTGTACAGAAGCCAAGCAAAATTTTTGGTCTGCCTGCAAAATACAAGGGCCAAGTCATCTGATGTTGAAAACCACCAAAGCTTACTGATCACACCTGTAAAGGATGAGCTCCTGTAAAGGATTTACGGCTGAAAAAATCTGAGCTGGTGGATGACTACTAGTGCCATAACCAGAGGGACCTTCTGCCTGGTGACCAGAAGGCCCAGTCTTATGCCTTACTTTGGAAAACATGGGCTAATCTCCATGAGCATTGTGTTGTCTGCATGATTTTCTTTATGGGTTCTGCCTTCCTATGGCAGCACTTACCATGCAGTGGATGGTGTAAATCGCTACATGCCTAAATCTGCTTTCACATCAGGCTTTCAGTGACTGTATCCCCAGACTGCCAGTTCTTGGCCTACGTCCTTGGTGTCACCTAAAAGTCTGCTCTGGCCTGGGTGGATTTCACAGGGATGAGGATGGAGGTCTCAGGGCAACTAAAAGGAGGCCTCCCTATATCATTATTTAGGTTACCCCCACTGTTATTTGGGACAGAAAATGGGCTAAGGCAATGTCCCATAACTGTCAAAAATCTGTTACTGTTAGCACAGAGTTGGCCTGATACTCTCTGAGCCACATCCAGGTATGGTTCGGGAAGTAGCACAGGTCAGAAACTGCTCCCAGTCTGCAGTACGGATATGGACACTCTGTTTTGTGATGAAGGAGAGCTTGGCACTGCAAGTGTGAACATATGACCATTTGTCCGTAGGTATCTGCACTGATATAGAGGTAGTTCCTGCATGAATTTATATATATATATAAACACCAGCTGGGGGTTCAAGCTTGCACCGTCATATAGATGCACTATCCAAAATAAAACTCTCTAAACAGAGATGGCATACATCAGAAAACTCATGATATTGTCCCTGATTTTTACATAGTTTTCCTAAACGTTACTGCTGGTTGCTGCTTGAGAAATGGGGAACTGGATTACCGTTCTGTTTGATCAGTGATGCTACAACAACATTTATATCCTACAATGTCTTTGCTATGTTTAAGGATAAAGCACTCCTGAGTTCTCTCTTCTGACTCTCCCATCCCCATATATATGTTACCACTTAATCAGGACATTCTAAACACCACGTCTCTCCCCCTTGAAAATCAGGGCTGACTTTCAGCTCTCAGCATGATTGGAAAAAAGTCTGGCAGAGAATAAAGCAAAGAGTTGCATTTCCCTTCCAGAATCCGTGTGGGAGGATGAGATTGGCACAAGTTATTGGCCAAAATATCACTTACAAGTGGCAAAGCTCTTCCTAGGACAGTCTCTTTCACATCCCACTTACAATAACAACAATAGCCTTGGTATCATTTTGAAAGAGAGAGCAGAGAAGGTGTGGGGGTGGGAAGCGCAGGAATTACAGCCCTTATATTAATCAGATAGAAAAGCTCTGTCTCCCACAATTCTTTCATTAGCTGGCGAGACAGGTGCCCTCCGACCTCCAGCATCACTTACTTCCTTGGTAACAACTACTGCTGGCAGATGATCCCTCTTGTAGACTTCATCCATATTCAAAGCGTTGTCACATCCAACTGATGCTAAGAAGCTAATCAAGTGGAATTTTCTTTTTCTTTTCTTTCTTTTTTTTTTTTGGTTCCCCATTTCACTACTTCTCTCTTGCTAGAAAGATAGTTCCCCACTACACAGTCAAATTCTTTTGAACCCTGGGAAAAAGCCAGGTCCATGGGAAAAGGGAGACAATCCCTCCTCTGTTCACACATGAAGTCTCTGATGTTTTTTCCCTCTCTACATGCCAAGCGTACAGCTGTTTTGTATTCCCATTAACAGCATTTAAGAACAACCAAGCACAACCAGAGGCTTGATGAAGACACCTGTCGCAGCATGCTTGCTGTTTAACGGCAGGTTGAAAATTTCCCATCAAAACTTTTTTTGAAAGAGAAAATTAAATTTCCAATACTATCTAGGTTTTGGAAAGAACAGCCTTTACTCTAAGCCAGTCAATTTTACAACAGATATAAGATGAAAGGAGCCAAAAATTACTTTATCCACAGAGAAGGGTAATACTTGCACCACTGTTCTAATTTTTTAAAAATTATTTTTATTTTTCCTATGGTAAGCCTACCAGCTACATTATGCTTCCTTCCTGTGTTCAGAACCAGGCTCGCTAATGTGGTCCTGAAATATCTAGCAATAGTTTAAATGAGAATATTTTATGTGTGTGTGATGTGTTTTGTATGAAAATAGTTTCTACCAGAGAATTCATGGTCATCTCTTCTAACCACGCACAAAGACTATAGTAAGGGAATCAAACACTGAGGATAAGAAAGCTGAGTCTGAAGCAGTGACTATTACATGGGAAATCTGACACATATTCTTGATGAGAAAAAAGAACCAGAAGAATAATGAAGATGCCCTTTCTGAATTTTTCCATTCCGAGTTTTTATAGATTTCTGATTGTTCGAATATTCATCTAGGCGCAAATCTGAGGCCACCGAGTTCAGATACACAGTGAATCTTCATTCACAACTGTATGTGAATGACTGTCAGTCAAACATGAGGAAAGAGAATCAGTCAGGAATTTCTGCTCCAGATGATACAGAGCTTCAGTGTTTTGAGGAAGTTCCAAAACACCTTATTTCCAACTTTTGAAAATGATCTATCTTTAGACAGAAAGAATTCCTAAAACCAGTCCCCGATTTTTTCTGAAAAATATTTGTAAGCAAGTGACCTGAAGAATCTCTAATAAAAAAGCACCATCCATAAACAATAGCCCTGTTACAATGCCACTGATTTGCACAATTCAGAGGAAATGCTGACAGCATCCCCATTCAAGCACTAGATTCAAGCTACTGAAAATGTTGTTTTAAATCCTGACAGCATCTGTTCCTCTTCCATGAGTTAATTCAAGGGGAATAAATGTGCAAAACAAAGGAAAAAAGAAGGCAAAGGCGCACTGGTACCAGATAAACACCGCTCCCACAAATCTCCCTTATTTCCACCATCCACTGCCAGGTTTCTTGTTAGAATGTGCAATGCATAATTTACTCCTCATGTCTCTCCTTTCATCATCCTGTGAGTACAGATTCTTCCATAGGCATCCTTGGTGTTACTGCCGTTCCTGTCACTGGCGCAAACTGAAGCTGGCTGGTGGGTTTACTTCTATGAGCGTGCACTCTGCGGGACTGCTGCTGCAAGTTCTTAGCAGTCTCTGTCTTTGTGACACTATTTTTGGACCTCCCTCTCACTCTCTCTTGTCTAGCAATGTCTCGTCTCATGGAGACTGGAGAGCTAAGTTCATTAAAATGGAATTTGGTGGGTTATCGTGCAAAATTACCTCTATTTACATCTGCTGCCTGTCACTTTCAATGCTCTATGCCTTTTATCACTTAATACTTCCACTACCTGTCCATGCCAACTTTCAGTGGGCAGCAGTTGTAAACTCAAGTTAGTACTGCTTGCTGCGTTCACTCCTTCCTACAGCAGCCGCCTTTAATGGGCTATGTGAGCTGGTGCCTTGGCCAAGAATATTTGTTCATTGCTAAGACAGAGCTACAGCTGTGCTGATATCCAGAAATGCCAAGAATACCAAAAAATGATTCTCCCAGGCTGAATTATAATTCCTACACTGTTATTAACTCTTTGGCTTCCTCAAAAGGTTTTTTTTGAGATCAGCTGAGAAGGAAAAAAAAAAAACAACAAAAAACTAAAATTAAGTTTTTGGATGCAGTGTGCACTGAACCCGAATCTTTCAGCTCTCAGCTGGACCAAGCTATAGTATGTCAGCTAAAAACAAAATACTGAATTTTTGCTCGTGGAACAGAGCTTAGCAGTGAGTCAATGAGTGACATTCAAGAGGGGTGGAGACTGATTTGAGATCCTAGCACCCTGAGTTAAAAGACCATGCCTGCGTCCTGTTCGGGCAGCTGGTAGACCATGCTGTCTGCAGCCTGGCCACAGCCCGCAGAGCATAAGTTTCTCAAGTCTAGCATGCACTCCTGGTTGTGCAGCACTGCCCCAGGTAGAAAATCATGAAAACCAACCCATTTTCCTGTCTAAAATGCCACATCCATCACCTTCAGCTCTGTTTACTTGTGCAAGGCATTCAGTGGAGACACTGAAAGGATGAAGAGCAGCAGAGTGTGCGTTATTTTCACGGACCTCAGCAGGCACCGACTAATGTCCCACATCTGCAGAAACTCAGGCAATTGCATTTTCTTCTCACTTGCTGTGTTAGTGTGACACCCAAGCACCTAATCGGCTGCCACAGCAATGCCAGGAAACCTGCCCCTGTGAAAATTAGGCACACGCTGACATGGGACGGCTCAGACCTGGATCAGAAACAATGGCTTTACAGACTTCCTTCCTCATGCTTTCTTCCTGCCCTTTTGTCTGTGAATTAACATGGCATCAAAGTGCCTGCCACCCTGATCTCTGACCATGAGCTTATTAAAATTGCATTGGAAGTTAACAATGAGGATGGAAAACAAAGATCAAATGAATAATGCATAAACAACACACTTCAATTAGATATTGAAGAAAATAATATAAATATATTAGATAGCAAAATATCTTGAATTATAAATTGGATGGGGAAATTCTTTTTTTTTTTTTCTTTTTTTTTTTTTTCCCTATCAAGAGGAAAGAAATGAAAGGAAATAAAGAGATCTGTAGTCTTTGATTGGCTGATGAGAATAAACTGTGGGGATATTTATACTTCTTTGCTGTTCAAGCTTAATAATTTCATGTGTTTTTGCAAGATAACACTCAGGCCATGTGATTTCATCAACCAATCGAGCTGCCAGGCTCTTCGCTGACACCTGGTAATGAAGTGATACGGTAGGGTAGGACACAGTCACCTTATCTTTTTATAAATGCATTGAGTGGCATTTGGGATGCCTTCCTACCTTTCCGGTTCATTTGCATTACACAAGAACTCTCTAAATGTTAAAGCTTTCACTTGAAGCCAAAGTTTGATGCTTCCAGCGGCATCCAAGGAAATCTGTCTCAGAGTGGCACGCAAATAATGATGCGTGGCTGCGTGTGTGGGGACGGGGCTGCGTGTGCGAGCGGGCCCAGGAGCCGGCCGAGCTGCTCCGGAGCTGTCTGCGGCATGGCAGCGTGGCGTGGCCGCCATCCGAGCTGACAGGCCTACCCAACCTGAAATCATCAGAGTGCTGCTTCTGAAATTGTTTGAAAGTGGAGTGTCAGGAAGATGTTTGCATGGCGGCTGACACCTCCTCCCAGCGTGGTTTAATGACATCCCTCCCTTGTCACGGCTCTGCTCACACTTCACAAATAACAACAGCGGTTGAGGGACTTGGCAAGACGGCGGCGAGGGCAGGAGTGGGAACTTGGGGAAGGGCTGGGAGGCAGGGAAGTGCAAATCGCTGGAGACAAAACCACTTGAAAGGCCTCGAATCGGCCTGAACATTCGTACCTGGGAGGGCTGTGGGCATTTCTTGCTTTCCACACCATTCTCCTGTCTTGTTAAACATGGAATACAAATTTACCTGCCTTTGCCAGAGCAGCAGGAAAGGATGAAGTTCCTCTTGGTGCAGAGGCCAGTCCATACAGGAGCTAAAGGCCATGATGTGTTTGGCCGGTGCAAGGCAGAGCTGGAAGCACTGAGGTGACTGAGCTGAGGGGTTTGAGCTCCTGACTGACTGCTGGCTCCCTGTGGGCAAGGTGAACCACGCTTCTGCACCTCAGTTTCCCTCTTCATAAAACTGTGAGGGAATGGCAGCACCGGGACTGCCGAGTAACAGACTGAACACATCACGATGAGATGAAGCATGCTACAATGCTGTCACATAAGAGATGAATGCAGCACTTTAAAAATGCCTCAGTGACACTACATACTATTAATTAAGTGCAATTATAGCCAGAAAAAATGATCAAGCGCTACCTGGCACAGCCTATACCGATTTGATATTTCCCCTACTTCCAAAGAAAGAGACACATCTCATGTGCGTTTGCTAATTGGTGTTATCCTCCTGTCAGCGTTAAGACTGGGACTTGTGGCCCTGTTTCTGGTCAGGAAAGATGCTGCCTCGGGTTTTTGGCGGGCACACATCGAACAGGGCAGGGCACGCATCACCCATGAAGCCAGGCCGAAGGAAGACTTGTTTCTGTCAGGCGTGAAGGCAGCAGGAGAGCCACAAGCCGGGGAGCCAGGTACGCTGTCCCCACGTCTCGATCTGGCTGTCTCAGCTGTCTCTGCAGCCCTAAGAGGCAGGTTAGGAGCTGAAAGCCTGCATCTGCTGCTGAAAGAAACATGATTTGGTAGGTGCTCAGTGTCTGAGGATCTCAATGTGCGATAAAAAGATAATTTATAGTAATCATAACAATCACAGGTGAAACCTTGAGGCCTTTAACAGTCTTCCATGGGGCAGAACTACCACACAATCTGCTGACAAGTTTGCTGTCTCAAGGACTGACTAAATGACTGAGCTGCAGTCCAAGGACTAGCTCTGTAATGATACAGCAAGCGGAATGCAAAGACCCTTCTTGCTTTAGCTAACACACCTGAAGAAGGGCTTTTGTACCCCTGGATTCCTTCTTCTCCCCTCCCTCCATAGGTAGCTGTCCTTAGGATACAGTTTAAATTCTGGGGCTTTTTTTGCTTACAAGTTTCTAGCACAGAGATATGGATGTGCTTTATAAAAGACATAAAAGCTTGCTGGACCAGCTGTATCTCTGAGCACCTTAGAGGTGCATTTTAATCACCGTGGCCAGCTATGCAAGGGGTATATGAAGCGTCTGTACAGCTCCCCACAATTCCTCACCACATCCACACTCCAGGTATGTGCAAAATTCTCCCAACCCCTATTTCAGAACAGCCAGCCCCCCTCAGAAGCACTGTGGGCAGGCTCTGGTGAGAATGGAGGGCAGCTCACTGAGGGCATGAGATGGCATTTCTGCCTTTGGTAGTGGTGACTGGCACCGTGGTAGCCTCTCAGGCTTGCATGCGCTCTGCCAACCCTCCGGGAGTGTATTTACAAATTGAACAAAAGAGACAACAGATGCTTTCACATTACTTCACAGGGAACTGAATGACAAGGTCAGGGAAGAGGAAGGGTAGAAAAGAGCTTTGTCAAAAGGAGCGTGCACCTCAGCAGCCAGGATTATCTTAGATGGGCTCACACCCACAGCACTGTGGGAGTCCCTGTGCACCAAGCAAGCCTGTCCTTTGGATGAGTTGTTCAGCTAGCACCTTTTCCCTTGCTTCTGATGGCTTTCAAGCCAGAGGATAAAGGATCCCAGCACTTTTTTTTTTTTTTTTTTGTCCAGAAGGACTCTGTCCTGCTGCTGTGTCATCATTTCTAGCTCAGCACAGAGTCCACTGTCCAAGGTGGTGTGTGGGCAGATACAGGACATAGAGATATTAGCATTTGTCCCAATCTATGCACTGCCCTTCTAATTTGTCCCAAGCTACACGCTGTCCTTCCAGGTGTCAGAGTTTGCAAGGAACACATGGGCATGCCAGTGAGCAAGCTGTAAACCAAAGGATCCTCTTGTCTCTCACAGTAAGATGTCTGAGCTCGCTGCTGGTACAAAACATGCCCCCTGGAAGAAATGGGGGTGGATATGGCACCTGGATGCTCTACTGTACCATGAACATTATTCAGGTTTGAGGAGATGTATGCGACAGTGATGGACAATTTGGAGAAGACAACTGAAGCTTGAATTTGCTGAGGGCTTAGATCAAAGTCTGGTATAATCAATAGAGTCTTTCCCTTGTCCTCAGGAGGCTTTAAAGAAATCTCCAAACTCTTCAGCTGAGAATCCCTAGGACTCATTTCACCTAGCACTAAACATCTGAAAGTTTAGGATAGAGTCAAAGTGAATCATGAAAGCTCTCTATTACCAATGGAAAGGTACAGACACCTTACTCAAGAGGGTGACTCTTGCCCCAGCTATGGAAGTATAACATGAATTGCATTCGAGAAGTGTATTCAGGTTACTGGAGGAAAAATGCACAAATGAGAACATCAGTGTCAGCCTAACAGAAACAGCAACAGCACCAGCAGATACCAGCATATTCAGGTAAAACTTGAGGCAATCTGAACAGATACATAGTCTGCTAATTCTACATATTTACGTTCAGTGCAGAGCTGAATCTAAAAGTAAGGTCTCTCAAGTGGAGATCCCCATGAATTTCTTACATCTTATATGGATTGACTTCCTCTGATGTCTCCCTGACCCTCAGCTAATGTTTTGTCTGCTATTCACTGCACAACAGGGATAGATAGACTCAAATTTAACTGTTAGTGCTAGGGGGCATTTAAGGTAAGTACTGTGTAATTCCCCACATTTAATGAAGTGGCTGAGGAGTGCTAACACATCTATGTTAACCAAGATTTTTAACAGAGAGGGTACCTAATTCCATTAAAGAGGTTTAGGATGAAGTGCTTAAGTAGATAAGCACTGGGTGAGTTTTGGTGGGATGCGTGCTCTCTTGCTTTCTGTTATTTTTTGTTAGTATAAAATCCTCATAAAGGGGGATTGCAAGCAAAAATAAAGAACATACATCTTATAGATGAATGTGAAGTACATATATTTAAAGCAGAAGTATTTTTGAAAGGCATGTCACTGATTTGTAACAGTGCTGGCTGCATCCCCATCTATTTTCAAAGAAATCCCTAAAAGCTGATGGGTGCTTAGCACACTCCGAAAATTTGGTAATGTCTTCTGGCCCTAAATACAAGTAGAGTAAAGTAGATATATACTTCTGAATACTTTGGCCATAAAGGCACTTATTTCTGAGCAAGAAATAAGTGAAATTCTCATTTTACACTCTCTAATGACCACAGAACAGTTGGGTTATCTGTTCACGTCTGAGCTGAAAGACAGCAAGAGAGAGAGGGGCTGTGAAGGGCAGTCAGTAGTGAAGACAAGTTTTCAGTCTTGGAGCTCCTGAGCTTTTTCTTCCTTGAGACAAAGGCGGGGAACAGCCTATTCCTCGGCACGGGAACGAGCCCAGCGTAACAGAGGAGAACGGCTGCTCACGAGCTCTTCTGATGCAGGCAGGTCCACCGGGAGAGCTCCTCCCGCACGGAAGATCTGTGCTGGCACTAATGAATTTCTTAGCGATTGATTATGGAATCAAAGCTCGTCGTTTGTCCTCAATGGGCCTCAGTGTAATTTCTGTATGTGTTAAAGAAGTGACTCATCTTTGTTGATACAGATTAGGATTAAAACACACAAGGGGAGGTGGGGAAAAGGATGGAGCTCAAAGCTTCCACCTGTATCTTCTCATCTTTCGAGCTTAGCTTAATAAAAACAGAAAACATATGCAGGTGGCTGGTTCAGCAATACTCTGCCAGAATAGCAGGTGCTTAAAAGCTTCCAAATGTTCAAGATGTTTAAGAACTGGGATCTATCTCTTGTCATCCTCCATCCTCCACTCTCCTACATACCTCCTCTAATTGCAAAAAAATGGAACACTGAATAGCAAGTGCATTCAGATGAAGCTATGGGTCTGAGTCTGTCCACTTGCTTTGCTGTGGGCTCAGTGAACCCACTCCTCGTGCCAGGCAAGCGAGCAGTCCCTCCTGCAACTGCACAACTGCACACTATCGGCTATTTCTTTTCTCTTTTTTTTTTTTTTTTTTTTTTTCCCCCCCCCAATCCCCAGCCCTGCCACCTGCAAAACTTCTAAAACTTTTTTCATTTACCAGGAAAATTAAATAAACAAATAAATAAACCCCCAGAACTCAAAGATTCCTTATTAAAGTTCTGAACATATGCTACTTAGGAAAAAAAAATCTAAGTGAAATTGGCTGATAAAGTAAGAATCCCACAAAGGGCTGTTCTTCCAATCATCCGGTATTTCTCCTGTAATTTCCTCAGAGATTGTGGAATGATTTTCCAGATGTCTCTGTTCCTTCCAGGTGGCGTGTTCAACATGATTTGGAACAAGGCCAATCTTCTGCTTCTTCTTATATAGGCAAGAGGATACTGGGTGATGCACATATATGTACATATGTCCATGTTTTTTGAAACACAAATAGTATGTTTCCTTAAGTGTGCAAGAACAAGCACAACTCAGAGAAAGGGTGATTTTCTTACAAGGATGACAAAATTGCTCTCTCTGAAAAAAGTACCACCTGCCCTAATCAGTAAGAAGAAAACCAAGGGCAGTTTTGCTGTGGGACAGGGTTTGTCAGGGGTCAGGAGGTGGCACAGTTTCCCACTATCCTTTAATTTGACTGAAATAAATCCTGTACAGCCTCGAAGCTGTCCTGGTTTCCCCCACGGAGCTTGGGCTGCAAGGAGCAGGGCTTCCTTAGGGGTGAGGAAAACACCCCTAAGGAAGTGGGAAATGGAAATGGAAACAGCAAATGGAAACAACAGTACTAGGGTTGGGTCAGTCTGTTGGATCGTGCTAAAAACCACCTCATGTTCTGCCTATAGTCAGTGTCTGGACAAATATACATATTCCTCGTGGAAAAGTCCACTCTGCTCTTCACCCCATATACTTTTCACCTTGCAAACTTAACTGCTTCACTCTAAACGACAACCATCTTTATTTCTGGCAGCAGCCCACAGCTCTGCTCCATGTTATCAGAGACAGCAAGGCAATCAGCACGACCAATGCCTCCTGACTCCCCATGATGAATGGACATGGTGGTGTAAATGCCATGGGTGCATTTAAATCCTTGTGAGTTTGAAATGATGAGGAGGATCCTTGCTGGGATGACGGGGGTGGGGAGGGTGGGGGTGCCTCCTCCCAGCACTGCCTTCAGCAGGAGCAGCAATGACCTGTTGGGTTTGAAGATGCAGGAAGAAGGGAAGGCATTTCACCCCTCCAGACTGCCCCCGGTGATATACAGAAACTTCTCCAGCATGCCAGCCTCATGAGATAAGTGTAAGCAGGGGATTTGGGTCCTCCATTGCCTCAGCTCTACAGTTTGCTCATGCAGTTCCCTTAGCTCAGACTCCATGTACATGTTTTTGCCATTTTCACTCCTGTTTTTTCAATAGAAGTCCAGCTTTCTAATGGGCAAGTTTCGTCAGCAAGAAGTAACTAAATGCTCTTGAAGAGACATTTCCCTCTCTCCAGAAAATGTGTGATTTTCAGAAAAAAAAGTTCCTTAATCCTGTGCTGCCAAAAAGACCTTGTTTTAATTGAAAACTTGCACCACCAATGGAAAGTGCAACATTCATCTTCTATCTGTAATGCCCACTTGAACTACGCATGGGCGGTTCAATCCAGAAATGTTTGATAAAGCAGTGAGTCTGCTATCCTGTGTGACTATAGGTAACTCTCAAAGAAAACCAGGAAAATTAGGAATGGGATAAGTTCTAGAAATTTGGTTTTTCCTTTTTCTGAATTGGAATCAAAGGCTCAATATTTTTGGAAAGTTGTTACTCTAAAAAGTAAACTAAATAACAACAAAATGAGCCCTTTCTCAACTTGGATTCTCAGACATTTCATCTCCATAATTACATAGATACCAGAATGCCGTGCTATGATTTTAACCTTTTAAATTTTGTACCCTTTTTACAATAACCTTTTCTTCCCTGCAGCTTTGTCCACGTTTCATGTTTCTAGCACAGTTCTATTTCAATAGCCTAATGCTTTCTTCAACCACCAAAGCCAAGTGAAACACACACATACACACACACACGTATCGATGCTGAAACAAGAAATTTGCATACAATTTCCATCCTGGTATCTCTTGGCAGTAGAAGAGGTGTTGAAACCAACATTATGCCTCAAACAGCTTCAGTTTTGAATACTAGCTTTGCCAGTAAAGTGTGGGATCCCTCTCCCCTAACTGAGGCTGTTTAAAAGCTAGATGTCTAAGTTAGCTGTTCTACTGTAACTTTATTGTCATTTTAGATAATATAAACATCTCCTGAGGACAATTCATCCTTCTTACACGCTTATCTTTGGCTGCAGTGAAACAACCTCTGGAGATGCTTATTCTTCTCTACTGATTGTAAGGAAAAGCTCGGTGCAACTAAACCAGATCAGATGTCTGTCTGCTAGAACACCTCTACCAAGGAAGATGAACCCTGCCCCAGCTGGGATGTTAGAAAACGCCCCCAGGCCCTCTTATTAGCACACCTACGATCGTCCCTCTTCAGATCCTCTGGTCTCTACTGATTGCTGGACGTTGTTCATCGGCAAATGAGGTCATGACTTCACATCTGTGAGCAACAAGAAGAATAATGTCTGACATACCCGCTGTGCATAACTAGCTTAGAACTGCTGCTGCTGAAGGGCCAGAAAGTTCGGAGACTGCTTTCTACCAAGTCATCAAAGAGAACGCTGGAAACAGACTATATTTGTCTCTAAAAAGCTCTTTTTCATTTGCACCTCAGGTTTATTTCCCCAGAGTTTGCAACAGCCGGGTTCTAATTTTGGATATGTGGCTATCTTTTACTGAGACAGTCACCAAGAACACGAGATTGACAATAACTTTTTGGATGTGGGAATCAGCAACAAATTACTTTTTGAAAGTAATTTGAGCAACACTGAGTAGCTGATAGATTCAGGCCAGAAACACTTTCACCTGAATCAAGACAACCTCCAAAACAAATACACCAGGCTGGAAGCAAAGAGCCTTCTTGTGCTGGAGGGATGATTGGGTCACTGAGCATAGCACTACTCATTAGAGAGAGAAAAATGTAAGAGGAAGGATTATAAGGGAGGTCTTCCATGGTCTAAGGAGAAGAAGGGTGTGGAGGGAAGTGCTGAGGACACTTGAGTTATTCTAGCCTGTTGAGATCTTAAATGAAAACTAAACGGGAGTCCAGGAAGACGAGGGAGGAGAGCAGAAAACTCAGCGAGTTTGGCCACTCTGATCTCAGTTTAGCCGGCAGTGAGTCTGAAAACGACCTCAGGCTGGAGGTCTCCAGCTGTGATTCTGGCGCAGATGGTCCCCCTTGCTGTCAGTGGAGAAAGCATGGAAGAGCAATGGCTCAAGAGGTATTTCCACCCCTCCTTTTACTCCTCAAATAAACAATAACTTTCTGCCCCAAGACAACAATAAAATCTGCATTCCTCTCCGCCCTCTGCAGAAAAGGAGTGAAAACAGCCTGGGAGGAGAGGACCTCATACCTTGAGACCTACCAGACTGCCTCCTTCCCCAGAGGCACCTGCACTGGCCTGATCCTGCTCCCAGGGAGAGGGCTGGCAGCAACCCCTGCCGACCTGTGCGAGGACAACCCGGCTGGCATGTAAGCCCTTGGAAAGTGCTGCCTACCTCGTGTGCAGCTGCCCAGCAGGACAGGGCTGTCTCTCAGTAGGACCTCGGTGGCTACATCTACATTACCCTGAAAGGGCACCATCTGGAGCAGCAGGAAACGTGATGCACTCACCTCCTGCAGGCTGCCTGCCCACAGAGAGTTTTTTTGGGCCTGCCTGGTGACATGCTGACCCTCCGAGTACCCCTGCGCACACGAGGTCTTGCGCAGTGCAAGCGGAGCACACTTGACACACCTTAGGCCTTTCTTGCAGGCTTATTATCTGCACGGAGGGTGATTTCCCGGTCCTGAGCTCTCAGGGCTACCCTGAGGACTCGTGTAGACATGAAACATCACGCGTTACTTGATTCCACCTGTTTACAAGCAGTTCTTCCCCTCTCTTGGGCAAGGAAGCATTTTACATCCCTGTCCACCTGGGTCATTCCTCCCAGCTATGCAAAATGGCACACAACATCAGAGAAGGAAAAGCTGATTTACCATAACGGATCACAGTATGGGTACATTGCATAAAATATGCTGTTTGTGACAGAGGGAGCCATCCAGCCAATTTGATCGCTTCGCTCCCAGGGGATTAAGACACCTCCTTCATCTCGGCAGAGAGCCTACGAGTGGAAAGAACCTGAATTAAAATCTACCTTTTGCTTTGGTGCCTTCAAAACACTGTTGTCTCTTGTGGGCAAAGCCAGAGGTAATCCTGGATTCAGTGTTCCCTCTCAGCACTGTTCAGTTTGTTATCTCCCCTTGTTTGTTTGTTCCACTTACTTGTTGCGTCCCCCTGACATTAGGAGGATGACAGTCTCTGGAGGAAGGGAGCATCCTCCCTCTGTAATGAGCAGAGCTCTGCTTGCACTCATCAGTCTCACCTGGCTAACAGGCTGCCCCAGCAGCAGGACACCTCCCTGTCTTCAGCTAGCCAGCTAGCTCACACCGATCTCTGCCTTTCATACATGTAACGTTTGGCCGGGTAAGTAAATCTCAGCCTAACTGACTCGATCGAGGTAAGGCAGGCGGTCTGTGGCAGAATAAAACACAGAATTTACATCAGAGGCCAATGTCCTCCCCAGCCTCAGGTTCACGCCCCTAATGGGAAAGAAAAATACATCAGGGGCTGCTAAACAGAAAGACACCACCTCTGGCTCAGGGAGCTTTTGAACTACAAATCATGGGAGATGGGATGAATATTTTAGGGGAGAATCACTACCTGCTTGCCCTGGTTTTATATTTTTCCTACTGGCCACAGACAAAGACAGGGTAACAGGCAAAGCAGCTTTTTGGGCTGCTCCAGCCTTGCCATTCTTGTGTTCCTCCCTATCTCAGACCTTGGATTAGTCACCTAGGGCCAGCTTTTTAGTGACAAAATTATTCCCAACTGCCTTGACCAAGGTCACATTGAAAGTCTGTAAAAGGTCTGAGAATTAATTCCAAATTGCTCAAGTGAAATTTCTACACATTGGACTGTCCACCCCCTGATTCATGGCTGCTACAACTAATTTCAACTGCAGACTATCAAACTTTTTCAGGAGCTGTCTCTGATCAGTTGATAGTGTTTAAAAAAAAGAAAAAAAGGTGGGGGAACATGTCAAATAAATTCAAACAATAAATAAGCCAGCCGAAATCGAGGTCTGCTCATGGATATTCAGTAAGCTGCAAAAGAATCAAAATCTGCTGGATAAATTATTCATTGCAAATTATTTGTTCATCTTGACAGTCATAAAATTATACAATCCATTAAAAAAAGTAAGTCCAGTCACAGTATTTGACTTCAGCCCTGTGCTGCAGAGAAAACCCCACTGGGCTGGTATCTGGGCTGAACGACACACCTGTGCCCCGCAGAAGGGAGCAGGGGGTGTGCAGCTCCTCCTAATTCAGCCTGGGAGATGCAGTGCTGTACAGGTAGCCGCTCATTGCCTGCTGGGGGTGTGCTGCCATCTGCTTTTTGGGTATCTAAGGATATTCCTCCCACTACCCCACCAGAAAAGACAGGCTGCAGAGACCACCGCCCTCACAGTTATTGAATATTGCAAGCCACACAGATCCACTTTGGCTTTGTGCCAGTGGGTGATGGTCAAAGCAGGCTGTGCTGCAGCACATCCTGCTTGGACGCATCCATGGCCCTTTATGCCACCCTAATTTGGGCACTAGCATGCATTACTGTCACCTCACAGTGGTCCTGTTTTGTATGTAGGCCTTTGGGTTTGCTACAGCAGACAAAACAGGGAGCAGCAGTGTGCTGCTCGCTTTTCCCCAGCCTCCAACCTCCTCTCTCAAATGCATACCTGGGACCTTTCCCCTGCACAGCACGATAAATCTGCCTCCTCGCAAGGGAGGGGCGTTGAGCTGTGCTGATAACTCATGGCTGGGCACACTCCTCATGCTCACTTTGCATTGCCAAGCTTAGAGGGGTTGCACTTGGGTTGATAAGCACAGAGGCCATGTCAGCCATCGTTTTGCTGCAATCCATCCTGCTTGGTATGGCCCAAACCACTGAAAACAGCCTTTATTTTCAAAACAAGACATACAGCAGGGCCCTTATCAACCTGCAGCAAAGTGTACCAGAGGAGCACACACTTCAGTGCAGCGAGTCCCACACCAGGCTTATCATTCTCCAAGCACAGGCTGAAACAAGTGGAGATGCCTTTGATTACTTCTACACATACACACACAAGCACATGCGCATCCTTTTATATCTAGGGGGGGGATGTGTGAGACGTGATTAATATTAGAAAAAGTTGCAGACCTCAGGGAATAACCCTGTTACAAATACAGACAGAAACTTGGTGCTTTTACTCTGTTCTATCCTGGGTCTTACATACTAGCTCCATCACCACGGCATTTATTTCTCTTTCTGATTTTTTCTTCTTCTTAAGGTTTGATCTAAGGCCAGGTTTTCTAATGAGTTTAGTGAAAGGATCAAAGGATGAGAATCACCATCTGCCTAAAGAAAACAATAGTATTTCCAGTTGCATGATGGTATCTGGCAGGGAAAGCAGATTTCTGGGCTCCTCAGCTATATTATAGGAGAGAGATGGGAAGAGCAATAGAGAAGGAAACCTTATCTAACCAGATGCCGGTAAAATGTCTTCCCAAACCCCAGCCAATTATTTTATTTTGGCAGCAAGAAAGAAGAAAAAGAAGAGAAGAGAAGAGAAGAGAAGAGAAGAGAAGAGAAGAGAAGAGAAGAGAAGAGAAGAGAAGAGAAGAGAAGAGAAGAGAAGAGAAGAGAAGAGAAGAGAAAGAAAAAACAGGAAAGGGAAGGAAAGGGAAGGAGAGGAAAGGAGAGGAGAGGAGAGGAGAGGAGAGGAGAGGAGAGGAGAGGAGAGGAGAGGAGAGGAGAGGAGAGGAGAGGAGAGGAGAGGAGAGGAGAGGAGAGGAGAGGAGAGGAGAGGAAAGGAAAGGAAAGGAAAGGAAAGGAAAGGAAAGGAAAGGAAAGGAAAGGAAAGGAAAGGAAAGGAAAGGAAAGGAAGGTAAAAAGCAACGTGAGAAGAAAGCAGTGGACGTATTTATCCTCCTCTTGGAACGAGCCCCAGTGGTGCGGGGGGACAGGCAGGCAGCAGGCAGACAGACAGAGCTTATTGGAATGAACTCATGTACGTCCAAGGCAGCTCCTCTCCTGCCCCATTTATTCTGTCTCTTGACAGATCCCATTAAGCTGAACAGTGAGCGGACTGGTTTGCAGAGCCCCGTGGGCTGCTGCAAGGGAGCAGGTGCTCACACAGTTCTGCTTTCCCCTGGTCCTTTTTGGGGCAGGGGGAGCTGTTGGAACAATTCAGTGTTCCTGAGGACTTAGCAGGCGTGGATTTACAGGAGGGGGAGTAATTTCAGCTGTGCAGTTTACAATGCTGGTGATGGTTTTGGACTTCCAAAAGCCACAAGGCACACTCCCCTGACAGCAATACCACTTTAATATGCCTGAGGGTAAAATGAGGGGCTCAAAAGGTACTGACCACTTTTATAAATCTGGGCATGCGAATGTGTATTCTGTTAAGTCACCAGCCTGAATTTAAGAAGGGGGATTTCAAAGAAATTTAGATTCCTGAAGAGATTCCATTTCATTAGCAACCTAACCACTGGAAACCTGGACCTGTGTGGTTTGTGCATCAGGTGGCATCTGAGCCCTCTATCCATCAGACGCAACAAGACAGAGGAGGCTGCATACCCAGCCCTAGACATTTCAGGACATCATCTTTGCAAACAGCTCTCTTTAAGAGCAGAACAGTCCACCCTAGTGGAGTGTTTCTGTTTTTTAATGCTGGTGTCATCCTATTCCTCCTAGGCAAGTCACAGGTACAGAAGGGTAAATGAGCTAAATAGTGGCAGAGCAAAGGGGGAGACACGAAATCCACAGCCCTAGAGAAACAAGCTAAGCAAAGGACCTGCTCCGGCCTTTAGTGCAGCATCCTCTCCCTTAGCAGCTACTTGGCATTCCAGCAGGGTGGGTTAATCCTTTGCCTTTGATGAATCTTTAATCTTGGCACCTTGTGGCTGAAGCCGGCACTAACTAGCAGATCCTGGCGATCAAAGTCATGCACTTAAATATTTCATTTATAAATAAAAAATAAAATAAAATAAAAAAATAAAGACTTGGCTTCATAATAGCAATAAGGCAACTCCAAGGGCATTGCTATTGCCAATTAATCAGGCTCTTGGGACTGACGAGGAGCTCCACTGCTCCTTGTAACTCTAATTGCCCTATGGGTGCAATTATCCATACACCCCTCTTCCTCTCCCTGTCCAGCCAGACCTTATGGCTTAATTCCGCAGCTTTCTAGTTTTTAACCTCTATTGCTAAAAGCTACTCTCCCCATGACCCAGGCTGGTGGTGGAGAATGACAGGGTATATTCACACCGCCTTCCATGTGCACAGATCAGACTGCCAGCGAGGATGCCCGGGGAAGCCCCGTGCTGCAGAAGGCAATACACGAGCACTGCCTCTTGGATCAGCTCTGCAGCTCACGTCCCAGAAAGCACACAGTTCTCACCTCCTACTCGGGACCTCAAACCTCCCACTGAAACTGGAGCCTCCACTCAGATCCTGGGGCTGGATCCGAGCCATGAGATTTTGAGCAAGTAAAGGAGCCTCCTCATCACTGTCTGTGTTACTTTGAACGTTTGGCAAATACTAGTACTAAACCTATTAAAGACACATACTCTTTTCTGCAATATTTATTACTGAAGCATTTCCCAAGTTGAAGGTTGGACCTGAGCCACAAAACACCTAAACCTACAGATGAACACAGATACATGTGGCACTGCCATGGGACTGCCATGAGCAGCTACTTGGTTGGGGAGAGGGAAGAAAAGAGGACAAGGAGAACACATCTAAGGACTTTTGGGGCCTATTTATATCTTCTGCAGAAAGGAGTTTACCTCAGCCCCTTAAATATGAACTTCCCCAGACCTGGTGTAAGCGTGCTGCCTGACAATTTTGTTCGACAGCCCCCAGTTGTTTCAATGGGAGAAGCTGTGAAGCTCTCTGCTCACCTACCCTGAGACAGCATCACACGCATCTGTCATATGCTAGTTTTATCACAAGAGACTACCAGCTACCTCCTCAAAGAGAAAATTAAGAGTTGATTGAATCACTTTCTGTGGAACAGAAATTTGAGAATACAGGGCTCTTTAATTTAGCAAATAAGGATGTAGAAAGAACCGCAGCCTAGAAGATGAAGCCTGACTTGTAAAGGAGAAAGGAGGTCCCCCTTCTAAAGACTAATTAACTATTAGGAATCTTTATTAAGTATTATGGAAGATAATCTGTCACTAGCTACTTAAAGGGGGATTGGATGTTTTCCTAAAATATATATTTTACTTCACACTTTATTTCAACAATAGCCCTCTAACTTGAATTGGGAAATAATTCAGAGAAGTCTGAAGGCCTGTTTTATGTAGGAGGCTAGCTTAGATTGTCACACCAGTCTCTTCTGGGCTTAAAATACATGAATTATTGAGGTCTGATACTGAGTCTCCACGGCAAAGGTTGCTTTCTCTGAAAGGCTCAAGCCTTTAAAGGTTCACTTGTAGCTACTTGTAATGTTCATCACCTGCTGTAGTGGAAGCCCAAAGCTTTGAATTCAGGTCTTAAAGAAAAAAAAAATCAAGGACTGGATTCAGACTGTACGTGTTTTGTGCCCGATCTGAAGTTGGTCACCCTGCTATGCCTAACCATGTGAATAGAGGGCTGCAAAAAGCTGTCATACTGCAAGTTCGGAGCTCTTTATTTCCTTAAAGAAACCCGGTCTGTAACAATAATGTTTTCCTCATATTTTTATTCTTTAATATATCCTCAGCTGGTATAGAGGAGCAGAGATCCTTAACTTCAGCCGAGCTGCAGCAATTTGCCACATCTGAGAATATGTCTCATTTCACCTCTCCATTCACTGATGGCATCACCTCTTGAGAGAAGAAAAAGGCAAATTTAATTCCCGTCACCAATTCATTCCTTGCTTGCACTGCTGAGGCAACCAACAATTATTGCGGATCACAGACACGTACACACACAGCTTTGCAGGGAATCGCTGGAGTTCTCCTGCAAAGAACAGGCTCTAGCTTTCATAAAAATCGGAGATGGAACCGCTCCTATGCCTTGTCCTTTCCTCCAGCATTTAAGGCCTGGAAAGCTTGCTGCTTGTGTTGTAATCAGACCCAGCTGCAGGATATGCGACTGTGTTGCTTATTCCTCCCCTGTGTAATGTAGACCTCCATGCCTCACATGAGCCAGAGCCCTGTATGAGTTATATGGCTATTATGTTATAAGTAGGACTGATGTATTACGGAATGCCGCCATAGATCCTATTAATGGCACTCGGGCTCCATTTTTTTCCCCCGGAGTAAATTCTGCACTTTTTTGGACATGGACAGCTTCACAAAGATGCAAAGATCCGGCGGGGCTCAGGCAGAGCTTGGGGCTGGGCAGGTGAGGTGGCCTCGGAGCATTGTGGGGACAGCGCTCGCCCTGACATCGCCTGCGTCTGCCCCAGCCTCCAGCAGCACTGCCACTGCAAGCTGCCCAGCCCCATTGCCCAAACTGCTTTTGCCATAATAATGTTTTCCCTTGCTCTGAATTTGCAGTTACCTCAGCCCCTTGCCACCACTCATTCCTCTCTGCCCATGGACAGATTTGCTGGTATCTGCCCTTTTTCTAACACTTTTCTGCCCAGGAGCAAGACGTAGCCTGATATTTGCATGCGGTGTTTTTTATACAGGGTAATCTCAACGAGAGATGAATCTGGAGCCGTTTTTCAGGCTCAAACACCCCTGATCTTCACGAGATATGTATATTTCTGGGCTGCGGTCCCATTCTGCAGTCAGTGCTTTATAACAGGAAGAACCATAAAGCCTGGGATACGTATATGCAGGGAGTTGAAATCTCTATCTCGATGTGACTTAGGCTCAGATCTGCTTTTAATAATCAGGATTCAAACATAACCCAAATCCTTTCCTTCTATCGCAACCTCATCCTCATGTAACTATCTTTTGATGATTTTTTTTTTTCTTGAATTTACAGCTAGCCACTGGAATGGAAGTTGGAGGGGAGTGTGCAGATATGAAAGATAGTTGAATGGATCTCTTTCCCCAAATTTTGAAATGGGAACAAAGGCTTTGATGAATAAAAATGCCTCAACAGTGTGGTTTTATCTGTATCTATCAGCTAGATCGAGTCAAGGCACGGGCCCAGGCGCTGTGCCATGGCCATCCGGATTGTTATGGGCCAGGCACCCCTTCCAGGAAGAAATTTAGATTCACTCTGTGCTGGGTGGAAGAGATTTTAGTTATGTGGATAAAAGCTGTACTGTGTCACTTGTTCCTTGGGCCAGAAAATGGGCCTTGGCTGGTTTAATTTACTAGTGTTGATATATGTCTTAAGATTGCATCATTTGGTAATGATAACAGGACAGCGAGACATGAAAGTTTAAAGATAACAATATCTTACTCAGTCCTGCTAACAGCTCACTGCAGCTCCTCTGTATCTTACAGTTCATTTTCTTATTTCTTTCTCCTATCTTCCCTCCTTCCAAAAACCTAGCCAACATGTGCTATGTCATTTCTTACTAGATGCCTGAAATGGGTTTGAAAAGAGCCAGGTTCTTTGCTTAGAGGAACTGTGGGGCTCCAATTCAGTGCTGCCTCTGCTCCAGCCTAACTACATGCTCGGAAGCACAGCGAGCCAGTGAGTGAAAGATAGTAAAACCATGATGCAATCCCTGCCTGTCACATCTGATTTAGCAAACGAAGTTGGATGGCCTTACCAAAAAAAAAAAAAAAAAAAAAAAAAAAGCATAACCATGCTTTTGTGTTGGAACTGAACATTAACAATCAGAGGACAGTACTGAAACAGCGTGGCCAGCACATCCGCACATCCATCTTAGGCACATCAGGCCAAATGGAAATCCATGGCCAAGAGACACAAGAAGCCTAACTACCTCGGTGTCATAACACAGACTCAGCCTGATTACAGGGAAGCTGGTGAGGCACAGGACCGGGGCCATAAATCTGGTGTGCACAGTATGATGAAGACAGCTCCGACCAAGGGGTGGCATTCAGGACTGGCTCAGCTCGGGGAGCCACAAGGGATTAGGAAATTAGAAAAGTCTTCTTAGAAAAGTCTTCTTAAACATACACAGAAAAGTCTTAGTCTTCTCATAGAAAAGTCTTCTTAAACATACATAGAATGTACCATTAAATTGATCAAGATTTCTTTTCCGGACCTCTGATGTACCTCGT
This sequence comes from Cygnus atratus, assembly GCF_013377495.2. Lineage (NCBI taxonomy): Eukaryota > Metazoa > Chordata > Aves > Anseriformes > Anatidae > Cygnus > Cygnus atratus. The sequence continues at coordinate 8,287,968 of NC_066396.1, read as the reverse complement.
ACTGCTAATGAAATAAACTATACTAATGTGGGGAGGCTTCCCTGAAGGGAAGAGAAGGAGAGGGAAATGAGACTGAAGAGGATTTGCATTTATATATCTCCCGGTGACTCACCCTGTATGTATGGACAAAGAAGCATCCCAATTCCAACGTGAGTGTTAAAAATACATGGCCTGAATCAGAGACACCCAAAGGACTAATAGTCTCTTGCTTTGTCACTTGCCCCCCAGCAGGTAAAAATCTCACAAAATCCATTAACTTCACCATCAGGTTATTCAGGAAGTTTCTGCCACTTTGGAGCCCAATTTATAAGATTTTGGCAAGGTGGTATCCTTGTCAGGAATCTGTTTGCTAAGTTCAAGCTCAGCTTTGACCCCCAGTCCTGAATCTAGATAGGTTTTAATTGCTAACTGGTGTCTATTTTACATGTGTTTTACCCTGAACATAAAAGCCTTTTTTTAATAAAGGGAGGTGAAGGCAGATGTAACAGGGGAATTCAGAGTTTGTCCTGTTGGGTCCAGAAGGGAGAAGATGAGTGATGAAGGAGAGAGGCTAGGAAAAAATGAGAGGAAATCACAGTCAATTTGTCAAACTAGCCTACTTCTCCATCATACCCAGATTTATCTTTCTCCCTCTTTTTCTTTATTACCAGGGACATTAACGTGAAGGTGGTGTCCTTTCTGAGCTGCACTCCTACGGCTCCTGCTAGCGGAGCATCTCTGAGTGCCTCGCTGGTAGGAGAGCATGAAGCTTCACAGCACGCTTGTGAGAGGAGTCAATATCATTAAGGATGATTGTACATTACGATACATTTTCTAAAGCTCCATCTATGTTACAATTAATCTCCAATTCCAAGCCAACATTTGGCCTTCCAAGGTACACATTTACTTTCCATCGCACGTATTAACGATTTTCTGTCCCTGGTCCCGACTTTCCACTGGTGTAAATCTATACGGAGCCCTCTCCAGCTCATTTTACACTGGCCGATCATCTCAGACTCTCTCTGATATTTGTTGTCTGGTGGTGTTGCGGGTCATTAAGATAGATGCTTGTGGCTACCTCGGGATGGGTGGATGACAGTGCGGGGAAGATGTGTTTCCTTATATATGGTTTGCTGCACTCAGTGGGATCTTTCAAGGTGGGATAGATTATCTGAATGCAAAGCGCGATTGAGCGCACAGACTGTCACAACTGTTGGGCTAGGAGGCACCTAGAAAGAGCTCATTTTTCTTGTGAGATGACAGGATCAACTCTATCTGTGTTGCTCTGGACAAAAGTTTGTCTACCCTGCTCTTGCAGATCTGTAGTCCCAGTGAGTCTGTGCCCTGCGTGAATAATGGATTTCAGCTTTTCATTGACTTAGGCATTGTACAGTCTGTCAGTTTTAGTAGTAGATTTTCCCTCAACAAAAATTTTGTCACTTTTATTGAAAACTTTTAAAAGCAGCACCTGCAATCCTGTAATGAAGCGAGCATTACAGGCTTATTTTTACAGTAAGTTTTGAAGCTTCATAATCACCGGACCTCTCATTCCCCCATTCCTCAGCTCTTGGAGGAATTCCAAGATGAACACATAAAGAAAAACTCATGATACAAACTCAAAGAATCCCATGAGCGCCTATTAAAAAAATAAAAAAATAAACAAAAACAACTACTCAAGATTTTAAAGCAGCTTTCATGCTTCTGTACAGCTTGACTCTTAATTTTAAATGTTTGGAATGGGGAATACTACAGTGGGAACCAGCAAAGAAAAGCATGGGCAAATCTACCTGCTTGATGCACGTGACAAATGAGCATTACCCTGCCCAAACTGGAAGCGGGCAAGCTGCACAAAGCATCAGATGACAAGAGATGAATACAGCCATCACTCGGTAAATGGGCATGGCCCAGGGACGGGACATAAGTGCTCTTCTGCAGCTTTGGGATGATGTCGGTGATTCACCCATCCAGGGTGACATCGCTCGCTGGAAGAACACCCATTGCTTGTACTGAGATGCTGGGGAGCCCCTCGCCTGTGTGTGAAGGGAGAACGAGGCTCTTAGTTGCCTAGCATGCCTGCACGAGAAAGGTGTACGGTAATAATAATGTAGTAAATGAGAAAGCTGGCTATTCGAATATGAGATCCTTTGTCAGCTTTATTTCACTTAATAATGTGACATGGCTTGGGGAGGGAAAAAATGATTAACCTTGCCATTTTTAAGCTTGAATTGCTGGGAGTTTTTCTGCTGAAATTCATGTCCTTAACTTTCTTTGATATTTAACAAATTCCTAGTTTTATCTCCATGGAAGCCTGCTTCAGGAGGGATAAAAGCAAAATGTGTGTGTGGAGGGGGGGGGTGGGGAGAGAGCGGGGAGCAAGCCACCATTTGGGAGTTGGGTGTAAAGTAGACTGGCATTGATTAACGTCGTTAAAAGAAAGTGGGAGGGGAAGCGTACTGAAAATGAGTGAAAGAACGGTATTGTAATCTGCTTTATTGCATTCCCGAGATGCTTGACTTAGCCTCATTGTCATAGCAAGATGATGTGTACCCTACGAGTGTATAAAAATATATGAACTCCTGGGACAATATAGTTCAATCTGCTCTGCTATTACCCATCATGCTCATCTGAGCACACTACAGCTATTAGATCTGTTTGTGAAACAGCTGAGCCCATGGATGGATCTCCTGCAAACGGAGCCTCAATGTACAGTTGAGACAGGGTCTGAATGTACAATATATGGAGGGAGAAACAATGGGAGTGAATGTACGCTGGGGACAACTGCAGAATGGGAGGCGCAAGAGGAATGAATCTGCTCCAACTGTAGATAAGTAATGGTAAAATAGACAGATTTCCACCTATAATTCATGGAGTTTGTTTCCCCCTTCCCCCGGTCAGATAGCCCTCAATCAGTTTGACTTGCAGGAGCTATCCTCCACTACTGAAAGTTGTTAAAAAGCTGCCATGTTCTGCCCCAGATGTAGCTCCATTTAAAGGGCAGGAATGGAGCCACACACATACAGAAAATCATGTCCCGACCTGTCTTCCCGTTTTCAGAGGGACTAAAGCGGAGCTACCTCTGGCTGAACAACTCCAAACTCATTGCAACAATGCATGTACGAACGCAATGCAGAACACATCCAAGAAACCAAGCTCCCCAGTAAAATGATGTTAAAGGCTAATAACACATACCAGAAACTTACCATCAGTATTCCTAAATGGATTCTGGTGTAATCCTAATAGATGTTCATTTTTAAGGCACTGGCAGACAACCCTTGTGCCATACCCACAACTAACATCACTACCACTGAGGCTTGTTTATCAGTGGCACCATGAAGTAACTGAGAAATGTTCTCGTAATACCCCATTATAAGAGTTTTTACAGACATATCTTTTTTCTAATGATGACACTGTTTAACAGACTGAAAAATAATATAGTATCACACATCTGCATCTCTGTAATCCAGTTCAAAACAGAATTTGTAGCATTCTTACTACTCAGCTTGGAGGAATTATAAAATGCCCCAAATGCTTCTTGTCTATTCCTGAGATACTACTCTCCACCAGAAGAGGAAATTAAAAAGAAAAAAAGAAAAAGAAAAGGTTGTCTTGTTATTTCCTTCTCTGGATAATTGCATTTTCCATACCTCCCCTTTCAGAGGCATTTACAGTGAGTTCTGCCTTCCAATGCTTCTATTGATTTGTAGCTCTGCAGGGTGAAAACCAGACCCTGGCAAAGCCAAAGGGAGTTTTCACTTCATTCTTAAGAACAAATCCACTGGTGTGCTGGATCAATGCAATGAGTCTTAGTGCTGGCCTGTTAAACTGGATTTGTAACTGCTGCTCAGAGCAACAGCTATGCAAGCAGCCAAACCAGGCTGCTGAACTTTGCCTTCACATTTTGACTGCTTTTTTTTGTGACTAGCTAACCTGGGTCACTGGTGGACGAAGGTCTGGGACAGCTCTTTCCATTCATGTGGTTGGTTTGTGCATTGAGATTTGCTCACTTGGTCTAGCCCTGCACCTGAGGTTCGGGCTGCGTGTTAGGGAAAGACTCTTCACCGAGAGGGTGGTCGGGCACTGGGACAGGCTCCCCAAGGAGATGGTCATGGCACCAAGCCTGCTGGAGTTCAAGGAGTGCTTGGACAAGGCTCTCAAACACAGGGTTTGGTTTTTGGATGGTCCTGTGTGGAGCCAGGAGCTGGACTTGATGAACCTTGTGGGTGCCTTCCAAAGCAGGATATTCTGTGATTCTGTGATTCTATGAATGGGAAACCTGGTTTTGAGCTACCTGAGGGAGCTATGGACAAAAGCTGAAGGGCTGTGGACAAAGCTGAGGAGCTGCCGTGGTGCTACCTGGTGGTGCAAGCTGCACAGCTACTCACAGGCTCTCAAGCACAGATGGCCAACCTGGCATGCAGTGGTGGACTTTGTACAGTAGAAGGTAGATTGGGTCCAAATAATGTGACATAACTCTCAGCAGAGCTGGCAGAGCTCCAGCAAGCAAATTATCGACAGAGGAAGGGATGGGGTCCATTGCATCATCTCTGAGATCATATCAATCTTAAGAGCTGAATAAGCTGTTGACCTTGGCCTGTTTGTTGGCTATACCATCAGATCAATCAGATACAATTGTTAATAGCATAGCCTAATTACTTCCTAATTTCTTCAAGAATACCCCAAGCATAAGAATTCAATTAACTGCAACTATACGGAAAGTTTGAAGTCTGAGCTATTCTCTTATTGACATCATTTGGCTGAAGAGAATGTGAGCACAGATGCTACATTTCTTAAAGAATCCAATTTTTAATTAATTTTAACTTATAAGTTAATGAATAGGTTTCTCTTGTAAACTCTCTGAGAATTACTTCTACCCTCCGAAAGTAAGAACATTAAGCTTGAGAAGGATAAGCTGCTGTTTGCTTGGAAAACAAAGAGACAGGATTCTAGCCTTCACTGCAAAGCAGATTTTTTTTTTCTAAAGTACCAAAGCAGGATGATACTCCTGCTTTTATTAGACTTCCTTATGCTGCATGCTCTCATTCCATATGAAAAATATAAAGCTGCCAGCAGCTTTTAGGAAGTGTATGGAATTGTGATATTAGGTAATGGTTTGCCAGATTTTCCTTCTTTTCCTCTTAGTCTTGCTCCACTTCCTAATGGCTTGTTAATACAAGTCAGTGTGCACGATCTCTGCAACACTTGAGGACTGCTGAAAGGAAAGGCACCAACTTAAGATACTGGGGAAGGGATCCCATCCACTGTGTGTGCAGCAGGCTTGACTTCTAATGGTCAAGCCTCTGGGTTTTGGCAGGGAATTTGTGGAGATGAAGCAATGGGAGTCTAAAGTATGCAGGGGTTAGAAATAAAAATACATCAGTCACAGAAGCCCAGACAGTAGTAATACAAGCCCTAGCACAGGTAGCACTATCCCCTGTTATCACTACATGGAGAAACTTGTCACTGAAAGTCCTGACAGGCAAAGAGGACCTCCTGAAGCTGATGCTGGGTAATCACACACCATCAACTCTGTTATGTATGTGGGACAGCCTGCAAGCATCTCCGAAAGGCATTTTCAATACCTGAATTGCTGAAGTGAACAGGAACTATGTCCACATTTGCTTTCACTTGCCCAGATATTTGAGGACTTGAAGGTAGACATGAAGCAGAACCAGAAGGAAACTGAGAAACCTGCTGCACTTGATGAGAGAAAAGATTGCCTTTATAATGTCTCTCAAGGAGATGAAAATCGACCCTTCCCATTGTGCGATCTCAGTTAAAAACCCCACTGAAGTCCAGCTCTCCTGGACACGGCACTGGTTTACACACACCCACAGCCACACACAGTACAGACAGGTTATAAACAGCAGCTGTGGTTCCTTTGGTTAAGACTGCACCAGTTTCTGCTCAGCTCGCTGTTTGGGTAAATGCACCAACTCACAGAGGCTGAACATACTGCAGAAACTGCTGCAATGAGGGTCGAAGGTGTGTAGTCAGCTCCCTTTAAGGCTTGCAATGACAATAAGTATCTATAGCCTCCCCTTTTTGCAGCTTCGTACTTGGGCAACTATTTGGGGAAGGTTCTGGTTTTGTTAGCAGTGCAATGATAGCAGCAAAACACAGAGGTACTGGCTTAAAAGCTTTTCATACTCTTGCCCCAGCAGGAGGTTGCACCACTTGAATGTGCTGGAAAGTGAAGGCAAGACAACTTCAATGTGAAGAGAAGGCTCTGAGGTCACAGGAACACATTCCCACTGATCATAAATAAAAATTAAGCCTAAAAGCTGAGTCTACTCAGCAGAGCTAGTCCTAAACTCCCTGGGCTGGGTGTTAGCTGTAGAACTGCAGCAACACGAATGGCAGCAGAAGGTGCAAAAAATGCCACTGAAATGCTGAAGGTGTCACCACTAGGTGCTGGTCTGTCCTGAGCTTAGCTGCCTGTTGTACCCGTGTGATGCTGAAGGGACAGCTCAGGTGTGCCCACGTAGGCTTCCCTGCACTGAAGGCAACATCTCAGCTCACGCCTGCCCTGCATGGTTAGAGCCGAGGTTTCACCGAGGTTTCATGGTTTCACCGAGGGACACTGAGTCTTGAGGTGCCCTGGGCTCCCCATCTCCAGGTTGTCCCTGGGAGGCCAGAGGAAGAAGTCAGGCACCTGACCTCACTGGATTTTTGTCAGACATCTGGGAACTCTGCACATCCCATGCAGATATTCCTGAGACACAGACAGACCAAGCCACCGCTCCCCTGAATACATGTAGGTGACAGCACTGCTTTGAAGGAAAGGCTGGACTAAAGACCATCAGGGGCCCCTTCCCACCAATGTTTCCATGATAAACCTAGGATATTTTAGCTGCAAAGTGGAGGCCAGATCTGCTCTGGTTTGCCTTCATGAGCTGGCCGTTCACCATCATGCACTGCCATCCTCCAGAGGAGCTCGGTCCTGCAGCGACACCACAGCACCTCGCAACTTCTCAGCTGTGTTCATTGCCTGGTCCAGCTGGGTTCCATATCCAAACGTTAGCACCCATATTTATCTATTTTCTCTTATGTTGCTGAAGTTTGAGCATAATTCCTTCAGCCATTTTTGGCTCCGGTGAGGAGCAAGAAAAGGACACCTTTCCTATTTGGAAAACTACGAACATTGTTTGCTTTTAAGCTTTGCTACAGAAAGAGAAACCCAGGTGGCCTTTGAACCCTGACACAGAGGCAATTCTCACTGAAGATGGGCTGGTGCCTTCTGCAGATTGCAGACAAAGAGGGGGGCAGAGGCAGAGGTGAGCATTTTCAAAACGTGGTAATGAAAATGCTCACAGGAAATGTGAATCAGTAAATACACTCTAATGGCATTTGCACTTATTTAACGTCCCTTTTACACATGCAGCAAGGCTTAGGCGAGCCTTAATATAAATGTGAAATGGGGTCATATAGAGAGAAATAGATACAGGGAAATGGGCACAAACTTACAGTGAGACTCTCAAGTGGAATGCACTGGTGTAACTCCTCATGTGTGTCAGGGAAAGATTCAGCCACACAGTTTATTCCCACACACAGATGCAGACACACAGATGCACGCACTTTTCTTTAAAAATAGTAAGCTTTCACTGGGCCCTACTTCCCATTAAAAAGGACTTACATCCTATGAAAATTCATAAACTCTGCAGGCGTTTCCACGGCGATTTGACGGAGTAATCTCCCGTCATCTCAGCTTCTTGGTGACAATGACAAGAGGAAGATGGATTTATCAAATACACAGTGACATGTTTATGACCCTGTTTTGCATAAGCAGGAACCTGAGCCAAAGGCTGTGCAGCTTGAGATAGCAAGAGGGTTTTTATAAATATTGTGACAAGCAGAAGTGATATTTGGAAGAACATGAAAAATTTTTTTTTTTTTTTTTTTTTTTTTTTTTTACAGACCGCGTTGTTGCAGGGACGGAGAGAAAGCCTTTTTCACCACTTCTCCACACTTCAGTCTCCCAGAGAGCTCAAAGGCTCAGATCTCCCTCTCACTGCAAAAAGTTTGTCTGTTAACCCTTTTCCTCCCTTCAGTGCAAAACACCCTTTTTATAAACATGTTGTTAGGGAGGGGGCAGGGGGAGCGCTCTCCATCTTTTGGCAATACGAAAATAACGAGGAGGAGCTGCAGGAACGCAGATGGCACCAGATAACTCTATTTATGACACATGCACGCAAACATGCCAGGCCCAGCTCCAGATGTACTGCTACCTTCACCAGCGTGGCTTTGAAAAGGGGATCACCACCAGAGGGCCCACACACTACTTCAAGTGATTTTACCCTATTCTTGCACACAAAACTCGATTATTGCAATTATTAATGCAGTTCCTAAACAGATAGTTCACAGGGTACTGCACAGTGGGCCCTCTGAGGTTACTTGTGGTGGCAGAAAGCTTTTGTCTCTATGAGGCACAACTAGACCTACGGCAGCACGGAAAGGCTTCAGAGCCCAGGTTAAACAAGGTCTTGCAGAGACCCCAGGTCTTAACACCAGTCTCCCCCGTTTGGTGTCCCAGACTGGCACCGAGACAGGCATGGTCTTCCCTGCCCAAACGTAGATGCAGATGGACTGTTCTCCTTCATGTACCCATATCATGCACCCCCAGCCTACATGAGAAACAGAAGTGTCAAGAGACCAAGAGATAGCTTCAGCCCAAGGTCCCTCCACCAGAGGACGTGGAGAGGCTTCAGACTCTGAAGTCTGCAGCTTGCTGAGGTCTGCAGAGTTAAAGGTAGGAGCAGGGAGAGGGGCAGAGGGATGTCACAGACCCAAGGACCGAGCCCCACAGTTTTACATCCATGAGTCACATGGCAAGGAGCACCTGAGCAGCACCAGAAACTCTTCTGGAGGCTGGCAGGGAGATAATATAAAAGTTTACACCATCTTTCAACTTCTCATAAAACCACAGGGGCTGGTTGGAAATGAATCACAGAGAAGGAAAACAAGAGTAAGAAATGTGCTTGCTTGTGTCTCTCCTCTCTGGATTCCATCATTTTTGTGATAATTTATATAGCAAATTAAAGGATGAGGCTAAAACTGCAACCGTGTGCAATGAAGGGTTGTGGGTACCCAGAGAGTTCATGTGCTAGTCTTGAGCAAGTCCTGCAATGCTCGATATGAAATACAATATTTGTTTTAAGTTTGCTTTCCTCCTCCCTTGCTCCTCTTTTCCCTTCCTCCAGATAAATATATTAATTAAATGACCCTTCTTTAGAATTACACAGAAAAGAGAGTTCAGAAACCTTTATTGAACTGACCTGTAAAACTAGAGCAAAATCAGCTTCTCTGTTGTTCTCTCTAAATGATTTTTCCATTGCATTTCACATCTTATCAGGGACTTGTTTGGGCTTGAAGCTCTGAAGCTTTTTCTGTAGGTCAGTTCAATAAGGCACTCAAAGCTGCTTTTCTCTCCATTGATTGGGAAGTTGGGTATGTTTTTGGTTTTTCTGTGTTTATTTTTTTATTTTTAAAGTAAAACAATAATCCTTTTTTCCTGTCTTTTATTTCCTTTATCTTTAAAGGAGAACATAGTCTCAGTTCATCAGAATTTTTTTCTCTTTCCTATAATGAACTCATCCCATTTCATTACTTGATGTCCAGAAAAGACTTGAGCTTCTCCATGAACATTACAGTGTCATAAAATTTGGCTCAAAAGTCTGGATTCAAACAGTTGTTTCACCAGATATGAGGTAGGAATGAAGCAGAAGCCTCACCAGTCATGTCAGCCCTGGGTGTTCAATGACGCCCCTCTGTATCAACAATCCATAGCCTCTCCTGCAGATTAATTCATTTGCCTCAACTTTCATTTTTGGTGCCATCATTAATAATTTGGCCAAAATCATTGTGTACGCTTCGTATCGGAGCACTGGTGTGCCAGATGCTGCACAAACAAGAGTTGCATACTTGGGGACAGCTGAGGAACAAAGGGAGGAATTGCTCACTTGTTTCTCTTACACTGTGGCGGGGCTGCACCTTATCTGTGGCTGGGAAGCTCTGTGCATGCGTCTGATATACATGGTTTTCAAGGTACAATATGGGTGTTGGGTGCTCAGAAAAACACTGGGGTGAAACAAAGAAGGTCACATGTAAGGAGAGAGAGACACTTGGGCTGAGGTTGGGTGGAAGGGATGGTGTGCGAGACAATGTGAATTAAATAATAGCCAGGGGACAGGTAACGCAAATGTCTTGGGCCCTACACCAGGATGACTACACCAGGATGAGGATGACTGCACAGGTCTGCCTAATGGCCTACCAGGCCCCAGGCCCTTAGAATCAATCATAGAATCAGTAAGGTTGGAAAAGGCCTCTAAGATCATCTGGTCCAACCATCACCCTACTACCAATGTCACCCACTAAACCATATCCCTAAGCACCATGTCCAACCTTTCCTTGAACACCCCCAGGGACGGTGACTCCACCACCTGCCTGGGAAACCCATCCCAATGCCTGACTGCTCTTTCTGAGAAGAAATGTCTCCTCATTTCCAACCTTAACCTCCCCTGGCGCTACTTGAGGCCATTCCTTCTTGTCCCATCACTAGTTACCTGTGAGAAGAGGCCGACCCCCAGCTCCCCACAACCTGCTTTCAGGCAGCTGTGGAGAGCAATGATCGTCTCAGGTCCTGGTTGGTGGTAAGTGTTTGGAGAAGCGTGGGACACTGCGTATGAAATGACCCACGTCTCTCCAGACATCTGACTTCACGAAAAATAGTTCACACCACAAGGTCAGTGATGAACTCCAGATCTGCCCCTTGGTGCCATTCTCCCCTAAGAGATGTTCTTCATTTCCACCCTTAATGAGTCCTGTTCATGGAGGGGACCCACCAGAGCATGGCATGGACACAAACAGCCCCCGCACCTGCAGCAATTAGCGGGGCTACCCAAAACCCTGAGGAACCAGACTCCTCTGTGAGGACAAAATCCACGAGCCCCTCAACCATGATGCAGCACTACACACCCCCAGCACAACCTCCTCCCTGCTGCCCCTGCCCAAGCTTGAGCCAGCGTTACAATACCCCAGGTGGCCCAGTTTGAAATTGCTATAGCTGTATCTGCAAGTCACCTTTCTTTGTAGGCGTTAGCAAAAAATTCCTATCTCCACTTGACTGATTATGTATTTTATCTGTTATATTTCTCCTGACCCCCCCCCCCCCCCCCCCCCCCAGCCTCTCCCCCCTCACAGCAAACAGTTTCATGCAAACCTTCTAAGATTTCTGTGGGGAATGGTAGGCAATAGAACTCCGTTGTCTAATGGGACTTCCACCGGCATTTGGCATCCTTCCTGGCATTTCACCCTTCATATTATAATTTATAGTGTAATGTATTTTTTTTCATATCACGCTATAACATAAATTATTGCCAGTTTGTCCTTACCACTCAAGGAGACAGTCTAGGGCTTTTCAAACCAGGAAAAAGAATGAGAGAAAGAAAGAAAGAGAGATGGAAGGGGGGCAAGAAGGGAGGGAGAGAGGGTGGGAGGGAAGGAGAGGAGTAAATCCATTTACAGAACAAAAAAACAAAAACCAAAACCCAAAATAAAACCATTTTTCCTAAGGCAAACTTCCCAAATAAAATAAAATAGAGGGCAACTTTTTGCCCCAATAACTTATTAAAATGCTCTGCTTCGGTCTAGGATATATCAACTAGTCCTCAGTGGACCAGACAGGAGAGAGTCTGCGGAAGAGAACATCATGCCAAAAAATAATGTATTTTAAAGTTTCTTTATCTTTCTCACTAGTATGTCCCTTAAATTATTAAAAGTGAAAGACATTTTAATATCACTTGGAGGCTGTTTGTTCATTTTTGGCATCTCATTTAGCCTGGAGAATAACATTATAGAAGACAGTTTTACTGTCTATTTACTTTATTACTATATGTTATTTCTATTATGGTCGCAGTTAGAAGCCCCGTTGGGTTAGGTGTTGCACAGATGCATCCCAAGGCCTGAGCAGCCCGTGTAGCAGAGGAGACTGTGGGGATGTGCTCACGTCCCCTCCTCTCTGCACCAGCACTGCTCCACGGGCAAAGTGCTGGCAGAAGACAGCTTCTGGCATGTGAGGAGATCATCACACTGCTCCAGTTCAGAAATTTACCCCCTTTGCTCACATAGTCCAAGCCATAAGGGACCATTTGAGCCTTGATTGTGGCCTCCTGTGCATGGCCGACCGGTCAGTCTGCCTGGGCAAGCTCCACAAGTGAACCCTAAGCCAGTTCATCGGCATTTTTAGGGCTTTAGGTAAAGGCAGGGGCTGGTCCTGCAGACAGACGTGCTCCTCCTCTGGCCAGACAGGGGAAATGGGCCTGCTGCCATGGCGTCTCTTGTGACAGCCAGGCTGGCTGCTGAGGTGAAGGCAGGAGCTGGACACTGGGCTGATCTAAAATCATTAATGATTCCCATGGCTTTTGCCAGGCAAGAGTGGAAGGGCTAACTCTGCTTAATTCTGGGAGGGCAGAGCCTAAGGAAGGAAACATGGAGCAGAGCTTCCTAAGACTGGGGGTTTGTGTGCAAGGATGCCTGGAGTTAAGTCTGAACTGAGCTAGTGCTCACAGCAACCTGGGCTGTTACACTGCCATTAGGTGCCAGAGCTGGAAATCGCTACAGCTTCTGCAGGATTTACACTCTGCAGTTGTAGGATAACACCTATAAACAGCTCTAAGAGAAGAGCTATAAGAGAAGAGAAAAGCTCTTAGAGAAGCTCTAAGAGAAGAGAAATAAATGCTTTGCCATCCCCTCATCCCCCTCCTTTCTCCATGCTCTGCTTTCCACACCTCCCTGGCCCAGGACCACGGACCACTCACCTTCAGAGTCCCAGCAATTCTTCTTCCACTCTACCCTTCTCCTCACTGCCTTGCCCAAATACTTGTGCACAGTTTTTTAGGACATCACCTCACACAGGACTGCTCTTGTGTTATAGTGTGTGTTTGCCTTTTCCCTGCATGGATGTGGCTACTGTGGGATGCCTGTGGCTAGTAAAGCCAAATACTCCAGTGTATGACAATCAGATACAGTTTGCCACCTTTCTTTCTGAACCTAAATAGTTTTTGCAAGGCACATTTTATAAATATCTTTGCACAATTGCAAGATCTGAGGATCTTTTTCAGTAAGGGACATCCTCATTGTTTTTTAAAGGCTGGAATAGCCATGCCTCCATTGGAACTAAGAGGCAATGAATATGCAGAAGGGTCCTGCCACATCCACCTGAAATGCCCAGTGGAAGAAACCAAAATAGTGGTCCCACTGATGGAACCCTGTCCTCTTCCTGGCCTGAGAAGTCCTCACCAACACCATTCCTTGCTTTCAGAGCAGCATTTTGGGGATTTCACCTTCATTTCCAATTTAAAATAGAGTGGATAAAATCTGTCTCCTACTTTTTCCAAGTGCCATTTTCCTGGCCACATATGGTCTTCAGGCTTTGCTTGCTGCAGATCCCCTGTCTCACAAGCAGGGAATACAGGTGGGCTCCTATTATCAATCTGCTGCTAAATCTAGGGATTTATCTGGGTTTCACATTCTGTCTGACTACAAGTAGTTTGTCCACCTTAATCTTCTCTGGGGGCGGCTCATGAGAACCACAGCTGTTTTCTGAGCCCATGGAGATGCTCAGAGGAGGGGCTGCAAAGTAGAGTTGCACTTTTGAGACGAAGTCTATAGAGATAGATGCACCCATATTAATTAGGCTGGTGAAGCAACACACGCCTCAACTCTTGCTCTCCATGAGAATCAGTCTCTTTACTCTTTACTCATCATTTTTTCACCCTACAAGTCCATATCCAGGTTAATTGCCTTTGCTCTGCTCTGACATCAGACCCTGAGCAGAATTTGACTCAAATGTATTTGCTTAGATGTTTTTTGTCAGCCAGCTGAGCAGAACCACTACATTACAGGGATGTGCATTGTCCCCTCTTGGACTCAGCCCACTCCCTATGTTTTTGACTTGATGGTTTTGAATCCAATCGATTGGTAAATGGCTAAATAGTGAGAGAAATTGCTTTCTCTCATTACTCTGCATGGCTGTGTCATTACCCTTTAATATTGCATCGTTATTGACTGATGCATCCCGTCAAGACATGGCCAGCGGGATGTAATGCAGTGGTAGAGAAGTGCAAAAATACTTCATTCAAAGTTTACTCCTCTAATGGGAGGTGGGTGTACAGTTGGGAGCGGGAGGAGGAGAGGGCTGAGCCCCGGCAACAAAAATGGACAAGCCTGCTCTTGAGCTTGGCTTGGACTTCAGTCTGTGATGAATGCCTTGGTGGAAAGATGCACCCGTAGTTTACAGTAAGTACTACATAGTATCTAAGCACAGGGAAGCCATGCCACTTGTGGTGGTTTCACTCAGATGGGCAGCCGAGCTCCACCACAACACAAGATGGGATATTCCCTAAGCTCATCTTGCTCTCAACATACTTGTTCCTTGACCTAGCAACTCTGTCACTTTTCCCTTTAAATACTATTATGGCTTGATGTAACCAGTTCAATATGGTCCAATATAAGATGTAAGCCAGAAAACAACAACAACAAAACATACAACAAGATAGTTTTCTCTTCTTGATGAGTTTCTCGGCTTTTTTCTCCTCATCTTTTTACTTAGACACTTTGAAGACGCTTGCTACCTGGGTTAGACTGGCCAGCTGTGGGCTTCCTCCCTCCCTCACACACCGAGAATGACTTTGGCCGCTGTGACATATCTTTGTAATCTGCTTTCATAATCTCATGGTACTTGGAGACTTCTGCCAAGCAGTCCCTTCCCATTCAAGATCCTAATCCATTGCTTCCATGTCTGAGCAACCCACAGAAAATGAAGGACGTTAAACACAACTAGAGGAGACACCAGGCAAGAGCAAAAACCAAAAACCAGCCAACAATTCCACAAAGAAAAGATGAAAGAAGAAAAGGTGACAAGTTGTAAATTCACCTGTCCATGCTCAAAACATATCCACGATTGCTCATTGCTTACTAACCACAGCTACCCTAAATTAACCCTCAAATGGCTGGAGGCATGTGGACATACTAATGACCACCTGGCAGACACCGCTCACCCAAAGTGCAATCGATCCATGAAATCCCCTGCTTCTGAGAATCACACATGCTAAACATTTACAAGGGTGCAAGAAAAATGACCAGAGAAATTAATGGGTGAAAAACCCACCCTGCGAAAACGGCTGCAAGGAAATCCTGAGCCTGGCTGTTTGAGGCTGTATTGTGGGCAAAGCAGTGCAGTACATTTTTCTTATTTTTATACTCCTACCTGCTGTTGGCTCCTGTGGTCAGGTGGTACTGGTTAGATAGCATGGCTTGTTGGGCCCCTTGTTATTTCCCTACATTCATGTAGAATATGTATTTTGAAACATAACTGTAATATTAGCCAAAGGAAGGAGAAAAATGTAAGAAAGAGATCTTAGCAACCAGTTACGAGTGAAAGAAATATAGAAAAAATACATACTGCCAGAGGGCTGGCTCTCTGCCCTACTACTCTGCTTCCCCTCCCCCTTGCCATCTTAGCCCTCATTTGGGAAAGAAGACCCGTCAAATTAAAGATGGATAAAAACTCATTAAGAAACAACAGGCCTAGATGAAATTGCCACTGGGATTACACTGATGGGATGGTCTCCCCCCACCCTTTCTTTCGTTCAAAGATTACAAACCCTTTTTCTCCTCCAGGGCTCTTGCCTCCATCCTGGTCCTAGCTAACTCCACGCCTGCATGAGCCCCTGGGTTTGGAGGGTCCATGTGGGTAGAAGGGGGAGAGAGTGAGGGTTGTTTGTTACACTTCCTTTTGTTTTTAATTAACCTCCGGTGTTTTCTTTGCCTAGAGAGCAAATCCTCTCACCCCGATTTTTTACACATGCCTGCATTCAGACTACAGAAAAGTTAGATCTAGAGAGAGAAAAACTGAGAAAGTTAGAAGGGAAAAAAAATGCTTCTCCATCAAAAGGAAGAGCGTTTTATTGGGAGGGAATTGCAATCTGTATGAGTTTTACAGGCCAATCTTTGCTTATTAATCCTGGTATGAAACAAGCCCAAGAGGACAGAACCACTCCCAGATTAATAGTGAGCTACCAGACTCCTGCAGCTCCGGATTCCTGCAGTAAACGAATATCTGGGCTGGGCTTTAGGACAGAGGTTTGTAACATAACCCTCCCGAAATAAACAAGCAAACAAACAAATAAAAGGCTTCTCTTGCTCTTCAATCTACACACTTCTTAAACATGGTGATGGCTGAAGAATTGAATCAGCTCTGAACTAAACCAACAGATCAAGGGTTATAGCAGAAGGAAATAGGGGTACTTTGGTACACCCATGCTTGTGCCCTGTGGCAAGACAGCCTGAGAAGACACCCAGAACATCATGACAAGACAGCAGGAGGGCCATGACATCCCATGGGGTAGAGAGAGTGCAGAATGGGCATATCATTGCAAAGCAGTGGTGAGCAAAAGGGGAGCCACAGCCCTCACTGAACTAGCTGGGCAGGAGTTCCTGGCACTCCTGGGGATGTGCAGCAGTCACAGTTCAGATTTCACATGCCTTAACCTCCAAGAGTAAGCTGAGCTCTACATCTCCAGTCATGTACATGCCAGAGGAATTAATTGCTGCATTCCCCATAACTAGGACAAATCCAATGCCATCTTGTGGAGGGGTTGACTAGAGGCCAAGGAAAGGTATAAAACCTCCAACACACCACTTCAACAGGAAGGCAATCAGCTTGGCTAACTGGTTTGATTGTGATTGGAGAAGACATGGGAATATTTCAGATATGTATTGAAACAGAAATATGGGCAGAGGGCAGAACAGGAAGATTTTTGCTAGGCAGGTTAACACAGGCATAGTCAAAGGCCAGAATCATATTTACATTTAAACCTCCATTCCACACAAATTGAGATTGAAGATATCTGTAGAAACTGAAAAACAGATTTCCCTAAAAACCCATTATTTGTGTGGACTTGTTCAATAATAGCACAACATCATGCTGCGGAGAGGTTGCTCACTTCAGCACCCTGAACCTTTCCATGTGTATTAGCATCCTCATCTTTTTTGGTCTCTACTTTGCTAACAGTGCTGTTACATAAAGGAACATGCTGAATAACAGCTTTGCTGTGAAAAGCGTTATCTTTCCAAGAGAGAGACAGCCCAGCAAAAAGCTTTCTGTCACTTTCAATAGGGACTTTGGGCTGAATCCTCAGCTGATGTAAATCAGTGTAGCTCTACCAAACCTCAGGTTGAGGAAGCGGCTCGGAACCACCTG
The DNA here is from genome assembly GCF_013377495.2 of Cygnus atratus. Taxonomy (NCBI): domain Eukaryota; kingdom Metazoa; phylum Chordata; class Aves; order Anseriformes; family Anatidae; genus Cygnus; species Cygnus atratus. The sequence goes on along the minus strand of NC_066396.1, from coordinate 8,270,732 downwards.
ATGTTTGTCTTGGAGGATCCACAGGAGATGCTGGCACACAGCCTATGTATTAAAATAATAATAGTAATAATGACAATGGGAATTGTCATTATTAATACAAGCAATAAATTGAATTTGCTATGGGCCTCTAGAACAACAAAAGCAACTTGAAAATATGGACAGTATAAATGTTTGAATACAAGCTTCCCTTTCTGTAGACCAAACGGGAATTCAAAGCTTTGTGTATTTTCACTGAGCAAATAATCATTCCACTGCTGTTTTGAAAATGGTGAAATTTGGGAGTAACATGAGGGAGAAGATACAGTAAAAATAAAACTATTTTGTGTTTTGTGCAATTGAGTCCCAAACTCATTCACTCCAGTCTTGACAAATTCAAGTTGGGGAGTCATGTATGTAATGGATCACTCTTGCATCTATATCAGACTGAATACCCATAGAAAATAATGTAGAAATGGCTGGATTTTAACTTCTCCAGACCTGGATTTCTTTGCCTTGTCCTAAAAGGGAAATCTGGTCACTGTTAATGATTGCGGGGCCTTTACTGTGAGGGAAGAGCAGCCACCACAGAGCAAAGTTGCTCTCACGCAAGGCAATGCAATGCAGGTGGACTGCAGGAAGCACGTGGTTAGCTATGGTAGCCCTAAATCTTCTGAAATTAAGGCCATTTCCCAGCCTTACAAAGCACTTGTAAACCACTTCTTTTTGCCTATTCTCCACCTACTCTAAGGACAATTTCATACTGTTCCAACTTCTCTGCTCTTTAGAAACCAAAAAAACCCGGGGACCATGAAATTAAGAAACTCTTCATAAAGCCTTGGGCCTGGTGAAAGGAGGGCCAAAACCACAGCAGAGGGGTTTGGAGGACCACGGAGAAGCTGTCTAGCTCATCTAGCCCCATATAGGACTGGCTCCAACTGTGCTAATTCTGACAGCTGCTTTTCTCCCCATTTTTAATCTACCTCTAGCGATGGAGAGCATCAGCCTTCCCAGACAACTGGCTCTACAGCTCTTCTTTCCTCACCATTAGAAAGGATTTCTTTTAGTCTGAATCCTTCCCCATCGAATTTCCTGCCTCTTGCCAGTGGCAATAAGGAAGTGAATAGACCTTCAGACAAACAACAGAAACCCCGTTCTCTCATTATACGTGTCAGCTGCAGCATCAGTTAAGTGACTGGTGCCATGAGAGCCGGACATAGATACAGGGCAGCAAGTTTCCCTGACAGGGACAAGGGGAAGGACACGTCCCTCTGCTTTCTTTCCTCAAACTTTATTAGAGTCAATCTTTGAAAATTCAATATTAATTCTGAGCTCCCACTTAATAAACTTGGCAAACCTGACATTTTTAAAACAAAACAAAACCATGCTGTTCACTTTCCCTTTTCATTCTTAATTGGCCCATCTAAAAGCAATCAAGTGAACATTTAGCTGTGGTAGAAAGAACTGCAGGAGACCTCTCCTCCAACTGCCATTACTCAGGAGTGCACAGGAGTGTGGATGTGTTTATGGAGAGTGGGAGGCACTTTGCAAATTCTCTCTTGGCAGCCGCAGAGGAGCAGGAGCTGGGTCCAAGGAGGGACGTGGACTCTGGGACAAGTCACAGCCACCTGTATACCTCTGGCTTAGGCTCCCTGTGTGGTGTTGGGGGAAATTAGGCGTTAAAGAATAAGCTGTATAAACTAGCACACTGCACAGGGAGCTGCCTAAACTTGCCCAAACAAAACAATACAAAGACAGGGATCTCTAAAATCCCATCCCTCAATGGGACTCACTTCATGCCCCCTGCAGGGGGACTCTGCCAGCCTTTGGGTGTCTGAGGCACCTCTTGCACAAGGTAACCACTGGAGCAGGGACCCTCTCCACCAGCTGCTCAGTCAAGGGAATGGGAAATGACAAATATAAAGCAAGAGCATTGTAAAACAAGGCTGTAAGCCTGTCTCCCTCAGCTGAAAGGCAGACCTGCTAAAGCACTTAATCTGTTTCAGGTAGTAGTGGTGTTGGAGGTATGGATATCCTGGCTGGGCTGCTGGGTGTGCGCGATAAAATACATCAGGTGTAGAGATCAACTTTTCGCAGCAGGTAATACAATTTCTAGAAACACACAAACAAGAACGTCTAGGGCAGGAATCAGATTTCAACAGTGGAGCCAAACAGAACGTATAATTATATTTTGCATTTTTAATAGACTTATTAGCATAATAATGCATTAGTCTAATAGAATATTAATGTGATGTGGAAATATTAGCATATTACAGAACCTTATTCATTAATATATTAGACCCTTATTGTATTAGTGGCACAATCTACTAGAGAAAATGTTGCTTTGTGTCTGATATTGCAATCCAAGAAAAAAACTGGGATGGCAAAGAGAGAGCCTCTCTGTCACAGGCATGCCTGAGTCTAGGTGCGTCTGCAACAGGGGAGGAGAAAACGCTTCTGTAGCCAGAAAGTGGTTGATATTTGAGCAGTTTTCCTGCATTCTCTGATTTAGATCTAAGAACTTTTCAAGCTTTTTGCATTAAAACTCCCCAGCCTCCTGGAACCTAACCCCTCAAGAACCACAGAGCTAAGGCAGAAAGTCCCTTTTCCAGCATTCAGATGCTCTCCTAAAATGCAGGGAATTGAGTGCAGATCCCTGCCCTCCCACCGTTTCACATCCTGGAGAATGTCTCCTCCTGGGACCTAGAGCTACCCTGGTGGCAAGCTCCTGTGTGGGACACTGCCGAACACTCGATTGCAGCAGTCTGTACCCTGATGTCCCACAGCCACACTGCCCTCTACTATCTGCTTTCTTGACACTGGTTCATCTTCTATACCCCACAACAGAGATCATCCTCGAGGAAGTGTAACTGAATCTGGTAGGGTCCCATGTAAAGATCTGAAAAACCCTGTTTAATTAAGGTCCCCCAAACCCCTCTGTAACTTTCTTAAGACTTGGTCAGTTTGACAGTCCTGGAGGAAAAGGTGCTGTCCCTGACCTGTTCTCTCTATCTGACCCTTTTTAGGGAGCAAGACCTCATGGCTATCCCTGCCTTGGTACTAGTGAAGCCGCCTCAGGGGGCGTTTTTAAGGCAGGCTCCCAGGACAGGCAGAGCACCAGAACAGGCATCTTCACTACAGGCTAGGTACTTGACTCTATGCCCCCATGAGCCGGACTGTATAAAGCAGTTCTTTGCTCAAGCTGTGTACCAGGCTGCATGACCCCGATGTCCTTATGGCAACTGAATAAACATGCTCTATAAGCTATGGAAAACAAATATCATCTAGCAACTTAATCCCGTGTCTTTCATTCACAGACAGACTGACAAACAGGACTAATTCCTCTTATTAATACCTTGACTATAGGCAGTGATGCTAACTGAGATGACTCATGGGGTGGATTACGTGCTTTTAGCAGAAGGGGGAAATGTGTGAAACAGAAAAAAAGAAGAATGTCAGTAGGGATGCTGAGTTTTGAACAAGTTTGTTGTTTCTTTCTTCCTTTCAGAGAAATGCACAGTCCTTTCCAGAAGCAGATATTCTCCAAGCTCCAGGTAACCCTCCCAAGTAAGGACAACAAAGAGAAGATGAAAATCATAATGCTTACTCTCTAGAAAGCATTTGCATCTGCCTGACATCTCTGTGGCATCGGGATTGTTTGAAATTCCTTCTAAGAAGCTCAGCAAAGTAGTTATTTTGCTTTAATAAAATATACTAGATTCCCAATATTCAAAGTTGTTGAATTGAACTGACTGTTGACTGTAGCGCAAATTTTTGTCCTGTACTAGAGCCAATGGGTTGGTTTTCCTGTTTTTCTTTCTTTTTTTTTTTTTTTCTTGATGCATTTAAACAGCAGCTTTTCTCTTCTCCTTGTGATCATGTTAAATGTTTAATTGCTCTTTGCATTTGCTGATGGCACAACATAAGCCCCTGCAGTAAAAGAGATTTGTGCTAAAACTCAAGTGCTTAAGAAATAAGGGAAGGGGTTATATTTTGGGTCAGTTCAATTATCTCAATTTTTTGGAATTATATATTAATTTTAATACAAG